>NW_026263372.1:0-600000 GCF_947179515.1 Apodemus sylvaticus
ATATGTAAGAATACCACTTCATAAGGAAATACAGTTTTGCAGAGTAAAGACATATACGTACGCATTGGAAACTCTTTACGAGAAGAAATAACGCATAGTACAAAATTAGCTTGTATCTCCAAAACTACACGTTGTATCTCGAAAAGAATTGTTGTGGCGTGTACGTCTTAACATGTAGCATCTAAAGAGAACCAAAAGGAGAATTTTCTTTCGTCAAAATTTTTCAGAAAATCACGTTTTAAGGAAATCCCGCATCGTGCGAAATTATCTTGTTTTTCCTAAACAACACGTTGTAAGTCGAAAAGCTTTCATGTTGCGTGTATGTCTAAGTGTGTAGCCTCAAAAGAGAAGGCACAGGACAGTTTTTCTCTCGAAAGGATATGTAAGGAATACCACTTCATAAGGAAATACAGTTTTGCAGAGTAAAGACATATACGTACGCATTGGAAACTCTTTACGAGAAGAAATAACGCATAGTACAAAATTAGCTTGTATCTCCAAAACTACACGTTGTATCTCGAAAAGAATTGTTGTGGCGTGTACGTTTTAACATGTAGCATCTAAAGAGAACCAAAAGGAGAATTTTCTTTCGTCAAAATTTTTCAGAAAATCACGTTTTAAGGAAATCCCGCATCGTGCGAAATTATCTTGTTTTTCCTAAACAACACGTTGTAAGTTGAAAAGCTTTCATGTTGCGTGTATGTCTAAGTGTGTAGCCTCAAAAGAGAAGGCACAGGACAGTTTTCTCTCGAAAGGATATGTAAGAATACCACTTCATAAGGAAATACAGTTTTGCAGAGTAAAGACATATACGTACGCATTGGAAACTCTTTACTAGAAGAAATAACGCATAGTACAAAATTAGCTTGTATCTCCAAAACTACACGTTGTATCTCGAAAAGAATTGTTGTGGCATGTACGTCTTAACATGTAGCATCTAAAGAGAACCAAAAGGAGAATTTTCTTTCGTCAAAATTTTTCAGAAAATCACGTTTTAAGGAAATCCCGCATCGTGCGAAATTATCTTGTTTTTCCTAAACAACACGTTGTAAGTCGAAAAGCTTTCATGTTGCGTGTATGTCTAAGGGTGTAGCCTCAAAAGAGAAGGCACAGGACAGTTTTCTCTCGAAAGGATATGTAAGAATACCACTTCATAAGGAAATACAGTTTTGCAGAGTAAAGACATATACGTACGCATTGGAAACTCTTTACGAGAAGAAATAACGCATAGTACAAAATTAGCTTGTATCTCCAAAACTACACGTTGTATCTCGAAAAGAATTGTTGTGGCGTGTACGTCTTAACATGTAGCATCTAAAGAGAACCAAAAGGAGAATTTTCTTTCGTCAAAATTTTTCAGAAAATCACGTTTTAAGGAAATCCCGCATCGTGCGAAATTATCTTGTTTTTCCTAAACAACACGTTGTAAGTCGAAAAGCTTTCATGTTGCGTGTATGTCTAAGTGTGTAGCCTCAAAAGAGAAGGCACAGGACAGTTTTCTCTCGAAAGGATATGTAAGAATACCACTTCATAAGGAAATACAGTTTTGCAGAGTAAAGACATATACGTACGCATTGGAAACTCTTTACGAGAAGAAATAACGCATAGTACAAAATTAGCTTGTATCTCCAAAACTACACGTTGTATCTCGAAAAGAATTGTTGTGGCGTGTACGTCTTAACATGTAGCATCTAAAGAGAACCAAAAGGAGAATTTTCTTTCGTCAAAATTTTTCAGAAAATCACGTTTTAAGGAAATCCCGCATCGTGCGAAATTATCTTGTTTTTCCTAAACAACACGTTGTAAGTCGAAAAGCTTTCATGTTGCGTGTATGTCTAAGTGTGTAGCCTCAAAAGAGAAGGCACAGGACAGTTTTCTCTCGAAAGGATATGTAAGAATACCACTTCATAAGGAAATACAGTTTTGCAGCGTAAAGACATATACGTACGCATTGGAAACTCTTTACGAGAAGAAATAACGCATAGTACAAAATTAGCTTGTATCTCCAAAACTACACGTTGTATCTCGAAAAGAATTGTTGTGGCGTGTACGTCTTAACATGTAGCATCTAAAGAGAACCAAAAGGAGAATTTTCTTTCGTCAAAATTTTTCAGAAAATCACGTTTTAAGGAAATCCCGCAATGTGCGAAATTATCTTGTTTTTCCTAAACAACACGTTGTAAGTCGAAAAGCTTTCATGTTGCGTGTATGTCTAAGTGTGTAGCCTCAAAAGAGAAGGCACAGGACAGTTTTCTCTCGAAAGGATATGTAAGAATACCACTTCATAAGGAAATACAGTTTTGCAGAGTAAAGACATATACGTACGCATTGGAAACTCTTTACGAGAAGAAATAACGCATAGTACAAAATTAGCTTGTATCTCCAAAACTACACGTTGTATCTCGAAAAGAATTGTTGTGGCGTGTACGTCTTAACATGTAGCATCTAAAGAGAACAAAAAGGAGAATTTTCTTTCGTCAAAATTTTCCAGAAAATCACGTTTTAAGGAAATCCCGCATCGTGCGAAATTATCTTGTTTTTCCTAAACAACACGTTGTAAGTCGAAAAGCTTTCATGTTGCGTGTATGTCTAAGGGTGGAGCCTCAAAAGAGAAGGCACAGGACAGTTTTCTCTCGAAAGGATATGTAAGAATACCACTTCATAAGGAAATACAGTTTTGCAGCGTAAAGACATATACGTACGCATTGGAAACTCTTTACGAGAAGAAATAACGCATAGTACAAAATTAGCTTGTATCTCCAAAACTACACGTTGTATCTCGAAAAGAATTGTTGTGGCGTGTACGTCTTAACATGTAGCATCTAAAGAGAACCAAAAGGAGAATTTTCTTTCGTCAAAATTTTTCAGAAAATCACGTTTTAAGGAAATCCCGCATCGTGCGAAATTATCTTGTTTTTTCCTAAACAACACGTTGTAAGTCGAAAAGCTTTCATGTTGCGTGTATGTCTAAGTGTGTAGCCTCAAAAGAGAAGGCACAGGACAGTTTTCTCTCGAAAGGATATGTAAGAATACCACTTCATAAGGAAATACAGTTTTGCAGCGTAAAGACATATATGTACGCATGGGAAACTCTTTACGAGATGAAATAACGCATAGTACAAAATTAGCTTGTATCTCCAAAACTACACGTTGTATCTCGAAAAGAATTGTTGTGGCGTGTACGTCTTAACATGTAGCATCTAAAGAGAACCAAAAGGAGAATTTTCTTTCGTCAAAATTTTTCAGAAAATCACGTTTTATGGAAATCCCGCATCGTGCGAAATTATCTTGTTTTTCCTAAACAACACGTTGTAAGTCGAAAAGCTTTCATGTTGCGTGTATGTCTAAGGGTGTAGCCTCAAAAGAGAAGGCACAGGACAGTTTTCGCTCGAAAGGATATGTAAGAATACCACTTCATAAGGAAATACAGTTTTGCAGAGTAAAGACATATACGTACGCATTGGAAACTCTTTACGAGAAGAAATAACGCATAGTACAAAATTAGCTTGTATCTCCAAAACTACACGTTGTATCTCGAAAAGAATTGTTGTGGCGTGTACGTCTTAACATGTAGCATCTAAAGAGAACCAAAAGGAGAATTTTCTTTCGTCAAAATTTTTCAGAAAATCACGTTTTAAGGAAATCCCGCATCGTGCGAAATTATCTTGTTTTTCCTAAACAACACGTTGTAAGTCGAAAAGCTTTCATGTTACGTGTATGTCTAAGTGTGTAGCCTCAAAAGAGAAGGCACAGGACAGTTTTCTCTCGAAAGGATATGTAAGAATACCACTTCATAAGGAAATACAGTTTTGCAGAGTAAAGACATATACGTACGCATTGGAAACTCTTTACGAGAAGAAATAACGCATAGTACAAAATTAGCTTGTATCTCCAAAACTACACGTTGTATCTCGAAAAGAATTGTTGTGGCGTGTACGTTTTAACATGTAGCATCTAAAGAGAACCAAAAGGAGAATTTTCTTTCGTCAAAATTTTTCAGAAAATCACGTTTTAAGGAAATCCCGCATCGTGCGAAATTATCTTGTTTTTCCTAAACAACACGTTGTAAGTCGAAAAGCTTTCATGTTGCGTGTATGTCTAAGTGTGTAGCCTCAAAAGAGAAGGGCACAGGACAGTTTTCTCTCGAAAGGATATGTAAGAATACCACTTCATAAGGAAATACAGTTTTGCAGAGTAAAGACATATACGTACGCATTGGAAACTCTTTACTAGAAGAAATAACGCATAGTACAAAATTAGCTTGTATCTCCAAAACTACACGTTGTATCTCGAAAAGAATTGTTGTGGCGTGTACGTCTTAACATGTAGCATCTAAAGAGAACCAAAAGGAGAATTTTCTTTCGTCAAAATTTTTCAGAAAATCACGTTTTAAGGAAATCCCGCATCGTGCGAAATTATCTTGTTTTTCCTAAACAACACGTTGTAAGTCGAAAAGCTTTCATGTTGCGTGTATGTCTAAGGGTGTAGCCTCAAAAGAGAAGGCACAGGACAGTTTTCTCTCGAAAGGATATGTAAGAATACCACTTCATAAGGAAATACAGTTTTGCAGAGTAAAGACATATACGTACGCATTGGAAACTCTTTACGAGAAGAAATAACGCATAGTACAAAATTAGCTTGTATCTCCAAAACTACACGTTGTATCTCGAAAAGAATTGTTGTGGCGTGTACGTCTTAACATGTAGCATCTAAAGAGAACCAAAAGGAGAATTTTCTTTCGTCAAAATTTTTCAGAAAATCACGTTTTAAGGAAATCCCGCATCGTGCGAAATTATCTTGTTTTTCCTAAACAACACGTTGTAAGTCGAAAAGCTTTCATGTTGCGTGTATGTCCTAAGTGTGTAGCCTCAAAAGAGAAGGCACAGGACAGTTTTCTCTCGAAAGGATATGTAAGAATACCACTTCATAAGGAAATACAGTTTTTGCAGAGTAAAGACATATACGTACGCATTGGAAACTCTTTACGAGAAGAAATAACGCATAGTACAAAATTAGCTTGTATCTCCAAAACTACACGTTGTATCTCGAAAAGAATTGTTGTGGCGTGTACGTCTTAACATGTAGCATCTAAAGAGAACCAAAAGGAGAATTTTCTTTCGTCAAAATTTTTCAGAAAATCACGTTTTAAGGAAATCCCGCATCGTGCGAAATTATCTTGTTTTTCCTAAACAACACGTTGTAAGTCGAAAAGCTTTCATGTTGCGTGTATGTCTAAGTGTGTAGCCTCAAAAGAGAAGGCACAGGACAGTTTTCTCTCGAAAGGATATGTAAGAATACCACTTCATAAGGAAATACAGTTTTTGCAGCGTAAAGACATATGCGTACGCATTGGAAACTCTTTACGAGAAGAAATAACGCATAGTACAAAATTAGCTTGTATCTCCAAAACTACACGTTGTATCTCGAAAAGAATTGTTGTGGCGTGTACGTCTTAACATGTAGCATCTAAAGAGAACCAAAAGGAGAATTTTCTTGCGTCAAAATTTTTCAGAAAATCACGTTTTAAGGAAATCCCGCATCGTGCGAAATTATCTTGTTTTTCCTAAACAACACGTTGTAAGTCGAAAAGCTTTCATGTTGCGTGTATGTCTAAGTGTGTAGCCTCAAAAGAGAAGGCACAGGACAGTTTTCTCTCGAAAGGATATGTAAGAATACCACTTCATAAGGAAATACAGTTTTGCAGAGTAAAGACATATACGTACGCATTGGAAACTCTTTACGAGAAGAAATAACGCATAGTACAAAATTAGCTTGTATCTCCAAAACTACACGTTGTATCTCGAAAAGAATTGTTGTGGCGTGTACGTCTTAACATGTAGCATCTAAAGAGAACCAAAAGGAGAATTTTCTTTCGTCAAAATTTTCCAGAAAATCACGTTTTAAGGAAATCCCGCATCGTGCGAAATTATCTTGTTTTTCCTAAACAACACGTTGTAAGTCGAAAAGCTTTCATGTTGCGTGTATGTCTAAGTGTGTAGCCTCAAAAGAGAAGGCACAGGACAGTTTTCTCTCGAAAGGATATGTAAGAATACCACTTCATAAGGAAATACAGTTTTGCAGCGTAAAGACATATACGTACGCATTGGAAACTCTTACGAGAAGAAATAACGCATAGTACAAAATTAGCTTGTATCTCCAAAACTACACGTTGTATCTCGAAAAGAATTGTTGTGGCGTGTACGTCTTAACATGTAGCATCTAAAGAGAACCAAAAGGAGAATTTTCTTTCGTCAAAATTTTTCAGAAAATCACGTTTTAAGGAAATCCCGCATCGTGCGAAATTATCTTGTTTTTCCTAAACAACACGTTGTAAGTCGAAAAGCTTTCATGTTGCGTGTATGTCTAAGTGTGTAGCCTCAAAAGAGAAGGCACAGGACAGTTTTCTCTCGAAAGGATATGTAAGAATACCACTTCATAAGGAAATACAGTTTTGCAGCGTAAAGACATATATGTACGCATGGGAAACTCTTTACGAGAAGAAAATAACACATAGTACAAAATTAGCTTGTATCTCCAAAACTACACGTTGTATCTCGAAAAGAATTGTTGTGGCGTGTACGTCTTAACATGTAGCATCTAAAGAGAACCAAAAGGAGAATTTTCTTTCGTCAAAATTTTTCAGAAAATCACGTTTTAAGGAAATCCCGCATCGTGCGAAATTATCTTGTTTTTCCTAAACAACACGTTGTAAGTCGAAAAGCTTTCATGTTGCGTGTATGTCTAAGGGTGTAGCCTCAAAAGAGAAGGCACAGGACAGTTTTTCGCTCGAAAGGATATGTAAGAATACCACTTCATAAGGAAATACAGTTTTGCAGAGTAAAGACATATACGTACGCATTGGAAACTCTTTACTAGAAGAAATAACGCATAGTACAAAATTAGCTTGTATCTCCAAAACTACACGTTGTATCTCGAAAAGAATTGTTGTGGCGTGTACGTCTTAACATGTAGCATCTAAAGAGAACAAAAAGGAGAATTTTCTTTCGTCAAAATTTTCCAGAAAATCACGTTTTAAGGAAATCCCGCATCGTGCGAAATTATCTTGTTTTTCCTAAACAACACGTTGTAAGTCGAAAAGCTTTCATGTTGCGTGTATGTCTAAGGGTGGAGCCTCAAAAGAGAAGGCACAGGACAGTTTTCTCTCGAAAGGATATGTAAGAATACCACTTCATAAGGAAATACAGTTTTGCAGCGTAAAGACATATACGTACGCATTGGAAACTCTTTACGAGAAGAAATAACGCATAGTACAAAATTAGCTTGTATCTCCAAAACTACACGTTGTATCTCGAAAAGAATTGTTGTGGCGTGTACGTCTTAACATGTAGCATCTAAAGAGAACCAAAAGGAGAATTTTCTTTCGTCAAAATTTTTCAGAAAATCACGTTTTAAGGAAATCCCGCATCGTGCGAAATTATCTTGTTTTTCCTAAACAACACGTTGTAAGTCGAAAAGCTTTCATGTTGCGTGTATGTCTAAGTGTGTAGCCTCAAAAGAGAAGGCACAGGACAGTTTTCTCTCGAAAGGATATGTAAGAATACCACTTCATAAGGAAATACAGTTTTGCAGCGTAAAGACATATATGTACGCATGGGAAACTCTTTACGAGATGAAATAACGCATAGTACAAAATTAGCTTGTATCTCCAAAACTACACGTTGTATCTCGAAAAGAATTGTTGTGGCGTGTACGTCTTAACATGTAGCATCTAAAGAGAACCAAAAGGAGAATTTTCTTTCGTCAAAATTTTTCAGAAAATCACGTTTTATGGAAATCCCGCATCGTGCGAAATTATCTTGTTTTTCCTAAACAACACGTTGTAAGTCGAAAAGCTTTCATGTTGCGTGTATGTCTAAGGGTGTAGCCTCAAAAGAGAAGGCACAGGACAGTTTTTCGCTCGAAAGGATATGTAAGAATACCACTTCATAAGGAAATACAGTTTTGCAGAGTAAAGACATATACGTACGCATTGGAAACTCTTTACGAGAAGAAATAACGCATAGTACAAAATTAGCTTGTATCTCCAAAACTACACGTTGTATCTCGAAAAGAATTGTTGTGGCGTGTACGTCTTAACATGTAGCATCTAAAGAGAACCAAAAGGAGAATTTTCTTTCGTCAAAATTTTTCAGAAAATCACGTTTTAAGGAAATCCCGCATCGTGCGAAATTATCTTGTTTTTCCTAAACAACACGTTGTAAGTCGAAAAGCTTTCATGTTGCGTGTATGTCTAAGTGTGTAGCCTCAAAAGAGAAGGCACAGGACAGTTTTCTCTCGAAAGGATATGTAAGAATACCACTTCATAAGGAAATACAGTTTTGCAGAGTAAAGACATATACGTACGCATTGGAAACTCTTTACGAGAAGAAATAACGCATAGTACAAAATTAGCTTGTATCTCCAAAACTACACGTTGTATCTCGAAAAGAATTGTTGTGGCGTGTACGTTTTAACATGTAGCATCTAAAGAGAACCAAAAGGAGAATTTTCTTTCGTCAAAATTTTTCAGAAAATCACGTTTTAAGGAAATCCCGCATCGTGCGAAATTATCTTGTTTTTCCTAAACAACACGTTGTAAGTCGAAAAGCTTTCATGTTGCGTGTATGTCTAAGTGTGTAGCCTCAAAAGAGAAGGCACAGGACAGTTTTCTCTCGAAAGGATATGTAAGAATACCACTTCATAAGGAAATACAGTTTTGCAGAGTAAAGACATATACGTACGCATTGGAAACTCTTTACTAGAAGAAATAACGCATAGTACAAAATTAGCTTGTATCTCCAAAACTACACGTTGTATCTCGAAAAGAATTGTTGTGGCGTGTACGTCTTAACATGTAGCATCTAAAGAGAACCAAAAGGAGAATTTTCTTTCGTCAAAATTTTTCAGAAAATCACGTTTTAAGGAAATCCCGCATCGTGCGAAATTATCTTGTTTTTCCTAAACAACACGTTGTAAGTCGAAAAGCTTTCATGTTGCGTGTATGTCTAAGGGTGTAGCCTCAAAAGAGAAGGCACAGGACAGTTTTCTCTCGAAAGGATATGTAAGAATACCACTTCATAAGGAAATACAGTTTTGCAGAGTAAAGACATATACGTACGCATTGGAAACTCTTTACGAGAAGAAATAACGCATAGTACAAAATTAGCTTGTATCTCCAAAACTACACGTTGTATCTCGAAAAGAATTGTTGTGGCGTGTACGTCTTAACATGTAGCATCTAAAGAGAACCAAAAGGAGAATTTTCTTTCGTCAAAATTTTTCAGAAAATCACGTTTTAAGGAAATCCCGCATCGTGCGAAATTATCTTGTTTTTCCTAAACAACACGTTGTAAGTCGAAAAGCTTTCATGTTGCGTGTATGTCTAAGTGTGTAGCCTCAAAAGAGAAGGCACAGGACAGTTTTCTCTCGAAAGGATATGTAAGAATACCACTTCATAAGGAAATACAGTTTTGCAGAGTAAAGACATATACGTACGCATTGGAAAACTCTTTACGAGAAGAAATAACGCATAGTACAAAATTAGCTTGTATCTCCAAAACTACACGTTGTATCTCGAAAAGAATTGTTGTGGCGTGTACGTCTTAACATGTAGCATCTAAAGAGAACCAAAAGGAGAATTTTCTTTCGTCAAAATTTTTCAGAAAATCACGTTTTAAGGAAATCCCGCATCGTGCGAAATTATCTTGTTTTTCCTAAACAACACGTTGTAAGTCGAAAAGCTTTCATGTTGCGTGTATGTCTAAGTGTGTAGCCTCAAAAGAGAAGGCACAGGACAGTTTTTCTCTCGAAAGGATATGTAAGAATACCACTTCATAAGGAAATACAGTTTTGCAGCGTAAAGACATATACGTACGCATTGGAAACTCTTTACGAGAAGAAATAACGCATAGTACAAAATTAGCTTGTATCTCCAAAACTACACGTTGTATCTCGAAAAGAATTGTTGTGGCGTGTACGTCTTAACATGTAGCATCTAAAGAGAACCAAAAGGAGAATTTTCTTGCGTCAAAATTTTTCAGAAAATCACGTTTTAAGGAAATCCCGCATCGTGCGAAATTATCTTGTTTTTCCTAAACAACACGTTGTAAGTCGAAAAGCTTTCATGTTGCGTGTATGTCTAAGTGTGTAGCCTCAAAAGAGAAGGCACAGGACAGTTTTCTCTCGAAAGGATATGTAAGAATACCACTTCATAAGGAAATACAGTTTTGCAGAGTAAAGACATATACGTACGCATTGGAAACTCTTTACGAGAAGAAATAACGCATAGTACAAAATTAGCTTGTATCTCCAAAACTACACGTTGTATCTCGAAAAGAATTGTTGTGGCGTGTACGTCTTAACATGTAGCATCTAAAGAGAACCAAAAGGAGAATTTTCTTTCGTCAAAATTTTCCAGAAAATCACGTTTTAAGGAAATCCCGCATCGTGCGAAATTATCTTGTTTTTCCTAAACAACACGTTGTAAGTCGAAAAGCTTTCATGTTGCGTGTATGTCTAAGTGTGTAGCCTCAAAAGAGAAGGCACAGGACAGTTTTCTCTCGAAAGGATATGTAAGAATACCACTTCATAAGGAAATACAGTTTTGCAGCGTAAAGACATATACGTACGCATTGGAAACTCTTTACGAGAAGAAATAACGCATAGTACAAAATTAGCTTGTATCTCCAAAACTACACGTTGTATCTCGAAAAGAATTGTTGTGGCGTGTACGTCTTAACATGTAGCATCTAAAGAGAACCAAAAGGAGAATTTTCTTTCGTCAAAATTTTTCAGAAAATCACGTTTTAAGGAAATCCCGCATCGTGCGAAATTATCTTGTTTTTCCTAAACAACACGTTGTAAGTCGAAAAGCTTTCATGTTGCGTGTATGTCTAAGTGTGTAGCCTCAAAAGAGAAGGCACAGGACAGTTTTCTCTCGAAAGGATATGTAAGAATACCACTTCATAAGGAAATACAGTTTTGCAGCGTAAAGACATATATGTACGCATGGGAAACTCTTTACGAGAAGAAATAACGCATAGTACAAAATTAGCTTGTATCTCCAAAACTACACGTTGTATCTCGAAAAGAATTGTTGTGGCGTGTACGTCTTAACATGTAGCATCTAAAGAGAACCAAAAGGAGAATTTTCTTTCGTCAAAATTTTTCAGAAAATCACGTTTTAAGGAAATCCCGCATCGTGCGAAATTATCTTGTTTTTCCTAAACAACACGTTGTAAGTCGAAAAGCTTTCATGTTGCGTGTATGTCTAAGGGTGTAGCCTCAAAAGAGAAGGCACAGGACAGTTTTCGCTCGAAAGGATATGTAAGAATACCACTTCATAAGGAAATACAGTTTTGCAGAGTAAAGACATATACGTACGCATTGGAAACTCTTTACTAGAAGAAATAACGCATAGTACAAAATTAGCTTGTATCTCCAAAACTACACGTTGTATCTCGAAAAGAATTGTTGTGGCGTGTACGTCTTAACATGTAGCATCTAAAGAGAACCAAAAGGAGAATTTTCTTTCGTCAAAATTTTTCAGAAAATCACGTTTTAAGGAAATCCCGCATCGTGCGAAATTATCTTGTTTTTCCTAAACAACACGTTGTAAGTCGAAAAGCTTTCATGTTGCGTGTATGTCTAAGTGTGTAGCCTCAAAAGAGAAGGCACAGGACAGTTTTCTCTCGAAAGGATATGTAAGAATACCACTTCATAAGGAAATACAGTTTTGCAGAGTAAAGACATATACGTACGCATTGGAAACTCTTTACGAGAAGAAATAACGCATAGTACAAAATTAGCTTGTATCTCCAAAACTACACGTTGTATCTCGAAAAGAATTGTTGTGGCGTGTACGTCTTAACATGTAGCATCTAAAGAGAACCAAAAGGAGAATTTTCTTTCGTCAAAATTTTTCAGAAAATCACGTTTTAAGGAAATCCCGCATCGTGCGAAATTATCTTGTTTTTCCTAAACAACACGTTGTAAGTCGAAAAGCTTTCATGTTGCGTGTATGTCTAAGTGTGTAGCCTCAAAAGAGAAGGCACAGGACAGTTTTCTCTCGAAAGGATATGTAAGAATACCACTTCATAAGGAAATACAGTTTTGCAGAGTAAAGACATATACGTACGCATTGGAAACTCTTTACTAGAAGAAATAACGCATAGTACAAAATTAGCTTGTATCTCCAAAACTACACGTTGTATCTCGAAAAGAATTGTTGTGGCGTGTACGTCTTAACATGTAGCATCTAAAGAGAACCAAAAGGAGAATTTTCTTTCGTCAAAATTTTTCAGAAAATCACGTTTTAAGGAAATCCCGCATCGTGCGAAATTATCTTGTTTTTCCTAAACAACACGTTGTAAGTCGAAAAGCTTTCATGTTGCGTGTATGTCTAAGTGTGTAGCCTCAAAAGAGAAGGCACAGGACAGTTTTCTCTCGAAAGGATATGTAAGAATACCACTTCATAAGGAAATACAGTTTTGCAGAGTAAAGACATATACGTACGCATTGGAAACTCTTTACGAGAAGAAATAACGCATAGTACAAAATTAGCTTGTATCTCCAAAACTACACGTTGTATCTCGAAAAGAATTGTTGTGGCGTGTACGTCTTAACATGTAGCATCTAAAGAGAACCAAAAGGAGAATTTTCTTTCGTCAAAATTTTTCAGAAAATCACGTTTTAAGGAAATCCCGCATCGTGCGAAATTATCTTGTTTTTCCTAAACAACACGTTGTAAGTCGAAAAGCTTTCATGTTGCGTGTATGTCTAAGTGTGTAGCCTCAAAAGAGAAGGCACAGGACAGTTTTCTCTCGAAAGGATATGTAAGAATACCACTTCATAAGGAAATACAGTTTTGCAGAGTAAAGACATATACGTACGCATTGGAAACTCTTTACGAGAAGAAATAACGCATAGTACAAAATTAGCTTGTATCTCCAAAACTACAAGTTGTATCTCGAAAAGAATTGTTGTGGCGTGTACGTCTTAACATGTAGCATCTAAAGAGAACCAAAAGGAGAATTTTCTTTCGTCAAAATTTTTCAGAAAATCACGTTTTAAGGAAATCCCGCATCGTGCGAAATTATCTTGTTTTTCCTAAACAACACGTTGTAAGTCGAAAAGCTTTCATGTTGCGTGTATGTCTAAGTGTGTAGCCTCAAAAGAGAAGGCACAGGACAGTTTTCTCTCGAAAGGATATGTAAGAATACCACTTCATAAGGAAATACAGTTTTGCAGAGTAAAGACATATACGTACGCATTGGAAACTCTTTACGAGAAGAAATAACGCATAGTACAAAATTAGCTTGTATCTCCAAAACTACACGTTGTATCTCGAAAAGAATTGTTGTGGCGTGTACGTCTTAACATGTAGCATCTAAAGAGAACCAAAAGGAGAATTTTCTTGCGTCAAAATTTTTCAGAAAATCACGTTTTAAGGAAATCCCGCATCGTGCGAAATTATCTTGTTTTTCCTAAACAACACGTTGTAAGTCGAAAAGCTTTCATGTTGCGTGTATGTCTAAGTGTGTAGCCTCAAAAGAGAAGGCACAGGACAGTTTTCTCTCGAAAGGATATGTAAGAATACCACTTCATAAGGAAATACAGTTTTGCAGCGTAAAGACATATACGTACGCATTGGAAACTCTTTACGATAAGAAATAACGCATAGTACAAAATTAGCTTGTATCTCCAAAACTACACGTTGTATCTCGAAAAGAATTGTTGTGGCGTGTACGTCTTAACATGTAGCATCTAAAGAGAACCAAAAGGAGAATTTTCTTTCGTCAAAATTTTTCAGAAAATCACGTTTTAAGGAAATCCCGCATCGTGCGAAATTATCTTGTTTTTCCTAAACAACACGTTGTAAGTCGAAAAGCTTTCATGTTGCGTGTATGTCTAAGGGTGTAGCCTCAAAAGAGAAGGCACAGGACAGTTTTCGCTCGAAAGGATATGTAAGAATACCACTTCATAAGGAAATACAGTTTTGCAGAGTAAAGACATATACGTACGCATTGGAAACTCTTTACTAGAAGAAATAACGCATAGTACAAAATTAGCTTGTATCTCCAAAACTACACGTTGTATCTCGAAAAGAATTGTTGTGGCGTGTACGTCTTAACATGTAGCATCTAAAGAGAACCAAAAGGAGAATTTTCTTTCGTCAAAATTTTTCAGAAAATCACGTTTTAAGGAAATCCCACATCGTGCGAAATTATCTTGTTTTTCCTAAACAACACGTTGTAAGTCGAAAAGCTTTCATGTTGCGTGTATGTCTAAGGGTGTAGCCTCAAAAGAGAAGGCACAGGACAGTTTTCTCTCGAAAGGATATGTAAGAATACCACTTCATAAGGAAATACAGTTTTGCAGAGTAAAGACATATACGTACGCATTGGAAACTCTTTACGAGAAGAAATAACGCATAGTACAAAATTAGCTTGTATCTCCAAAACTACACGTTGTATCTCGAAAAGAATTGTTGTGGCGTGTACGTCTTAACATGTAGCATCTAAAGAGAACCAAAAGGAGAATTTTCTTTCGTCAAAATTTTTCAGAAAATCACGTTTTAAGGAAATCCCGCATCGTGTGAAATTATCTTGTTTTTCATAAACAACACGTTGTAAGTCGAAAAGCTTTCATGTTGCGTGTATGTCTAAGTGTGTAGCCTCAAAAGAGAAGGCACAGGACAGTTTTCTCTCGAAAGGATATGTAAGAATACCACTTCATAAGGAAATACAGTTTTGCAGAGTAAAGACATATACGTACGCATTGGAAACTCTTTACGAGAAGAAATAACGCATAGTACAAAATTAGCTTGTATCTCCAAAACTACACGTTGTATCTCGAAAAGAATTGTTGTGGCGTGTACGTCTTAACATGTAGCATCTAAAGAGAACCAAAAGGAGAATTTTCTTTCGTCAAAATTTTTCAGAAAATCACGTTTTAAGGAAATCCCGCATCGTGCGAAATTATCTTGTTTTTCCTAAACAACACGTTGTAAGTCGAAAAGCTTTCATGTTGCGTGTATGTCTAAGTGTGTAGCCTCAAAAGAGAAGGCACAGGACAGTTTTCTCTCGAAAGGATATGTAAGAATACCACTTCATAAGGAAATACAGTTTTGCAGCGTAAAGACATATACGTACGCATTGGAAACTCTTTACGAGAAGAAATAACGCATAGTACAAAATTAGCTTGTATCTCCAAAACTACACGTTGTATCTCGAAAAGAATTGTTGTGGCGTGTACGTCTTAACATGTAGCATCTAAAGAGAACCAAAAGGAGAATTTTCTTTCGTCAAAATTTTTCAGAAAATCACGTTTTAAGGAAATCCCGCATCGTGCGAAATTATCTTGATTTTCCTAAACAACACGTTGTAAGTCGAAAAGCTTTCATGTTGCGTGTATGTCTAAGGGTGTAGCCTCAAAAGAGAAGGCACAGGACAGTTTTCTCTCGAAAGGATATGTAAGAATACCACTTCATAAGGAAATACAGTTTTGCAGAGTAAAGACATATACGTACGCATTGGAAACTCTTTACGAGAAGAAATAACGCATAGTACAAAATTAGCTTGTATCTCCAAAACTACACGTTGTATCTCGAAAAGAATTGTTGTGGCGTGTACGTCTTAACATGTAGCATCTAAAGAGAACCAAAAGGAGAATTTTCTTTCGTCAAAATTTTTCAGAAAATCACGTTTTAAGGAAATCCCGCATCGTGCGAAATTATCTTGTTTTTCCTAAACAACACGTTGTAAGTCGAAAAGCTTTCATGTTGCGTGTATGTCTAAGGGTGTAGCCTCAAAAGAGAAGGCACAGGACAGTTTTCTCTCGAAAGGATATGTAAGAATACCACTTCATAAGGAAATACAGTTTTGCAGAGTAAAGACATATACGTACGCATTGGAAACTCTTTACGAGAAGAAATAACGCATAGTACAAAATTAGCTTGTATCTCCAAAACTACACGTTGTATTTCGAAAAGAATTGTTGTGGCGTGTACGTCTTAACATGTAGCATCTAAAGAGAACTAAAAGGAGAATTTTCTTTCGTCAAAATTTTTCAGAAAATCACGTTTTAAGGAAATCCCGCATCATGCGAAATTATCTTGTTTTTCCTAAACAACACGTTGTAAGTCGAAAAGCTTTCATGTTGCGTGTATGTCTAAGTGTGTAGCCTCAAAAGAGAAGGCACAGGACAGTTTTCTCTCGAAAGGATATGTAACAATACCACTTCATAAGGAAATACAGTTTTGCAGAGTAAAGACATATACGTACGCATTGGAAACTCTTTACGAGAAGAAATAACGCATAGTACAAAATTAGCTTGTATCTCCAAAACTACACGTTGTATCTCGAAAAGAAGTGTTGTGGCGTGTACGTCTTAACATGTAGCCTCTAAAGAGAACCAAACGGAGAATTTTCTTTAGTCAAAATTTTTCAGAAAATCACGTTTTAAGGAAATCCCGCATCGTGCGAAATTATCTTGTTTTTCCTAAACAACACGTTGTAAGTCGAAAAGCTTTCATGTTGCGTGTATGTCTAAGGGTGTAGCCTCAAAAGTGAAGGCACAGGACAGTTTTCTCTCAAAAGGATATGTAAGAATACCACTTCATAAGGAAATACAGTTTTGCAGAGTAAAGACATATACGTACGCATTGGAAACTCTTTACGAGAAGAAATAACGCATAGTACAAAATTAGCTTGTATCTCCAAAACTACACGTTGTATCTCGAAAAGAAGTGTTGTGGCGTGTACGTCTTAACATGTAGCCTCTAAAGAGAACCAAAAGGAGAATTTTCTTTCGTCAAAATTTTTCAGAAAATCACGTTTTAAGGAAATCCCGCATCGTGCGAAATTATCTTGTTTTTCCTAAACAACACGTTGTAAGTCGAAAAGCTTTCATGTTGCGTGTATGTCTAAGTGTGTAGCCTCAAAAGAGAAGGCACAGGACAGTTTTCTCTCGAAAGGATATGTAAGAATACCACTTCATAAGGAAATACAGTTTTGCAGAGTAAAGACATATACGTACGCTTTGGAAACTCTTTACGAGAAGAAATAACGCATAGTAAAAAATTAGCTTGTATCTCCAAAACTACACGTTGTATCTCGAAAAGAATTGTTGTGGCGTGTACGTCTTAACATGTAGCATCTAAAGAGAACCAAAAGGAGAATTTTCTTTCGTCAAAATTTTTCAGAAAATCACGTTTTAAGGAAATCCCGCATCGTGCGAAATTATCTTGTTTTTCCTAAACAACACGTTGTAAGTCAAAAAGCTTTCATGTTGCGTGTATGTCTAAGGGTGGAGCCTCAAAAGAGAAGGCACAGGTCAGTTTTCGCTCGAAAGGATATGTAAGAATACCACTTCATAAGGAAATACAGTTTTGCAGAGTAAAGACTTATACGTACGCATTGGAAACTCTTTACGAGAAGAAATAACCCATAGTACAAAATTAGCTTGTATCTCCAAAACTACACGTTGTATCTCGAAAAGAATTGTTGTGGCGTGTACGTCTTAACATGTAGCATCTAAAGAGAACCAAAAGGAGAATTTTCTTTCGTCAAAATTTTTCAGAAAATCACGTTTTAAGGAAATCCCGCATCGTGCGAAATTATCTTGTTTTTCCTAAACAACACGTTGTAAGTCGAAAAGCTTTCATGTTGCGTGTATGTCTAAGTGTGTAGCCTCAAAAGAGAAGGCACAGGACAGTTTTCTCTCGAAAGGATATGTAACAATACCACTTCATAAGGAAATACAGTTTTGCAGAGTAAAGACATATATGTACGCATTGGAAACTCTTTACGAGAAGAAATAACGCATAGTACAAAAGTAGCTTGTATCTCCAAAACTACACGTTGTATCTCGAAAAGAAGTGTTGTGGCGTGTACGTCTTAACATGTAGCCTCTAAAGAGAACCAAACGGAGAATTTTCTTTCGTCAAAATTTTTCAGAAAATCACGTTTTAAGGAAATCCCGCATCGTGCGAAATTATCTTGTTTTTCCTAAACAACACGTTGTAAGTCGAAAAGCTTTCATGTTGCGTGTATGTCTAAGGGTGTAGCCTCAAAAGAGAAGGCACAGGACAGTTTTCTCTCGAAAGGATATGTAAGAATACCACTTCATAAGGAAATACAGTTTTGCAGAGTAAAGACATATACGTACGCATTGGAAACTCTTTACGAGAAGAAATAACGCATAGTACAAAATTAGCTTGTATCTCCAAAACTACACGTTGTATCTCGAAAAGAAGTGTTGTGGCGTGTACGTCTTAACATGTAGCCTCTAAAGAGAACCAAAAGGAGAATTTTCTTTCGTCAAAATTTTTCAGAAAATCACGTTTTAAGGAAATCCCGCATCGTGCGAAATTATCTTGTTTTTCCTAAACAACACGTTGTAAGTCGAAAAGCTTTCATGTTGCGTGTATGTCTAAGTGTGTAGCCTCAAAAGAGAAGGCACAGGACAGTTTTCTCTCGAAAGGATATGTAAGAATACCACTTCATAAGGAAATACAGTTTTGCAGAGTAAAGACATATACGTACGCATTGGAAACTCTTTACGAGAAGAAATAACGCATAGTACAAAATTAGCTTGTATCTCCAAAACTACACGTTGTATCTCGAAAAGAATTGTTGTGGCGTGTACGTCTTAACATGTAGCATCTAAAGAGAACCAAAAGGAGAATTTTCTTTCGTCAAAATTTTTCAGAAAATCACGTTTTAAGGAAATCCCGCATCGTGCGAAATTATCTTGTTTTTCCTAAACAACACGTTGTAAGTCAAAAAGCTTTCATGTTGCGTGTATGTCTAAGGGTGGAGCCTCAAAAGAGAAGGCACAGGACAGTTTTCGCTCGAAAGGATATGTAAGAATACCACTTCATAAGGAAATACAGTTTTGCAGAGTAAAGACATATACGTACGCATTGGAAACTCTTTACGAGAAGAAATAACGCATAGTACAAAATTAGCTTGTATCTCCAAAACTACACGTTGTATCTCGAAAAGAATTGTTGTGGCGTGTACGTCTTAACACGTAGCATCTAAAGAGAACCAAAAGGAGAATTTTCTTTCGTCAAAATTTTTCAGAAAATCACGTTTTAAGGAAATCCCGCATCGTGCGAAATTATCTTGTTTTTCCTAAACAACACGTTGTAAGTCGAAAAGCTTTCATGTTGCGTGTATGTCTAAGTGTGTAGCCTCAAAAGAGAAGGCACAGGACAGTTTTCTCTCGAAAGGATATGTAAGAATACCACTTCATAAGGAAATACAGTTTTGCAGAGTAAAGACATATACGTACGCATTGGAAACTCTACGAGAAGAAATAACGCATAGTACAAAATTAGCTTGTATCTCCAAAACTACACGTTGTATCTCGAAAAGAATTGTTGTGGCGTGTACGTCTTAACATGTAGCATCTAAAGAGAACCAAAAGGAGAATTTTCTTTCGTCAAAATTTTTCAGAAAATCACGTTTTAAGGAAATCCCGCATCGTGCGAAATTATCTTGTTTTTCCTAAACAACACGTTGTAAGTCGAAAAGCTTTCATGTTGCGTGTATGTCTAAGTGTGTAGCCTCAAAAGAGAAGGCACAGGACAGTTTTCTCTCGAAAGGATATGTAACAATACCACTTCATAAGGAAATACAGTTTTGCAGAGTAAAGACATATACGTACGCATTGGAAACTCTTTACGAGAAGAAATAACGCATAGTACAAAATTAGCTTGTATCTCCAAAACTACACGTTGTATCTCGAAAAGAATTGTTGTGGCGTGTACGTCTTAACATGTAGCATCTAAAGAGAACCAAACGGAGAATTTTCTTTCGTCAAAATTTTTCAGAAAATCACGTTTTAAGGAAATCCCGCATCGTGCGAAATTATCTTGTTTTTCCTAAACAACACGTTGTAAGTCGAAAAGCTTTCATGTTGCGTGTATGTCTAAGGGTGTAGCCTCAAAAGAGAAGGCACAGGACAGTTTTCTCTCGAAAGGATATGTAAGAATACCACTTCATAAGGAAATACAGTTTTGCAGCGTAAAGACATATACGTACGCATTGGAAACTCTTTACGAGAAGAAATAACGCATAGTACAAAATTAGCTTGTATCTCCAAAACTACACGTTGTATCTCGAAAAGAATTGTTGTGGCGTGTACGTCTTAACATGTAGCATCTAAAGAGAACCAAAAGGAGAATTTTCTTTCGTCAAAATTTTTCAGAAAATCACGTTTTAAGGAAATCCCGCATCGTGCGAAATTATCTTGTTTTTCCTAAACAACACGTTGTAAGTCGAAAAGCTTTCATGTTGCGTGTATGTCTAAGTGTGTAGCCTCAAAAGAGAAGGCACAGGACAGTTTTCTCTCGAAAGGATATGTAAGAATACCACTTCATAAGGAAATACAGTTTTGCAGAGTAAAGACATATACGTACGCATTGGAAACTCTTTACGAGAAGAAATAACGCATAGTACAAAATTAGCTTGTATCTCCAAAACTACACGTTGTATCTCGAAAAGAATTGTTGTGGCGTGTACGTCTTAACATGTAGCATCTAAAGAGAACCAAAAGGAGAATTTTCTTTCGTCAAAATTTTTCAGAAAATCACGTTTTAAGGAAATCCCGCATCGTGCGAAATTATCTTGTTTTTCCTAAACAACACGTTGTAAGTCGAAAAGCTTTCATGTTGCGTGTATGTCTAAGTGTGTAGCCTCAAAAGAGAAGGCACAGGACAGTTTTCTCTCGAAAGGATATGTAACAATACCACTTCATAAGGAAATACAGTTTTGCAGAGTAAAGACATATACGTACGCATTGGAAACTCTTTACGAGAAGAAATAACGCATAGTACAAAATTAGCTTGTATCTCCAAAACTACACGTTGTATCTCGAAAAGAATTGTTGTGGCGTGTACGTCTTAACATGTAGCATCTAAAGAGAACCAAACGGAGAATTTTCTTTCGTCAAAATTTTTCAGAAAATCACGTTTTAAGGAAATCCCGCATCGTGCGAAATTATCTTGTTTTTCCTAAACAACACGTTGTAAGTCGAAAAGCTTTCATGTTGCGTGTATGTCTAAGGGTGGAGCCTCAAAAGAGAAGGCACAGGACAGTTTTCTCTCGAAAGGATATGTAAGAATACCACTTCATAAGGAAATACAGTTTTGCAGAGTAAAGACATATACGTACGCATTGGAAACTCTTTACGGGAAGAAATAACACATAGTACAAAATTAGCTTGTATCTCCAAAACTACACGTTGTATCTCGAAAAGAATTGTTGTGGCGTGTACGTCTTAACATGTAGCATCTAAAGAGAACCAAAAGGAGAATTTTCTTTCGTCAAAATTTTTCAGAAAATCACGTTTTAAGGAAATCCCGCATCGTGCGAAATTATCTTGTTTTTCCTAAACAACACGTTGTAAGTCGAAAAGCTTTCATGTTGCGTGTATGTCTAAGTGTGTAGCCTCAAAAGAGAAGGCACAGGACAGTTTTCTCTCGAAAGGATATGTAACAATACCACTTCATAAGGAAATACAGTTTTGCAGAGTAAAGACATATACGTACGCATTGGAAACTCTTTACGAGAAGAAATAACGCATAGTACAAAATTAGCTTGTATCTCCAAAACTACACGTTGTATCTCGAAAAGAATTGTTGTGGCGTGTACGTCTTAACATGTAGCATCTAAAGAGAACCAAACGGAGAATTTTCTTTCGTCAAAATTTTTCAGAAAATCACGTTTTAAGGAAATCCCGCATCGTGCGAAATTATATTGTTTTTCCTAAACAACACGTTGTAAGTCGAAAAGCTTTCATGTTGCGTGTATGTCTAAGTGTGTAGCCTCAAAAGAGAAGGCACAGGACAGTTTTCTCTCGAAAGGATATGTAAGAATACCACATCATAAGGAAATACAGTTTTTCAGAGTAAAGACATATACGTATGCATTGGAAACTCTTTACGAGAAGAAATAACGCATAGTACAAAATTAGCTTGTATCTCCAAAACTACACGTTGTATCTCGAAAAGAATTGTTGTGGCGTGTACGTCTTAACATGTAGCATCTAAAGAGAACCAAAAGGAGAATTTTCTTTCGTCAAAATTTTTCAGAAAATCACGTTTTAAGGAAATCCCGCATCGTGCGAAATTATCTTGTTTTTCCTAAACAACACGTTGTAAGTCGAAAAGCTTTCATGTTGCGTGTATGTCTAAGTGTGTAGCCTCAAAAGAGAAGGCACAGGACAGTTTTCTCTCGAAAGGATATGTAACAATACCACTTCATAAGGAAATACAGTTTTGCAGAGTAAAGACATATACGTACGCATTGGAAACTCTTTACGAGAAGAAATAACGCATAGTACAAAATTAGCTTGTATCTCCAAAACTACACGTTGTATCTCGAAAAGAATTGTTGTGGCGTGTACGTCTTAACATGTAGCATCTAAAGAGAACCAAACGGAGAATTTTCTTTCGTCAAAATTTTTCAGAAAATCACGTTTTAAGGAAATCCCGCATCGTGCGAAATTATCTTGTTTTTCCTAAACAACACGTTGTAAGTCGAAAAGCTTTCATGTTGCGTGTATGTCTAAGGGTGGAGCCTCAAAAGAGAAGGCACAGGACAGTTTTCTCTCGAAAGGATATGTAAGAATACCACTTCATAAGGAAATACAGTTTTGCAGAGTAAAGACATATACGTACGCATTGGAAACTCTTTACGGGAAGAAATAACACATAGTACAAAATTAGCTTGTATCTCCAAAACTACACGTTGTATCTCGAAAAGAATTGTTGTGGCGTGTACGTCTTAACATGTAGCATCTAAAGAGAACCAAAAGGAGAATTTTCTTTCGTCAAAATTTTTCAGAAAATCACGTTTTAAGGAAATCCCGCATCGTGCGAAATTATCTTGTTTTTCCTAAACAACACGTTGTAAGTCGAAAAGCTTTCATGTTGCGTGTATGTCTAAGTGTGTAGCCTCAAAAGAGAAGGCACAGGACAGTTTTCTCTCGAAAGGATATGTAACAATACCACTTCATAAGGAAATACAGTTTTGCAGAGTAAAGACATATACGTACGCATTGGAAACTCTTTACGAGAAGAAATAACGCATAGTACAAAATTAGCTTGCATCTCCAAAACTACACGTTGTATCTCGAAAAGAATTGTTGTGGCGTGTACGTCTTAACATGTAGCATCTAAAGAGAACCAAACGGAGAATTTTCTTTCGTCAAAATTTTTCAGAAAATCACGTTTTAAGGAAATCCCGCATCGTGCGAAATTATATTGTTTTTCCTAAACAACACGTTGTAAGTCGAAAAGCTTTCATGTTGCGTGTATGTCTAAGGGTGTAGCCTCAAAAGAGAAGGCACAGGACAGTTTTCTCTCGAAAGGATATGTAAGAATACCACTTCATAAGGAAATACAGTTTTGCAGCGTAAAGACATATACGTACGCATTGGAAACTCTTTACGAGAAGAAATAACGCATAGTACAAAATTAGCTTGTATCTCCAAAACTACACGTTGTGTCTCGAAAAGAATTGTTGTGGCGTGTACGTCTTAACATGTAGCATCTAAAGAGAACCAAAAGGAGAATTTTCTTTCGTCAAAATTTTTCAGAAAATCACGTTTTAAGGAAATCCCGCATCGTGCGAAATTATCTTGTTTTTCCTAAACAACACGTTGTAAGTCGAAAAGCTTTCATGTTGCGTGTATGTCTAAGTGTGTAGCCTCAAAAGAGAAGGCACAGGACAGTTTTCTCTCGAAAGGATATGTAACAATACCACTTCATAAGGAAATACAGTTTTGCAGAGTAAAGACATATACGTACGCATTGGAAACTCTTTACGAGAAGAAATAACGCATAGTACAAAATTAGCTTGTATCTCCAAAACTACACGTTGTATCTCGAAAAGAATTGTTGTGGCGTGTACGTCTTAACATGTAGCATCTAAAGAGAACCAAAAGGAGAATTTTCTTTCGTCAAAATTTTTCAGAAAATCACGTTTTAAGGAAATCCCGCATCGTGCGAAATTATCTTGTTTTTCCTAAACAACACGTTGTAAGTCGAAAAGCTTTCATGTTGCGTGTATGTCTAAGTGTGTAGCCTCAAAAGAGAAGGCACAGGACAGTTTTCTCTCGAAAGGATATGTAACAATACCACTTCATAAGGAAATACAGTTTTGCAGAGTAAAGACATATACGTACGCATTGGAAACTCTTTACGAGAAGAAATAACGCATAGTACAAAATTAGCTTGTATCTCCAAAACTACACGTTGTATCTCGAAAAGAATTGTTGTGGCGTGTACGTCTTAACATGTAGCATCTAAAGAGAACCAAACGGAGAATTTTCTTTCGTCAAAATTTTTCAGAAAATCACGTTTTAAGGAAATCCCGCATCGTGCGAAATTATCTTGTTTTTCCTAAACAACACGTTGTAAGTCGAAAAGCTTTCATGTTGCGTGTATGTCTAAGGGTGGAGCCTCAAAAGAGAAGGCACAGGACAGTTTTCTCTCGAAAGGATATGTAAGAATACCACTTCATAAGGAAATACAGTTTTGCAGAGTAAAGACATATACGTACGCATTGGAAACTCTTTTCGGGAAGAAATAACACATAGTACAAAATTAGCTTCTATCTCCAAAACTACACGTTGTATCTCGAAAAGAATTGTTGTGGCGTGTACGTCTTAACATGTAGCATCTAAAGAGAACCAAAAGGAGAATTTTCTTTCGTCAAAATTTTTCAGAAAATCACGTTTTAAGGAAATCCCGCATCGTGCGAAATTATCTTGTTTTTCCTAAACAACACGTTGTAAGTCGAAAAGCTTTCATGTTGCGTGTATGTCTAAGGGTGGAGCCTCAAAAGAGAAGGCACAGGACAGTTTTCTCTCGAAAGGATATGTAAGAATACCACTTCATAAGGAAATACAGTTTTGCAGAGTAAAGACATATACGTACGCATTGGAAACTCTTTACGAGAAGAAATAACGCATAGTACAAATTAGCTTGTATCTCCAAAACTACACGTTGTATCTCGAAAAGAATTGTTGTGGCGTGTACGTCTTAACGTGTAGCATCTAAAGAGAACCAAAAGGAGAATTTTCTTTCGTCAAAATTTTTCAGAAAATCACGTTTTAAGGAAATCCCGCATCGTGCGAAATTATCTTGTTTTTCCTAAACAACACGTTGTAAGTCGAAAAGCTTTCATGTTGCGTGTATGTCTAAGTGTGTAGCCTCAAAAGAGAAGGCACAGGACAGTTTTCTCTCGAAAGGATATGTAACAATACCACTTCATAAGGAAATACAGTTTTGCAGAGTAAAGACATATACGTACGCATTGGAAACTCTTTACGAGAAGAAATAACGCATAGTACAAAATTAGCTTGTATCTCCAAAACTACACGTTGTATCTCGAAAAGAATTGTTGTGGCGTGTACGTCTTAACATGTAGCATCTAAAGAGAACCAAACGGAGAATTTTCTTTCGTCAAAATTTTTCAGAAAATCACGTTTTAAGGAAATCCCGCATCGTGCGAAATTATCTTGTTTTTCCTAAACAACACGTTGTAAGTCGAAAAGCTTTCATGTTGCGTGTATGTCTAAGTGTGTAGCCTCAAAAGAGAAGGCACAGGACAGTTTTCTCTCGAAAGGATATGTAAGAATACCACTTCATAAGGAAATACAGTTTTGCAGAGTAAAGACATATACGTACGCATTGGAAACTCTTTACGAGAAGAAATAACGCATAGTACAAAATTAGCTTGTATCTCCAAAACTACACGTTGTATCTCGAAAAAAATTGTTGTGGCGTGTACGTCTTAACATGTAGCATCTAAAGAGAACCAAAAGGAGAATTTTCTTTCGTCAAAATTTTTCAGAAAATCACGTTTTAAGGAAATCCCGCATCGTGCGAAATTATCTTGTTTTTCCTAAACAACACGTTGTAAGTCGAAAAGCTTTCATGTTGCGTGTATGTCTAAGTGTGTAGCCTCAAAAGAGAAGGCACAGGACAGTTTTCTCTCGAAAGGATATGTAAGAATACCACTTCATAAGGAAATACAGTTTTGCAGAGTAAAGACATATACGTACGCATTGGAAACTCTTTACTAGAAGAAATAACGCATAGTACAAAATTAGCTTGTATCTCCAAAACTACACGTTGTATCTCGAAAGAATTGTTGTGGCGTGTACGTCTTAACATGTAGCATCTAAAGAGAACCAAAAGGAGAATTTTCTTTCGTCAAAATTTTTTAGAAAATCACGTTTTAAGGAAATCCCGCATCGTGCGAAATTATCTTGTTTTTCCTAAACAACACGTTGTAAGTCGAAAAGCTTTCATGTTGCGTGTATGTCTAAGGGTGGAGCCTCAAAAGAGAAGGCACAGGACAGTTTTCTCTCGAAAGGATATGTAAGAATACCACTTCATAAGGAAATACAGTTTTGCAGAGTAAAGACATATACGTACGCATTGGAAACTCTTTACGAGAAGAAATAACACATAGTACAAAATTAGCTTGTATCTCCAAAACTACACGTTGTATCTCGAAAAGAATTGTTGTGGCGTGTACGTCTTAACATGTAGCATCTAAAGAGAACCAAAAGGAGAATTTTCTTTCGTCAAAATTTTTCAGAAAATCACGTTTTAAGGAAATCCCGCATCGTGCGAAATTATCTTGTTTTTCCTAAACAACACGTTGTAAGTCGAAAAGCTTTCATGTTGCGTGTATGTCTAAGGGTGTAGCCTCAAAAGAGAAGGCACAGGACAGTTTTCTCTCGAAAGGATATGTAAGAATACCACTTCATAAGGAAATACAGTTTTGCAGAGTAAAGACATATACGTACGCATTGGAAACTCTTTACGAGAAGAAATAAAGCACAGTACAAAATTAGCTTGTATCTCCAAAACTACACGTTGTATCTCGAAAAGAAGTGTTGTGGCATGTACGTCTTAACATGTAGCCTCTAAAGAGAACCAAAAGGAGAATTTTCTTTCGTCAAAATTTTTCAGAAAATCACGTTTTAATAAAATCCCGCATCGTGCGAAATTATCTTGTTTTTCCTAAACAACACGTTGTAAGTCGAAAAGCTTTCATGTTGCGTGTATGTCTAAGGGTGTAGCCTCAAAAGAGAAGGCACAGGACAGTTTTCTCTCGAAAGGATATGTAAGAATACCACTTCATAAGGAAATACAGTTTTGCAGAGTAAAGACATATACGTACGCATTGGAAACTCTTTACGAGAAGAAATAACGCATAGTACAAAATTAGCTTGTATCTCCAAAACTACACGTTGTATCTCGAAAAGAATTGTTGTGGCGTGTACGTCTTAACATGTAGCATCTAAAGAGAACCAAAAGGAGAATTTTCTTTCGTCAAAATTTTTCAGAAAATCACGTTTTAAGGAAATCCCGCATCGTGCGAAATTATCTTGTTTTTCCTAAACAACACGTTGTAAGTCGAAAAGCTTTCATGTTGCGTGTATGTCTAAGGGTGTAGCCTCAAAAGAGAAGGCACAGGACAGTTTTCTCTCGAAAGGATATGTAAGAATACCACTTCATAAGGAAATACAGTTTTGCAGAGTAAAGACATATACGTACGCATTGGAAACTCTTTACGAGAAGAAATAACGCACAGTACAAAATTAGCTTGTATCTCCAAAACTACACGTTGTATCTCGAAAAGAAGTGTTGTGGCATGTACGTCTTAACATGTAGCCTCTAAAGAGAACCAAAAGGAGAATTTTCTTTCGTCAAAATTTTTCAGAAAATCACGTTTTAAGGAAATCCCGCATCGTGCGAAATTATCTTGTTTTTCCTAAACAACACGTTGTAAGTCGAAAAGCTTTCATGTTGCGTGTATGTCTAAGTGTGTAGCCTCAAAAGAGAAGGCACAGGACAGTTTTCTCTCGAAAGGATATGTAAGAATACCACTTCATAAGGAAATACAGTTTTGCAGAGTAAAGACATATACGTACGCATTGGAAACTCTTTACGAGAAGAAATAACGCATAGTACAAAATTAGCTTGTATCTCCAAAACTACACGTTGTATCTCGAAAAAAATTGTTGTGGCGTGTACGTCTTAACATGTAGCATCTAAAGAGAACCAAAAGGAGAATTTTCTTTCGTCAAAATTTTTCAGAAAATCACGTTTTAAGGAAATCCCGCATCGTGCGAAATTATCTTGTTTTTCCTAAACAACACGTTGTAAGTCGAAAAGCTTTCATGTTGCGTGTATGTCTAAGTGTGTAGCCTCAAAAGAGAAGGCACAGGACAGTTTTCTCTCGAAAGGATATGTAAGAATACCACTTCATAAGGAAATACAGTTTTGCAGAGTAAAGACATATACGTACGCATTGGAAACTCTTTACTAGAAGAAATAACGCATAGTACAAAATTAGCTTGTATCTCCAAAACTACACGTTGTATCTCGAAAGAATTGTTGTGGCGTGTACGTCTTAACATGTAGCATCTAAAGAGAACCAAAAGGAGAATTTTCTTTCGTCAAAATTTTTTAGAAAATCACGTTTTAAGGAAATCCCGCATCGTGCGAAATTATCTTGTTTTTCCTAAACAACACGTTGTAAGTCGAAAAGCTTTCATGTTGCGTGTATGTCTAAGGGTGGAGCCTCAAAAGAGAAGGCACAGGACAGTTTTCTCTCGAAAGGATATGTAAGAATACCACTTCATAAGGAAATACAGTTTTGCAGAGTAAAGACATATACGTACGCATTGGAAACTCTTTACGAGAAGAAATAACACATAGTACAAAATTAGCTTGTATCTCCAAAACTACACGTTGTATCTCGAAAAGAATTGTTGTGGCGTGTACGTCTTAACATGTAGCATCTAAAGAGAACCAAAAGGAGAATTTTCTTTCGTCAAAATTTTTCAGAAAATCACGTTTTAAGGAAATCCCGCATCGTGCGAAATTATCTTGTTTTTCCTAAACAACACGTTGTAAGTCGAAAAGCTTTCATGTTGCGTGTATGTCTAAGGGTGTAGCCTCAAAAGAGAAGGCACAGGACAGTTTTCTCTCGAAAGGATATGTAAGAATACCACTTCATAAGGAAATACAGTTTTGCAGAGTAAAGACATATACGTACGCATTGGAAACTCTTTACGAGAAGAAATAAAGCACAGTACAAAATTAGCTTGTATCTCCAAAACTACACGTTGTATCTCGAAAAGAAGTGTTGTGGCATGTACGTCTTAACATGTAGCCTCTAAAGAGAACCAAAAGGAGAATTTTCTTTCGTCAAAATTTTTCAGAAAATCACGTTTTAATAAAATCCCGCATCGTGCGAAATTATCTTGTTTTTCCTAAACAACACGTTGTAAGTCGAAAAGCTTTCATGTTGCGTGTATGTCTAAGGGTGTAGCCTCAAAAGAGAAGGCACAGGACAGTTTTCTCTCGAAAGGATATGTAAGAATACCACTTCATAAGGAAATACAGTTTTGCAGAGTAAAGACATATACGTACGCATTGGAAACTCTTTACGAGAAGAAATAACACATAGTACAAAATTAGCTTGTATCTCCAAAACTACACGTTGTATCTCGAAAAGAATTGTTGTGGCGTGTACGTCTTAACATGTAGCATCTAAAGAGAACCAAAAGGAGAATTTTCTTTCGTCAAAATTTTTCAGAAAATCACGTTTTAAGGAAATCCCGCATCGTGCGAAATTATCTTGTTTTTCCTAAACAACACGTTGTAAGTCGAAAAGCTTTCATGTTGCGTGTATGTCTAAGGGTGTAGCCTCAAAAGAGAAGGCACAGGACAGTTTTCTCTCGAAAGGATATGTAAGAATACCACTTCATAAGGAAATACAGTTTTGCAGAGTAAAGACATATACGTACGCATTGGAAACTCTTTACGAGAAGAAATAACGCACAGTACAAAATTAGCTTGTATCTCCAAAACTACACGTTGTATCTCGAAAAGAAGTGTTGTGGCATGTACGTCTTAACATGTAGCCTCTAAAGAGAACCAAAAGGAGAATTTTCTTTCGTCAAAATTTTTCAGAAAATCACGTTTTAAGGAAATCCCGCATCGTGCGAAATTATCTTGTTTTTCCTAAACAACACGTTGTAAGTCGAAAAGCTTTCATGTTGCGTGTATGTCTAAGTGTGTAGCCTCAAAAGAGAAGGCACAGGACAGTTTTCTCTCGAAAGGATATGTAAGAATACCACTTCATAAGGAAATACAGTTTTGCAGAGTAAAGACATATACGTACGCATTGGAAACTCTTTACGAGAAGAAATAACGCATAGTACAAAATTAGCTTGTATCTCCAAAACTACACGTTGTATCTCGAAAAGAATTGTTGTGGCGTGTACGTCTTAACATGTAGCATCTAAAGAGAACCAAAAGGAGAATTTTCTTTCGTCAAAATTTTTCAGAAAATCACGTTTTAAGGAAATCCCGCATCGTGCAAAATTATCTTGTTTTTCCTAAACAACACGTTGTAAGTCGAAAAGCTTTCATGTTGCGTGTATGTCTAAGTGTGTAGCCTCAAAAGAGAAGGCACAGGACAGTTTTCTCTCGAAAGGATATGTAAGAATACCACTTCATAAGGAAATACAGTTTTGCAGCGTAAAGACATATACGTACGCATTGGAAACTCTTTACGAGAAGAAATAACGCATAGTACAAAATTAGCTTGTATCTCCAAAACTACACGTTGTATCTCGAAAAGAATTGTTGTGGCGTGTACGTCTTAACATGTAGCATCTAAAGAGAACCAAAAGGAGAATTTTCTTTCGTCAAAATTTTTCAGAAAATCACGTTTTAAGGAAATCCCGCATCGTGCGAAATTATCTTGTTTTTCCTAAACAACACGTTGTAAGTCGAAAAGCTTTCATGTTGCGTGTATGTCTAAGGGTGTAGCCTCAAAAGAGAAGGCACAGGACAGTTTTCTCTCGAAAGGATATGTAAGAATACCACTTCATAAGGAAATACAGTTTTGCAGAGTAAAGACATATATGTACGCATTGGAAACTCTTTACGAGAAGAAATAACGCATAGTACAAAATTAGCTTGTATCTCCAAAACTACACGTTGTATCTCGAAAAGAATTGTTGTGGCGTGTACGTCTTAACATGTAGCATCTAAAGAGAACCAAAAGGAGAATTTTCTTTCGTCAAAATTTTTCAGAAAATCACGTTTTAAGGAAATCCCGCATCGTGCGAAATTATCTTGTTTTTCCTAAACAACACGTTGTAAGTCGAAAAGCTTTCATGTTGCGTGTATGTCTAAGGGTGTAGCCTCAAAAGAGAAGGCACAGGACAGTTTTCTCTCGAAAGGATATGTAAGAATACCACTTCATAAGGAAATACAGTTTTGCAGAGTAAAGACATATACGTACGCATTGGAAACTCTTTACGAGAAGAAATAATGCATAGTACAAAATTAACTTGTATCTCCAAAACTACACGTTGTATCTCGAAAAGAATTGTTGTGGCGTGTACGTCTTAACATGTAGCATCTAAAGAGAACCAAAAGGAGAATTTTCTTTCGTCAAAATTTTTCAGAAAATCACGTTTTAAGGAAATCCCGCATCGTGCGAAATTATCTTGTTTTTCCTAAACAACACGTTGTAAGTCGAAAAGCTTTCATGTTGCGTGTATGTCTAAGGGTGTAGCCTCAAAAGAGAAGGCACAGGACAGTTTTCTCTCGAAAGGAAATGTAAGAATACCACTTCATAAGGAAATACAGTTTTGCAGAGTAAAGACATATACGTACGCATTGGAAACTCTTTACGAGAAGAAATAACGCATAGTACAAAATTAGCTTGTATCTCCAAAACTACACGTTGTATCTCGAAAAGAATTGTTGTGGCGTGTACGTCTTAACATGTAGCATCTAAAGAGAACCAAAAGGAGAATTTTCTTTCGTCAAAATTTTTCAGAAAATCACGTTTTAAGGAAATCCCGCATCGTGCGAAATTATCTTGTTTTTCCTAAACAACACGTTGTAAGTCGAAAAGCTTTCATGTTGCCTGTATGTCTAAGTGTGTAGCCTCAAAAGAGAAGGCACAGGACAGTTTTCTCTCGAAAGGATATGTAAGAATACCACTTCATAAGGAAATACAGTTTTGCAGAGTAAAGGCATATACGTACGCATTGGAAACTCTTTACGAGAAGAAATAACGCATAGTACAAAATTAGCTTGTATCTCCAAAACTACACGTTGTATCTCGAAAAAAATTGTTGTGGCGTGTACGTCTTAACATGTAGCATCTAAAGGGAACCAAAAGGAGAATTTTCTTTCGTAAAAATTTTTCAGAAAATCACGTTTTAAGGAAATCCCGCATCGTGCGAAATTATCTTGTTTTTCCTAAACAACACGTTGTAAGTCGAAAAGCTTTCATGTTGCGTGTATGTCTAAGTGTGTAGCCTCAAAAGAGAAGGCACAGGACAGTTTTCTCTCGAAAGGATATGTAAGAATACCACTTCATAAGGAAATACAGTTTTGCAGAGTAAAGACATATACGTACGCATTGGAAACTCTTTACTAGAAGAAATAACGCATAGTACAAAATTAGCATGTATCTCCAAAACTACACGTTGTATCTCGAAAGAATTGTTGTGGCGTGTACGTCTTAACATGTAGCATCTAAAGAGAACCAAAAGGAGAATTTTCTTTCGTCAAAATTTTTCAGAAAATCACGTTTTAAGGAAATCCCGCATCGTGCGAAATTATGTTGTTTTTCCTAAACAACACGTTGTAAGTCGAAAAGCTTTCATGTTGCGTGTATGTCTAAGGGTGTAGCCTCAAAAGAGAAGGCACAGGACAGTTTTCTCTCGAAAGGATATGTAAGAATACCACTTCATAAGGAAATACAGTTTTGCAGAGTAAAGACATATATGTACGCATTGGAAACTCTTTACGAGAAGAAATAACGCATAGTACAAAATTAGCTTGTATCTCCAAAACTACACGTTGTATCTCGAAAAGAATTGTTGTGGCGTGTACGTCTTAACATGTAGCATCTAAAGAGAACCAAAAGGAGAATTTTCTTTCGTCAAAATTTTTCAGAAAATCACGTTTTAAGGAAATCCCGCATCGTGCGAAATTATCTTGTTTTTCCTAAACAACACGTTGTAAGTCGAAAAGCTTTCATGTTGCGTGTATGTCTAAGGGTGTAGCCTCAAAAGAGAAGGCACAGGACAGTTTTCTCTCGAAAGGATATGTAAGAATACCACTTCATAAGGAAATACAGTTTTGCAGAGTAAAGACATATACGTATGCATTGGAAACTCTTTACGAGAAGAAATAATGCATAGTACAAAATTAACTTGTATCTCCAAAACTACACGTTGTATCTCGAAAAGAATTGTTGTGGCGTGTACGTCTTAACATGTAGCATCTAAAGAGAACCAAAAGGAGAATTTTCTTTCGTCAAAATTTTTCAGAAAATCACGTTTTAAGGAAATCCCGCATCGTGCGAAATTATCTTGTTTTTCCTAAACAACACGTTGTAAGTCGAAAAGCTTTCATGTTGCGTGTATGTCTAAGGGTGTAGCCTCAAAAGAGAAGGCACAGGACAGTTTTCTCTCGAAAGGAAATGTAAGAATACCACTTCATAAGGAAATACAGTTTTGCAGAGTAAAGACATATACGTACGCATTGGAAACTCTTTACGAGAAGAAATAACGCATAGTACAAAATTAGCTTGTATCTCCAAAACTACACGTTGTATCTCGAAAAGAATTGTTGTGGCGTGTAAGTCTTAACATGTAGCATCTAAAGAGAACCAAAAGGAGAATTTTCTTTCGTCAAAATTTTTCAGAAAATCACGTTTTAAGGAAATCCCGCATCGTGCGAAATTATCTTGTTTTTCCTAAACAACACGTTGTAAGTCGAAAAGCTTTCATGTTGCGTGTATGTCTAAGTGTGTAGCCTCAAAAGAGAAGGCACAGGACAGTTTTCTCTCGAAAGGATATGTAAGAATACCACTTCATAAGGAAATACAGTTTTGCAGAGTAAAGGCATATACGTACGCATTGGAAACTCTTTACGAGAAGAAATAACGCATAGTACAAAATTAGCTTGTATCTCCAAAACTACACGTTGTATCTCGAAAAAAATTGTTGTGGCGTGTACGTCTTAACATGTAGCATCTAAAGGGAACCAAAAGGAGAATTTTCTTTCGTCAAAATTTTTCAGAAAATCACGTTTTAAGGAAATCCCGCATCGTGCGAAATTATCTTGTTTTTCCTAAACAACACGTTGTAAGTCGAAAAGCTTTCATGTTGCGTGTATGTCTAAGTGTGTAGCCTCAAAAGAGAAGGCACAGGACAGTTTTCTCTCGAAAGGATATGTAAGAATACCACTTCATAAGGAAATACAGTTTTGCAGAGTAAAGACATATACGTACGCATTGGAAACTCTTTACGAGAAGAAATAACGCATAGTACAAAATTAGCTTGTATCTCCAAAACTACACGTTGTATCTCGAAAAGAATTGTTGTGGCGTGTACGTCTTAACATGTAGCATCTAAAGAGAACCAAAAGGAGAATTTTCTTTCGTCAAAATTTTTCAGAAAATCACGTTTTAAGGAAATCCCGCATCGTGCGAAATTATCTTGTTTTTCCTAAACAACACGTTGTAAGTCGAAAAGCTTTCATGTTGCGTGTATGTCTAAGGGTGTAGCCTCAAAAGAGAAGGCACAGGACAGTTTTCTCTCGAAAGGATATGTAAGAATACCACTTCATAAGGAAATACAGTTTTGCAGAGTAAAGACATATACGTACGCATTGGAAACTCTTTACGAGAAGAAATAACGCATAGGACAAAATTAGCTTGTATCTCCAAAACTACACGTTGTATCTCGAAAAGAAGTGTTGTGGCATGTACGTCTTAACATGTAGCCTCTAAAGAGAACCAAAAGGAGAATTTTCTTTCGTCAAAATTTTTCAGAAAATCACGTTTTAAGGAAATCCCGCATCGTGCGAAATTATCTTGTTTTTCCTAAACAACACGTTGTAAGTCGAAAAGCTTTCATGTTGCGTGTATGTCTAAGTGTGTAGCCTCAAAAGAGAAGGCACAGGACAGTTTTCTCTCGAAAGGATATGTAAGAATACCACTTCATAAGGAAATACAGTTTTGCAGCGTAAAGACATATACGTACGCATTGGAAACTCTTTACGAGAAGAAATAACGCATAGTACTAAATTAGCTTGTATCTCCAAAACTACACGTTGTATCTCGAAAAGAATTGTTGTGGCGTGTACGTCTTAACATGTAGCATCTAAAGAGAACCAAAAGGAGAATTTTCTTTCGTCAAAATTTTTCAGAAAATCACGTTTTAAGGAAATCCCGCATCGTGCGAAATTATCTTGTTTTTCCTAAACAACACGTTGTAAGTCGAAAAGCTTTCATGTTGCGTGTATGTCTAAGTGTGTAGCCTCAAAAGAGAAGGCACAGGACAGTTTTCTCTCGAAAGGATATGTAAGAATACCACTTCATAAGGAAATACAGTTTTGCAGAGTAAAGACATATACGTACGCATTGGAAACTCTTTACGAGAAGAAATAACGCATAGTACAAAATTAGCTTGTATCTCCAAAACTACACGTTGTATCTCGAAAAGAATTGTTGTGGCGTGTACGTCTTAACATGTAGCCTCTAAAGAGAACCAAAAGGAGAATTTTCTTTCGTCAAAATTTTTCAGAAAATCACGTTTTAAGGAAATCCCGCATCGTGCGAAATTATCTTGTTTTTCCTAAACAACACGTTGTAAGTCGAAAAGCTTTCATGTTGCGTGTATGTCTAAGTGTGTAGCCTCAAAAGAGAAGGCACAGGACAGTTTTCTCTCGAAAGGATATGTAAGAATACCACTTCATAAGGAAATACAGTTTTGCAGAGTAAAGACATATACGTACGCATTGGAAACTCTTTACGAGAAGAAATAACGCATAGTACAAAATTAGCTTGTATCTCCAAAACTACACGTTGTATCTCGAAAAGAATTGTTGTGGCGTGTACGTCTTAACATGTAGCATCTAAAGAGAACCAAAAGGAGAATTTTCTTTCGTCAAAATTTTTCAGAAAATCACGTTTTAAGGAAATCCCGCATCGTGCGAAATTATCTTGTTTTTCCTAAACAACACGTTGTAAGTCGAAAAGCTTTCATGTTGCGTGTATGTCTAAGTGTGTAGCCTCAAAAGAGAAGGCACAGGACAGTTTTCTCTCGAAAGGATATGTAAGAATACCACTTCATAAGGAAATACAGTTTTGCAGCGTAAAGACATATACGTACGCATTGGAAACTCTTTACGAGAAGAAATAACGCATAGTACTAAATTAGCTTGTATCTCCAAAACTACACGTTGTATCTCGAAAAGAATTGTTGTGGCGTGTACGTCTTAACATGTAGCATCTAAAGAGAACCAAAAGGAGAATTTTCTTTCGTCAAAATTTTTCAGAAAATCACGTTTTAAGGAAATCCCGCATCGTGCGAAATTATCTTGTTTTTCCTAAACAACACGTTGTAAGTCGAAAAGCTTTCATGTTGCGTGTATGTCTAAGTGTGTAGCCTCAAAAGAGAAGGCACAGGACAGTTTTCTCTCGAAAGGATATGTAAGAATACCACTTCATAAGGAAATACAGTTTTGCAGAGTAAAGACATATATGTACGCATGGGAAACTCTTTACGAGAAGAAATAACGCATAGTACAAAATTAGCTTGTATCTCCAAAACTACACGTTGTATCTCGAAAAGAATTGTTGTGGCGTGTACGTCTTAACATGTAGCATCTAAAGAGAACCAAAAGGAGAATTTTCTTTCGTCAAAATTTTTCAGAAAATCACGTTTTAAGGAAATCCCGCATCGTGCGAAATTATCTTGTTTTTCCTAAACAACACGTTGTAAGTCGAAAAGCTTTCATGTTGCGTGTATGTCTAAGGGTGTAGCCTCAAAAGAGAAGGCACAGGACAGTTTTCTCTCGAAAGGATATGTAAGAATACCACTTCATAAGGAAATACAGTTTTGCAGAGTAAAGACATATACGTACGCATTGGAAACTCTTTACGAGAAGAAATAACGCATAGTACAAAATTAGCTTGTATCTCCAAAACTACACGTTGTATCTCGAAAAGAATTGTTGTGGCGTGTACGTCTTAACGTGTAGCATCTAAAGAGAACCAATAGGAGAATTTTCTTTCGTCAAAATTTTTCAGAAAATCACGTTTTAAGGAAATCCCGCATCGTGCGAAATTATCTTGTTTTTCCTAAACAACACGTTGTAAGTCGAAAAGCTTTCATGTTGCGTGTATGTCTAAGTGTGTAGCCTCAAAAGAGAAGGCACAGGACAGTTTTCTCTCGAAAGGATATGTAAGAATACCACTTCATAAGGAAATACAGTTTTGCAGAGTAAAGACATATACGTACGCATTGGAAACTCTTTACGAGAAGAAATAACGCATAGTACAAAATTAGCTTGTATCTCCAAAACTACACGTTGTATCTCGAAAAAAATTGTTGTGGCGTGTACGTCTTAACATGTAGCATCTAAAGAGAACCAAAAGGAGAATTTTCTTTCGTCAAAATTTTTCAGAAAATCACGTTTTAAGGAAATCCCGCATCGTGCGAAATTATCTTGTTTTTCCTAAACAACACGTTGTAAGTCGAAAAGCTTTCATGTTGCGTGTATGTCTAAGTGTGTAGCCTCAAAAGAGAAGGCACAGGACAGTTTTCTCTCGAAAGGATATGTAAGAATACCACTTCATAAGGAAATACAGTTTTGCAGAGTAAAGACATATACGTACGCATTGGAAACTCTTTACTAGAAGAAATAACGCATAGTACAAAATTAGCTTGTATCTCCAAAACTACACGTTGTATCTCGAAAGAATTGTTGTGGCGTGTACGTCTTAACATGTAGCATCTAAAGAGAACCAAAAGGAGAATTTTCTTTCGTCAAAATTTTTCAGAAAATCACGTTTTAAGGAAATCCCGCATCATGTGAAATTATCTTGTTTTTCCTAAACAACACGTTGTAAGTCGAAAAGCTTTCATGTTGCGTGTATGTCTAAGGGTGTAGCCTCAAAAGAGAAGGCACAGGACAGTTTTCTCTCGAAAGGATATGTAAGAATACCACTTCATAAGGAAATACAGTTTTGCAGAGTAAGACATATACGTACGCATTGGAAACTCTTTACGAGAAGAAATAACGCATAGTACAAAATTAGCTTGTATCTCCAAAACTACACGTTGTATCTCGAAAAGAATTGTTGTGGCGTGTACGTCTTAACATGTAGCATCTAAAGAGAACCAAAAGGAGAATTTTCTTTCGTCAAAATTTTTCAGAAAATCACGTTTTAAGGAAATCCCGCATCGTGCGAAATTATCTTGTTTTTCCTAAACAACACGTTGTAAGTCGAAAAGCTTTCATGTTGCGTGTATGTCTAAGGGTGTAGCCTCAAAAGAGAAGGCACAGGACAGTTTTCTCTCGAAAGGATATGTAAGAATACCACTTCATAAGGAAATACAGTTTTGCAGACTAAAGACATATACGTACGCATTGGAAACTCTTTACGAGAAGAAATAACGCATAGTACAAAATTAGCTTGTATCTCCAAAACTACACGTTGTATCTCGAAAAGAATTGTTGTGGCGTGTACGTCTTAACATGTAGCATCTAAAGAGAACCAAAAGGAGAATTTTCTTTCGTCAAAATTTTTCAGAAAATCACGTTTTAAGGAAATCCCGCATCATGTGAAATTATCTTGTTTTTCCTAAACAACACGTTGTAAGTCGAAAAGCTTTCATGTTGCGTGTATGTCTAAGGGTGTAGCCTCAAAAGAGAAGGCACAGGACAGTTTTCTCTCGAAAGGATATGTAAGAATACCACTTCATAAGGAAATACAGTTTTGCAGAGTAAAGACATATACGTACGCATTGGAAACTCTTTACGAGAAGAAATAACGCATAGTACAAAATTAGCTTGTATCTCCAAAACTACACGTTGTATCTCGAAAAGAATTGTTGTGGCGTGTACGTCTTAACATGTAGCATCTAAAGAGAACCAAAAGGAGAATTTTCTTTCGTCAAAATTTTTCAGAAAATCACGTTTTAAGGAAATCCCGCATCGTGCGAAATTATCTTGTTTTTCCTAAACAACACGTTGTAAGTCGAAAAGCTTTCATGTTGCGTGTATGTCTAAGTGTGTAGCCTCAAAAGAGAAGGCACAGGACAGTTTTCTCTCGAAAGGATATGTAAGAATACCACTTCATAAGGAAATACAGTTTTGCAGAGTAAAGACATATACGTACGCATTGGAAACTCTTTACGAGAAGAAATAACGCATAGTACAAAATTAGCTTGTATCTCCAAAACTACACGTTGTATCTCGAAAAGAATTGTTGTGGCGTGTACGTCTTAACATGTAGCATCTAAAGAGAACCAAAGGGAGAATTTTCTTTCGTCAAAATTTTTCAGAAAATCACGTTTTAAGGAAATCCCGCATCGTGCGAAATTATCTTGTTTTTCCTAAACAACACGTTGTAAGTCGAAAAGCTTTCATGTTGCGTGTATGTCTAAGTGTGTAGCCTCAAAAGAGAAGGCACAGGACAGTTTTCTCTCGAAAGGATATGTAAGAATACCACTTCATAAGGAAATACAGTTTTGCAGAGTAAAGACATATACGTACGCATTGGAAACTCTTTACGAGAAGAAATAACGCATAGTACAAAATTAGCTTGTATCTCCAAAACTACACGTTGTATCTCGAAAAGAATTGTTGTGGCGTGTACGTCTTAACATGTAGCATCTAAAGAGAACCAAAAGGAGAATTTTCTTTCGTCAAAATTTTTCAGAAAATCACGTTTTAAGGAAATCCCGCATCGTGCGAAATTATCTTGTTTTTCCTAAACAACACGTTGTAAGTCGAAAAGCTTTCATGTTGCGTGTATATCTAAGGGTGTAGCCTCAAAAGAGAAGGCACAGGACAGTTTTCTCTCGAAAGGATATGTAAGAATACCACTTCATAAGGAAATACAGTTTTGCAGAGTAAAGACATATACGTACGCATTGGAAACTCTTTACGAGAAGAAATAACGCATAGGACAAAATTAGCTTGTATCTCCAAAACTACACGTTGTATCTCGAAAAGAAGTGTTGTGGCATGTACGTCTTAACATGTAGCCTCTAAAGAGAACCAAAAGGAGAATTTTCTTTCGTCAAAATTTTTCAGAAAATCACGTTTTAAGGAAATCCCGCATCCTGCGAAATTATCTTGTTTTTCCTAAACAACACGTTGTAAGTCGAAAAGCTTTCATGTTGCGTGTATGTCTAAGTGTGTAGCCTCAAAAGAGAAGGCACAGGACAGTTTTCTCTCGAAAGGATATGTAAGAATACCACTTCATAAGGAAATACAGTTTTGCAGAGTAAAGACATATACGTACGCATTGGAAACTCTTTACGAGAAGAAATAACGCATAGTACAAAATTAGCTTGTATCTCCAAAACTACACGTTGTATCTCGAAAAGAATTGTTGTGGCGTGTACGTCTTAACATGTAGCATCTAAAGAGAACCAAAAGGAGAATTTTCTTTCGTCAAAATTTTTCAGAAAATCACGTTTTAAGGAAATCCCGCATCGTGCGAAATTATCTTGTTTTTCCTAAACAACACGTTGTAAGTCGAAAAGCTTTCATGTTGCGTGTATGTCTAAGTGTGTAGCCTCAAAAGAGAAGGCACAGGACAGTTTTCTCTCGAAAGGATATGTAAGAATACCACTTCATAAGGAAATACAGTTTTGCAGAGTAAAGACATATACGTACGCTTTGGAAACTCTTTACGAGAAGAAATAACGCATAGTACAAAATTAGCTTGTATCTCCAAAACTACACGTTGTATCTCGAAAAGAATTGTTGTGGCGTGTACGTCTTAACATGTAGCATCTAAAGAGAACCAAAAGGAGAATTTTCTTTCGTCAAAATTTTTCAGAAAATCACGTTTTAAGGAAATCCCGCATCGTGCGAAATTATCTTGTTTTTCCTAAACAACACGTTGTAAGTCGAAAAGCTTTCATGTTGCGTGTATGTCTAAGTGTGTAGCCTCAAAAGAGAAGGCACAGGACAGTTTTCTCTCGAAAGGATATGTAAGAATACCACTTCATAAGGAAATACAGTTTTGCAGAGTAAAGACATATACGTACGCATTGGAAACTCTTTACGAGAAGAAATAACGCATAGTACAAAATTAGCTTGTATCTCCAAAACTACACGTTGTATCTCGAAAAGAATTGTTGTGGCGTGTACGTCTTAACATGTAGCATCTAAAGAGAACCAAAAGGAGAATTTTCTTTCGTCAAAATTTTTCAGAAAATCACGTTTTAAGGAAATCCCGCATCGTGCGAAATTATCTTGTTTTTCCTAAACAACACGTTGTAAGTCGAAAAGCTTTCATGTTGCGTGTATGTCTAAGGGTGTAGCCTCAAAAGAGAAGGCACAGGACAGTTTTCTCTCGAAAGGATATGTAAGAATACCACTTCATAAGGAAATACAGTTTTGCAGAGTAAAGACATATACGTACGCATTGGAAACTCTTTACGAGAAGAAATAATGCATAGTACAAAATTAGCTTGTATCTCCAAAACTACACGTTGTATCTCGAAAAGAATTGTTGTGGCGTGTACGTCTTAACGTGTAGCATCTAAAGAGAACCAAAAGGAGAATTTTCTTTCGTCAAAATTTTTCAGAAAATCACGTTTTAAGGAAATCCCGCATCGTGCGAAATTATCTTGTTTTTCCTAAACAACACGTTGTAAGTCGAAAAGCTTTCATGTTGCGTGTATGTCTAAGTGTGTAGCCTCAAAAGAGAAGGCACAGGACAGTTTTCTCTCGAAAGGATATGTAAGAATACCACTTCATAAGGAAATACAGTTTTGCAGAGTAAAGACATATACGTACGCATTGGAAACTCTTTACGAGAAGAAATAACGCATAGTACAAAATTAGCTTGTATCTCCAAAACTACACGTTGTATCTCGAAAAAAATTGTTGTGGCGTGTACGTCTTAACATGTAGCATCTAAAGAGAACCAAAAGGAGAATTTTCTTTCGTCAAAATTTTTCAGAAAATCACGTTTTAAGGAAATCCCGCATCGTGCGAAATTATCTTGTTTTTCCTAAACAACACGTTGTAAGTCGAAAAGCTTTCATGTTGCGTGTATGTCTAAGTGTGTAGCCTCAAAAGAGAAGGCACAGGACAGTTTTCTCTCGAAAGGATATGTAAGAATACCACTTCATAAGGAAATACAGTTTTGCAGAGTAAAGACATATACGTACGCATTGGAAACTCTTTACTAGAAGAAATAACGCATAGTACAAAATTAGCTTGTATCTCCAAAACTACACGTTGTATCTCGAAAGAATTGTTGTGGCGTGTACGACTTAACATGTAGCATCTAAAGAGAACCAAAAGGAGAATTTTCTTTCGTCAAAATTTTTCAGAAAATCACGTTTTAAGGAAATCCCGCATCATGTGAAATTATCTTGTTTTTCCTAAACAACACGTTGTAAGTCGAAAAGCTTTCATGTTGCGTGTATGTCTAAGTGTGTAGCCTCAAAAGAGAAGGCACAGGACAGTTTTCTCTCGAAAGGATATGTAAGAATACCACTTCATAAGGAAATACAGTTTTGCAGAGTAAAGACATATACGTACGCATTGGAAACTCTTTACGAGAAGAAATAACGCATAGTACAAAATTAGCTTGTATCTCCAAAACTACACGTTCTATCTCGAAAAGAATTGTTGTGGCGTGTACGTCTTAACATGTAGCATCTAAAGAGAACCAAAAGGAGAATTTTCTTTCGTCAAAATTTTTCAGAAAATCACGTTTTAAGGAAATCCCGCATCGTGCGAAATTATCTTGTTTTTCCTAAACAACACGTTGTAAGTCGAAAAGCTTTCATGTTGCGTGTATGTCTAAGTGTGTAGCCTCAAAAGAGAAGGCACAGGACAGTTTTCTCTCGAAAGGATATGTAAGAATACCACTTCATAAGGAAATACAGTTTTGCAGAGTAAAGACATATACGTACGCATTGGAAACTCTTTACGAGAAGAAATAACGCATAGTACAAAATTAGCTTGTATCTCCAAAACTACACGTTGTATCTCGAAAAGAATTGTTGTGGCGTGTACGTCTTAACATGTAGCATCTAAAGAGAACCAAAAGGAGAATTTTCTTTCGTCAAAATTTTTCAGAAAATCACGTTTTAAGGAAATCCCGCATCGTGCGAAATTATCTTGTTTTTCCTAAACAACACGTTGTAAGTCGAAAAGCTTTCATGTTGCGTGTATGTCTAAGGGTGTAGCCTCAAAAGAGAAGGCACAGGACAGTTTTCGCTCGAAAGGATATGTAAGAATACCACTTCATAAGGAAATACAGTTTTGCAGAGTAAAGACATATACGTACGCATTGGAAACTCTTTACGAGAAGAAATAACGCATAGTACAAAATTAGCTTGTATCTCCAAAACTACACGTTGTATCTCGAAAAGAATTGTTGTGGCGTGTACGTCTTAACATGTAGCATCTAAAGAGAACCAAAAGGAGAATTTTCTTTCGTCAAAATTTTTCAGAAAATCACGTTTTAAGGAAATCCCGCATCGTGCGAAATTATCTTGTTTTTCCTAAACAACACGTTGTAAGTCGAAAAGCTTTCATGTTGCGTGTATGTCTAAGTGTGTAGCCTCAAAAGAGAAGGCACAGGACAGTTTTCTCTCGAAAGGATATGTAAGAATACCACTTCATAAGGAAATACAGTTTTGCAGAGTAAAGACATATACGTACGCATTGGAAACTCTTTACGAGAAGAAATAACGCATACTACAAAATTAGCTTGTATCTCCAAAACTACACGTTGTATCTCGAAAAGAATTGTTGTGGCGTGTACGTCTTAACATGTAGCATCTAAAGAGAACCAAAAGGAGAATTTTCTTTCGTCAAAATTTTTCAGAAAATCACGTTTTAAGGAAATCCCGCATCGTGCGAAATTATCTTGTTTTTCCTAAACAACACGTTGTAAGTCGAAAAGCTTTCATGTTGCGTGTATGTCTAAGGGTGGAGCCTCAAAAGAGAAGGCACAGGACAGTTTTCTCTCGAAAGGATATGTAAGAATACCACTTCATAAGGAAATACAGTTTTGCAGAGTAAAGGCATATACGTACGCATTGGAAACTCTTTACGAGAAGAAATAACACATAGTACAAAATTAGCTTGTATCTCCAAAACTACACGTTGTATCTCGAAAAGAATTGTTGTGGCGTGTACGTCTTAACATGTAGCATCTAAAGAGAACCAAAAGGAGAATATTCTTTCGTCAAAATTTTTCAGAAAATCACGTTTTAAGGAAATCCCGCATCGTGCGAAATTATCTTGTTTTTCCTAAACAACACGTTGTAAGTCGAAAAGCTTTCATGTTGCGTGTATGTCTAAGGGTGGAGCCTCAAAAGAGAAGGCACAGGACAGTTTTCTCTCAAAAGGATATGTAAGAATACCACTTCATAAGGAAATACAGTTTTGCAGCGTAAAGACATATACGTACGCATTGGAAACTCTTTACGAGAAGAAATAACGCATAGTACAAAATTAGCTTGTATCTCCAAAACTACACGTTGTATCTCGAAAAGAATTGTTGTGGCGTGTACGCCTTAACATGTAGCATCTAAAGAGAACCAAAAGGAGAATTTTCTTTCGTCAAAATTTTTCAGAAAATCACGTTTTAAGGAAATCCCGCATCGTGCGAAATTATCTTGTTTTTCCTAAACAACACGTTGTAAGTCGAAAAGCTTTCATGTTGCGTGTATGTCTAAGGGTGTAGCCTCAAAAGAGAAGGCACAGGACAGTTTTCTCTCGAAAGGATATGTAAGAATACCACTTCATAAGGAAATACAGTTTTGCAGAGTAAAGACATATACGTACGCATTGGAAACTCTTTACGAGAAGAAATAACGCATAGTACAAAATTAGCTTGTATCTCCAAAACTACACGTTGTATCTCAAAAAGAATTGTTGTGGCGTGTACGACTTAACATGTAGCATCTAAAGAGAACCAAAAGGATAATTTTCTTTCGTCAAAATTTTTCAGAAAATCACGTTTTAAGGAAATCCCGCATTGTGCGAAATTATCTTGTTTTTCCTAAACAACACGTTGTAAGTCGAAAAGCTTTCATGTTGCGTGTATGTCTAAGTGTGTAGCCTCAAAAGAGAAGGCACAGGACAGTTTTCTCTCGAAAGGATATGTAAGAATACCACTTCATAAGGAAATACAGTTTTGCAGAGTAAAGACATATACGTACGCATTGGAAACTCTTTACGAGAAGAAATAACGCATAGTACAAAATTAGCTTGTATCTCCAAAACTACACGTTGTATCTCGAAAAGAATTGTTGTGGCGTGTACGTCTTAACATGTAGCATCTAAAGAGAACCAAAAGGAGAATTTTCTTTCGTCAAAATTTTTCAGAAAATCACGTTTTAAGGAAATCCCGCATCGTGCGAAATTATCTTGTTTTTCCTAAACAACACATTGTAACTCGAAAAGCTTTCATGTTGCGTGTATGTCTAAGTGTGTAGCCTCAAAAGAGAAGGCACAGGACAGTTTTCTCTCGAAAGGATATGTAAGAATACCACTTCATAAGGAAATACAGTTTTGCAGAGTAAAGACATATACGTACGCATTGGAAACTCTTTACGAGAAGAAATAACGCATAGTACAAAATTAGCTTGTATCTCCAAAACTACACGTTGTATCTCGAAAAGAATTGTTGTGGCGTGTACGTCTTAACATGTAGCATCTAAAGAGAACCAAAAGGAGAATTTTCTTTCGTCAAAATTTTTCAGAAAATCACGTTTTAAGGAAATCCCGCATCGTGCGAAATTATCTTGTTTTTCCTAAACAACACGTTGTAAGTCGAAAAGCTTTCATGTTGCGTGTATGTCTAAGTGTGTAGCCTCAAAAGAGAAGGCACAGGACAGTTTTCTCTCGAAAGGATATGTAAGAATACCACTTCATAAGGAAATACAGTTTTGCAGAGTAAAGACATATACGTACGCATTGGAAACTCTTTACGAGAAGAAATAACGCATAGTACAAAATTAGCTTGTATCTCCAAAACTACACGTTGTATCTCGAAAAGAATTGTTGTGGCGTGTACGTCTTAACATGTAGCATCTAAAGAGAACCAAAAGGAGAATTTTCTTTCGTCAAAATTTTTCAGAAAATCACGTTTTAAGGAAATCCCGCATCATGCGAAATTATCTTGTTTTTCCTAAACAACACGTTGTAAGTCGAAAAGCTTTCATGTTGCGTGTATGTCTAAGTGTGTAGCCTCAAAAGAGAAGGCACAGGACAGTTTTCTCTCGAAAGGATATGTAAGAATACCACTTCATAAGGAAATACAGTTTTGCAGAGTAAAGACATATACGTACGCATTGGAAACTCTTTACGAGAAGAAATAACGCATAGTACAAAATTAGCTTGTATCTCCAAAACTACACGTTGTATCTCGAAAAGAATTGTTGTGGCGTGTACGTCTTAACATGTAGCATCTAAAGAGAACCAAAAGGAGAATTTTCTTTCGTCAAAATTTTTCAGAAAATCACGTTTTAAGGAAATCCCGCATCGTGCGAAATTATCTTGTTTTTCCTAAACAACACGTTGTAAGTCGAAAAGCTTTCATGTTGCGTGTATATCTAAGGGTGTAGCCTCAAAAGAGAAGGCACAGGACAGTTTTCTCTCGAAAGGATATGTAAGAATACCACTTCATAAGGAAATACAGTTTTGCAGAGTAAAGACATATACGTACGCATTGGAAACTCTTTACGAGAAGAAATAACGCATAGGACAAAATTAGCTTGTATCTCCAAAACTACACGTTGTATCTCGAAAAGAAGTGTTGTGGCATGTACGTCTTAACATGTAGCCTCTAAAGAGAACCAAAAGGAGAATTTTCTTTCGTCAAAATTTTTCAGAAAATCACGTTTTAAGGAAATCCCGCATCGTGCGAAATTATCTTGTTTTTCCTAAACAACACGTTGTAAGTCGAAAAGCTTTCATGTTGCGTGTATGTCTAAGTGTGTAGCCTCAAAAGAGAAGGCACAGGACAGTTTTCTCTCGAAAGGATATGTAAGAATACCACTTCATAAGGAAATACAGTTTTGCAGAGTAAAGACATATACGTACGCATTGGAAACTCTTTACGAGAAGAAATAACGCATAGTACAAAATTAGCTTGTATCTCCAAAACTACACGTTGTATCTCGAAAAGAATTGTTGTGGCGTGTACGTCTTAACATGTAGCATCTAAAGAGAACCAAAAGGAGAATTTTCTTTCGTCAAAATTTTTCAGAAAATCACGTTTTAAGGAAATCCCGCATCGTGCGAAATTATCTTGTTTTTCCTAAACAACACGTTGTAAGTCGAAAAGCTTTCATGTTGCGTGTATGTCTAAGTGTGTAGCCTCAAAAGAGAAGGCACAGGACAGTTTTCTCTCGAAAGGATATGTAAGAATACCACTTCATAAGGAAATACAGTTTTGCAGCGTAAAGACATATACGTACGCATTGGAAACTCTTTACGAGAAGAAATAACGCATAGTACAAAATTAGCTTGTATCTCCAAAACTACACGTTGTATCTCGAAAAGAATTGTTGTGGCGTGTACGTCTTAACATGTAGCATCTAAAGAGAACCAAAAGGAGAATTTTCTTTTGTCAAAATTTTTCAGAAAATCACGTTTTAAGGAAATCCCGCATCGTGCGAAATTATCTTGTTTTTCCTAAACAACACGTTGTAAGTCGAAAAGCTTTCATGTTGCGTGTATGTCTAAGTGTGTAGCCTCAAAAGAGAAGGCACAGGACAGTTTTCTCTCGAAAGGATATGTAAGAATACCACTTCATAAGGAAATACAGTTTTGCAGAGTAAAGACATATACGTACGCATTGGAAACTCTTTACGAGAAGAAATAACGCATAGTACAAAATTAGCTTGTATCTCCAAAACTACACGTTGTATCTCGAAAAGAATTGTTGTGGCGTGTACGTCTTAACATGTAGCATCTAAAGAGAACCAAAAGGAGAATTTTCTTTCGTAAAAATTTTTCAGAAAATCACGTTTTAAGGAAATCCCGCATCGTGCGAAATTATCTTGTTTTTCCTAAACAACACGTTGTAAGTCGAAAAGCTTTCATGTTGCGTGTATGTCTAAGGGTGTAGCCTCAAAAGAGAAGGCACAGGACAGTTTTCGCTCGAAAGGATATGTAAGAATACCACTTCATAAGGAAATACAGTTTTGCAGAGTAAAGACATATACGTACGCATTGGAAACTCTTTACGAGAAGAAATAACGCATAGTACAAAATTAGCTTGTATCTCCAAAACTACACGTTGTATCTCGAAAAGAATTGTTGTGGCGTGTACGTCTTAACATGTAGCATCTAAAGAGAACCAAAAGGAGAATTTTCTTTCGTCAAAATTTTTCAGAAAATCACGTTTTAAGGAAATCCCGCATCGTGCGAAATTATCTTGTTTTTCCTAAACAACACGTTGTAAGTCGAAAAGCTTTCATGTTGCGTGTATGTCTAAGTGTGTAGCCTCAAAAGAGAAGGGTCAGGACAGTTTTCTCTCGAAAGGATATGTAAGAATACCACTTCATAAGGAAATACAGTTTTGCAGAGTAAAGACATATACGTACGCATTGGAAACTCTTTACGAGAAGAAATAACGCATAGTACAAAATTAGCTTGTATCTCCAAAACTACACGTTGTATCTCGAAAAGAATTGTTGTGGCGTGTACGTCTTAACATGTAGCATCTAAAGAGAACCAAAAGGAGAATTTCCTTTGTCAAAATTTTTCAGAAAATCACGTTTTAAGGAAATCCCGCATCGTGCGAAATTATCTTGTTTTTCCTAAACAACACGTTGTAAGTCGAAAAGCTTTCATGTTGCGTGTATGTCTAAGTGTGTAGCCTCAAAAGAGAAGGCACAGGACAGTTTTCTCTCGAAAGGATATGTAAGAATACCACTTCATAAGGAAATACAGTTTTGCAGAGTAAAGACATATATGTACGCATTGGAAACTCTTTACGAGAAGAAATAACGCATAGTACAAAATTAGCTTGTATCTCCAAAACTACACGTTGTATCTCGAAAAGAATTGTTGTGGCGTGTACGTCTTAACATGTAGCATCTAAAGAGAACCAAAAGGAGAATTTTCTTTCGTCAAAATTTTTCAGAAAATCACGTTTTAAGGAAATCCCGCATCGTGCGAAATTATCTTGTTTTTCCTAAACAACACGTTGTAAGTCGAAAAGCTTTCATGTTGCGTGTATGTCTAAGGGTGTAGCCTCAAAAGAGAAGGCACAGGACAGTTTTCTCTCGAAAGGATATGTAAGAATACCACTTCATAAGGAAATACAGTTTTGCAGAGTAAAGACATATACGTACGCATTGGAAACTCTTTACGAGAAGAAATAATGCATAGTACAAAATTAGCTTGTATCTCCAAAACTACACGTTGTATCTCGAAAAGAATTGTTGTGGCGTGTACGTCTTAACGTGTAGCATCTAAAGAGAACCAAAAGGAGAATTTTCTTTCGTCAAAATTTTTCAGAAAATCACGTTTTAAGGAAATCCCGCATCGTGCGAAATTATCTTGTTTTTCCTAAACAACACGTTGTAAGTCGAAAAGCTTTCATGTTGCGTGTATGTCTAAGTGTGTAGCCTCAAAAGAGAAGGCACAGGACAGTTTTCTCTCGAAAGGATATGTAAGAATACCACTTCATAAGGAAATACAGTTTTGCAGACTAAAGACATATATGTACGCATTGGAAACTCTTTACGAGAAGAAATAACGCATAGTACAAAATTAGCTTGTATCTCCAAAACTACACGTTGTATCTCGAAAAGAATTGTTGTGGCGTGTACGTCTTAACATGTAGCATCTAAAGAGAACCAAAAGGAGAATTTTCTTTCGTCAAAATTTTTCAGAAAATCACGTTTTAAGGAAATCCCGCATCGTGCGAAATTATCTTGTTTTTCCTAAACAACACGTTGTAAGTCGAAAAGCTTTCATGTTGCGTGTATGTCTAAGGGTGTAGCCTCAAAAGAGAAGGCACAGGACAGTTTTCTCTCGAAAGGATATGTAAGAATACCACTTCATAAGGAAATACAGTTTTGCAGAGTAAAGACATATACGTACGCATTGGAAACTCTTTACGAGAAGAAATAATGCATAGTACAAAATTAGCTTGTATCTCCAAAACTACACGTTGTATCTCGAAAAGAATTGTTGTTGGCGTGTACGTCTTAACATGTAGCATCTAAAGAGAACCAAAAGGAGAATTTTCTTTCGTCAAAATTTTTCAGAAAATCACGTTTTAAGGAAATCCCGCATCGTGCGAAATTATCTTGTTTTTCCTAAACAACACGTTGTAAGTCGAAAAGCTTTCATGTTGCGTGTATGTCTAAGTGTGTAGCCTCAAAAGAGAAGGCACAGGACAGTTTTCTCTCGAAAGGATATGTAAGAATACCACTTCATAAGGAAATACAGTTTTGCAGAGTAAAGACATATACGTACGCATTGGAAACTCTTTACGAGAAGAAATAACGCATAGTACAAAATTAGCTTGTATCTCCAAAACTACACGTTGTATCTCGAAAAGAATTGTTGTGGCGTGTACGTCTTAACATGTAGCATCTAAAGAGAACCAAAAGGAGAATTTTCTTTCGTCAAAATTTTTCAGAAAATCACGTTTTAAGGAAATCCCGCATCGTGCGAAATTATCTTGTTTTTCCTAAACAACACGTTGTAAGTCGAAAAGCTTTCATGTTGCGTGTATGTCTAAGGGTGTAGCCTCAAAAGAGAAGGCACAGGACAGTTTTCGCTCGAAAGGATATGTAAGAATACCACTTCATAAGGAAATACAGTTTTGCAGAGTAAAGACATATACGTACGCATTGGAAACTCTTTACGAGAAGAAATAACGCATAGTACAAAATTAGCTTGTATCTCCAAAACTACACGTTGTATCTCGAAAAGAATTGTTGTGGCGTGTACGTCTTAACATGTAGCATCTAAAGAGAACCAAAAGGAGAATTTTCTTTCGTCAAAATTTTTCAGAAAATCACGTTTTAAGGAAATCCCGCATCGTGCGAAATTATCTTGTTTTTCCTAAACAACACGTTGTAAGTCGAAAAGCTTTCATGTTGCGTGTATGTCTAAGTGTGTAGCCTCAAAAGAGAAGGCACAGGACAGTTTTCTCTCGAAAGGATATGTAAGAATACCACTTCATAAGGAAATACAGTTTTGCAGAGTAAAGACATATACGTACGCATTGGAAACTCTTTACGAGAAGAAATAACGCATAGTACAAAATTAGCTTGTATCTCCAAAACTACACGTTGTATCTCGAAAAGAATTGTTGTGGCGTGTACGTCTTAACATGTAGCATCTAAAGAGAACCAAAAGGAGAATTTTCTTTCGTCAAAATTTTTCAGAAAATCACGTTTTAAGGAAATCCCGCATCGTGCGAAATTATCTTGTTTTTCCTAAACAACACGTTGTAAGTCGAAAAGCTTTCATGTTGCGTGTATGTCTAAGTGTGTAGCCTCAAAAGAGAAGGCACAGGACAGTTTTCTCTCGAAAGGATATGTAAGAATACCACTTCATAAGGAAATACAGTTTTGCAGAGTAAAGACATATATGTACGCATTGGAAACTCTTTACGAGAAGAAATAACGCATAGTACAAAATTAGCTTGTATCTCCAAAACTACACGTTGTATCTCGAAAAGAATTGTTGTGGCGTGTACGTCTTAACATGTAGCATCTAAAGAGAACCAAAAGGAGAATTTTCTTTCGTCAAAATTTTTCAGAAAATCACGTTTTAAGGAAATCCCGCATCGTGCGAAATTATCTTGTTTTTCCTAAACAACACGTTGTAAGTCGAAAAGCTTTCATGTTGCGTGTATGTCTAAGGGTGTAGCCTCAAAAGAGAAGGCACAGGACAGTTTTCTCTCGAAAGGATATGTAAGAATACCACTTCATAAGGAAATACAGTTTTGCAGAGTAAAGACATATACGTACGCATTGGAAACTCTTTACGAGAAGAAATAACGCATAGTACAAAATTAGCTTGTATCTCCAAAACTACACGTTGTATCTCGAAAAGAATTGTTGTGGCGTGTACGTCTTAACATGTAGCATCTAAAGAGAACCAAAAGGAGAATTTTCTTTCGTCAAAATTTTTCAGAAAATCACGTTTTAAGGAAATCCCGCATCGTGCGAAATTATCTTGTTTTTCCTAAACAACACGTTGTAAGTCGAAAAGCTTTCATGTTGCGTGTATGTCTAAGGGTGTAGCCTCAAAAGAGAAGGCACAGGACAGTTTTCTCTCGAAAGGATATGTAAGAATACCACTTCATAAGGAAATACAGTTTTGCAGAGTAAAGACATATATGTACGCATTGGAAACTCTTTACGAGAAGAAATAACGCATAGTACAAAATTAGCTTGTATCTCCAAAACTACACGTTGTATCTCGAAAAGAATTGTTGTGGCGTGTACGTCTTAACATGTAGCATCTAAAGAGAACCAAAAGGAGAATTTTCTTTCGTCAAAATTTTTCAGAAAATCACGTTTTAAGGAAATCCCGCATCGTGCGAAATTATCTTGTTTTTCCTAAACAACACGTTGTAAGTCGAAAAGCTTTCATGTTGCGTGTATGTCTAAGGGTGTAGCCTCAAAAGAGAAGGCACTGGACAGTTTTCTCTCGAAAGGATATGTAAGAATACCACTTCATAAGGAAATACAGTTTTGCAGAGTAAAGACATATACGTACGCATTGGAAACTCTTTACGAGAAGAAATAACGCATAGTACAAAATTAGCTTGTATCTCCAAAACTACACGTTGTATCTCGAAAAGAATTGTTGTGGCGTGTACGTCTTAACATGTAGCATCTAAAGAGAACCAAAAGGAGAATTTTCTTTCGTCAAAATTTTTCAGAAAATCACGTTTTAAGGAAATCCCGCATCGTGCGAAATTATCTTGTTTTTCCTAAACAACACGTTGTAAGTCGAAAAGCTTTCATGTTGCGTGTATGTCTAAGTGTGTAGCCTCAAAAGAGAAGGCACAGGACAGTTTTCTCTCGAAAGGATATGTAAGAATACCACTTCATAAGGAAATACAGTTTTGCAGAGTAAAGACATATACGTACGCATTGGAAACTCTTTACGAGAAGAAATAACGCATAGTACAAAATTAGCTTGTATCTCCAAAACTACACGTTGTATCTCAAAAAAAATTGTTGTGGCGTGTACGTCTTAACATGTAGCATCTAAAGAGAACCAAAAGGAGAATTTTCTTTCGTCAAAATTTTTCAGAAAATCACGTTTTAAGGAAATCCCGCATCGTGCGAAATTATCTTGTTTTTCCTAAACAACACGTTGTAAGTCGAAAAGCTTTCATGTTGCGTGTATGTCTAAGTGTGTAGCCTCAAAAGAGAAGGCACAGGACAGTTTTCTCTCGAAAGGATATGTAAGAATACCACTTCATAAGGAAATACAGTTTTGCAGAGTAAAGACATATACGTACGCATTGGAAACTCTTTACTAGAAGAAATAACGCATAGTACAAAATTAGCTTGTATCTCCAAAACTACACGTTGTATCTCGAAAGAATTGTTGTGGCGTGTACGTCTTAACATGTAGCATCTAAAGAGAACCAAAAGGAGAATTTTCTTTCGTCAAAATTTTTCAGAAAATCACGTTTTAAGGAAATCCCGCATCATGTGAAATTATCTTGTTTTTCCTAAACAACACGTTGTAAGTCGAAAAGCTTTCATGTTGCGTGTATGTCTAAGGGTGTAGCCTCAAAAGAGAAGGCACAGGACAGTTTTCTCTCGAAAGGATATGTAAGAATACCACTTCATAAGGAAATACAGTTTTGCAGAGTAAAGACATATACGTACGCATTGGAAACTCTTTACGAGAAGAAATAACGCATAGTACAAAATTAGCTTGTATCTCCAAAACTACACGTTGTATCTCGAAAAGAATTGTTGTGGCGTGTACGTCTTAACATGTAGCATCTAAAGAGAACCAAAAGGAGAATTTTCTTTCGTCAAAATTTTTCAGAAAATCACGTTTTAAGGAAATCCCGCATCGTGCGAAATTATCTTGTTTTTCCTAAACAACACGTTGTAAGTCGAAAAGCTTTCATGTTGCGTGTATGTCTAAGTGTGTAGCCTCAAAAGAGAAGGCACAGGACAGTTTTCTCTCGAAAGGATATGTAAGAATACCACTTCATAAGGAAATACAGTTTTGCAGAGTAAAGACATATACGTACGCATTGGAAACTCTTTACGAGAAGAAATAACGCATAGTACAAAATTAGCTTGTATCTCCAAAACTACACGTTGTATCTCGAAAAGAATTGTTGTGGCGTGTACGTCTTAACATGTAGCATCTAAAGAGAACCAAAAGGAGAATTTTCTTTCGTCAAAATTTTTCAGAAAATCACGTTTTAAGGAAATCCCAGATCGTGCGAAATTATCTTGTTTTTCCTAAACAACACGTTGTAAGTCGAAAAGCTTTCATGTTGCGTGTATGTCTAAGTGTGTAGCCTCAAAAGAGAAGGCACAGGACAGTTTTCTCTCGAAAGGATATGTAAGAATACCACTTCATAAGGAAATACAGTTTTGCAGAGTAAAGACATATACGTACGCATTGGAAACTCTTTACGAGAAGAAATAACGCATAGTACAAAATTAGCTTGTATCTCCAAAACTACACGTTGTATCTCGAAAAGAATTGTTGTGGCGTGTACGTCTTAACATGTAGCATCTAAAGAGAACCAAAAGGAGAATTTTCTTTCGTCAAAATTTTTCAGAAAATCACGTTTTAAGGAAATCCCGCATCGTGCGAAATTATCTTGTTTTTCCTAAACAACACGTTGTAAGTCGAAAAGCTTTCATGTTGCGTGTATGTCTAAGAGTGTAGCCTCAAAAGAGAAGGCACAGGACAGTTTTCTCTCGAAAGGATATGTAAGAATACCACTTCATAAGGAAATACAGTTTTGCAGAGTAAAGACATATACGTACGCATTGCAAACTCTTTACGAGAAGAAATAACGCATAGGACAAAATTAGCTTGTATCTCCAAAACTACACGTTGTATCTCGAAAAGAAGTGTTGTGGCATGTACGTCTTAACATGTAGCCTCTAAAGAGAACCAAAAGGAGAATTTTCTTTCGTCAAAATTTTTCAGAAAATCACGTTTTAAGGAAATCCCGCATCGTGCGAAATTATCTTGTTTTTCCTAAACAACACGTTGTAAGTCGAAAAGCTTTCATGTTGCGTGTATGTCTAAGTGTGTAGCCTCAAAAGAGAAGGCACAGGACAGTTTTCTCTCGAAAGGATATGTAAGAATACCACTTCATAAGGAAATACAGTTTTGCAGAGTAAAGACATATACGTACGCATTGGAAACTCTTTACGAGAAGAAATAACGCATAGTACAAAATTAGCTTGTATCTCCAAAACTACACGTTGTATCTCGAAAAGAATTGTTGTGGCGTGTACGTCTTAACATGTAGCATCTAAAGAGAACCAAAAGGAGAATTTTCTTTCGTCAAAATTTTTCAGAAAATCACGTTTTAAGGAAATCCCGCATCGTGCGAAATTATCTTGTTTTTCCTAAACAACACGTTGTAAGTCGAAAAGCTTTCATGTTGCGTGTATGTCTAAGTGTGTAGCCTCAAAAGAGAAGGCACAGGACAGTTTTCTCTCGAAAGGATATGTAAGAATACCACTTCATAAGGAAATACAGTTTTGCAGCGTAAAGACATATACGTAAGCATTGGAAAGTCTTTACGAGAAGAAATAACGCATAGTACAAAATTAGCTTGTATCTCCAAAACTACACGTTGTATCTCGAAAAGAATTGTTGTGGCGTGTACGTCTTAACATGTAGCATCTAAAGAGAACCAAAAGGAGAATTTTCTTTCGTCAAAATTTTTCAGAAAATCACGTTTTAAGGAAATCCCGCATCGTGCGAAATTATCTTGTTTTTCCTAAACAACACGTTGTAAGTCGAAAAGCTTTCATGTTGCGTGTATGTCTAAGTGTGTAGCCTCAAAAGAGAAGGCACAGGACAGTTTTCTCTCGAAAGGATATGTAAGAATACCACTTCATAAGGAAATACAGTTTTGCAGAGTAAAGACATATACGTACGCATTGGAAACTCTTTACGAGAAGAAATAACGCATAGTACAAAATTAGCTTGTATCTCCAAAACTACACGTTGTATCTCGAAAAGAATTGTTGTGGCGTGTACGTCTTAACATGTAGCATCTAAAGAGAACCAAAAGGAGAATTTTCTTTCGTCAAAATTTTTCAGAAAATCACGTTTTAAGGAAATCCCGCATCGTGCGAAATTATCTTGTTTTTCCTAAACAACACGTTGTAAGTCGAAAAGCTTTCATGTTGCGTGTATGTCTAAGGGTGTAGCCTCAAAAGAGAAGGCACAGGACAGTTTTCGCTCGAAAGGATATGTAAGAATACCACTTCATAAGGAAATACAGTTTTGCAGAGTAAAGACATATACGTACGCATTGGAAACTCTTTACGAGAAGAAATAACGCATAGTACAAAATTAGCTTGTATCTCCAAAACTACACGTTGTATCTCGAAAAGAATTGTTGTGGCGTGTACGTCTTAACATGTAGCATCTAAAGAGAACCAAAAGGAGAATTTTCTTTCGTCAAAATTTTTCAGAAAATCACGTTTTAAGGAAATCCCGCATCGTGCGAAATTATCTTGTTTTTCCTAAACAACACGTTGTAAGTCGAAAAGCTTTCATGTTGCGTGTATGTCTAAGTGTGTAGCCTCAAAAGAGAAGGCACAGGACAGTTTTCTCTCGAAAGGATATGTAAGAATACCACTTCATAAGGAAATACAGTTTTGCAGAGTAAAGACATATACGTACGCATTGGAAACTCTTTACGAGAAGAAATAACGCATAGTACAAAATTAGCTTGTATCTCCAAAACTACACGTTGTATCTCGAAAAGAATTGTTGTGGCGTGTACGTCTTAACATGTAGCATCTAAAGAGAACCAAAAGGAGAATTTTCTTTCGTCAAAATTTTTCAGAAAATCACGTTTTAAGGAAATCCCGCATCGTGCGAAATTATCTTGTTTTTCCTAAACAACACGTTGTAAGTCGAAAAGCTTTCATGTTGCGTGTATGTCTAAGTGTGTAGCCTCAAAAGAGAAGGCACAGGACAGTTTTCTCTCGAAAGGATATGTAAGAATACCACTTCATAAGGAAATACAGTTTTGCAGAGTAAAGACATATATGTACGCATTGGAAACTCTTTACGAGAAGAAATAACGCATAGTACAAAATTAGCTTGTATCTCCAAAACTACACGTTGTATCTCGAAAAGAATTGTTGTGGCGTGTACGTCTTAACATGTAGCATCTAAAGAGAACCAAAAGGAGAATTTTCTTTCGTCAAAATTTTTCAGAAAATCACGTTTTAAGGAAATCCCGCATCGTGCGAAATTATCTTGTTTTTCCTAAACAACACGTTGTAAGTCGAAAAGCTTTCATGTTGCGTGTATGTCTAAGGGTGTAGCCTCAAAAGAGAAGGCACAGGACAGTTTTCTCTCGAAAGGATATGTAAGAATACCACTTCATAAGGAAATACAGTTTTGCAGAGTAAAGACATATACGTACGCATTGGAAACTCTTTACGAGAAGAAATAACGCATAGTACAAAATTAGCTTGTATCTCCAAAACTACACGTTGTATCTCGAAAAGAATTGTTGTGGCGTGTACGTCTTAACGTGTAGCATCTAAAGAGAACCAAAAGGAGAATTTTCTTTCGTCAAAATTTTTCAGAAAATCACGTTTTAAGGAAATCCCGCATCGTGCGAAATTATCTTGTTTTTCCTAAACAACACGTTGTAAGTCGAAAAGCTTTCATGTTGCGTGTATGTCTAAGTGTGTAGCCTCAAAAGAGAAGGCACAGGACAGTTTTCTCTCGAAAGGATATGTAAGAATACCACTTCATAAGGAAATACAGTTTTGCAGAGTAAAGACATATACGTACGCATTGGAAACTCTTTACGAGAAGAAATAACGCATAGTACAAAATTAGCTTGTATCTCCAAAACTACACGTTGTATCTCGAAAAAAATTGTTGTGGCGTGTACGTCTTAACATGTAGCATCTAAAGAGAACCAAAAGGAGAATTTTCTTTCGTCAAAATTTTTCAGAAAATCACGTTTTAAGGAAATCCCGCATCGTGCGAAATTATCTTGTTTTTCCTAAACAACACGTTGTAAGTCGAAAAGCTTTCATGTTGCGTGTATGTCTAAGTGTGTAGCCTCAAAAGAGAAGGCACAGGACAGTTTTCTCTCGAAAGGATATGTAAGAATACCACTTCATAAGGAAATACAGTTTTGCAGAGTAAAGACATATACGTACGCATTGGAAACTCTTTACTAGAAGAAATAACGCATAGTACAAAATTAGCTTGTATCTCCAAAACTACACGTTGTATCTCGAAAGAATTGTTGTGGCGTGTACGTCTTAACATGTAGCATCTAAAGAGAACCAAAAGGAGAATTTTCTTTCGTCAAAATTTTTCAGAAAATCACGTTTTAAGGAAATCCCGCATCATGTGAAATTATCTTGTTTTTCCTAAACAACACGTTGTAAGTCGAAAAGCTTTCATGTTGCGTGTATGTCTAAGGGTGTAGCCTCAAAAGAGAAGGCACAGGACAGTTTTCTCTCGAAAGGATATGTAAGAATACCACTTCATAAGGAAATACAGTTTTGCAGAGTAAAGACATATACATACGCATTGGAAACTCTTTACGAGAAGAAATAACGCATAGTACAAAATTAGCTTGTATCTCCAAAACTACACGTTGTATCTCGAAAAGAATTGTTGTGGCGTGTACGTCTTAACATGTAGCATCTAAAGAGAACCAAAAGGAGAATTTTCTTTCGTCAAAATTTTTCAGAAAATCACGTTTTAAGGAAATCCCGCATCGTGCGAAATTATCTTGTTTTTCCTAAACAACACGTTGTAAGTCGAAAAGCTTTCATGTTGCGTGTATGTCTAAGTGTGTAGCCTCAAAAGAGAAGGCACAGGACAGTTTTCTCTCGAAAGGATATGTAAGAATACCACTTCATAAGGAAATACAGTTTTGCAGAGTAAAGACATATACGTACGCATTGGAAACTCTTTACGAGAAGAAATAACGCATAGTACAAAATTAGCTTGTATCTCCAAAACTACACGTTGTATCTCGAAAAGAATTGTTGTGGCGTGTACGTCTTAACATGTAGCATCTAAAGAGAACCAAAAGGAGAATTTTCTTTCGTCAAAATTTTTCAGAAAATCACGTTTTAAGGAAATCCCGCATCGTGCGAAATTATCTTGTTTTTCCTAAACAACACGTTGTAAGTCGAAAAGCTTTCATGTTGCGTGTATGTCTAAGTGTGTAGCCTCAAAAGAGAAGGCACAGGACAGTTTTCTCTCGAAAGGATATGTAACAATACCACTTCATAAGGAAATACAGTTTTGCAGAGTAAAGACATATACGTACGCATTGGAAACTCTTTACGAGAAGAAATAACGCATAGTACAAAATTAGCTTGTATCTCCAAAACTACACGTTGTATCTCGAAAAGAATTGTTGTGGCGTGTACGTCTTAACATGTAGCATCTAAAGAGAACCAAAAGGAGAATTTTCTTTCGTCAAAATTTTTCAGAAAATCACGTTTTAAGGAAATCGCGCATCGTGCGAAATTATCTTGTTTTTCCTAAACAACACGTTGTAAGTCGAAAAGCTTTCATGTTGCGTGTATGTCTAAGGGTGTAGCCTCAAAAGAGAAGGCACAGGACAGTTTTCTCTCGAAAGGATATGTAAGAATACCACTTCATAAGGAAATACAGTTTTGCAGAGTAAAGACATATACGTACGCATTGGAAACTCTTTACGAGAAGAAATAACGCATAGGACAAAATTAGCTTGTATCTCCAAAACTACACGTTGTATCTCGAAAAGAATTGTTGTGGCGTGTACGTCTTAACATGTAGCATCTAAAGAGAACCAAAAGGAGAATTTTCTTTCGTCAAAATTTTTCAGAAAATCACGTTTTAAGGAAATCCCGCATCGTGCGAAATTATCTTGTTTTTCCTAAACAACACGTTGTAAGTCGAAAAGCTTTCATGTTGCGTGTATGTCTAAGGGTGTAGCCTCAAAAGAGAAGGCACAGGACAGTTTTCGCTCGAAAGGATATGTAAGAATACCACTTCATAAGGAAATACAGTTTTGCAGAGTAAAGACATATACGTACGCATTGGAAACTCTTTACGAGAAGAAATAACGCATAGTACAAAATTAGCTTGTATCTCCAAAACTACACGTTGTATCTCGAAAAGAATTGTTGTGGCGTGTACGTCTTAACATGTAGCATCTAAAGAGAACCAAAAGGAGAATTTTCTTTCGTCAAAATTTTTCAGAAAATCACGTTTTAAGGAAATCCCGCATCGTGCGAAATTATCTTGTTTTTCCTAAACAACACGTTGTAAGTCGAAAAGCTTTCATGTTGCGTGTATGTCTAAGTGTGTAGCCTCAAAAGAGAAGGCACAGGACAGTTTTCTCTCGAAAGGATATGTAAGAATACCACTTCATAAGGAAATACAGTTTTGCAGAGTAAAGACATATACGTACGCATTGGAAACTCTTTACGAGAAGAAATAACGCATAGTACAAAATTAGCTTGTATCTCCAAAACTACACGTTGTATCTCGAAAAGAATTGTTGTGGCGTGTACGTCTTAACATGTAGCATCTAAAGAGAACCAAAAGGAGAATTTTCTTTCGTCAAAATTTTTCAGAAAATCACGTTTTAAGGAAATCCCGCATCGTGCGAAATTATCTTGTTTTTCCTAAACAACACGTTGTAAGTCGAAAAGCTTTCATGTTGCGTGTATGTCTAAGTGTGTAGCCTCAAAAGAGAAGGCACAGGACAGTTTTCTCTCGAAAGGATATGTAAGAATACCACTTCATAAGGAAATACAGTTTTGCAGAGTAAAGACATATATGTACGCATTGGAAACTCTTTACGAGAAGAAATAACGCATAGTACAAAATTAGCTTGTATCTCCAAAACTACACGTTGTATCTCGAAAAGAATTGTTGTGGCGTGTACGTCTTAACATGTAGCATCTAAAGAGAACCAAAAGGAGAATTTTCTTTCGTCAAAATTTTTCAGAAAATCACGTTTTAAGGAAATCCCGCATCGTGCGAAATTATCTTGTTTTTCCTAAACAACACGTTGTAAGTCGAAAAGCTTTCATGTTGCGTGTATGTCTAAGGGTGTAGCCTCAAAAGAGAAGGCACAGGACAGTTTTCTCTCGAAAGGATATGTAAGAATACCACTTCATAAGGAAATACAGTTTTGCAGAGTAAAGACATATACGTACGCATTGGAAACTCTTTACGAGAAGAAATAACGCATAGTACAAAATTAGCTTGTATCTCCAAAACTACACGTTGTATCTCGAAAAGAATTGTTGTGGCGTGTACGTCTTAACGTGTAGCATCTAAAGAGAACCAAAAGGAGAATTTTCTTTCGTCAAAATTTTTCAGAAAATCACGTTTTAAGGAAATCCCGCATCGTGCGAAATTATCTTGTTTTTCCTAAACAACACGTTGTAAGTCGAAAAGCTTTCATGTTGCGTGTATGTCTAAGTGTGTAGCCTCAAAAGAGAAGGCACAGGACAGTTTTCTCTCGAAAGGATATGTAAGAATACCACTTCATAAGGAAATACAGTTTTGCAGAGTAAAGACATATACGTACGCATTGGAAACTCTTTACGAGAAGAAATAACGCATAGTACAAAATTAGCTTGTATCTCCAAAACTACACGTTGTATCTCGAAAAGAATTGTTGTGGCGTGTACGTCTTAACATGTAGCATCTAAAGAGAACCAAAAGGAGAATTTTCTTTCGTCAAAATTTTTCAGAAACTCACGTTTTAAGGAAATCCCGCATCGTGCGAAATTATCTTGTTTTTCCTAAACAACACGTTGTAAGTCGAAAAGCTTTCATGTTGCGTGTATGTCTAAGTGTGTAGCCTCAAAAGAGAAGGCACAGGACAGTTTTCTCTCGAAAGGATATGTAACAATACCACTTCATAAGGAAATACAGTTTTGCAGAGTAAAGACATATACGTACGCATTGGAAACTCTTTACGAGAAGAAATAACGCATAGTACAAAATTAGCTTGTATCTCCAAAACTACACGTTGTATCTCGAAAAGAATTGTTGTGGCGTGTACGTCTTAACATGTAGCATCTAAAGAGAACCAAAAGGAGAATTTTCTTTCGTCAAAATTTTTCAGAAAATCACGTTTTAAGGAAATCGCGCATCGTGCGAAATTATCTTGTTTTTCCTAAACAACACGTTGTAAGTCGAAAAGCTTTCATGTTGCGTGTATGTCTAAGGGTGTAGCCTCAAAAGAGAAGGCACAGGACAGTTTTCTCTCGAAAGGATATGTAAGAATACCACTTCATAAGGAAATACAGTTTTGCAGAGTAAAGACATATACGTACGCATTGGAAACTCTTTACGAGAAGAAATAACGCATAGGACAAAATTAGCTTGTATCTCCAAAACTACACGTTGTATCTCGAAAAGAAGTGTTGTGGCATGTACGTCTTAACATGTAGCCTCTAAAGAGAACCAAAAGGAGAATTTTCTTTCGTCAAAATTTTTCAGAAAATCACGTTTTAAGGAAATCCCGCATCGTGCGAAATTATCTTGTTTTTCCTAAACAACACGTTGTAAGTCGAAAAGCTTTCATGTTGCGTGTATGTCTAAGTGTGTAGCCTCAAAAGAGAAGGCACAGGACAGTTTTCTCTCGAAAGGATATGTAAGAATACCACTTCATAAGGAAATACAGTTTTGCAGAGTAAAGACATATACGTATGCATTGGAAACTCTTTACGAGAAGAAATAACGCATAGTACAAAATTAGCTTGTATCTCCAAAACTACACGTTGTATCTCGAAAAGAATTGTTGTGGCGTGTACGTCTTAACATGTAGCATCTAAAGAGAACCAAAAGGAGAATTTTCTTTCGTCAAAATTTTTCAGAAAATCACGTTTTAAGGAAATCCCGCATCGTGCGAAATTATCTTGTTTTTCCTAAACAACACGTTGTAAGTCGAAAAGCTTTCATGTTGCGTGTATGTCTAAGTGTGTAGCCTCAAAAGAGAAGGCACAGGACAGTTTTCTCTCGAAAGGATATGTAAGAATACCACTTCATAAGGAAATACAGTTTTGCAGAGTAAAGACATATACGTACGCATTGGAAACTCTTTACGAGAAGAAATAACGCATAGTACAAAATTAGCTTGTATCTCCAAAACTACACGTTGTATCTCGAAAAGAATTGTTGTGGCGTGTACGTCTTAACATGTAGCATCTAAAGAGAACCAAAAGGAGAATTTTCTTTCGTCAAAATTTTTCAGAAAATCACGTTTTAAGGAAATCCCGCATCGTGCGAAATTATCTTGTTTTTCCTAAACAACACGTTGTAAGTCGAAAAGCTTTCATGTTGCGTGTATGTCTAAGTGTGTAGCCTCAAAAGAGAAGGCACAGGACAGTTTTCTCTCGAAAGGATATGTAAGAATACCACTTCATAAGGAAATACAGTTTTGCAGAGTAAAGACATATACGTACGCATTGGAAACTCTTTACGAGAAGAAATAACGCATAGGACAAAATTAGCTTGTATCTCCAAAACTACACGTTGTATCTCGAAAAGAAGTGTTGTGGCATGTACGTCTTAACATGTAGCCTCTAAAGAGAACCAAAAGGAGAATTTTCTTTCGTCAAAATTTTTCAGAAAATCACGTTTTAAGGAAATCCCGCATCGTGCGAAATTATCTTGTTTTTCCTAAACAACACGTTGTAAGTCGAAAAGCTTTCATGTTGCGTGTATGTCTAAGTGTGTAGCCTCAAAAGAGAAGGCACAGGACAGTTTTCTGTCGAAAGGATATGTAAGAATACCACTTCATAAGGAAATACAGTTTTGCAGAGTAAAGACATATACGTACGCATTGGAAACTCTTTACGAGAAGAAATAACGCATAGTACAAAATTAGCTTGTATCTCCAAAACTACACGTTGTATCTCGAAAAGAATTGTTGTGGCGTGTACGTCTTAACATGTAGCATCTAAAGAGAACCAAAAGGAGAATTTTCTTTCGTCAAAATTTTTCAGAAAATCACGTTTTAAGGAAATCCCGCATCGTGCGAAATTATCTTGTTTTTCCTAAACAACACGTTGTAAGTCGAAAAGCTTTCATGTTGCGTGTATGTCTAAGGGTGTAGCCTCAAAAGAGAAGGCACAGGACAGTTTTCGCTCGAAAGGATATGTAAGAATACCACTTCATAAGGAAATACAGTTTTGCAGAGTAAAGACATATACGTACGCATTGGAAACTCTTTACGAGAAGAAATAACGCATAGTACAAAATTAGCTTGTATCTCCAAAACTACACGTTGTATCTCGAAAAGAATTGTTGTGGCGTGTACGTCTTAACATGTAGCATCTAAAGAGAACCAAAAGGAGAATTTTCTTTCGTCAAAATTTTTCAGAAAATCACGTTTTAAGGAAATCCCGCATCGTGCGAAATTATCTTGTTTTTCCTAAACAACACGTTGTAAGTCGAAAAGCTTTCATGTTGCGTGTATGTCTAAGTGTGTAGCCTCAAAAGAGAAGGCACAGGACAGTTTTCTCTCGAAAGGATATGTAAGAATACCACTTCATAAGGAAATACAGTTTTGCAGAGTAAAGACATATACGTACGCATTGGAAACTCTTTACGAGAAGAAATAACGCATAGGACAAAATTAGCTTGTATCTCCAAAACTACACGTTGTATCTCGAAAAGAAGTGTTGTGGCATGTACGTCTTAACATGTAGCCTCTAAAGAGAACCAAAAGGAGAATTTTCTTTCGTCAAAATTTTTCAGAAAATCACGTTTTAAGGAAATCCCGCATCGTGCGAAATTATCTTGTTTTTCCTAAACAACACGTTGTAAGTCGAAAAGCTTTCATGTTGCGTGTATGTCTAAGTGTGTAGCCTCAAAAGAGAAGGCACAGGACAGTTTTCTCTCGAAAGGATATGTAAGAATACCACTTCATAAGGAAATACAGTTTTGCAGAGTAAAGACATATACGTACGCATTGGAAACTCTTTACGAGAAGAAATAACGCATAGTACAAAATTAGCTTGTATCTCCAAAACTACACGTTGTATCTCGAAAAGAATTGTTGTGGCGTGTACGTCTTAACATGTAGCATCTAAAGAGAACCAAAAGGAGAATTTTCTTTCGTCAAAATTTTTCAGAAAATCACGTTTTAAGGAAATCCCGCATCGTGCGAAATTATCTTGTTTTTCCTAAACAACACGTTGTAAGTCGAAAAGCTTTCATGTTGCGTGTATGTCTAAGAGTGTAGCCTCAAAAGAGAAGGCACAGGACAGTTTTCTCTCGAAAGGATATGTAAGAATACCACTTCATAAGGAAATACAGTTTTGCAGAGTAAAGACATATACGTACGCATTGCAAACTCTTTACGAGAAGAAATAACGCATAGGACAAAATTAGCTTGTATCTCCAAAACTACACGTTGTATCTCGAAAAGAAGTGTTGTGGCATGTACGTCTTAACATGTAGCCTCTAAAGAGAACCAAAAGGAGAATTTTCTTTCGTCAAAATTTTTCAGAAAATCACGTTTTAAGGAAATCCCGCATCGTGCGAAATTATCTTGTTTTTCCTAAACAACACGTTGTAAGTCGAAAAGCTTTCATGTTGCGTGTATGTCTAAGTGTGTAGCCTCAAAAGAGAAGGCACAGGACAGTTTTCTCTCGAAAGGATATGTAAGAATACCACTTCATAAGGAAATACAGTTTTGCAGAGTAAAGACATATACGTACGCATTGGAAACTCTTTACGAGAAGAAATAACGCATAGTACAAAATTAGCTTGTATCTCCAAAACTACACGTTGTATCTCGAAAAGAATTGTTGTGGCGTGTACGTCTTAACATGTAGCATCTAAAGAGAACCAAAAGGAGAATTTTCTTTCGTCAAAATTTTTCAGAAAATCACGTTTTAAGGAAATCCCGCATCGTGCGAAATTATCTTGTTTTTCCTAAACAACACGTTGTAAGTCGAAAAGCTTTCATGTTGCGTGTATGTCTAAGTGTGTAGCCTCAAAAGAGAAGGCACAGGACAGTTTTCTCTCGAAAGGATATGTAAGAATACCACTTCATAAGGAAATACAGTTTTGCAGCGTAAAGACATATACGTAAGCATTGGAAAGTCTTTACGAGAAGAAATAACGCATAGTACAAAATTAGCTTGTATCTCCAAAACTACACGTTGTATCTCGAAAAGAATTGTTGTGGCGTGTACGTCTTAACATGTAGCATCTAAAGAGAACCAAAAGGAGAATTTTCTTTCGTCAAAATTTTTCAGAAAATCACGTTTTAAGGAAATCCCGCATCGTGCGAAATTATCTTGTTTTTCCTAAACAACACGTTGTAAGTCGAAAAGCTTTCATGTTGCGTGTATGTCTAAGTGTGTAGCCTCAAAAGAGAAGGCACAGGACAGTTTTCTCTCGAAAGGATATGTAAGAATACCACTTCATAAGGAAATACAGTTTTGCAGAGTAAAGACATATACGTACGCATTGGAAACTCTTTACGAGAAGAAATAACGCATAGTACAAAATTAGCTTGTATCTCCAAAACTACACGTTGTATCTCGAAAAGAATTGTTGTGGCGTGTACGTCTTAACATGTAGCATCTAAAGAGAACCAAAAGGAGAATTTTCTTTCGTCAAAATTTTTCAGAAAATCACGTTTTAAGGAAATCCCGCATCGTGCGAAATTATCTTGTTTTTCCTAAACAACACGTTGTAAGTCGAAAAGCTTTCATGTTGCGTGTATGTCTAAGGGTGTAGCCTCAAAAGAGAAGGCACAGGACAGTTTTCGCTCGAAAGGATATGTAAGAATACCACTTCATAAGGAAATACAGTTTTGCAGAGTAAAGACATATACGTACGCATTGGAAACTCTTTACGAGAAGAAATAACGCATAGTACAAAATTAGCTTGTATCTCCAAAACTACACGTTGTATCTCGAAAAGAATTGTTGTGGCGTGTACGTCTTAACATGTAGCATCTAAAGAGAACCAAAAGGAGAATTTTCTTTCGTCAAAATTTTTCAGAAAATCACGTTTTAAGGAAATCCCGCATCGTGCGAAATTATCTTGTTTTTCCTAAACAACACGTTGTAAGTCGAAAAGCTTTCATGTTGCGTGTATGTCTAAGTGTGTAGCCTCAAAAGAGAAGGCACAGGACAGTTTTCTCTCGAAAGGATATGTAAGAATACCACTTCATAAGGAAATACAGTTTTGCAGAGTAAAGACATATACGTACGCATTGGAAACTCTTTACGAGAAGAAATAACGCATAGTACAAAATTAGCTTGTATCTCCAAAACTACACGTTGTATCTCGAAAAGAATTGTTGTGGCGTGTACGTCTTAACATGTAGCATCTAAAGAGAACCAAAAGGAGAATTTTCTTTCGTCAAAATTTTTCAGAAAATCACGTTTTAAGGAAATCCCGCATCGTGCGAAATTATCTTGTTTTTCCTAAACAACACGTTGTAAGTCGAAAAGCTTTCATGTTGCGTGTATGTCTAAGTGTGTAGCCTCAAAAGAGAAGGCACAGGACAGTTTTCTCTCGAAAGGATATGTAAGAATACCACTTCATAAGGAAATACAGTTTTGCAGAGTAAAGACATATATGTACGCATTGGAAACTCTTTACGAGAAGAAATAACGCATAGTACAAAATTAGCTTGTATCTCCAAAACTACACGTTGTATCTCGAAAAGAATTGTTGTGGCGTGTACGTCTTAACATGTAGCATCTAAAGAGAACCAAAAGGAGAATTTTCTTTCGTCAAAATTTTTCAGAAAATCACGTTTTAAGGAAATCCCGCATCGTGCGAAATTATCTTGTTTTTCCTAAACAACACGTTGTAAGTCGAAAAGCTTTCATGTTGCGTGTATGTCTAAGGGTGTAGCCTCAAAAGAGAAGGCACAGGACAGTTTTCTCTCGAAAGGATATGTAAGAATACCACTTCATAAGGAAATACAGTTTTGCAGAGTAAAGACATATACGTACGCATTGGAAACTCTTTACGAGAAGAAATAACGCATAGTACAAAATTAGCTTGTATCTCCAAAACTACACGTTGTATCTCGAAAAGAATTGTTGTGGCGTGTACGTCTTAACGTGTAGCATCTAAAGAGAACCAAAAGGAGAATTTTCTTTCGTCAAAATTTTTCAGAAAATCACGTTTTAAGGAAATCCCGCATCGTGCGAAATTATCTTGTTTTTCCTAAACAACACGTTGTAAGTCGAAAAGCTTTCATGTTGCGTGTATGTCTAAGTGTGTAGCCTCAAAAGAGAAGGCACAGGACAGTTTTCTCTCGAAAGGATATGTAAGAATACCACTTCATAAGGAAATACAGTTTTGCAGAGTAAAGACATATACGTACGCATTGGAAACTCTTTACGAGAAGAAATAACGCATAGTACAAAATTAGCTTGTATCTCCAAAACTACACGTTGTATCTCGAAAAAAATTGTTGTGGCGTGTACGTCTTAACATGTAGCATCTAAAGAGAACCAAAAGGAGAATTTTCTTTCGTCAAAATTTTTCAGAAAATCACGTTTTAAGGAAATCCCGCATCGTGCGAAATTATCTTGTTTTTCCTAAACAACACGTTGTAAGTCGAAAAGCTTTCATGTTGCGTGTATGTCTAAGTGTGTAGCCTCAAAAGAGAAGGCACAGGACAGTTTTCTCTCGAAAGGATATGTAAGAATACCACTTCATAAGGAAATACAGTTTTGCAGAGTAAAGACATATACGTACGCATTGGAAACTCTTTACTAGAAGAAATAACGCATAGTACAAAATTAGCTTGTATCTCCAAAACTACACGTTGTATCTCGAAAGAATTGTTGTGGCGTGTACGTCTTAACATGTAGCATCTAAAGAGAACCAAAAGGAGAATTTTCTTTCGTCAAAATTTTTCAGAAAATCACGTTTTAAGGAAATCCCGCATCATGTGAAATTATCTTGTTTTTCCTAAACAACACGTTGTAAGTCGAAAAGCTTTCATGTTGCGTGTATGTCTAAGGGTGTAGCCTCAAAAGAGAAGGCACAGGACAGTTTTCTCTCGAAAGGATATGTAAGAATACCACTTCATAAGGAAATACAGTTTTGCAGAGTAAAGACATATACATACGCATTGGAAACTCTTTACGAGAAGAAATAACGCATAGTACAAAATTAGCTTGTATCTCCAAAACTACACGTTGTATCTCGAAAAGAATTGTTGTGGCGTGTACGTCTTAACATGTAGCATCTAAAGAGAACCAAAAGGAGAATTTTCTTTCGTCAAAATTTTTCAGAAAATCACGTTTTAAGGAAATCCCGCATCGTGCGAAATTATCTTGTTTTTCCTAAACAACACGTTGTAAGTCGAAAAGCTTTCATGTTGCGTGTATGTCTAAGTGTGTAGCCTCAAAAGAGAAGGCACAGGACAGTTTTCTCTCGAAAGGATATGTAAGAATACCACTTCATAAGGAAATACAGTTTTGCAGAGTAAAGACATATACGTACGCATTGGAAACTCTTTACGAGAAGAAATAACGCATAGTACAAAATTAGCTTGTATCTCCAAAACTACACGTTGTATCTCGAAAAGAATTGTTGTGGCGTGTACGTCTTAACATGTAGCATCTAAAGAGAACCAAAAGGAGAATTTTCTTTCGTCAAAATTTTTCAGAAAATCACGTTTTAAGGAAATCCCGCATCGTGCGAAATTATCTTGTTTTTCCTAAACAACACGTTGTAAGTCGAAAAGCTTTCATGTTGCGTGTATGTCTAAGTGTGTAGCCTCAAAAGAGAAGGCACAGGACAGTTTTCTCTCGAAAGGATATGTAACAATACCACTTCATAAGGAAATACAGTTTTGCAGAGTAAAGACATATACGTACGCATTGGAAACTCTTTACGAGAAGAAATAACGCATAGTACAAAATTAGCTTGTATCTCCAAAACTACACGTTGTATCTCGAAAAGAATTGTTGTGGCGTGTACGTCTTAACATGTAGCATCTAAAGAGAACCAAAAGGAGAATTTTCTTTCGTCAAAATTTTTCAGAAAATCACGTTTTAAGGAAATCGCGCATCGTGCGAAATTATCTTGTTTTTCCTAAACAACACGTTGTAAGTCGAAAAGCTTTCATGTTGCGTGTATGTCTAAGGGTGTAGCCTCAAAAGAGAAGGCACAGGACAGTTTTCTCTCGAAAGGATATGTAAGAATACCACTTCATAAGGAAATACAGTTTTGCAGAGTAAAGACATATACGTACGCATTGGAAACTCTTTACGAGAAGAAATAACGCATAGGACAAAATTAGCTTGTATCTCCAAAACTACACGTTGTATCTCGAAAAGAAGTGTTGTGGCATGTACGTCTTAACATGTAGCCTCTAAAGAGAACCAAAAGGAGAATTTTCTTTCGTCAAAATTTTTCAGAAAATCACGTTTTAAGGAAATCCCGCATCGTGTGAAATTATCTTGTTTTTCCTAAACAACACGTTGTAAGTCGAAAAGCTTTCATGTTGCGTGTATGTCTAAGTGTGTAGCCTCAAAAGAGAAGGCACAGGACAGTTTTCTCTCGAAAGGATATGTAAGAATACCACTTCATAAGGAAATACAGTTTTGCAGAGTAAAGACATATACGTACGCATTGGAAACTCTTTACGAGAAGAAATAACGCATAGTACAAAATTAGCTTGTATCTCCAAAACTACACGTTGTATCTCGAAAAGAATTGTTGTGGCGTGTACGTCTTAACATGTAGCATCTAAAGAGAACCAAAAGGAGAATTTTCTTTCGTCAAAATTTTTCAGAAAATCACGTTTTAAGGAAATCCCGCATCGTGCGAAATTATCTTGTTTTTCCTAAACAACACGTTGTAAGTCGAAAAGCTTTCATGTTGCGTGTATGTCTAAGTGTGTAGCCTCAAAAGAGAAGGCACAGGACAGTTTTCTCTCGAAAGGATATGTAAGAATACCACTTCATAAGGAAATACAGTTTTGCAGAGTAAAGACATATACGTACGCATTGGAAACTCTTTACGAGAAGAAATAACGCATAGTACAAAATTAGCTTGTATCTCCAAAACTACACGTTGTATCTCGAAAAGAATTGTTGTGGCGTGTACGTCTTAACATGTAGCATCTAAAGAGAACCAAAAGGAGAATTTTCTTTCGTCAAAATTTTTCAGAAAATCACGTTTTAAGGAAATCCCGCATCGTGCGAAATTATCTTGTTTTTCCTAAACAACACGTTGTAAGTCGAAAAGCTTTCATGTTGCGTGTATGTCTAAGTGTGTAGCCTCAAAAGAGAAGGCACAGGACAGTTTTCTCTCGAAAGTGTATGTAAGAATACCACTTCATAAGGAAATACAGTTTTGCAGAGTAAAGACATATACGTACGCATTGGAAACTCTTTACGAGAAGAAATAACGCATAGGACAAAATTAGCTTGTATCTCCAAAACTACACGTTGTATCTCGAAAAGAAGTGTTGTGGCATGTACGTCTTAACATGTAGCCTCTAAAGAGAACCAAAAGGAGAATTTTCTTTCGTCAAAATTTTTCAGAAAATCACGTTTTAAGGAAATCCCGCATCGTGCGAAATTATCTTGTTTTTCCTAAACAACACGTTGTAAGTCGAAAAGCTTTCATGTTGCGTGTATGTCTAAGTGTGTAGCCTCAAAAGAGAAGGCACAGGACAGTTTTCTGTCGAAAGGATATGTAAGAATACCACTTCATAAGGAAATACAGTTTTGCAGAGTAAAGACATATACGTACGCATTGGAAACTCTTTACGAGAAGAAATAACGCATAGTACAAAATTAGCTTGTATCTCCAAAACTACACGTTGTATCTCGAAAAGAATTGTTGTGGCGTGTACGTCTTAACATGTAGCATCTAAAGAGAACCAAAAGGAGAATTTTCTTTCGTCAAAATTTTTCAGAAAATCACGTTTTAAGGAAATCCCGCATCGTGCGAAATTATCTTGTTTTTCCTAAACAACACGTTGTAAGTCGAAAAGCTTTCATGTTGCGTGTATGTCTAAGGGTGTAGCCTCAAAAGAGAAGGCACAGGACAGTTTTCGCTCGAAAGGATATGTAAGAATACCACTTCATAAGGAAATACAGTTTTGCAGAGTAAAGACATATACGTACGCATTGGAAACTCTTTACGAGAAGAAATAACGCATAGTACAAAATTAGCTTGTATCTCCAAAACTACACGTTGTATCTCGAAAAGAATTGTTGTGGCGTGTACGTCTTAACATGTAGCATCTAAAGAGAACCAAAAGGAGAATTTTCTTTCGTCAAAATTTTTCAGAAAATCACGTTTTAAGGAAATCCCGCATCGTGCGAAATTATCTTGTTTTTCCTAAACAACACGTTGTAAGTCGAAAAGCTTTCATGTTGCGTGTATGTCTAAGTGTGTAGCCTCAAAAGAGAAGGCACAGGACAGTTTTCTCTCGAAAGGATATGTAAGAATACCACTTCATAAGGAAATACAGTTTTGCAGAGTAAAGACATATACGTACGCATTGGAAACTCTTTACGAGAAGAAATAACGCATAGGACAAAATTAGCTTGTATCTCCAAAACTACACGTTGTATCTCGAAAAGAAGTGTTGTGGCATGTACGTCTTAACATGTAGCCTCTAAAGAGAACCAAAAGGAGAATTTTCTTTCGTCAAAATTTTTCAGAAAATCACGTTTTAAGGAAATCCCGCATCGTGCGAAATTATCTTGTTTTTCCTAAACAACACGTTGTAAGTCGAAAAGCTTTCATGTTGCGTGTATGTCTAAGTGTGTAGCCTCAAAAGAGAAGGCACAGGACAGTTTTCTCTCGAAAGGATATGTAAGAATACCACTTCATAAGGAAATACAGTTTTGCAGAGTAAAGACATATACGTACGCATTGGAAACTCTTTACGAGAAGAAATAACGCATAGTACAAAATTAGCTTGTATCTCCAAAACTACACGTTGTATCTCGAAAAGAATTGTTGTGGCGTGTACGTCTTAACATGTAGCATCTAAAGAGAACCAAAAGGAGAATTTTCTTTCGTCAAAATTTTTCAGAAAATCACGTTTTAAGGAAATCCCGCATCGTGCGAAATTATCTTGTTTTTCCTAAACAACACGTTGTAAGTCGAAAAGCTTTCATGTTGCGTGTATGTCTAAGTGTGTAGCCTCAAAAGAGAAGGCACAGGACAGTTTTCTCTCGAAAGGATATGTAAGAATACCACTTCATAAGGAAATACAGTTTTGCAGAGTAAAGACATATACGTACGCATTGGAAACTCTTTACGAGAAGAAATAACGCATAGTACAAAATTAGCTTGTATCTCCAAAACTACACGTTGTATCTCGAAAAGAATTGTTGTGGCGTGTACGTCTTAACATGTAGCATCTAAAGAGAACCAAAAGGAGAATTTTCTTTCGTCAAAATTTTTCAGAAAATCACGTTTTAAGGAAATCCCGCATCGTGCGAAATTATCTTGTTTTTCCTAAACAACACGTTGTAAGTCGAAAAGCTTTCATGTTGCGTGTATGTCTAAGTGTGTAGCCTCAAAAGAGAAGGCACAGGACAGTTTTCTCTCGAAAGTATATGTAAGAATACCACTTCATAAGGAAATACAGTTTTGCAGAGTAAAGACATATACGTACGCATTGGAAACTCTTTACGAGAAGAAATAACGCATAGGACAAAATTAGCTTGTATCTCCAAAACTACACGTTGTATCTCGAAAAGAAGTGTTGTGGCATGTACGTCTTAACATGTAGCCTCTAAAGAGAACCAAAAGGAGAATTTTCTTTCGTCAAAATTTTTCAGAAAATCACGTTTTAAGGAAATCCCGCATCGTGCGAAATTATCTTGTTTTTCCTAAACAACACGTTGTAAGTCGAAAAGCTTTCATGTTGCGTGTATGTCTAAGTGTGTAGCCTCAAAAGAGAAGGCACAGGACAGTTTTCTGTCGAAAGGATATGTAAGAATACCACTTCATAAGGAAATACAGTTTTGCAGAGTAAAGACATATACGTACGCATTGGAAACTCTTTACGAGAAGAAATAACGCATAGTACAAAATTAGCTTGTATCTCCAAAACTACACGTTGTATCTCGAAAAGAATTGTTGTGGCGTGTACGTCTTAACATGTAGCATCTAAAGAGAACCAAAAGGAGAATTTTCTTTCGTCAAAATTTTTCAGAAAATCACGTTTTAAGGAAATCCCGCATCGTGCGAAATTATCTTGTTTTTCCTAAACAACACGTTGTAAGTCGAAAAGCTTTCATGTTGCGTGTATGTCTAAGGGTGTAGCCTCAAAAGAGAAGGCACAGGACAGTTTTCGCTCGAAAGGATATGTAAGAATACCACTTCATAAGGAAATACAGTTTTGCAGAGTAAAGACATATACGTACGCATTGGAAACTCTTTAAGAGAAGAAATAACGCATAGTACAAAATTAGCTTGTATCTCCAAAACTACACGTTGTATCTCGAAAAGAATTGTTGTGGCGTGTACGTCTTAACATGTAGCATCTAAAGAGAACCAAAAGGAGAATTTTCTTTCGTCAAAATTTTTCAGAAAATCACGTTTTAAGGAAATCCCGCATCGTGCGAAATTATCTTGTTTTTCCTAAACAACACGTTGTAAGTCGAAAAGCTTTCATGTTGCGTGTATGTCTAAGTGTGTAGCCTCAAAAGAGAAGGCACAGGACAGTTTTCTCTCGAAAGGATATGTAAGAATACCACTTCATAAGGAAATACAGTTTTGCAGAGTAAAGACATATACGTACGCATTGGAAACTCTTTACGAGAAGAAATAACGCATAGTACAAAATTAGCTTGTATCTCCAAAACTACACGTTGTATCTCGAAAAGAATTGTTGTGGCGTGTACGTCTTAACATGTAGCATCTAAAGAGAACCAAAAGGAGAATTTTCTTTCGTCAAAATTTTTCAGAAAATCACGTTTTAAGGAAATCCCGCATCGTGCGAAATTATCTTGTTTTTCCTAAACAACACGTTGTAAGTCGAAAAGCTTTCATGTTGCGTGTATGTCTAAGTGTGTAGCCTCAAAAGAGAAGGCACAGGACAGTTTTCTCTCGAAAGGATATGTAAGAATACCACTTCATAAGGAAATACAGTTTTGCAGAGTAAAGACATATATGTACGCATTGGAAACTCTTTACGAGAAGAAATAACGCATAGTACAAAATTAGCTTGTATCTCCAAAACTACACGTTGTATCTCGAAAAGAATTGTTGTGGCGTGTACGTCTTAACATGTAGCATCTAAAGAGAACCAAAAGGAGAATTTTCTTTCGTCAAAATTTTTCAGAAAATCACGTTTTAAGGAAATCCCGCATCGTGCGAAATTATCTTGTTTTTCCTAAACAACACGTTGTAAGTCGAAAAGCTTTCATGTTGCGTGTATGTCTAAGGGTGTAGCCTCAAAAGAGAAGGCACAGGACAGTTTTCTCTCGAAAGGATATGTAAGAATACCACTTCATAAGGAAATACAGTTTTGCAGAGTAAAGACATATACGTACGCATTGGAAACTCTTTACGAGAAGAAATAACGCATAGTACAAAATTAGCTTGTATCTCCAAAACTACACGTTGTATCTCGAAAAGAATTGTTGTGGCGTGTACGTCTTAACGTGTAGCATCTAAAGAGAACCAAAAGGAGAATTTTCTTTCGTCAAAATTTTTCAGAAAATCACGTTTTAAGGAAATCCCGCATCGTGCGAAATTATCTTGTTTTTCCTAAACAACACGTTGTAAGTCGAAAAGCTTTCATGTTGCGTGTATGTCTAAGTGTGTAGCCTCAAAAGAGAAGGCACAGGACAGTTTTCTCTCGAAAGGATATGTAAGAATACCACTTCATAAGGAAATACAGTTTTGCAGAGTAAAGACATATACGTACGCATTGGAAACTCTTTACGAGAAGAAATAACGCATAGTACAAAATTAGCTTGTATCTCCAAAACTACACGTTGTATCTCGAAAAAAATTGTTGTGGCTTGTACGTCTTAACATGTAGCATCTAAAGAGAACCAAAAGGAGAATTTTCTTTCGTCAAAATATTTCAGAAAATCACGTTTTAAGGAAATCCCGCATCGTGCGAAATTATCTTGTTTTTCCTAAACAACACGTTGTAAGTCGAAAAGCTTTCATGTTGCGTGTATGTCTAAGTGTGTAGCCTCAAAAGAGAAGGCACAGGACAGTTTTCTCTCGAAAGGATATGTAAGAATACCACTTCATAAGGAAATACAGTTTTGCAGAGTAAAGACATATACGTACGCATTGGAAACTCTTTACTAGAAGAAATAACGCATAGTACAAAATTAGCTTGTATCTCCAAAACTACACGTTGTATCTCGAAAGAATTGTTGTGGCGTGTACGTCTTAACATGTAGCATCTAAAGAGAACCAAAAGGAGAATTTTCTTTCGTCAAAATTTTTCAGAAAATCACGTTTTAAGGAAATCCCGCATCATGTGAAATTATCTTGTTTTTCCTAAACAACACGTTGTAAGTCGAAAAGCTTTCATGTTGCGTGTATGTCTAAGGGTGTAGCCTCAAAAGAGAAGGCACAGGACAGTTTTCTCTCGAAAGGATATGTAAGAATACCACTTCATAAGGAAATACAGTTTTGCAGAGTAAAGACATATACATACGCATTGGAAACTCTTTACGAGAAGAAATAACGCATAGTACAAAATTAGCTTGTATCTCCAAAACTACACGTTGTATCTCGAAAAGAATTGTTGTGGCGTGTACGTCTTAACATGTAGCATCTAAAGAGAACCAAAAGGAGAATTTTCTTTCGTCAAAATTTTTCAGAAAATCACGTTTTAAGGAAATCCCGCATCGTGCGAAATTATCTTGTTTTTCCTAAACAACACGTTGTAAGTCCAAAAGCTTTCATGTTGCGTGTATGTCTAAGTGTGTAGCCTCAAAAGAGAAGGCACAGGACAGTTTTCTCTCGAAAGGATATGTAAGAATACCACTTCATAAGGAAATACAGTTTTGCAGAGTAAAGACATATACGTACGCATTGGAAACTCTTTACGAGAAGAAATAACGCATAGTACAAAATTAGCTTGTATCTCCAAAACTACACGTTGTATCTCGAAAAGAATTGTTGTGGCGTGTACGTCTTAACATGTAGCATCTAAAGAGAACCAAAAGGAGAATTTTCTTTCGTCAAAATTTTTCAGAAAATCACGTTTTAAGGAAATCGCGCATCGTGCGAAATTATCTTGTTTTTCCTAAACAACACGTTGTAAGTCGAAAAGCTTTCATGTTGCGTGTATGTCTAAGGGTGTAGCCTCAAAAGAGAAGGCACAGGACAGTTTTCTCTCGAAAGGATATGTAAGAATACCACTTCATAAGGAAATACAGTTTTGCAGAGTAAAGACATATACGTACGCATTGGAAACTCTTTACGAGAAGAAATAACGCATAGGACAAAATTAGCTTGTATCTCCAAAACTACACGTTGTATCTCGAAAAGAAGTGTTGTGGCATGTACGTCTTAACATGTAGCCTCTAAAGAGAACCAAAAGGAGAATTTTCTTTCGTCAAAATTTTTCAGAAAATCACGTTTTAAGGAAATCCCGCATCGTGCGAAATTATCTTGTTTTTCCTAAACAACACATTGTAAGTCGAAAAGCTTTCATGTTGCGTGTATGTCTAAGTGTGTAGCCTCAAAAGAGAAGGCACAGGACAGTTTTCTCTCGAAAGGATATGTAAGAATACCACTTCATAAGGAAATACAGTTTTGCAGAGTAAAGACATATACGTACGCATTGGAAACTCTTTACGAGAAGAAATAACGCATAGTACAAAATTAGCTTGTATCTCCAAAACTACACGTTGTATCTCGAAAAGAATTGTTGTGGCGTGTACGTCTTAACATGTAGCATCTAAAGAGAACCAAAAGGAGAATTTTCTTTCGTCAAAATTTTTCAGAAAATCACGTTTTAAGGAAATCCCGCATCGTGCGAAATTATCTTGTTTTTCCTAAACAACACGTTGTAAGTCGAAAAGCTTTCATGTTGCGTGTATGTTTAAGTGTGTAGCCTCAAAAGAGAAGGCACAGGACAGTTTTCTCTCGAAAGGATATGTAAGAATACCACTTCATAAGGAAATACAGTTTTGCAGCGTAAAGACATATACATACGCATTGGAAACTCTTTACGAGAAGAAATAACGCATAGTACAAAATTAGCTTGTATCTCCAAAACTACACGTTGTATCTCGAAAAGAATTGTTGTGGCGTGTACGTCTTAACATGTAGCATCTAAAGAGAACCAAAAGGAGAATTTTCTTTCGTCAAAATTTTTCAGAAAATCACGTTTTAAGGAAATCCCGCATCGTGCGAAATTATCTTGTTTTTCCTAAACAACACGTTGTAAGTCGAAAAGCTTTCATGTTGCGTGTATGTCTAAGTGTGTAGCCTCAAAAGAGAAGGCACAGGACAGTTTTCTCTCGAAAGGATATGTAAGAATACCACTTCATAAGGAAATACAGTTTTGCAGAGTAAAGACATATACGTACGCATTGGAAACTCTTTACGAGAAGAAATAACGCATAGGACAAAATTAGCTTGTATCTCCAAAACTACACGTTGTATCTCGAAAAGAAGTGTTGTGGCATGTACGTCTTAACATGTAGCCTCTAAAGAGAACCAAAAGGAGAATTTTCTTTCGTCAAAATTTTTCAGAAAATCACGTTTTAAGGAAATCCCGCATCGTGCGAAATTATCTTGTTTTTCCTAAACAACACGTTGTAAGTCGAAAAGCTTTCATGTTGCGTGTATGTCTAAGTGTGTAGCCTCAAAAGAGAAGGCACAGGACAGTTTTCTCTCGAAAGGATATGTAAGAATACCACTTCATAAGGAAATACAGTTTTGCAGCGTAAAGACATATACGTACGCATTGGAAACTCTTTAAGAGAAGAAATAACGCATAGTACAAAATTAGCTTGTATCTCCAAAACTACACGTTGTATCTCGAAAAGAATTGTTGTGGCGTGTACGTCTTAACATGTAGCATCTAAAGAGAACCAAAAGGAGAATTTTCTTTCGTCAAAATTTTTCAGAAAATCACGTTTTAAGGAAATCCCGCATCGTGCGAAATTATCTTGTTTTTCCTAAACAACACGTTGTAAGTCGAAATGCTTTCATGTTGCGTGTATGTCTAAGTGTGTAGCCTCAAAAGAGAAGGCACAGGACAGTTTTCTCTCGAAAGGATATGTAAGAATACCACTTCATAAGGAAATACAGTTTTGCAGAGTAAAGACATATACGTACGCATTGGAAACTCTTTAGGAGAAGAAATAACGCATAGTACAAAATTAGCTTGTATCTCCAAAACTACACGTTGTATCTCGAAAAGAATTGTTGTGGCGTGTATGTCTTAACATGTAGCATCTAAAGAGAACCAAAAGGAGAATTTTCTTTCGTCAAAATTTTTCAGAAAATCACGTTTTAAGGAAATCCCGCATCGTGCGAAATTATCTTGTTTTTCCTAAACAACACGTTGTAAGTCGAAAAGCTTTCATGTTGCGTGTATGTCTAAGGGTGTAGCCTCAAAAGAGAAGGCACAGGACAGTTTTCGCTCGAAAGGATATGTAAGAATACCACTTCATAAGGAAATACAGTTTTGCAGAGTAAAGACATATACGTACGCATTGGAAACTCTTTACGAGAAGAAATAACGCATAGTACAAAATTAGCTTGTATCTCCAAAACTACACGTTGTATCTCGAAAAGAATTGTTGTGGCGTGTACGTCTTAACATGTAGCATCTAAAGAGAACCAAAAGGAGAATTTTCTTTCGTCAAAATTTTTCAGAAAATCACGTTTTAAGGAAATCCCGCATCGTGCGAAATTATCTTGTTTTTCCTAAACAACACGTTGTAAGTCGAAAAGCTTTCATGTTGCGTGTATGTCTAAGTGTGTAGCCTCAAAAGAGAAGGCACAGGACAGTTTTCTCTCGAAAGGATATGTAAGAATACCACTTCATAAGGAAATACAGTTTTGCAGAGTAAAGACATATACGTACGCATTGGAAACTCTTTACGAGAAGAAATAACGCATAGTACAAAATTAGCTTGTATCTCCAAAACTACACGTTGTATCTCGAAAAGAATTGTTGTGGCGTGTACGTCTTAACATGTAGCATCTAAAGAGAACCAAAAGGAGAATTTTCTTTCGTCAAAATTTTTCAGAAAATCACGTTTTAAGGAAATCCCGCATCGTGCGAAATTATCTTGTTTTTCCTAAACAACACGTTGTAAGTCGAAAAGCTTTCATGTTGCGTGTATGTCTAAGTGTGTAGCCTCAAAAGAGAAGGCACAGGACAGTTTTCTCTCGAAAGGATATGTAAGAATACCACTTCATAAGGAAATACAGTTTTGCAGAGTAAAGACATATACGTACGCATTGGAAACTCTTTACGAGAAGAAATAACGCATAGTACAAAATTAGCTTGTATCTCCAAAACTACACGTTGTATCTCGAAAAGAATTGTTGTGGCGTGTACGTCTTAACATGTAGCATCTAAAGAGAACCAAAAGGAGAATTTTCTTTCGTCAAAATTTTTCAGAAAATCACGTTTTAAGGAAATCCCGCATCGTGCGAAATTATCTTGTTTTTCCTAAACAACACGTTGTAAGTCGAAAAGCTTTCATGTTGCGTGTATGTCTAAGGGTGTAGCCTCAAAAGAGAAGGCACAGGACAGTTTTCTCTCGAAAGGATATGTAAGAATACCACTTCATAAGGAAATACAGTTTTGCAGAGTAAAGACATATACGTACGCATTGGAAACTCTTTACGAGAAGAAATAATGCATAGTACAAAATTAGCTTGTATCTCCAAAACTACACGTTGTATCTCGAAAAGAATTGTTGTGGCGTGTACGTCTTAACGTGTAGCATCTAAAGAGAACCAAAAGGAGAATTTTCTTTCGTCAAAATTTTTCAGAAAATCACGTTTTAAGGAAATCCCGCATCGTGCGAAATTATCTTGTTTTTCCTAAACAACACGTTGTAAGTCGAAAAGCTTTCATGTTGCGTGTATGTCTAAGTGTGTAGCCTCAAAAGAGAAGGCACAGGACAGTTTTCTCTCGAAAGGATATGTAAGAATACCACTTCATAAGGAAATACAGTTTTGCAGAGTAAAGACATATACGTACGCATTGGAAACTCTTTACGAGAAGAAATAACGCATAGTACAAAATTAGCTTGTATCTCCAAAACTACACGTTGTATCTCGAAAAAAATTGTTGTGGCGTGTACGTCTTAACATGTAGCATCTAAAGAGAACCAAAAGGAGAATTTTCTTTCGTCAAAATTTTTCAGAAAATCACGTTTTAAGGAAATCCCGCATCGTGCGAAATTATCTTGTTTTTCCTAAACAACACGTTGTAAGTCGAAAAGCTTTCATGTTGCGTGTATGTCTAAGTGTGTAGCCTCAAAAGAGAAGGCACAGGACAGTTTTCTCTCGAAAGGATATGTAAGAATACCACTTCATAAGGAAATACAGTTTTGCAGAGTAAAGACATATACGTACGCATTGGAAACTCTTTACTAGAAGAAATAACGCATAGTACAAAATTAGCTTGTATCTCCAAAACTACACGTTGTATCTCGAAAGAATTGTTGTGGCGTGTACGTCTTAACATGTAGCATCTAAAGAGAACCAAAAGGAGAATTTTCTTTCGTCAAAATTTTTCAGAAAATCACGTTTTAAGGAAATCCCGCATCGTGCGAAATTATCTTGTTTTTCCTAAACAACACGTTGTAAGTCGAAAAGCTTTCATGTTGCGTGTATGTCTAAGTGTGTAGCCTCAAAAGAGAAGGCACAGGACAGTTTTCTCTCGAAAGGATATGTAAGAATACCACTTCATAAGGAAATACAGTTTTGCAGAGTAAAGACATATACGTACGCATTGGAAACTCTTTACGAGAAGAAATAACGCATAGTACAAAATTAGCTTGTATCTCCAAAACTACACGTTGTATCTCGAAAAGAATTGTTGTGGCGTGTACGTCTTAACATGTAGCATCTAAAGAGAACCAAAAGGAGAATTTTCTTTCGTCAAAATTTTTCAGAAAATCACGTTTTAAGGAAATCCCGCATCGTGCGAAATTATCTTGTTTTTCCTAAACAACACGTTGTAAGTCGAAAAGCTTTCATGTTGCGTGTATGTCTAAGTGTGTAGCCTCAAAAGAGAAGGCACAGGACAGTTTTCTCTCGAAAGGATATGTAAGAATACCACTTCATAAGGAAATACAGTTTTGCAGAGTAAAGACATATACGTACGCATTGGAAACTCTTTACGAGAAGAAATAACGCATAGTACAAAATTAGCTTGTATCTCCAAAACTACACGTTGTATCTCGAAAAGAATTGTTGTGGCGTGTACGTCTTAACATGTAGCATCTAAAGAGAACCAAAAGGAGAATTTTCTTTCGTCAAAATTTTTCAGAAAATCACGTTTTAAGGAAATCCCGCATCGTGCGAAATTATCTTGTTTTTCCTAAACAACACGTTGTAAGTCGAAAAGCTTTCATGTTGCGTGTATGTCTAAGGGTGTAGCCTCAAAAGAGAAGGCACAGGACAGTTTTCTCTCGAAAGGATATGTAAGAATACCACTTCATAAGGAAATACAGTTTTGCAGAGTAAAGACATATACGTACGCATTGGAAACTCTTTACGAGAAGAAATAATGCATAGTACAAAATTAGCTTGTATCTCCAAAACTACACGTTGTATCTCGAAAAGAATTGTTGTGGCGTGTACGTCTTAACGTGTAGCATCTAAAGAGAACCAAAAGGAGAATTTTCTTTCGTCAAAATTTTTCAGAAAATCACGTTTTAAGGAAATCCCGCATCGTGCGAAATTATCTTGTTTTTCCTAAACAACACGTTGTAAGTCGAAAAGCTTTCATGTTGCGTGTATGTCTAAGTGTGTAGCCTCAAAAGAGAAGGCACAGGACAGTTTTCTCTCGAAAGGATATGTAAGAATACCACTTCATAAGGAAATACAGTTTTGCAGAGTAAAGACATATACGTACGCATTGGAAACTCTTTACGAGAAGAAATAACGCATAGTACAAAATTAGCTTGTATCTCCAAAACTACACGTTGTATCTCGAAAAAAATTGTTGTGGCGTGTACGTCTTAACATGTAGCATCTAAAGAGAACCAAAAGGAGAATTTTCTTTCGTCAAAATTTTTCAGAAAATCACGTTTTAAGGAAATCCCGCATCGTGCGAAATTATCTTGTTTTTCCTAAACAACACGTTGTAAGTCGAAAAGCTTTCATGTTGCGTGTATGTCTAAGTGTGTAGCCTCAAAAGAGAAGGCACAGGACAGTTTTCTCTCGAAAGGATATGTAAGAATACCACTTCATAAGGAAATACAGTTTTGCAGAGTAAAGACATATACGTACGCATTGGAAACTCTTTACGAGAAGAAATAACGCATAGTACAAAATTAGCTTGTATCTCCAAAACTACACGTTGTATCTCGAAAAGAATTGTTATGGCGTGTACGTCTTAACATGTAGCATCTAAAGAGAACCAAAAGGAGAATTTTCTTTCGTCAAAATTTTTCAGAAAATCACGTTTTAAGGAAATCCCGCATCGTGCGAAATTATCTTGTTTTTCCTAAACAACACGTTGTAAGTCAAAAAGCTTTCATGTTGCGTGTATGTCTAAGGGTGTAGCCTCAAAAGAGAAGGCACAGGACAGTTTTCTCTCGAAAGGATATGTAAGAATACCACTTCATAAGGAAATACAGTTTTGCAGAGTAAAGACATATACGTACGCATTGGAAACTCTTTACGAGAAGAAATAATGCATAGTACAAAATTAGCTTGTATCTCCAAAACTACACGTTGTATCTCGAAAAGAATTGTTGTGGCGTGTACGTCTTAACGTGTAGCATCTAAAGAGAACCAAAAGGAGAATTTTCTTTCGTCAAAATTTTTCAGAAAATCACGTTTTAAGGAAATCCCGCATCGTGCGAAATTATCTTGTTTTTCCTAAACAACACGTTGTAAGTCGAAAAGCTTTCATGTTGCGTGTATGTCTAAGTGTGTAGCCTCAAAAGAGAAGGCACAGGACAGTTTTCTCTCGAAAGGATATGTAAGAATACCACTTCATAAGGAAATACAGTTTTGCAGAGTAAAGACATATACGTACGCATTGGAAACTCTTTACGAGAAGAAATAACGCATAGTACAAAATTAGCTTGTATCTCCAAAACTACACGTTGTATCTCGAAAAAAATTGTTGTGGCGTGTACGTCTTAACATGTAGCATCTAAAGAGAACCAAAAGGAGAATTTTCTTTCGTCAAAATTTTTCAGAAAATCACGTTTTAAGGAAATCCCGCATCGTGCGAAATTATCTTGTTTTTCCTAAACAACACGTTGTAAGTCGAAAAGCTTTCATGTTGCGTGTATGTCTAAGTGTGTAGCCTCAAAAGAGAAGGCACAGGACAGTTTTCTCTCGAAAGGATATGTAAGAATACCACTTCATAAGGAAATACAGTTTTGCAGAGTAAAGACATATACGTACGCATTGGAAACTCTTTACTAGAAGAAATAACGCATAGTACAAAATTAGCTTGTATCTCCAAAACTACACGTTGTATCTCGAAAGAATTGTTGTGGCGTGTACGTCTTAACATGTAGCATCTAAAGAGAACCAAAAGGAGAATTTTCTTTCGTCAAAATTTTTCAGAAACTCACGTTTTAAGGAAATCCCGCATCATGTGAAATTATCTTGTTTTTCCTAAACAACACGTTGTAAGTCGAAAAGCTTTCATGTTGCGTGTATGTCTAAGGGTGTAGCCTCAAAAGAGAAGGCACAGGACAGTTTTCTCTCGAAAGGATATGTAAGAATACCACTTCATAAGGAAATACAGTTTTGCAGAGTAAAGACATATACGTACGCATTGGAAACTCTTTACGAGAAGAAATAACGCATAGTACAAAATTAGCTTGTATCTCCAAAACTACACGTTGTATCTCGAAAAGAATTGTTGTGGCGTGTACGTCTTAACATGTAGCATCTAAAGAGAACCAAAAGGAGAATTTTCTTTCGTCAAAATTTTTCAGAAAATCACGTTTTAAGGAAATCCCGCATCGTGCGAAATTATCTTGTTTTTCCTAAACAACACGTTGTAAGTCGAAAAGCTTTCATGTTGCGTGTATGTCTAAGTGTGTAGCCTCAAAAGAGAAGGCACAGGACAGTTTTCTCTCGAAAGGATATGTAAGAATACCACTTCATAAGGAAATACAGTTTTGCAGAGTAAAGACATATACGTACGCATTGGAAACTCTTTACGAGAAGAAATAACGCATAGTACAAAATTAGCTTGTATCTCCAAAACTACACGTTGTATCTCGAAAAGAATTGTTGTGGCGTGTACGTCTTAACATGTAGCATCTAAAGAGAACCAAAAGGAGAATTTTCTTTCGTCAAAATTTTTCAGAAAATCACGTTTTAAGGAAATCCCGCATCGTGCGAAATTATCTTGTTTTTCCTAAACAACACGTTGTAAGTCGAAAAGCTTTCATGTTGCGTGTATGTCTAAGGGTGTAGCCTCAAAAGAGAAGGCACAGGACAGTTTTCTCTCGAAAGGATATGTAAGAATACCACTTCATAAGGAAATACAGTTTTGCAGAGTAAAGACATATACGTACGCATTGGAAACTCTTTACGAGAAGAAATAATGCATAGTACAAAATTAGCTTGTATCTCCAAAACTACACGTTGTATCTCGAAAAGAATTGTTGTGGCGTGTACGTCTTAACGTGTAGCATCTAAAGAGAACCAAAAGGAGAATTTTCTTTCGTCAAAATTTTTCAGAAAATCACGTTTTAAGGAAATCCCGCATCGTGCGAAATTATCTTGTTTTTCCTAAACAACACGTTGTAAGTCGAAAAGCTTTCATGTTGCGTGTATGTCTAAGTGTGTAGCCTCAAAAGAGAAGGCACAGGACAGTTTTCTCTCGAAAGGATATGTAAGAATACCACTTCATAAGGAAATACAGTTTTGCAGAGTAAAGACATATACGTACGCATTGGAAACTCTTTACGAGAAGAAATAACGCATAGTACAAAATTAGCTTGTATCTCCAAAACTACACGTTGTATCTCGAAAAAAATTGTTGTGGCGTGTACGTCTTAACATGTAGCATCTAAAGAGAACCAAAAGGAGAATTTTCTTTCGTCAAAATTTTTCAGAAAATCACGTTTTAAGGAAATCCCGCATCGTGCGAAATTATCTTGTTTTTCCTAAACAACACGTTGTAAGTCGAAAAGCTTTCATGTTGCGTGTATGTCTAAGTGTGTAGCCTCAAAAGAGAAGGCACAGGACAGTTTTCTCTCGAAAGGATATGTAAGAATACCACTTCATAAGGAAATACAGTTTTGCAGAGTAAAGACATATACGTACGCATTGGAAACTCTTTACTAGAAGAAATAACGCATAGTACAAAATTAGCTTGTATCTCGAAAACTACACGTTGTATCTCGAAAGAATTGTTGTGGCGTGTACGTCTTAACATGTAGCATCTAAAGAGAACCAAAAGGAGAATTTTCTTTCGTCAAAATTTTTCAGAAAATCACGTTTTAAGGAAATCCCGCATCATGTGAAATTATCTTGTTTTTCCTAAACAACACGTTGTAAGTCGAAAAGCTTTCATGTTGCGTGTATGTCTAAGGGTGTAGCCTCAAAAGAGAAGGCACAGGACAGTTTTCTCTCGAAAGGATATGTAAGAATACCACTTCATAAGGAAATACAGTTTTGCAGAGTAAAGACATATACGTACGCATTGGAAACTCTTTACGAGAAGAAATAACGCATAGTACAAAATTAGCTTGTATCTCCAAAACTACACGTTGTATCTCGAAAAGAATTGTTGTGGCGTGTACGTCTTAACATGTAGCATCTAAAGAGAACCAAAAGGAGAATTTTCTTTCGTCAAAATTTTTCAGAAAATCACGTTTTAAGGAAATCCCGCATCGTGCGAAATTATCTTGTTTTTCCTAAACAACACGTTGTAAGTCGAAAAGCTTTCATGTTGCGTGTATGTCTAAGTGTGTAGCCTCAAAAGAGAAGGCACAGGACAGTTTTCTCTCGAAAGGATATGTAAGAATACCACTTCATAAGGAAATACAGTTTTGCAGAGTAAAGACATATACGTACGCATTGGAAACTCTTTACGAGAAGAAATAACGCATAGTACAAAATTAGCTTGTATCTCCAAAACTACACGTTGTATCTCGAAAAGAATTGTTGTGGCGTGTACGTCTTAACATGTAGCATCTAAAGAGAACCAAAAGGAGAATTTTCTTTCGTCAAAATTTTTCAGAAAATCACGTTTTAAGGAAATCCCGCATCGTGCGAAATTATCTTGTTTTTCCTAAACAACACGTTGTAAGTCGAAAAGCTTTCATGTTGCGTGTATGTCTAAGTGTGTAGCCTCAAAAGAGAAGGCACAGGACAGTTTTCTCTCGAAAGGATATGTAAGAATACCACTTCATAAGGAAATACAGTTTTGCAGAGTAAAGACATATACGTACGCATTGGAAACTCTTTACGAGAAGAAATAACGCATAGTACAAAATTAGCTTGTATCTCCAAAACTACACGTTGTATCTCGAAAAGAATTGTTGTGGCGTGTACGTCTTAACATGTAGCATCTAAAGAGAACCAAAAGGAGAATTTTCTTTCGTCAAAATTTTTCAGAAAATCACGTTTTAAGGAAATCCCGCATCGTGCGAAATTATCTTGTTTTTCCTAAACAACACGTTGTAAGTCGAAAAGCTTTCATGTTGCGTGTATGTCTAAGTGTGTAGCCTCAAAAGAGAAGGCACAGGACAGTTTTCTCTCGAAAGGATATGTAAGAATACCACTTCATAAGGAAATACAGTTTTGCAGAGTAAAGACATATACGTACGCATTGGAAACTCTTTACGAGAAGAAATAACGCATAGTACAAAATTAGCTTGTATCTCCAAAACTACACGTTGTATCTCGAAAAGAATTGTTGTGGCGTGTACGTCTTAACATGTAGCATCTAAAGAGAACCAAAAGGAGAATTTTCTTTCGTCAAAATTTTTCAGAAAATCACGTTTTAAGGAAATCCCGCATCGTGCGAAATTATCTTGTTTTTCCTAAACAACTCGTTGTAAGTCGATAAGCTTTCATGTTGCGTGTATGTCTAAGGGTGGAGCCTCAAAAGAGAAGGCACAGGACAGTTTTCTCTCAAAAGGATATGTAAGAATACCACTTCATAAGGAAATACAGTTTTGCAGCGTAAAGACATATACGTACGCATTGGAAACTCTTTAGGAGAAGAAATAACGCATAGTACAAAATTAGCTTGTATCTCCAAAACTACACGTTGTATCTCGAAAAGAATTGTTGTGGCGTGTACGCCTTAACATGTAGCATCTAAAGAGAACCAAAAGGAGAATTTTCTTTCGTCAAAATTTTTCAGAAAATCACGTTTTAAGGAAATCCCGCATCGTGCGAAATTATCTTGTTTTTCCGAAACAACACGTTGTAAGTCGAAAAGCTTTCATGTTGCGTGTATGTCTAAGGGTGTAGCCTCAAAAGAGAAGGCACAGGACAGTTTTCTCTCGAAAGGATATGTAAGAATACCACTTCATAAGGAAATACAGTTTTGCAGAGTAAAGACATATACGTACGCATTGGAAACTCTTTACAAGAAGAAATAACGCATAGTACAAAATTAGATTGTATCTCCAAAACTACACGTTGTATCTCGAAAAGAATTGTTGTGGCGTGTACGTCTTAACATGTAGCATCTAAAGAGAACCAAAAGGAGAATTTTCTTTCGTCAAAATTTTTCAGAAAATCACGTTTTAAGGAAATCCCGCATTGTGCGAAATTATCTTGTTTTTCCTAAACAACACGTTGTAAGTCGAAAAGCTTTCATGTTGCGTGTATGTCTAAGTGTGTAGCCTCAAAAGAGAAGGCACAGGACAGTTTTCTCTCGAAAGGATATGTAAGAATACCACTTCATAAGGAAATACAGTTTTGCAGAGTAAAGACATATACGTACGCATTGGAAACTCTTTACGAGAAGAAATAACGCATAGTACAAAATTAGCTTGTATCTCCAAAACTACACGTTGTATCTCGAAAAGAATTGTTGTGGCGTGTACGTCTTAACATGTAGCATCTAAAGAGAACCAAAAGGAGAATTTTCTTTCGTCAAAATTTTTCAGAAAATCACGTTTTAAGGAAATCCCGCATCGTGCGAAATTATCTTGTTTTTCCTAAACAACACGTTGTAAGTCGAAAAGCTTTCATGTTGCGTGTATGTCTAAGTGTGTAGCCTCAAAAGAGAAGGCACAGGACAGTTTTCTCTCGAAAGGATATGTAAGAATACCACTTCATAAGGAAATACAGTTTTGCAGAGTAAAGACATATACGTACGCATTGGAAACTCTTTACGAGAAGAAATAACGCATAGTACAAAATTAGCTTGTATCTCCAAAACTACACGTTGTATCTCGAAAAGAATTGTTGTGGCGTGTACGTCTTAACGTGTAGCATCTAAAGAGAACCAAAAGGAGAATTTTCTTTCGTCAAAATTTTTCAGAAAATCACGTTTTAAGGAAATCCCGCATCGTGCGAAATTATCTTGTTTTTCCTAAACAACACGTTGTAAGTCGAAAAGCTTTCATGTTGCGTGTATGTCTAAGTGTGTAGCCTCAAAAGAGAAGGCACAGGACAGTTTTCTCTCGAAAGGATATGTAAGAATACCACTTCATAAGGAAATACAGTTTTGCAGAGTAAAGACATATATGTACGCATTGGAAACTCTTTAGGAGAAGAAATAACGCATAGTACAAAATTAGCTGGTATCTCCAAAACTACACGTTGTATCTCGAAAAGAATTGTTGTGGCGTGTACGTCTTAACATGTAGCATCTAAAGAGAACCAAAAGGAGAATTTTCTTTCGTCAAAATTTTTCAGAAAATCACGTTTTAAGGAAATCCCGCATCGTGCGAAATTATCTTGTTTTTCCTAAACAACACGTTGTAAGTCGAAAAGCTTTCATGTTGCGTGTATGTCTAAGTGTGTAGCCTCAAAAGAGAAGGCACAGGACAGTTTTCTCTCGAAAGGATATGTAAGAATACCACTTCATAAGGAAATACAGTTTTGCAGAGTAAAGACATATACGTACGCATTGGAAACTCTTTAAGAGAAGAAATAACGCATAGTACAAAATTAGCTTGTATCTCCAAAACTACACGTTGTATCTCGAAAAGAATTGTTGTGGCGTGTACGTCTTAACATGTAGCATCTAAAGAGAACCAAAAGGAGAATTTTCTTTCGTCAAAATTTTTCAGAAAATCACGTTTTAAGGAAATCCCGCATCGTGCGAAATTATCTTGTTTTTCCTAAACAACACGTTGTAAGTCGAAAAGCTTTCATGTTGCGTGTATGTCTAAGTGTGTAGCCTCAAAAGAGAAGGCACAGGACAGTTTTCTCTTGAAAGGATATGTAAGAATACCACTTCATAAGGAAATACAGTTTTGCAGCGTAAAGACATATACGTACGCATTGGAAACTCTTTACGAGAAGAAATAACGCATAGTACAAAATTAGCTTGTATCTCCAAAACTACACGTTGTATCTCGAAAAGAATTGTTGTGGCGTGTACGTCTTAACATGTAGCATCTAAAGAGAACCAAAAGGAGAATTTTCTTTCGTCAAAATTTTTCAGAAAATCACGTTTTAAGGAAATCCCGCATCGTGCGAAATTATCTTGTTTTTCCTAAACAACACGTTGTAAGTCGAAAAGCTTTCATGTTGCGTGTATGTCTAAGGGTGGAGCCTCAAAAGAGAAGGCACAGGACAGTTTTCTCTCGAAAGGATATGTAAGAATACCACTTCATAAGGAAATACAGTTTTGCAGAGTAAAGGCATATACGTACGCATTGGAAACTCTTTACGAGAAGAAATAACACATAGTACAAAATTAGCTTGTATCTCCAAAACTACACGTTGTATCTCGAAAAGAATTGTTGTGGCGTGTACGTCTTAACATGTAGCATCTAAAGAGAACCAAAAGGAGAATATTCTTTCGTCAAAATTTTTCAGAAAATCACGTTTTAAGGAAATCCCGCATCGTGCGAAATTATCTTGTTTTTCCTAAACAACACGTTGTAAGTCGATAAGCTTTCATGTTGCGTGTATGTCTAAGTGTGTAGCCTCAAAAGAGAAGGCACAGGACAGTTTTCTCTCGAAAGGATATGTAAGAATACCACTTCATAAGGAAATACAGTTTTGCAGAGTAAAGACATATACGTACGCATTGGAAACTCTTTACGAGAAGAAATAACGCATAGTACAAAATTAGCTTGTATCTCCAAAACTACACGTTGTATCTCGAAAAGAATTGTTGTGGCGTGTACGTCTTAACATGTAGCATCTAAAGAGAACCAAAAGGAGAATTTTCTTTCGTCAAAATTTTTCAGAAAATCACGTTTTAAGGAAATCCCGCATCGTGCGAAATTATCTTGTTTTTCCTAAACAACACGTTGTAAGTCGAAAAGCTTTCATGTTGCGTGTATGTCTAAGTGTGTAGCCTCAAAAGAGAAGGCACAGGACAGTTTTCTCTCGAAAGGATATGTAAGAATACCACTTCATAAGGAAATACAGTTTTGCAGAGTAAAGACATATACGTACGCATTGGAAACTCTTTACGAGAAGAAATAACGCATAGTACAAAATTAGCTTGTATCTCCAAAACTACACGTTGTATCTCGAAAAGAATTGTTGTGGCGTGTACGTCTTAACATGTAGCATCTAAAGAGAACCAAAAGGAGAATTTTCTTTCGTCAAAATTTTTCAGAAAATCACGTTTTAAGGAAATCCCGCATCGTGCGAAATTATCTTGTTTTTCCTAAACAACTCGTTGTAAGTCGATAAGCTTTCATGTTGCGTGTATGTCTAAGGGTGGAGCCTCAAAAGAGAAGGCACAGGACAGTTTTCTCTCAAAAGGATATGTAAGAATACCACTTCATAAGGAAATACAGTTTTGCAGCGTAAAGACATATACGTACGCATTGGAAACTCTTTAGGAGAAGAAATAACGCATAGTACAAAATTAGCTTGTATCTCCAAAACTACACGTTGTATCTCGAAAAGAATTGTTGTGGCGTGTACGCCTTAACATGTAGCATCTAAAGAGAACCAAAAGGAGAATTTTCTTTCGTCAAAATTTTTCAGAAAATCACGTTTTAAGGAAATCCCGCATCGTGCGAAATTATCTTGTTTTTCCTAAACAACACGTTGTAAGTCGAAAAGCTTTCATGTTGCGTGTATGTCTAAGGGTGTAGCCTCAAAAGAGAAGGCACAGGACAGTTTTCTCTCGAAAGGATATGTAAGAATACCACTTCATAAGGAAATACAGTTTTGCAGAGTAAAGACATATACGTACGCATTGGAAACTCTTTACAAGAAGAAATAACGCATAGTACAAAATTAGATTGTATCTCCAAAACTACACGTTGTATCTCGAAAAGAATTGTTGTGGCGTGTACGTCTTAACATGTAGCATCTAAAGAGAACCAAAAGGAGAATTTTCTTTCGTCAAAATTTTTCAGAAAATCACGTTTTAAGGAAATCCCGCATTGTGCGAAATTATCTTGTTTTTCCTAAACAACACGTTGTAAGTCGAAAAGCTTTCATGTTGCGTGTATGTCTAAGTGTGTAGCCTCAAAAGAGAAGGCACAGGACAGTTTTCTCTCGAAAGGATATGTAAGAATACCACTTCATAAGGAAATACAGTTTTGCAGAGTAAAGACATATACGTACGCATTGGAAACTCTTTACGAGAAGAAATAACGCATAGTACAAAATTAGCTTGTATCTCCAAAACTACACGTTGTATCTCGAAAAGAATTGTTGTGGCGTGTACGTCTTAACATGTAGCATCTAAAGAGAACCAAAAGGAGAATTTTCTTTCGTCAAAATTTTTCAGAAAATCACGTTTTAAGGAAATCCCGCATCGTGCGAAATTATCTTGTTTTTCCTAAACAACACGTTGTAAGTCGAAAAGCTTTCATGTTGCGTGTATGTCTAAGTGTGTAGCCTCAAAAGAGAAGGCACAGGACAGTTTTCTCTCGAAAGGATATGTAAGAATACCACTTCATAAGGAAATACAGTTTTGCAGAGTAAAGACATATACGTACGCATTGGAAACTCTTTACGAGAAGAAATAACGCATAGTACAAAATTAGCTTGTATCTCCAAAACTACACGTTGTATCTCGAAAAGAATTGTTGTGGCGTGTACGTCTTAACGTGTAGCATCTAAAGAGAACCAAAAGGAGAATTTTCTTTCGTCAAAATTTTTCAGAAAATCACGTTTTAAGGAAATCCCGCATCGTGCGAAATTATCTTGTTTTTCCTAAACAACACGTTGTAAGTCGAAAAGCTTTCATGTTGCGTGTATGTCTAAGTGTGTAGCCTCAAAAGAGAAGGCACAGGACAGTTTTCTCTCGAAAGGATATGTAAGAATACCACTTCATAAGGAAATACAGTTTTGCAGAGTAAAGACATATACGTACGCATTGGAAACTCTTTACGAGAAGAAATAACGCATAGTACAAAATTAGCTGGTATCTCCAAAACTACACGTTGTATCTCGAAAAGAATTGTTGTGGCGTGTACGTCTTAACATGTAGCATCTAAAGAGAACCAAATGGAGAATTTTCTTTCGTCAAAATTTTTCAGAAAATCACGTTTTAAGGAAATCCCGCATCGTGCGAAATTATCTTGTTTTTCCTAAACAACACGTTGTAAGTCGAAAAGCTTTCATGTTGCGTGTATGTCTAAGTGTGTAGCCTCAAAAGAGAAGGCACAGGACAGTTTTCTCTCGAAAGGATATGTAAGAATACCACTTCATAAGGAAATACAGTTTTGCAGAGTAAAGACATATACGTACGCATTGGAAACTCTTTAAGAGAAGAAATAACGCATAGTACAAAATTAGCTTGTATCTCCAAAACTACACGTTGTATCTCGAAAAGAATTGTTGTGGCGTGTACGTCTTAACATGTAGCATCTAAAGAGAACCAAAAGGAGAATTTTCTTTCGTCAAAATTTTTCAGAAAATCACGTTTTAAGGAAATCCCGCATCGTGCGAAATTATCTTGTTTTTTCCTAAACAACACGTTGTAAGTCGAAAAGCTTTCATGTTGCGTGTATGTCTAAGTGTGTAGCCTCAAAAGAGAAGGCACAGGACAGTTTTCTCTCGAAAGGATATGTAAGAATACCACTTCATAAGGAAATACAGTTTTGCAGCGTAAAGACATATACGTACGCATTGGAAACTCTTTACGAGAAGAAATAACGCATAGTACAAAATTAGCTTGTATCTCCAAAACTACACGTTGTATCTCGAAAAGAATTGTTGTGGCGTGTACGTCTTAACATGTAGCATCTAAAGAGAACCAAAAGGAGAATTTTCTTTCGTCAAAATTTTTCAGAAAATCACGTTTTAAGGAAATCCCGCATCGTGCGAAATTATCTTGTTTTTCCTAAACAACACGTTGTAAGTCGAAAAGCTTTCATGTTGCGTGTATGTCTAAGGGTGGAGCCTCAAAAGAGAAGGCACAGGACAGTTTTCTCTCGAAAGGATATGTAAGAATACCACTTCATAAGGAAATACAGTTTTGCAGAGTAAAGGCATATACGTACGCATTGGAAACTCTTTACGAGAAGAAATAACACATAGTACAAAATTAGCTTGTATCTCCAAAACTACACGTTGTATCTCGAAAAGAATTGTTGTGGCGTGTACGTCTTAACATGTAGCATCTAAAGAGAACCAAAAGGAGAATATTCTTTCGTCAAAATTTTTCAGAAAATCACGTTTTAAGGAAATCCCGCATCGTGCGAAATTATCTTGTTTTTCCTAAACAACACGTTGTAAGTCGATAAGCTTTCATGTTGCGTGTATGTCTAAGTGTGTAGCCTCAAAAGAGAAGGCACAGGACAGTTTTCTCTCGAAAGGATATGTAAGAATACCACTTCATAAGGAAATACAGTTTTGCAGAGTAAAGACATATACGTACGCATTGGAAACTCTTTACGAGAAGAAATAACGCATAGTACAAAATTAGCTTGTATCTCCAAAACTACACGTTGTATCTCGAAAAGAATTGTTGTGGCGTGTACGTCTTAACATGTAGCATCTAAAGAGAACCAAAAGGAGAATTTTCTTTCGTCAAAATTTTTCAGAAAATCACGTTTTAAGGAAATCCCGCATCGTGCGAAATTATCTTGTTTTTCCTAAACAACACGTTGTAAGTCGAAAAGCTTTCATGTTGCGTGTATGTCTAAGTGTGTAGCCTCAAAAGAGAAGGCACAGGACAGTTTTCTCTCGAAAGGATATGTAAGAATACCACTTCATAAGGAAATACAGTTTTGCAGCGTAAAGACATATACGTACGCATTGGAAACTCTTTACGAGAAGAAATAACGCATAGTACAAAATTAGCTTGTATCTCCAAAACTACACGTTGTATCTCGAAAAGAATTGTTGTGGCGTGTACGTCTTAACATGTAGCATCTAAAGAGAACCAAAAGGAGAATTTTCTTTCGTCAAAATTTTTCAGAAAATCACGTTTTAAGGAAATCCCGCATCGTGCGAAATTATCTTGTTTTTCCTAAACAACACGTTGTAAGTCGAAAAGCTTTCATGTTGCGTGTATGTCTAAGTGTGTAGCCTCAAAAGAGAAGGCACAGGACAGTTTTCTCTCGAAAGGATATGTAAGAATACCACTTCATAAGGAAATACAGTTTTGCAGAGTAAAGACATATACGTACGCATTGGAAACTCTTTAAGAGAAATAACGCATAGTACAAAATTAGCTTGTATCTCCAAAACTACACGTTGTATCTCGAAAAGAATTGTTGTGGCGTGTACGTCTTAACATGTAGCATCTAAAGAGAACCAAAAGGAGAATTTTCTTTCGTCAAAATTTTTCAGAAAATCACGTTTTAAGGAAATCCCGCATCGTGCGAAATTATCTTGTTTTTCCTAAACAACACGTTGTAAGTCGAAAAGCTTTCATGTTGCGTGTATGTCTAAGTGTGTAGCCTCAAAAGAGAAGGCACAGGACAGTTTTCTCTCGAAAGGATATGTAAGAATACCACTTCATAAGGAAATACAGTTTTGCAGCGTAAAGACATATACGTACGCATTGGAAACTCTTTACGAGAAGAAATAACGCATAGTACAAAATTAGCTTGTATCTCCAAAACTACACGTTGTATCTCGAAAAGAATTGTTGTGGCGTGTACGTCTTAACATGTAGCATCTAAAGAGAACCAAAAGGAGAATTTTCTTTCGTCAAAATTTTTCAGAAAATCACGTTTTAAGGAAATCCCGCATCGTGCGAAATTATCTTGTTTTTCCTAAACAACACGTTGTAAGTCGAAAAGCTTTCATGTTGCGTGTATGTCTAAGTGTGTAGCCTCAAAAGAGAAGGCACAGGACAGTTTTCTCTCGAAAGGATATGTAAGAATACCACTTCATAAGGAAATACAGTTTTGCAGAGTAAAGACATATAGGTACGCATTGGAAACTCTACGAGAAGAAATAATGCATAGTACAAAATTAGCTTGTATCTCCAAAACTACACGTTGTATCTCGAAAAGAATTGTTGTGGCGTGTACGTCTTAACGTGTAGCATCTAAAGAGAACCAAAAGGAGAATTTTCTTTCGTCAAAATTTTTCAGAAAATCACGTTTTAAGGAAATCCCGCATCGTGCGAAATTATCTTGTTTTTCCTAAAAAACACGTTGTAAGTCGAAAAGCTTTCATGTTGCGTGTATGTCTAAGTGTGTAGCCTCAAAAGAGAAGGCACAGGACAGTTTTCTCTCGAAAGGATATGTAAGAATACCACTTCATAAGGAAATACAGTTTTGCAGCGTAAAGACATATACGTACGCATTGGAAACTCTTTACGAGAAGAAATAACGCATAGTACAAAATTAGCTTGTATCTCCAAAACTACACGTTGTATCTCGAAAAGAATTGTTGTGGCGTGTACGTCTTAACATGTAGCATCTAAAGAGAACCAAAAGGAGATTATTCTTTCGTCAAAATTTTTCAGAAAATCACGTTTTAAGGAAATCCCGCATCGTGCGAAATTATCTTGTTTTTCCTAAACAACACGTTGTAAGTCGATAAGCTTTCATGTTGCGTGTATGTCTAAGGGTGGAGCCTCAAAAGAGAAGGCACAGGACAGTTTTCTCTCAAAAGGATATGTAAGAATACCACTTCATAAGGAAATACAGTTTTGCAGCGTAAATACATATACGTACGCATTGGAAACTCTTTATGAGAAGAAATAACGCATAGTACAAAATTAGCTTGTATCTCCAAAACTACACGTTGTATCTCGAAAAGAATTGTTGTGGCGTGTACGTCTTAACATGTAGCATCTAAAGAGAACCAAAAGGAGAATTTTCTTTCGTCAAAATTTTTCAGAAAATCACGTTTTAAGGAAATCCCGCATCGTGCGAAATTATCTTGTTTTTCCTAAACAACACGTTGTAAGTCGAAAAGCTTTCATGTTGCGTGTATGTCTAAGTGTGTAGCCTCAAAAGAGAAGGCACAGGACAGTTTTCTCTCAAAAGGATATGTAAGAATACCACTTCATAAGGAAATACAGTTTTGCAGAGTAAAGACATATACGTACGCATTGGAAACTCTTTACGAGAAGAAATAACGCATAGTACAAAATTAGCTTGTATCTCCAAAACTACACGTTGTATCTCGAAAAGAATTGTTGTGGCGTGTACGTCTTAACATGTAGCATCTAAAGAGAACCAAAAGGAGAATTTTCTTTCGTCAAAATTTTTCAGAAAATCACGTTTTAAGGAAATCCCGCATCGTGCGAAATTATCTTGTTTTTCCTAAACAACACGTTGTAAGTCGAAAAGCTTTCATGTTGCGTGTATGTCTAAGTGTGTAGCCTCAAAAGAGAAGGCACAGGACAGTTTTCTCTCGAAAGGATATGTAAGAATACCACTTCATAAGGAAATACAGTTTTGCAGCGTAAATACATATACGTACGCATTGGAAACTCTTTACGAGAAGAAATAACGCATAGTACAAAATTAGCTTGTATCTCCAAAACTACACGTTGTATCTCGAAAAGAATTGTTGTGGCGTGTACGTCTTAACATGTAGCATCTAAAGAGAACCAAAAGGAGAATTTTCTTTCGTCAAAAATTTTCAGAAAATCACGTTTTAAGGAAATCCCGCATCGTGCGAAATTATCTTGTTTTTCCTAAACAACACGTTGTAAGTCGAAAAGCTTTCATGTTGCGTGTATGTCTAAGTGTGTAGCCTCAAAAGAGAAGGCACAGGACAGTTTTCTCTCGAAAGGATATGTAAGAATACCACTTCATAAGGAAATACAGTTTTGCAGTGTAAAGACATATACGTACGCATTGGAAACTCTTTACGAGAAGAAATAACGCATAGTACAAAATTAGCTTGTATCTCCAAAACTACACGTTGTATCTCGAAAAGAATTGTTGTGGCGTGTACGTCTTAACATGTAGCATCTAAAGAGAACCAAAAGGAGAATTTTCTTTCGTCAAAATTTTTCAGAAAATCACGTTTTAAGGAAATCCCGCATCGTGCGAAATTATCTTGTTTTTCCTAAACAACACGTTGTAAGTCGAAAAGCTTTCATGTTGCGTGTATGTCTAAGTGTGTAGCCTCAAAAGAGAAGGCACAGGACAGTTTTCTCTCGAAAGGATATGTAAGAATACCACTTCATAAGGAAATACAGTTTTGCAGAGTAAAGACATATACGTATGCATTGGAAACTCTTTACGAGAAGAAATAACGCATAGTACAAAATTAGCTTGTATCTCCAAAACTACACGTTGTATCTCGAAAAGAATTGTTGTGGCGTGTACGTCTTAACGTGTAGCATCTAAAGAGAACCAAAAGGAGAATTTTCTTTCGTCAAAATTTTTCAGAAAATCACGTTTTAAGGAAATCCCGCATCGTGCGAAATTATCTTGTTTTTCCTAAACAACACGTTGTAAGTCGAAAAGCTTTCATGTTGCGTGTATGTCTAAGTGTGTAGCCTCAAAAGAGAAGGCACAGGACAGTTTTCTCTCGAAAGGATATGTAAGAATACCACTTCATAAGGAAATACAGTTTTGCAGAGTAAAGACATATACGTACGCATTGGAAACTCTTTACGAGAAGAAATAACGCATAGTACAAAATTAGCTGGTATCTCCAAAACTACACGTTGTATCTCGAAAAGAATTGTTGTGGCGTGTACGTCTTAACATGTAGCATCTAAAGAGAACCAAAAGGAGAATTTTCTTTCGTCAAAATTTTTCAGAAAATCACGTTTTAAGGAAATCCCGCATCGTGCGAAATTATCTTGTTTTTCCTAAACAACACGTTGTAAGTCGAAAAGCTTTCATGTTGCGTGTATGTCTAAGTGTGTAGCCTCAAAAGAGAAGGCACAGGACAGTTTTCTCTCGAAAGGATATGTAAGAATACCACTTCATAAGGAAATACAGTTTTGCAGAGTAAAGACATATACGTACGCATTGGAAACTCTTTAAGAGAAGAAATAACGCATAGTACAAAATTAGCTTGTATCTCCAAAACTACACGTTGTATCTCGAAAAGAATTGTTGTGGCGTGTACGTCTTAACATGCAGCATCTAAAGAGAACCAAAAGGAGAATTTTCTTTCGTCAAAATTTTTCAGAAAATCACGTTTTAAGGAAATCCCGCATCGTGCGAAATTATCTTGTTTTTCCTAAACAACACGTTGTAAGTCGAAAAGCTTTCATGTTGCGTGTATGTCTAAGTGTGTAGCCTCAAAAGAGAAGGCACAGGACAGTTTTCTCTCGAAAGGATATGTAAGAATACCACTTCATAAGGAAATACAGTTTTGCAGCGTAAAGACATATACGTACGCATTGGAAACTCTTTACGAGAAGAAATAACGCATAGTACAAAATTAGCTTGTATCTCCAAAACTACACGTTGTATCTCGAAAAGAATTGTTGTGGCGTGTACGTCTTAACATGCAGCATCTAAAGAGAACCAAAAGGAGAATTTTCTTTCGTCAAAATTTTTCAGAAAATCACGTTTTAAGGAAATCCCGCATCGTGCGAAATTATCTTGTTTTTCCTAAACAACACGTTGTAAGTCGAAAAGCTTTCATGTTGCGTGTATGTCTAAGTGTGTAGCCTCAAAAGAGAAGGCACAGGACAGTTTTCTCTCGAAAGGATATGTAAGAATACCACTTCATAAGGAAATAAAGTTTTGCAGAGTAAAGACATATACGTACGCATTGGAAACTCTTTACGAGAAGAAATAACGCATAGTACAAAATTAGCTTGTATCTCCAAAACTACACGTTGTATCTCGAAAAGAATTGTTGTGGCGTGTACGTCTTAACGTGTAGCATCTAAAGAGAACCAAAAGGAGAATTTTCTTTCGTCAAAATTTTTCAGAAAATCACGTTTTAAGGAAATCCCGCATCGTGCGAAATTATCTTGTTTTTCCTAAACAACACGTTGTAAGTCGAAAAGCTTTCATGTTGCGTGTATGTCTAAGTGTGTAGCCTCAAAAGAGAAGGCACAGGACAGTTTTCTCTCGAAAGGATATGTAAGAATACCACTTCATAAGGAAATACAGTTTTGCAGAGTAAAGACATATACGTACGCATTGGAAACTCTTTACGAGAAGAAATAACGCATAGTACAAAATTAGCTGGTATCTCCAAAACTACACGTTGTATCACGAAAAGAATTGTTGTGGCGTGTACGTCTTAACATGTAGCATCTAAAGAGAACCAAAAGGAGAATTTTCTTTCGTCAAAATTTTTCAGAAAATCACGTTTTAAGGAAATCCCGCATCGTGCGAAATTATCTTGTTTTTCCTAAACAACACGTTGTAAGTCGAAAAGCTTTCATGTTGCGTGTATGTCTAAGTGTGTAGCCTCAAAAGAGAAGGCACAGGACAGTTTTCTCTCGAAAGGATATGTAAGAATACCACTTCATAAGGAAATACAGTTTTGCAGAGTAAAGACATATACGTACGCATTGGAAACTCTTTACGAGAAGAAATAACTCATAGTACAAAATTAGCTTGTATCTCCAAAACTACACGTTGTATCTCGAAAAGAATTGTTGTGGCGTGTACGTCTTAACATGTAGCATCTAAAGAGAACCAAAAGGAGAATTTTCTTTCGTCAAAATTTTTCAGAAAATCACGTTTTAAGGAAATCCCGCATCGTGCGAAATTATCTTGTTTTTCCTAAACAACACGTTGTAAGTCGAAAAGCTTTCATGTTGCGTGTATGTCTAAGTGTGTAGCCTCAAAAGAGAAGGCACAGGACAGTTTTCTCTCGAAAGGATATGTAAGAATACCACTTCATAAGGAAATACAGTTTTGCAGAGTAAAGACACATACGTACGCATTGGAAACTCTTTACGAGAAGAAATAACGCATAGTACAAAATTAGCTTGTATCTCCAAAACTACACGTTGTATCTCGAAAAGAATTGTTGTGGCGTGTACGTCTTAACATGTAGCATCTAAAGAGAACCAAAAGGAGAATTTTCTTTCGTCAAAATTTTTCAGAAAATCACGTTTTAAGGAAATCCCGCATCGTGCGAAATTATCTTGTTTTTCCTAAACAACACGTTGTAAGTCGAAAAGCTTTCATGTTGCGTGTATGTCTAAGTGTGTAGCCTCAAAAGAGAAGGCACAGGACAGTTTTCTCTCGAAAGGATATGTAAGAATACCACTTCATAAGGAAATACAGTTTTGCAGCGTAAAGACATATACGTACGCATTGGAAACTCTTTACGAGAAGAAATAACGCATAGTACAAAATTAGCTTGTATCTCCAAAACTACACATTGTATCTCGAAAAGAATTGTTGTGGCGTGTACGTCTTAACATGTAGCATCTAAAGAGAACCAAAAGGAGAATTTTCTTTCGTCAAAATTTTTCAGAAAATCACGTTTTAAGGAAATCCCGCATCGTGCGAAATTATCTTGTTTTTCCTAAACAACACGTTGTAAGTCGAAAAGCTTTCATGTTGCGTGTATGTCTAAGTGTGTAGCCTCAAAAGAGAAGGCACAGGACAGTTTTCTCTCGAAAGGATATGTAAGAATACCACTTCATAAGGAAATACAGTTTTGCAGCGTAAAGACATATACGTACGCATTGGAAACTCTTTACGAGAAGAAATAACGCATAGTACAAAATTAGCTTGTATCTCCAAAACTACACGTTGTATCTCGAAAAGAATTGTTGTGGCGTGTATGTCTTAACATGTAGCATCTAAAGAGAACCAAAAGGAGAATTTTCTTTCGTCAAAATTTTTCAGAAAATCACGTTTTAAGGAAATCCCGCATCGTGCGAAATTATCTTGTTTTTCCTAAACAACACGTTGTAAGTCGAAAAGCTTTCATGTTGCGTGTATGTCTAAGTGTGTAGCCTCAAAAGAGAAGGCACAGGACAGTTTTCTCTCGAAAGGATATGTAAGAATACCACTTCATAAGGAAATACAGTTTTGCAGCGTAAAGACATATATGTACACATTGGAAACTCTTTACGAGAAGAAATAACGCATAGTACAAAATTAGCTTGTATCTCCAAAACTACACGTTGTATCTCGAAAAGAATTGTTGTGGCGTGTACGTCTTAACATGTAGCATCTAAAGAGAACCAAAAGGAGAATTTTCTTTCGTCAAAATTTTTCAGAAAAGCACGTTTTAAGGAAATCCCGCATCGTGCGAAATTATCTTGTTTTTCCTAAACAACACGTTGTAAGTCGAAAAGCTTTCATGTTGCGTGTATGTCTAAGTGTGTAGCCTCAAAAGAGAAGGCACAGGACAGTTTTCTCTCGAAAGGATATGTAAGAATACCACTTCATAAGGAAATACAGTTTTGCAGAGTAAAGACATATACGTACGCATTGGAAACTCTTTACGAGAAGAAATAACGCATAGTACAAAATTAGCTTGTATCTCCAAAACTACACGTTGTATATCGAAAAGAATTGTTGTGGCGTGTACGACTTAACATGTAGCATCTAAAGAGAACCAAAAGGAGAATTTTCTTTCGTCAAAATTTTTCAGAAAATCACGTTTTAAGGAAATCCCGCATCGTGCGAAATTATCTTGTTTTTCCTAAACAACACGTTGTAAGTCGAAAAGCTTTCATGTTGCGTGTATGTCTAAGTGTGTAGCCTCAAAAGAGAAGGCACAGGACAGTTTTCTCTCGAAAGGATATGTAAGAATACCACTTCATAAGGAAATACAGTTTTGCAGCGTAAAGACATATACGTACGCATTGGAAACTCTTTACGAGAAGAAATAACGCATAGTACAAAATTAGCTTGTATCTCCAAAACTACACGTTGTATCTCGAAAAGAATTGTTGTGGCGTGTACGTCTTAACATGTAGCATCTAAAGAGAACCAAAAGGAGAATTTTCTTTCGTCAAAATTTTTCAGAAAATCACGTTTTAAGGAAATCCCGCATCGTGCGAAATTATCTTGTTTTTCCTAAACAACACGTTGTAAGTCGAAAAGCTTTCATGTTGCGTGTATGTCTAAGTGTGTAGCCTCAAAAGAGAAGGCACAGGACAGTTTTCTCTCGAAAGGATATGTAAGAATACCACTTCATAAGGAAATACAGTTTTGCAGCGTAAAGACATATATGTACACATTGGAAACTCTTTACGAGAAGAAATAACGCATAGTACAAAATTAGCTTGTATCTCCAAAACTACACGTTGTATCTCGAAAAGAATTGTTGTGGCGTGTACGTCTTAACATGTAGCATCTAAAGAGAACCAAAAGGAGAATTTTCTTTCGTCAAAATTTTTCAGAAAATCACGTTTTAAGGAAATCCCGCATCGTGCGAAATTATCTTGTTTTTCCTAAACAACACGTTGTAAGTCGAAAAGCTTTCATGTTGCGTGTATGTCTAAGTGTGTAGCCTCAAAAGAGAAGGCACAGGACAGTTTTCTCTCGAAAGGATATGTAAGAATACCACTTCATAAGGAAATACAGTTTTGCAGAGTAAAGACATATACGTACGCATTGGAAACTCTTTACGAGAAGAAATAACGCATAGTACAAAATTAGCTTGTATCTCCAAAACTACACGTTGTATCTCGAAAAGAATTGTTGTGGCGTGTACGTCTTAACATGTAGCATCTAAAGAGAACCAAAAGGAGAATTTTCTTTCGTCAAAATTTTTCAGAAAATCACGTTTTAAGGAAATCCCGCATCGTGCGAAATTATCTTGTTTTTCCTAAACAACACGTTGTAAGTCGAAAAGCTTTCATGTTGCGTGTATGTCTAAGTGTGTAGCCTCAAAAGAGAAGGCACAGGACAGTTTTCTCTCGAAAGGATATGTAAGAATACCACTTCATAAGGAAATACAGTTTTGCAGCGTAAAGACATATACGTACGCATTGGAAACTCTTTACGAGAAGAAATAACGCATAGTACAAAATTAGCTTGTATCTCCAAAACTACACGTTGTATCTCGAAAAGAATTGTTGTGGCGTGTACGTCTTAACATGTAGCATCTAAAGAGAACCAAAAGGAGAATTTTCTTTCGTCAAAATTTTTCAGAAAATCACGTTTTAAGGAAATCCCGCATCGTGCGAAATTATCTTGTTTTTCCTAAACAACACGTTGTAAGTCGAAAAGCTTTCATGTTGCGTGTATGTCTAAGTGTGTAGCCTCAAAAGAGAAGGCACAGGACAGTTTTCTCTCGAAAGGATATGTAAGAATACCACTTCATAAGGAAATACAGTTTTGCAGCGTAAAGACATATACGTACGCATTGGAAACTCTTTACGAGAAGAAATAACGCATAGTACAAAATTAGCTTGTATCTCCAAAACTACACGTTGTATCTCGAAAAGAATTGTTGTGGCGTGTACGTCTTAACATGTAGCATCTAAAGAGAACCAAAAGGAGAATTTTCTTTCGTCAAAATTTTTCAGAAAATCACGTTTTAAGGAAATCCCGCATCGTGCGAAATTATCTTGTTTTTCCTAAACAACACGTTGTAAGTCGAAAAGCTTTCATGTTGCGTGTATGTCTAAGTGTGTAGCCTCAAAAGAGAAGGCACAGGACAGTTTTCTCTCGAAAGGATATGTAAGAATACCACTTCATAAGGAAATAAAGTTTTGCAGAGTAAAGACATATACGTACGCATTGGAAACTCTTTACGAGAAGAAATAACGCATAGTACAAAATTAGCTTGTATCTCCAAAACTACACGTTGTATCTCGAAAAGAATTGTTGTGGCGTGTACGTCTTAACGTGTAGCATCTAAAGAGAACCAAAAGGAGAATTTTCTTTCGTCAAAATTTTTCAGAAAATCACGTTTTAAGGAAATCCCGCATCGTGCGAAATTATCTTGTTTTTCCTAAACAACACGTTGTAAGTCGAAAAGCTTTCATGTTGCGTGTATGTCTAAGTGTGTAGCCTCAAAAGAGAAGGCACAGGACAGTTTTCTCTTGAAAGGAAATGTAAGAATACCACTTCATAAGGAAATACAGTTTTGCAGAGTAAAGACATATACGTACGCATTGGAAACTCTTTACGAGAAGAAATAACGCATAGTACAAAATTAGCTGGTATCTCCAAAACTACACGTTGTATCACGAAAAGAATTGTTGTGGCGTGTACGTCTTAACATGTAGCATCTAAAGAGAACCAAAAGGAGAATTTTCTTTCGTCAAAATTTTTCAGAAAATCACGTTTTAAGGAAATCCCGCATCGTGCGAAATTATCTTGTTTTTCCTAAACAACACGTTGTAAGTCGAAAAGCTTTCATGTTGCGTGTATGTCTAAGTGTGTAGCCTCAAAAGAGAAGGCACAGGACAGTTTTCTCTCGAAAGGATATGTAAGAATACCACTTCATAAGGAAATACAGTTTTGCAGAGTAAAGACATATACGTACGCATTGGAAACTCTTTACGAGAAGAAATAACGCATCGTACAAAATTAGCTTGTATCTCCAAAACTACACGTTGTATCTCGAAAAGAATTGTTGTGGCGTGTACGTCTTAACATGTAGCATCTAAAGAGAACCAAAAGGAGAATTTTCTTTCGTCAAAATTTTTCAGAAAATCACGTTTTAAGGAAATCCCGCATCGTGCGAAATTATCTTGTTTTTCCTAAACAACACGTTGTAAGTCGAAAAGCTTTCATGTTGCGTGTATGTCTAAGTGTGTAGCCTCAAAAGAGAAGGCACAGGACAGTTTTCTCTCGAAAGGATATGTAAGAATACCACTTCATAAGGAAATACAGTTTTGCAGAGTAAAGACATATACGTACGCATTGGAAACTCTTTACGAGAAGAAATAACGCATCGTACAAAATTAGCTTGTATCTCCAAAACTACACGTTGTATCTCGAAAAGAATTGTTGTGGCGTGTACGGCTTAACATGTAGCATCTAAAGAGAACCAAAAGGAGAATTTTCTTTCGTCAAAATTTTTCAGAAAATCACGTTTTAAGGAAATCCCGCATCGTGCGAAATTATCTTGTTTTTCCTAAACAACACGTTGTAAGTCGAAAAGCTTTCATGTTGCGTGTATGTCTAAGTGTGTAGCCTCAAAAGAGAAGGCACAGGACAGTTTTCTCTCGAAAGGATATGTAAGAATACCACTTCATAAGGAAATACAGTTTTGCAGAGTAAAGACATATACGTACGCATTGGAAACTCTTTACGAGAAGAAATAACGCATCGTACAAAATTAGCTTGTATCTCCAAAACTACACGTTGTATCTCGAAAAGAATTGTTGTGGCGTGTACGTCTTAACATGTAGCATCTAAAGAGAACCAAAAGGAGAATTTTCTTTCGTCAAAATTTTTCAGAAAATCACGTTTTAAGGAAATCCCGCATCGTGCGAAATTATCTTGTTTTTCCTAAACAACACGTTGTAAGTCGAAAAGCTTTCATGTTGCGTGTATGTCTAAGTGTGTAGCCTCAAAAGAGAAGGCACAGGACAGTTTTCTCTCGAAAGGATATGTAAGAATACCACTTCATAAGGAAATACAGTTTTGCAGAGTAAAGACATATACGTACGCATTGGAAACTCTTTACGAGAAGAAATAACGCATCGTACAAAATTAGCTTGTATCTCCAAAACTACACGTTGTATCTCGAAAAGAATTGTTGTGGCGTGTACGTCTTAACATGTAGCATCTAAAGAGAAGTAAAAGGAGAATTTTCTTTCGTCAAAATTTTTCAGAAAATCACGTTTTAAGGAAATCCCGCATCGTGCGAAATTATCTTGTTTTTCCTAAACAACACGTTGTAAGTCGAAAAGCTTTCATGTTGCGTGTATGTCTAAGTGTGTAGCCTCAAAAGAGAAGGCACAGGACAGTTTTCTCTCGAAAGGATATGTAAGAATACCACTTCATAAGGAAATACAGTTTTGCAGAGTAAAGACATATACGTACGCATTGGAAACTCTTTACGAGAAGAAATAACGCATAGTACAAAATTAGCTTGTATCTCCAAAACTACACGTTGTATCTCGAAAAGAATTGTTGTGGCGTGTACGTCTTAACATGTAGCATCTAAAGAGAACCAAAAGGAGAATTTTCTTTCGTCAAAATTTTTCAGAAAATCACGTTTTAAGGAAATCCCGCATCGTGCGAAATTATCTTGTTTTTCCTAAACAACACGTTGTAAGTCGAAAAGCTTTCATGTTGCGTGTATGTCTAAGTGTGTAGCCTCAAAAGAGAAGGCACAGGACAGTTTTCTCTCGAAAGGATATGTAAGAATACCACTTCATAAGGAAATACAGTTTTGCAGAGTAAAGACATATACGTACGCATTGGAAACTCTTTACGAGAAGAAATAACGCATAGTACAAAATTAGCTTGTATCTCCAAAACTACACGTTGTATCACGAAAAGAATTGTTGTGGCGTGTACGTCTTAACATGTAGCATCTAAAGAGAACCAAAAGGAGAATTTTCTTTCGTCAAAATTTTTCAGAAAATCACGTTTTAAGGAAATCCCGCATCGTGCGAAATTATCTTGTTTTTCCTAAACAACACGTTGTAAGTCGAAAAGCTTTCATGTTGCGTGTATGTCTAAGTGTGTAGCCTCAAAAGAGAAGGCACAGGACAGTTTTCTCTCGAAAGGATATGTAAGAATACCACTTCATAAGGAAATACAGTTTTGCAGAGTAAAGACATATACGTACGCATTGGAAACTCTTTACGAGAAGAAATAACGCATCGTACAAAATTAGCTTGTATCTCCAAAACTACACGTTGTATCTCGAAAAGAATTGTTGTGGCGTGTACGTCTTAACATGTAGCATCTAAAGAGAACCAAAAGGAGAATTTTCTTTCGTCAAAATTTTTCAGAAAATCACGTTTTAAGGAAATCCCGCATCGTGCGAAATTATCTTGTTTTTCCTAAACAACACGTTGTAAGTCGAAAAGCTTTCATGTTGCGTGTATGTCTAAGTGTGTAGCCTCAAAAGAGAAGGCACAGGACAGTTTTCTCTCGAAAGGATATGTAAGAATACCACTTCATAAGGAAATACAGTTTTGCAGAGTAAAGACATATACGTACGCATTGGAAACTCTTTACGAGAAGAAATAACGCATAGTACAAAATTAGCTTGTATCTCCAAAACTACACGTTGTATCTCGAAAAGAATTGTTGTGGTGTGTACGTCTTAAGATGTAGCATCTAAAGAGAACCAAAAGGAGAATTTTCTTTCGTCAAAATATTTCAGAAAATCACGTTTTAAGGAAATCCCGCATCGTGCGAAATTATCTTGTTTTTCCTAAACAACACGTTGTAAGTCGAAAAGCTTTCATGTTGCGTGTATGTCTAAGTGTGTAGCCTCAAAAGAGAAGGCACAGGACAGTTTTCTCTCGAAAGGATATGTAAGAATACCACTTCATAAGGAAATACAGTTTTGCAGAGTAAAGACATATACGTACTCATTGGAAACTCTTTACGAGAAGAAATAACGCATAGTACAAAATTAGCTTGTATCTCCAAAACTACACGTTGTATCTCGAAAAGAATTGTTGTGGCGTGTACGTCTTAACATGTAGCATCTAAAGAGAACCAAAAGGAGAATTTTCTTTCGTCAAAATTTTTCAGAAAATCACGTTTTAAGGAAATCCCGCATCGTGCGAAATTATCTTGTTTTTCCTAAACAACACGTTGTAAGTCGAAAAGCTTTCATGTTGCGTGTATGTCTAAGTGTGTAGCCTCAAAAGAGAAGGCACAGGACAGTTTTCTCTCGAAAGGATATGTAAGAATACCACTTCATAAGGAAATACAGTTTTGCAGAGTAAAGACATATACGTACGCATTGGAAACTCTTTACGAGAAGAAATAACGCATAGTACAAAATTAGCTTGTATCTCCAAAACTACACGTTGTATCTCGAAAAGAATTGTTGTGGCGTGTACGTCTTAACATGTAGCATCTAAAGAGAACCAAAAGGAGAATTTTCTTTCGTCAAAATTTTTCAGAAAATCACGTTTTAAGGAAATCCCGCATCGTGCGAAATTATCTTGTTTTTCCTAAACAACACGTTGTAAGTCGAAAAGCTTTCATGTTGCGTGTATGTCTAAGTGTGTAGCCTCAAAAGAGAAGGCACAGGACAGTTTTCTCTCGAAAGGATATGTAAGAATACCACTTCATAAGGAAATACAGTTTTGCAGAGTAAAGACATATACGTACGCATTGGAAACTCTTTACGAGAAGAAATAACGCATAGTACAAAATTAGCTTGTATCTCCAAAACTACACGTTGTATCTCGAAAAGAATTGTTGTGGCGTGTACGTCTTAACATGTAGCATCTAAAGAGAACCAAAAGGAGAATTTTCTTTCGTCAAAATTTTTCAGAAAATCACGTTTTAAGGAAATCCCGCATCGTGCGAAATTATCTTGTTTTTCCTAAACAACACGTTGTAAGTCGAAAAGCTTTCATGTTGCGTGTATGTCTAAGTGTGTAGCCTCAAAAGAGAAGGCACAGGACAGTTTTCTCTCGAAAGGATATGTAAGAATACCACTTCATAAGGAAATACAGTTTTGCAGAGTAAAGACATATACGTACGCATTGGAAACTCTTTACGAGAAGAAATAACGCATCGTACAAAATTAGCTTGTATCTCCAAAACTACACGTTGTATCTCGAAAAGAATTGTTGTGGCGTGTACGTCTTAACATGTAGCATCTAAAGAGAACCAAAAGGAGAATTTTCTTTCGTCAAAATTTTTCAGAAAATCACGTTTTAAGGAAATCCCGCATCGTGCGAAATTATCTTGTTTTTCCTAAACAACACGTTGTAAGTCGAAAAGCTTTCATGTTGCGTGTATGTCTAAGTGTGTAGCCTCAAAAGAGAAGGCACAGGACAGTTTTCTCTCGAAAGGATATGTAAGAATACCACTTCATAAGGAAATACAGTTTTGCAGAGTAAAGACATATACGTACGCATTGGAAACTCTTTAAGAGAAGAAATAACGCATCGTACAAAATTAGCTTGTATCTCCAAAACTACACGTTGTATCTCGAAAAGAATTGTTGTGGCGTGTACGTCTTAACATGTAGCATCTAAAGAGAACCAAAAGGAGAATTTTCTTTCGTCAAAATTTTTCAGAAAATCACGTTTTAAGGAAATCCCGCATCGTGCGAAATTATCTTGTTTTTCCTAAACAACACGTTGTAAGTCGAAAAGCTTTCATGTTGCGTGTATGTCTAAGTGTGTAGCCTCAAAAGAGAAGGCACAGGACAGTTTTCTCTCGAAAGGATATGTAAGAATACCACTTCATAAGGAAATACAGTTTTGCAGAGTAAAGACATATACGTACGCATTGGAAACTCTTTACGAGAAGAAATAACGCATCGTACAAAATTAGCTTGTATCTCCAAAACTACACGTTGTATCTCGAAAAGAATTGTTGTGGCGTGTACGTCTTAACATGTAGCATCTAAAGAGAACCAAAAGGAGAATTTTCTTTCGTCAAAATTTTTCAGAAAATCACGTTTTAAGGAAATCCCGCATCGTGCGAAATTATCTTGTTTTTCCTAAACAACACGTTGTAAGTCGAAAAGCTTTCATGTTGCGTGTATGTCTAAGTGTGTAGCCTCAAAAGAGAAGGCACAGGACAGTTTTCTCTCGAAAGGATATGTAAGAATACCACTTCATAAGGAAATACAGTTTTGCAGAGTAAAGACATATACGTACGCATTGGAAACTCTTTACGAGAAGAAATAACGCATAGTACAAAATTAGCTTGTATCTCCAAAACTACACGTTGTATCTCGAAAAGAATTGTTGTGGCGTGTACGTCTTAACATGTAGCATCTAAAGAGAACCAAAAGGAGAATTTTCTTTCGTCAAAATTTTTCAGAAAATCACGTTTTAAGGAAATCCCGCATCGTGCGAAATTATCTTGTTTTTCCTAAACAACACGTTGTAAGTCGAAAAGCTTTCATGTTGCGTGTATGTCTAAGTGTGTAGCCTCAAAAGAGAAGGCACAGGACTGTTTTCTCTCGAAAGGATATGTAAGAATACCACTTCATAAGGAAATACAGTTTTGCAGAGTAAAGACATATACGTACGCATTGGAAACTCTTTACGAGAAGAAATAACGCATAGTACAAAATTAGCTTGTATCTCCAAAACTACACGTTGTATCTCGAAAAGAATTGTTGTGGCGTGTACGTCTTAACATGTAGCATCTAAAGAGAACCAAAAGGAGAATTTTCTTTCGTCAAAATTTTTCAGAAAATCACGTTTTAAGGAAATCCCGCATCGTGCGAAATTATCTTGTTTTTCCTAAACAACACGTTGTAAGTCGAAAAGCTTTCATGTTGCGTGTATGTCTAAGTGTGTAGCCTCAAAAGAGAAGGCACAGGACAGTTTTCTCTCGAAAGGATATGTAAGAATACCACTTCATAAGGAAATACAGTTTTGCAGAGTAAAGACATATACGTACGCATTGGAAACTCTTTACGAGAAGAAATAACGCATCGTACAAAATTAGCTTGTATCTCCAAAACTACACGTTGTATCTCGAAAAGAATTGTTGTGGCGTGTACGTCTTAACATGTAGCATCTAAAGAGAACCAAAAGGAGAATTTTCTTTCGTCAAAATTTTTCAGAAAATCACGTTTTAAGGAAATCCCGCATCGTGCGAAATTATCTTGTTTTTCCTAAACAACACGTTGTAAGTCGAAAAGCTTTCATGTTGCGTGTATGTCTAAGTGTGTAGCCTCAAAAGAGAAGGCACAGGACAGTTTTCTCTCGAAAGGATATGTAAGAATACCACTTCATAAGGAAATACAGTTTTGCAGAGTAAAGACATATACGTACGCATTGGAAACTCTTTACGAGAAGAAATAACGCATCGTACAAAATTAGCTTGTATCTCCAAAACTACACGTTGTATCTCGAAAAGAATTGTTGTGGCGTGTACGGCTTAACATGTAGCATCTAAAGAGAACCAAAAGGAGAATTTTCTTTCGTCAAAATTTTTCAGAAAATCACGTTTTAAGGAAATCCCGCATCGTGCGAAATTATCTTGTTTTTCCTAAACAACACGTTGTAAGTCGAAAAGCTTTCATGTTGCGTGTATGTCTAAGTGTGTAGCCTCAAAAGAGAAGGCACAGGACAGTTTTCTCTCGAAAGGATATGTAAGAATACCACTTCATAAGGAAATACAGTTTTGCAGAGTAAAGACATATACGTACGCATTGGAAACTCTTTACGAGAAGAAATAACGCATCGTACAAAATTAGCTTGTATCTCCAAAACTACACGTTGTATCTCGAAAAGAATTGTTGTGGCGTGTACGTCTTAACATGTAGCATCTAAAGAGAACCAAAAGGAGAATTTTCTTTCGTCAAAATTTTTCAGAAAATCACGTTTTAAGGAAATCCCGCATCGTGCGAAATTATCTTGTTTTTCCTAAACAACACGTTGTAAGTCGAAAAGCTTTCATGTTGCGTGTATGTCTAAGTGTGTAGCCTCAAAAGAGAAGGCACAGGACAGTTTTCTCTCGAAAGGATATGTAAGAATACCACTTCATAAGGAAATACAGTTTTGCAGAGTAAAGACATATACGTACGCATTGGAAACTCTTTACGAGAAGAAATAACGCATCGTACAAAATTAGCTTGTATCTCCAAAACTACACGTTGTATCTCGAAAAGAATTGTTGTGGCGTGTACGTCTTAACATGTAGCATCTAAAGAGAACCAAAAGGAGAATTTTCTTTCGTCAAAATTTTTCAGAAAATCACGTTTTAAGGAAATCCCGCATCGTGCGAAATTATCTTGTTTTTCCTAAACAACACGTTGTAAGTCGAAAAGCTTTCATGTTGCGTGTATGTCTAAGTGTGTAGCCTCAAAAGAGAAGGCACAGGACAGTTTTCTCTCGAAAGGATATGTAAGAATACCACTTCATAAGGAAATACAGTTTTGCAGAGTAAAGACATATACGTACGCATTGGAAACTCTTTACGAGAAGAAATAACGCATCGTACAAAATTAGCTTGTATCTCCAAAACTACACGTTGTATCTCGAAAAGAATTGTTGTGGCGTGTACGTCTTAACATGTAGCATCTAAAGAGAACCAAAAGGAGAATTTTCTTTCGTCAAAATTTTTCAGAAAATCACGTTTTAAGGAAATCCCGCATCGTGCGAAATTATCTTGTTTTTCCTAAACAACACGTTGTAAGTCGAAAAGCTTTCATGTTGCGTGTATGTCTAAGTGTGTAGCCTCAAAAGAGAAGGCACAGGACAGTTTTCTCTCGAAAGGATATGTAAGAATACCACTTCATAAGGAAATACAGTTTTGCAGAGTAAAGACATATACGTACGCATTGGAAACTCTTTACGAGAAGAAATAACGCATCGTACAAAATTAGCTTGTATCTCCAAAACTACACGTTGTATCTCGAAAAGAATTGTTGTGGCGTGTACGTCTTAACATGTAGCATCTAAAGAGAACCAAAAGGAGAATTTTCTTTCGTCAAAATTTTTCAGAAAATCACGTTTTAAGGAAATCCCGCATCGTGCGAAATTATCTTGTTTTTCCTAAACAACACGTTGTAAGTCGAAAAGCTTTCATGTTGCGTGTATGTCTAAGTGTGTAGCCTCAAAAGAGAAGGCACAGGACAGTTTTCTCTCGAAAGGATATGTAAGAATACCACTTCATAAGGAAATACAGTTTTGCAGAGTAAAGACATATACGTACGCATTGGAAACTCTTTACGAGAAGAAATAACGCATCGTACAAAATTAGCTTGTATCTCCAAAACTACACGTTGTATCTCGAAAAGAATTGTTGTGGCGTGTACGGCTTAACATGTAGCATCTAAAGAGAACCAAAAGGAGAATTTTCTTTCGTCAAAATTTTTCAGAAAATCACGTTTTAAGGAAATCCCGCATCGTGCGAAATTATCTTGTTTTTCCTAAACAACACGTTGTAAGTCGAAAAGCTTTCATGTTGCGTGTATGTCTAAGTGTGTAGCCTCAAAAGAGAAGGCACAGGACAGTTTTCTCTCGAAAGGATATGTAAGAATACCACTTCATAAGGAAATACAGTTTTGCAGAGTAAAGACATATACGTACGCATTGGAAACTCTTTACGAGAAGAAATAACGCATCGTACAAAATTAGCTTGTATCTCCAAAACTACACGTTGTATCTCGAAAAGAATTGTTGTGGCGTGTACGTCTTAACATGTAGCATCTAAAGAGAACCAAAAGGAGAATTTTCTTTCGTCAAAATTTTTCAGAAAATCACGTTTTAAGGAAATCCCGCATCGTGCGAAATTATCTTGTTTTTCCTAAACAACACGTTGTAAGTCGAAAAGCTTTCATGTTGCGTGTATGTCTAAGTGTGTAGCCTCAAAAGAGAAGGCACAGGACAGTTTTCTCTCGAAAGGATATGTAAGAATACCACTTCATAAGGAAATACAGTTTTGCAGAGTAAAGACATATACGTACGCATTGGAAACTCTTTACGAGAAGAAATAACGCATCGTACAAAATTAGCTTGTATCTCCAAAACTACACGTTGTATCTCGAAAAGAATTGTTGTGGCGTGTACGTCTTAACATGTAGCATCTAAAGAGAACCAAAAGGAGAATTTTCTTTCGTCAAAATTTTTCAGAAAATCACGTTTTAAGGAAATCCCGCATCGTGCGAAATTATCTTGTTTTTCCTAAACAACACGTTGTAAGTCGAAAAGCTTTCATGTTGCGTGTATGTCTAAGTGTGTAGCCTCAAAAGAGAAGGCACAGGACAGTTTTCTCTCGAAAGGATATGTAAGAATACCACTTCATAAGGAAATACAGTTTTGCAGAGTAAAGACATATATGTACGCATTGGAAACTCTTTACGAGAAGAAATAACGCATCGTACAAAATTAGCTTGTATCTCCAAAACTACACGTTGTATCTCGAAAAGAATTGTTGTGGCGTGTACGTCTTAACATGTAGCATCTAAAGAGAACCAAAAGGAGAATTTTCTTTCGTCAAAATTTTTCAGAAAATCACGTTTTAAGGAAATCCCGCATCGTGCGAAATTATCTTGTTTTTCCTAAACAACACGTTGTAAGTCGAAAAGCTTTCATGTTGCGTGTATGTCTAAGTGTGTAGCCTCAAAAGAGAAGGCACAGGACAGTTTTCTCTCGAAAGGATATGTAAGAATACCACTTCATAAGGAAATACAGTTTTGCAGAGTAAAGACATATACGTACGCATTGGAAACTCTTTACGAGAAGAAATAACGCATCGTACAAAATTAGCTTGTATCTCCAAAACTACACGTTGTATCTCGAAAAGAATTGTTGTGGCGTGTACGTCTTAACATGTAGCATCTAAAGAGAACCAAAAGGAGAATTTTCTTTCGTCAAAATTTTTCAGAAAATCACGTTTTAAGGAAATCCCGCATCGTGCGAAATTATCTTGTTTTTCCTAAACAACACGTTGTAAGTCGAAAAGCTTTCATGTTGCGTGTATGTCTAAGTGTGTAGCCTCAAAAGAGAAGGCACAGGACAGTTTTCTCTCGAAAGGATATGTAAGAATACCACTTCATAAGGAAATACAGTTTTGCAGAGTAAAGACATATACGTACGCATTGGAAACTCTTTACGAGAAGAAATAACGCATCGTACAAAATTAGCTTGTATCTCCAAAACTACACATTGTATCTCAAAAAGAATTGTTGTGGCGTGTACGTCTTAACATGTAGCATCTAAAGAGAACCAAAAGGAGAATTTTCTTTCGTCAAAATTTTTCAGAAAATCACGTTTTAAGGAAATCCCGCATCGTGCGAAATTATCTTGTTTTTCCTAAACAACACGTTGTAAGTCGAAAAGCTTTCATGTTGCGTGTATGTCTAAGTGTGTAGCCTCAAAAGAGAAGGCACAGGACAGTTTTCTCTCGAAAGGATTTGTAAGAATACCACTTCATAAGGAAATACAGTTTTGCAGAGTAAAGACATATACGTACGCATTGGAAACTCTTTACGAGAAGAAATAACGCATCGTACAAAATTAGCTTGTATCTCCAAAACTACACGTTGTATCTCGAAAAGAATTGTTGTGGCGTGTACGTCTTAACATGTAGCATCTAAAGAGAACCAAAAGGAGAATTTTCTTTCGTCAAAATTTTTCAGAAAATCACGTTTTAAGGAAATCCCGCATCGTGCGAAATTATCTTGTTTTTCCTAAACAACACGTTGTAAGTCGAAAAGCTTTCATGTTGCGTGTATGTCTAAGTGTGTAGCCTCAAAAGAGAAGGCACAGGACAGTTTTCTCTCGAAAGGATATGTAAGAATACCACTTCATAAGGAAATACAGTTTTGCAGAGTAAAGACATATACGTACGCATTGGAAACTCTTTACGAGAAGAAATAACGCATCGTACAAAATTAGCTTGTATCTCCAAAACTACACGTTGTATCTCGAAAAGAATTGTTGTGGCGTGTACGTCTTAAGATGTAGCATCTAAAGAGAACCAAAAGGAGAATTTTCTTTCGTCAAAATTTTTCAGAAAATCACGTTTTAAGGAAATCCCGCATCGTGCGAAATTATCTTGTTTTTCCTAAACAACACGTTGTAAGTCGAAAAGCTTTCATGTTGCGTGTATGTCTAAGTGTGTAGCCTCAAAAGAGAAGGCACAGGACAGTTTTCTCTCGAAAGGATATGTAAGAATACCACTTCATAAGGAAATACAGTTTTGCAGAGTAAAGACATATACGTACGCATTGGAAACTCTTTACGAGAAGAAATAACGCATCGTACAAAATTAGCTTGTATCTCCAAAACTACACGTTGTATCTCGAAAAGAATTGTTGTGGCGTGTACGTCTTAACATGTAGCATCTAAAGAGAACCAAAAGGAGAATTTTCTTTCGTCAAAATTTTTCAGAAAATCACGTTTTAAGGAAATCCCGCATCGTGCGAAATTATCTTGTTTTTCCTAAACAACACGTTGTAAGTCGAAAAGCTTTCATGTTGCGTGTATGTCTAAGTGTGTAGCCTCAAAAGAGAAGGCACAGGACAGTTTTCTCTCGAAAGGATATGTAAGAATACCACTTCATAAGGAAATACAGTTTTGCAGAGTAAAGACATATACGTACGCATTGGAAACTCTTTAGGAGAAGAAATAACGCATCGTACAAAATTAGCTTGTATCTCCAAAACTACACGTTGTATCTCGAAAAGAATTGTTGTGGCGTGTACGTCTTAACATGTAGCATCTAAAGAGAACCAAAAGGAGAATTTTCTTTCGTCAAAATTTTTCAGAAAATCACGTTTTAAGGAAATCCCGCATCGTGCGAAATTATCTTGTTTTTCCTAAACAACACGTTGTAAGTCGAAAAGCTTTCATGTTGCGTGTATGTCTAAGTGTGTAGCCTCAAAAGAGAAGGCACAGGACAGTTTTCTCTCGAAAGGATATGTAAGAATACCACTTCATAAGGAAATACAGTTTTGCAGAGTAAAGACATATACGTACGCATTGGAAACTCTTTACGAGAAGAAATAACGCATCGTACAAAATTAGCTTGTATCTCCAAAACTACACGTTGTATCTCGAAAAGAATTGTTGTGGCGTGTACGTCTTAACATGTAGCATCTAAAGAGAACCAAAAGGAGAATTTTCTTTCGTCAAAATTTTTCAGAAAATCACGTTTTAAGGAAATCCCGCATCGTGCGAAATTATCTTGTTTTTCCTAAACAACACGTTGTAAGTCGAAAAGCTTTCATGTTTCGTGTATGTCTAAGTGTGTAGCCTCAAAAGAGAAGGCACAGGACAGTTTTCTCTCGAAAGGATATGTAAGAATACCACTTCATAAGGAAATACAGTTTTGCAGAGTAAAGACATATACGTACGCATTGGAAACTCTTTAGGAGAAGAAATAACGCATCGTACAAAATTAGCTTGTATCTCCAAAACTACACGTTGTATCTCGAAAAGAATTGTTGTGGCGTGTACGTCTTAACATGTAGCATCTAAAGAGAACCAAAAGGAGAATTTTCTTTCGTCAAAATTTTTCAGAAAATCACGTTTTAAGGAAATCCCGCATCGTGCGAAATTATCTTGTTTTTCCTAAACAACACGTTGTAAGTCGAAAAGCTTTCATGTTGCGTGTATGTCTAAGTGTGTAGCCTCAAAAGAGAAGGCACAGGACAGTTTTCTCTCGAAAGGATATGTAAGAATACCACTTCATAAAGAAATACAGTTTTGCAGAGTAAAGACATATACGTACGCATTGGAAACTCTTTAGGAGAAGAAATAACGCATCGTACAAAATTAGCTTGTATCTCCAAAACTACACGTTGTATCTCGAAAAGAATTGTTGTGGCGTGTACGTCTTAACATGTAGCATCTAAAGAGAACCAAAAGGAGAATTTTCTTCCGTCAAAATTTTTCAGAAAATCACGTTTTAAGGAAATCCCGCATCGTGCGAAATTATCTTGTTTTTCCTAAACAACACGTTGTAAGTCGAAAAGCTTTCATGTTGCGTGTATGTCTAAGTGTGTAGCCTCAAAAGAGAAGGCACAGGACAGTTTTCTCTCGAAAGGATATGTAAGAATACCACTTCATAAGGAAATACAGTTTTGCAGAGTAAAGACATATACGTACGCATTGGAAACTCTTTAGGAGAAGAAATAACGCATCGTACAAAATTAGCTTGTATCTCCAAAACTACACGTTGTATCTCGAAAAGAATTGTTGTGGCGTGTACGTCTTAACATGTAGCATCTAAAGAGAACCAAAAGGAGAATTTTCTTTCGTCAAAATTTTTCAGAAAATCACGTTTTAAGGAAATCCCGCATCGTGCGAAATTATCTTGTTTTTTCCTAAACAACACGTTGTAAGTCGAAAAGCTTTCATGTTGCGTGTATGTCTAAGTGTGTAGCCTCAAAAGAGAAGGCACAGGACAGTTTTCTCTCGAAAGGATATGTAAGAATACCACTTCATAAGGAAATACAGTTTTGCAGAGTAAAGACATATACGTACGCATTGGAAACTCTTTACGAGAAGAAATAACGCATCGTACAAAATTAGCTTGTATCTCCAAAACTACACGTTGTATCTCGAAAGAATTGTTGTGGCGTGTACGTCTTAACATGTAGCATCTAAAGAGAACCAAAAGGAGAATTTTCTTTCGTCAAAATTTTTCAGAAAATCACGTTTTAAGGAAATCCCGCATCGTGCGAAATTATCTTGTTTTTCCTAAACAACACGTTGTAAGTCGAAAAGCTTTCATGTTGCGTGTATGTCTAAGTGTGTAGCCTCAAAAGAGAAGGCACAGGACAGTTTTCTCTCGAAAGGATATGTAAGAATACCACTTCATAAGGAAATACAGTTTTGCAGAGTAAAGACATATACGTACGCATTGGAAACTCTTTACGAGAAGAAATAACGCATCGTACAAAATTAGCTTGTATCTCCAAAACTACACGTTGTATCTCGAAAAGAATTGTTGTGGCGTGTACGTCTTAACATGTTGCATCTAAAGAGAACCAAAAGGAGAATTTTCTTTCGTCAAAATTTTTCAGAAAATCACGTTTTAAGGAAATCCCGCATCGTGCGAAATTATCTTGTTTTTCCTAAACAACACGTTGTAAGTCGAAAAGCTTTCATGTTGCGTGTATGTCTAAGTGTGTAGCCTCAAAAGAGAAGGCACAGGACAGTTTTCTCTCGAAAGGATATGTAAGAATACCACTTCATAAGGAAATACAGTTTTGCAGAGTAAAGACATATACGTACGCATTGGAAACTCTTTACGAGAAGAAATAACGCATCGTACAAAATTAGCTTGTATCTCCAAAACTACACGTTGTATCTCGAAAAGAATTGTTGTGGCGTGTACGTCTTAACATGTAGCATCTAAAGAGAACCAAAAGGAGAATTTTCTTTCGTCAAAATTTTTCAGAAAATCACGTTTTAAGGAAATCCCGCATCGTGCGAAATTATCTTGTTTTTCCTAAACAACACGTTGTAAGTCGAAAAGCTTTCATGTTGCGTGTATGTCTAAGTGTGTAGCCTCAAAAGAGAAGGCACAGGACAGTTTTCTCTCGAAAGGATATGTAAGAATACCACTTCATAAGGAAATACAGTTTTGCAGAGTAAAGACATATACGTACACATTGGAAACTCTTTACGAGAAGAAATAACGCATCGTACAAAATTAGCTTGTATCTCCAAAACTACACGTTGTATCTCGAAAAGAATTGTTGTGGCGTGTACGTCTTAACATGTAGCATCTAAAGAGAACCAAAAGGAGAATTTTCTTTCGTCAAAATTTTTCAGAAAATCACGTTTTAAGGAAATCCCGCATCGTGCGAAATTATCTTGTTTTTCCTAAACAACACGTTGTAAGTCGAAAAGCTTTCATGTTGCGTGTATGTCTAAGTGTGTAGCCTCAAAAGAGAAGGCACAGGACAGTTTTCTCTCGAAAGGATATGTAAGAATACCACTTCATAAGGAAATACAGTTTTGCAGAGTAAAGACATATACGTACGCATTGGAAACTCTTTAGGAGAAGAAATAACGCATCGTACAAAATTAGCTTGTATCTCCAAAACTACACGTTGTATCTCGAAAAGAATTCTTGTGGCGTGTACGTCTTAACATGTAGCATCTAAAGAGAACCAAAAGGAGAATTTTCTTTCGTCAAAATTTTTCAGAAAATCACGTTTTAAGGAAATCCCGCATCGTGCGAAATTATCTTGTTTTTCCTAAACAACACGTTGTAAGTCCGAAAAGCTTTCATGTTGCGTGTATGTCTAAGTGTGTAGCCTCAAAAGAGAAGGCACAGGACAGTTTTCTCTCGAAAGGATATGTAAGAATACCACTTCATAAGGAAATACAGTTTTGCAGAGTAAAGACATATACGTACGCATTGGAAACTCTTTACGAGAAGAAATAACGCATCGTACAAAATTAGCTTGTATCTCCAAAACTACACGTTGTATCTCGAAAAGAATTGTTGTGGCGTGTACGTCTTAACATGTAGCATCTAAAGAGAACCAAAAGGAGAATTTTCTTTCGTCAAAATTTTTCAGAAAATCACGTTTTAAGGAAATCCCGCATCGTGCGAAATTATCTTGTTTTTCCTAAACAACACGTTGTAAGTCGAAAAGCTTTCATGTTGCGTGTATGTCTAAGTGTGTAGCCTCAAAAGAGAAGGCACAGGACAGTTTTCTCTCGAAAGGATATGTAAGAATACCACTTCATAAGGAAATACAGTTTTGCAGAGTAAAGACATATACGTACGCATTGGAAACTCTTTACGAGAAGAAATAACGCATCGTACAAAATTAGCTTGTATCTCCAAAACTACACGTTGTATCTCGAAAAGAATTGTTGTGGCGTGTACGTCTTAACATGTAGCATCTAAAGAGAACCAAAAGGAGAATTTTCTTTCGTCAAAATTTTTCAGAAAATCACGTTTTAAGGAAATCCCGCATCGTGCGAAATTATCTTGTTTTTCCTAAACAACACGTTGTAAGTCGAAAAGCTTTCATGTTGCGTGTATGTCTAAGTGTGTAGCCTCAAAAGAGAAGGCACAGGACAGTTTTCTCTCGAAAGGATATGTAAGAATACCACTTCATAAGGAAATACAGTTTTGCAGAGTAAAGACATATACGTACGCATTGGAAACTCTTTACGAGAAGAAATAACGCATCGTACAAAATTAGCTTGTATCTCCAAAACTACACGTTGTATCTCGAAAAGAATTGTTGTGGCGTGTACGTCTTAACATGTAGCATCTAAAGAGAACCAAAAGGAGAATTTTCTTTCGTCAAAATTTTTCAGAAAATCACGTTTTAAGGAAATCCCGCATCGTGCGAAATTATCTTGTTTTTCCTAAACAACACGTTGTAAGTCGAAAAGCTTTCATGTTGCGTGTATGTCTAAGTGTGTAGCCTCAAAAGAGAAGGCACAGGACAGTTTTCTCTCGAAAGGATATGTAAGAATACCACTTCATAAGGAAATACAGTTTTGCAGAGTAAAGACATATACGTACGCATTGGAAACTCTTTAGGAGAAGAAATAACGCATCGTACAAAATTAGCTTGTATCTCCAAAACTACACGTTGTATCTCGAAAAGAATTCTTGTGGCGTGTACGTCTTAACATGTAGCATCTAAAGAGAACCAAAAGGAGAATTTTCTTTCGTCAAAATTTTTCAGAAAATCACGTTTTAAGGAAAACCCGCATCGTGCGAAATTATCTTGTTTTTCCTAAACAACACGTTGTAAGTCGAAAAGCTTTCATGTTGCGTGTATGTCTAAGTGTGTAGCCTCAAAAGAGAAGGCACAGGACAGTTTTCTCTCGAAAGGATATGTAAGAATACCACTTCATAAGGAAATACAGTTTTGCAGAGTAAAGACATATACGTACGCATTGGAAATCTTTACGAGAAGAAATAACGCATCGTACAAAATTAGCTTGTATCTCCAAAACTACACGTTGTATCTCGAAAAGAATTGTTGTGGCGTGTACGTCTTAACATGTAGCATCTAAAGAGAACCAAAAGGAGAATTTTCTTTCGTCAAAATTTTTCAGAAAATCACGTTTTAAGGAAATCCCGCATCGTGCGAAATTATCTTGTTTTTCCTAAACAACACGTTGTAAGTCGAAAAGCTTTCATGTTGCGTGTATGTCTAAGTGTGTAGCCTCAAAAGAGAAGGCACAGGACAGTTTTCTCTCGAAAGGATATGTAAGAATGCCACTTCATAAGGAAATACAGTTTTGCAGAGTAAAGACATATACGTACGCATTGGAAACTCTTTACGAGAAGAAATAACGCATCGTACAAAATTAGCTTGTATCTCCAAAACTACACGTTGTATCTCGAAAAGAATTGTTGTGGCGTGTACGTCTTAACATGTAGCATCTAAAGAGAACCAAAAGGAGAATTTTCTTTCGTCAAAATTTTTCAGAAAATCACGTTTTAAGGAAATCCCGCATCGTGCGAAATTATCTTGTTTTTCCTAAACAACACGTTGTAAGTCGAAAAGCTTTCATGTTGCGTGTATGTCTAAGTGTGTAGCCTCAAAAGAGAAGGCACAGGACAGTTTTCTCTCGAAAGGATATGTAAGAATACCACTTCATAAGGAAATACAGTTTTGCAGAGTAAAGACATATACGTACGCATTGGAAACTCTTTACGAGAAGAAATAACGCATCGTACAAAATTAGCTTGTATCTCCAAAACTACACGTTGTATCTCGAAAAGAATTTTTGTGGCGTGTACGTCTTAACATGTAGCATCTAAAGAGAACCAAAAGGAGAATTTTCTTTCGTCAATATTTTTCAGAAAATCACGTTTTAAGGAAATCCCGCATCGTGCGAAATTATCTTGTTTTTCCTAAACAACACGTTGTAAGTCGAAAAGCTTTCATGTTGCGTGTATGTCTAAGTGTGTAGCCTCAAAAGAGAAGGCACAGGACAGTTTTCTCTCGAAAGGATATGTAAGAATACCACTTCATAAGGAAATACAGTTTTGCAGAGTAAAGACATATACGTACGCATTGGAAACTCTTTACGAGAAGAAATAACGCATAGTACAAAATTAGCTTGTATCTCCAAAACTACACGTTGTATCTCGAAAAGAATTGTTGTGGCGGGCACGTCTTAACATGTAGCATCTAAAGAGAACCAAAAGGAGAATTTTCTTTCGTCAAAATTTTTCAGAAAATCACGTTTTAAGGAAATCCCGCATCGTGCGAAATTATCTTGGTTTTCCTAAACAACACGTTGTAAGTCGAAAAGCTTTCATGTTGCGTGTATGTCTAAGTGTGTAGCCTCAAAAGAGAAGGCACAGGACAGTTTTCTCTCGAAAGGATATGTAAGAATACCACTTCATAAGGAAATACAGTTTTGCAGAGTAAAGACATATACGTACGCATTGGAAACTCTTTAGGAGAAGAAATAACGCATCGTACAAAATTAGCTTGTATCTCCAAAACTACACGTTGTATCTCGAAAAGAATTGTTGTGGCGTGTACGTCTTAACATGTAGCATCTAAAGAGAACCAAAAGGAGAATTTTCTGTCGTCAAAATTTTTCAGAAAATCACGTTTTAAGGAAATCCCGCATCGTGCGAAATTATCTTGTTTTTCCTAAACAACACGTTTTAAGTCGAAAAGCTTTCATGTTGCGTGTATGTCTAAGTGTGTAGCCTCAAAAGAGAAGGCACAGGACAGTTTTCTCTCGAAAGGATATGTAAGAATACCACTTCATAAGGAAATACAGTTTTGCAGAGTAAAGACATATACGTACGCATTGGAAACTCTTTACGAGAAGAAATAACGCATCGTACAAAATTAGCTTGTATCTCCAAAACTACACGTTGTATCTCGAAAAGAATTTTTGTGGCGTGTACGTCTTAACATGTAGCATCTAAAGAGAACCAAAAGGAGAATTTTCTTTCGTCAAAATTTTTCAGAAAATCACGTTTTAAGGAAATCCCGCATCGTGCGAAATTATCTTGTTTTTCCTAAACAACACGTTGTAAGTCGAAAAGCTTTCATGTTGCGTGTATGTCTAAGTGTGTAGCCTCAAAAGAGAAGGCACAGGACAGTTTTCTCTCGAAAGGATATGTAAGAATACCACTTCATAAGGAAATACAGTTTTGCAGAGTAAAGACATATACGTACGCATTGGAAACTCTTTAGGAGAAGAAATAACGCATCGTACAAAATTAGCTTGTATCTCCAAAACTACACGTTGTATCTCGAAAAGAATTGTTGTGGCGTGCACGTCTTAACATGTAGCATCTAAAGAGAACCAAAAGGAGAATTTTCTTTCGTCAAAATTTTTCAGAAAATCACGTTTTAAGGAAATCCCGCATCGTGCGAAATTAACTTGGTTTTCCTAAACAACACGTTTTAAGTCGAAAAGCTTTCATGTTGCGTGTATGTCTAAGTGTGTAGCCTCAAAAGAGAAGGCACAGGACAGTTTTCTCTCGAAAGGATATGTAAGAATACCACTTCATAAGGAAATACAGTTTTGCAGAGTAAAGACATATACGTACGCATTGGAAACTCTTTACGAGAAGAAATAACGCATCGTACAAAATTAGCTTGTATCTCCAAAACTACACGTTGTATCTCGAAAAGAATTTTTGTGGCGTGTACGTCTTAACATGTAGCATCTAAAGAGAACCAAAAGGAGAATTTTCTTTCGTCAAAATTTTTCAGAAAATCACGTTTTAAGGAAATCCCGCATCGTGCGAAATTATCTTGTTTTTCCTAAACAACACGTTGTAAGTCGAAAAGCTTTCATGTTGCGTGTATGTCTAAGTGTGTAGCCTCAAAAGAGAAGGCACAGGACAGTTTTCTCTCGAAAGGATATGTAAGAATACCACTTCATAAGGAAATACAGTTTTGCAGAGTAAAGACATATACGTACGCATTGGAAACTCTTTACGAGAAGAAATAACGCATAGTACAAAATTAGCTTGTATCTCCAAAACTACACGTTGTATCTCGAAAAGAATTGTTGTGGCGTGCACGTCTTAACATGTAGCATCTAAAGAGAACCAAAAGGAGAATTTTCTTTCGTCAAAATTTTTCAGAAAATCACGTTTTAAGGAAATCCCGCATCGTGCGAAATTATCTTGTTTTTCCTAAACAACACGTTGTAAGTCGAAAAGCTTTCATGTTGCGTGTATGTCTAAGTGTGTAGCCTCAAAAGAGAAGGCACAGGACAGTTTTCTCTCGAAAGGATATGTAAGAATACCACTTCATAAGGAAATACAGTTTTGCAGAGTAAAGACATATACGTACGCATTGGAAACTCTTTAGGAGAAGAAATAACGCATCGTACAAAATTAGCTTGTATCTCCAAAACTACACGTTGTATCTCGAAAAGAATTCTTGTGGCGTGTACGTCTTAACATGTAGCATCTAAAGAGAACCAAAAGGAGAATTTTCTTTCGTCAAAATTTTTCAGAAAATCACGTTTTAAGGAAAACCCGCATCGTGCGAAATTATCTTGTTTTTCCTAAACAACACGTTGTAAGTCGAAAAGCTTTCATGTTGCGTGTATGTCTAAGTGTGTAGCCTCAAAAGAGAAGGCACAGGACAGTTTTCTCTCGAAAGGATATGTAAGAATACCACTTCATAAGGAAATACAGTTTTGCAGAGTAAAGACATATACGTACGCATTGGAAACTCTTTACGAGAAGAAATAACGCATCGTACAAAATTAGCTTGTATCTCCAAAACTACACGTTGTATCTCGAAAAGAATTGTTGTGGCGTGTACGTCTTAACATGTAGCATCTAAAGAGAACCAAAAGGAGAATTTTCTTTCGTCAAAATTTTTCAGAAAATCACGTTTTAAGGAAATCCCGCATCGTGCGAAATTATCTTGTTTTTCCTAAACAACACGTTGTAAGTCGAAAAGCTTTCATGTTGCGTGTATGTCTAAGTGTGTAGCCTCAAAAGAGAAGGCACAGGACAGTTTTCTCTCGAAAGGATATGTAAGAATACCACTTCATAAGGAAATACAGTTTTGCAGAGTAAAGACATATACGTACGCATTGGAAACTCTTTACGAGAAGAAATAACGCATCGTACAAAATTAGCTTGTATCTCCAAAACTACACGTTGTATCTCGAAAAGAATTGTTGTGGCGTGTACGTCTTAACATGTAGCATCTAAAGAGAACCAAAAGGAGAATTTTCTTTCGTCAAAATTTTTCAGAAAATCACGTTTTAAGGAAATCCTGCATCGTGCGAAATTATCTTGTTTTTCCTAAACAACACGTTGTAAGTCGAAAAGCTTTCATGTTGCGTGTATGTCTAAGTGTGTAGCCTCAAAAGAGAAGGCACAGGACAGTTTTCTCTCGAAAGGATATGTAAGAATACCACTTCATAAGGAAATACAGTTTTGCAGAGTAAAGACATATACGTACGCATTGGAAACTCTTTACGAGAAGAAATAACGCATCGTACAAAATTAGCTTGTATCTCCAAAACTACACGTTGTATCTCGAAAAGAATTTTTGTGGCGTGTACGTCTTAACATGTAGCATCTAAAGAGAACCAAAAGGAGAATTTTCTTTCGTCAATATTTTTCAGAAAATCACGTTTTAAGGAAATCCCGCATCGTGCGAAATTATCTTGTTTTTCCTAAACAACACGTTGTAAGTCGAAAAGCTTTCATGTTGCGTGTATGTCTAAGTGTGTAGCCTCAAAAGAGAAGGCACAGGACAGTTTTCTCTCGAAAGGATATGTAAGAATACCACTTCATAAGGAAATACAGTTTTGCAGAGTAAAGACATATACGTACGCATTGGAAACTCTTTACGAGAAGAAATAACGCATAGTACAAAATTAGCTTGTATCTCCAAAACTACACGTTGTATCTCGAAAAGAATTGTTGTGGCGGGCACGTCTTAACATGTAGCATCTAAAGAGAACCAAAAGGAGAATTTTCTTTCGTCAAAATTTTTCAGAAAATCACGTTTTAAGGAAATCCCGCATCGTGCGAAATTATCTTGGTTTTCCTAAACAACACGTTGTAAGTCGAAAAGCTTTCATGTTGCGTGTATGTCTAAGTGTGTAGCCTCAAAAGAGAAGGCACAGGACAGTTTTCTCTCGAAAGGATATGTAAGAATACCACTTCATAAGGAAATACAGTTTTGCAGAGTAAAGACATATACGTACGCATTGGAAACTCTTTAGGAGAAGAAATAACGCATCGTACAAAATTAGCTTGTATCTCCAAAACTACACGTTGTATCTCGAAAAGAATTGTTGTGGCGTGTACGTCTTAACATGTAGCATCTAAAGAGAACCAAAAGGAGAATTTTCTTTCGTCAAAATTTTTCAGAAAATCACGTTTTAAGGAAATCCCGCATCGTGCGAAATTATCTTGTTTTTCCTAAACAACACGTTTTAAGTCGAAAAGCTTTCATGTTGCGTGTATGTCTAAGTGTGTAGCCTCAAAAGAGAAGGCACAGGACAGTTTTCTCTCGAAAGGATATGTAAGAATACCACTTCATAAGGAAATACAGTTTTGCAGAGTAAAGACATATACGTACGCATTGGAAACTCTTTACGAGAAGAAATAACGCATCGTACAAAATTAGCTTGTATCTCCAAAACTACACGTTGTATCTCGAAAAGAATTTTTGTGGCGTGTACGTCTTAACATGTAGCATCTAAAGAGAACCAAAAGGAGAATTTTCTTTCGTCAAAATTTTTCAGAAAATCACGTTTTAAGGAAATCCCGCATCGTGCGAAATTATCTTGTTTTTCCTAAACAACACGTTGTAAGTCGAAAAGCTTTCATGTTGCGTGTATGTCTAAGTGTGTAGCCTCAAAAGAGAAGGCACAGGACAGTTTTCTCTCGAAAGGATATGTAAGAATACCACTTCATAAGGAAATACAGTTTTGCAGAGTAAAGACATATACGTACGCATTGGAAACTCTTTAGGAGAAGAAATAACGCATAGTACAAAATTAGCTTGTATCTCCAAAACTACACGTTGTATCTCGAAAAGAATTGTTGTGGCGTGCACGTCTTAACATGTAGCATCTAAAGAGAACCAAAAGGAGAATTTTCTTTCGTCAAAATTTTTCAGAAAATCACGTTTTAAGGAAATCCCGCATCGTGCGAAATTATCTTGGTTTTCCTAAACAACACGTTTTAAGTCGAAAAGCTTTCATGTTGCGTGTATGTCTAAGTGTGTAGCCTCAAAAGAGAAGGCACAGGACAGTTTTCTCTCGAAAGGATATGTAAGAATACCACTTCATAAGGAAATACAGTTTTGCAGAGTAAAGACATATACGTACGCATTGGAAACTCTTTACGAGAAGAAATAACGCATCGTACAAAATTAGCTTGTATCTCCAAAACTACACGTTGTATCTCGAAAAGAATTTTTGTGGCGTGTACGTCTTAACATGTAGCATCTAAAGAGAACCAAAAGGAGAATTTTCTTTCGTCAAAATTTTTCAGAAAATCACGTTTTAAGGAAATCCCGCATCGTGCGAAATTATCTTGTTTTTCCTAAACAACACGTTGTAAGTCGAAAAGCTTTCATGTTGCGTGTATGTCTAAGTGTGTAGCCTCAAAAGAGAAGGCACAGGACAGTTTTCTCTCGAAAGGATATGTAAGAATACCACTTCATAAGGAAATACAGTTTTGCAGAGTAAAGACATATACGTACGCATTGGAAACTCTTTACGAGAAGAAATAACGCATAGTACAAAATTAGCTTGTATCTCCAAAACTACACGTTGTATCTCGAAAAGAATTGTTGTGGCGTGCACGTCTTAACATGTAGCATCTAAAGAGAACCAAAAGGAGAATTTTCTTTCGTCAAAATTTTTCAGAAAATCACGTTTTAAGGAAATCCCGCATCGTGCGAAATTATCTTGGTTTTCCTAAACAACACTTTGTAAGTCGAAAAGCTTTCATGTTGCGTGTATGTCTAAGTGTGTAGCCTCAAAAGAGAAGGCACAGGACAGTTTTCTCTCGAAAGGATATGTAAGAATACCACTTCATAAGGAAATACAGTTTTGCAGAGTAAAGACATATACGTACGCATTGGAAACTCTTTACGAGAAGAAATAACGCATCGTACAAAATTAGCTTGTATCTCCAAAACTACACGTTGTATCTCGAAAAGAATTGTTGTGGCGTGTACGTCTTAACATGTAGCATCTAAAGAGAACCAAAAGGAGAATTTTCTTTCGTCAAAATTTTTCAGAAAATCACGTTTTAAGGAAATCCCGCATCGTGCGAAATTATCTTGTTTTTCCTAAACAACACGTTGTAAGTCGAAAAGCTTTCATGTTGCGTGTATGTCTAAGTGTGTAGCCTCAAAAGAGAAGGCACAGGACAGTTTTCATCGAAAGGATGTGTAAGAATACCACTTCATAAGGAAATACAGTTTTGCAGAGTAAAGACATATACGTACGCATTGGAAACTCTTTACGAGAAGAAATAACGCATCGTACAAAATTAGCTTGTATCTCCAAAACTACACGTTGTATCTCGAAAAGAATTGTTGTGGCGTGTACGTCTTAACATGTAGCATCTAAAGAGAACCAAAAGGAGAATTTTCTTTCGTCAAAATTTTTCAGAAAATCACGTTTTAAGGAAATCCCGCATCGTGCGAAATTATCTTGTTTTTCCTAAACAACACGTTGTAAGTCGAAAAGCTTTCATGTTGCGTGTATGTCTAAGTGTGTAGCCTCAAAAGAGAAGGCACAGGACAGTTTTCTCTCGAAAGGATATGTAAGAATACCACTTCATAAGGAAATACAGTTTTGCAGAGTAAAGACATATACGTACGCATTGGAAACTCTTTACGAGAAGAAATAACGCATCGTACAAAATTAGCTTGTATCTCCAAAACTACACGTTGTATCTCGAAAAGAATTGTTGTGGCGTGCACGTCTTAACATGTAGCATCTAAAGAGAACCAAAAGGAGAATTTTCTTTCGTCAAAATTTTTCAGAAAATCACGTTTTAAGGAAATCCCGCATCGTGCGAAATTATCTTGTTTTTCCTAAACAACACGTTGTAAGTCGAAAAGCTTTCATGTTGCGTGTATGTCTAAGTGTGTAGCCTCAAAAGAGAAGGCACAGGACAGTTTTCTCTCGAAAGGATATGTAAGAATACCACTTCATAAGGAAATACAGTTTTGCAGAGTAAAGACATATACGTACGCATTGGAAACTCTTTACGAGAAGAAATAACGCATCGTACAAAATTAGCTTGTATCTCCAAAACTACACGTTGTATCTCGAAAAGAATTGTTGTGGCGTGTACGTCTTAACATGTAGCATCTAAAGAGAACCAAAAGGAGAATTTTCTTTCGTCAAAATTTTTCAGAAAATCACGTTTTAAGGAAATCCCGCATCGTGCGAAATTATCTTGTTTTTCCTAAACAACACGTTGTAAGTCGAAAAGCTTTCATGTTGTGTGTATGTCTAAGTGTGTAGCCTCAAAAGAGAAGGCACAGGACAGTTTTCTCTCGAAAGGATATGTAAGAATACCACTTCATAAGGAAATACAGTTTTGCAGAGTAAAGACATATACGTACGCATTGGAAACTCTTTACGAGAAGAAATAACGCATAGTACAAAATTAGCTTGTATCTCCAAAACTACACGTTGTATCTCGAAAAGAATTGTTGTGGCGTGCACGTCTTAACATGTAGCATCTAAAGAGAACCAAAAGGAGAATTTTCTTTCGTCAAAATTTTTCAGAAAATCACGTTTTAAGGAAATCCCGCATCGTGCGAAATTATCTTGTTTTTCCTAAACAACACGTTGTAAGTCGAAAAGCTTTCATGTTGCGTGTATGTCTAAGTGTGTAGCCTCAAAAGAGAAGGCACAGGACAGTTTTCTCTCGAAAGGATATGTAAGAATACCACTTCATAAGGAAATACAGTTTTGCAGAGTAAAGACATATACGTACGCATTGGAAACTCTTTACGAGAAGAAATAACGCATCGTACAAAATTAGCTTGTATCTCCAAAACTACACGTTGTATCTCGAAAAGAATTGTTGTGGCGTGTACGTCTTAACATGTAGCATCTAAAGAGAACCAAAAGGAGAATTTTCTTTCGTCAAAATTTTTCAGAAAATCACGTTTTAAGGAAATCCCGCATCGTGCGAAATTATCTTGTTTTTCCTAAACAACACGTTGTAAGTCGAAAAGCTTTCATGTTGCGTGTATGTCTAAGTGTGTAGCCTCAAAAGAGAAGGCACAGGACAGTTTTCTCTCGAAAGGATATGTAAGAATACCACTTCATAAGGAAATACAGTTTTGCAGAGTAAAGACATATACGTACGCATTGGAAACTCTTTACGAGAAGAAATAACGCATAGTACAAAATTAGCTTGTATCTCCAAAACTACACGTTGTATCTCGAAAAGAATTGTTGTGGCGTGTACGTCTTAACATGTAGCATCTAAAGAGAACCAAAAGGAGAATTTTCTTTCGTCAAAATTTTTCAGAAAATCACGTTTTAAGGAAATCCCGCATCGTGCGAAATTATCTTGTTTTTCCTAAACAACACGTTGTAAGTCGAAAAGCTTTCATGTTGCGTGTATGTCTAAGTGTGTAGCCTCAAAAGAGAAGGCACAGGACAGTTTTCTCTCGAAAGGATATGTAAGAATACCACTTCATAAGGAAATACAGTTTTGCAGAGTAAAGACATATACGTACGCATTGGAAACTCTTTACAAGAAGAAATAACGCATAGTACAAAATTAGCTTGTATCTCCAAAACTACAGGTTGTATCTCGAAAAGAATTGTTGTGGCGTGCACGTCTTAACATGTAGCATCTAAAGAGAACCAAAAGGAGAATTTTCTTTCGTCAAAATTTTTCAGAAAATCACGTTTTAAGGAAATCCCGCATCGTGCGAAATTATCTTGTTTTTCCTAAACAACACGTTGTAAGTAGAAAAGCTTTCATGTTGCGTGTATGTCTAAGTGTGTAGCCTCAAAAGAGAAGGCACAGGACAGTTTTCTCTCGAAAGGATATGTAAGAATACCACTTCATAAGGAAATACAGTTTTGCAGAGTAAAGACATATACGTACGCATTGGAAACTCTTTACGAGAAGAAATAACGCATAGTACAAAATTAGCTTGTATCTCCAAAACTACACGTTGTATCTCGAAAAGAATTGTTGTGGCGTGTACGTCTTAACATGTAGCATCTAAAGAGAACCAAAAGGAGAATTTTCTTTCGTCAAAATTTTTCAGAAAATCACGTTTTAAGGAAATCCCGCATCGTGCGAAATTATCTTGTTTTTCCTAAACAACACGTTGTAAGTCGAAAAGCTTTCATGTTGCGTGTATGTCTAAGTGTGTAGCCTCAAAAGAGAAGGCACAGGACAGTTTTCTCTCGAAAGGATATGTAAGAATACCACTTCATAAGGAAATACAGTTTTGCAGAGTAAAGACATATACGTACGCATTGGAAACTCTTTACGAGAAGAAATAACGCATAGTACAAAATTAGCTTGTATCTCCAAAACTACACGTTGTATCTCGAAAAGAATTGTTGTGGCGTGTACGTCTTAACATGTAGCATCTAAAGAGAACCAAAAGGAGAATTTTCTTTCGTCAAAATTTTTCAGAAAATCACGTTTTAAGGAAATCCCGCATCGTGCGAAATTATCTTGTTTTTCCTAAACAACACGTTGTAAGTCGAAAAGCTTTCATGTTGCGTGTATGTCTAAGTGTGTAGCCTCAAAAGAGAAGGCACAGGACAGTTTTCTCTCGAAAGGATATGTAAGAATACCACTTCATAAGGAAATACAGTTTTGCAGAGTAAAGACATATACGTACGCATTGGAAACTCTTTACGAGAAGAAATAACGCATAGTACAAAATTAGCTTGTATCTCCAAAACTACACGTTGTATCTCGAAAAGAATTGTTGTGGCGTGTACGTCTTAACATGTAGCATCTAAAGAGAACCAAAAGGAGAATTTTATTTCGTCAAAATTTTTCAGAAAATCACGTTATAAGGAAATCCCGCATCGTGCGAAATTATCTTGTTTTTCCTAAACAACACGTTGTAAGTCGAAAAGCTTTCATGTTGCGTGTATGTCTAAGTGTGTAGCCTCAAAAGAGAAGGCACAGGACAGTTTTCTCTCGAAAGGATATGTAAGAATACCACTTCATAAGGAAATACAGTTTTGCAGAGTAAAGACATATACGTACGCATTGGAAACTCTTTACGAGAAGAAATAACGCATAGTACAAAATTAGCTTGTATCTCCAAAACTACACGTTGTATCTCGAAAAGAATTGTTGTGGCGTGTACGTCTTAACATGTAGCATCTAAAGAGAACCAAAAGGAGAATTTTCTTTCGTCAAAATTTTTCAGAAAATCACGTTTTAAGGAAATCCCGCATCGTGCGAAATTATCTTGTTTTTCCTAAACAACACGTTGTAAGTCGAAAAGCTTTCATGTTGCGTGTATGTCTAAGTGTGTAGCCTCAAAAGAGAAGGCACAGGACAGTTTTCTCTCGAAAGGATATGTAAGAATACCACTTCATAAGGAAATACAGTTTTGCAGAGTAAAGACATATACGTACGCATTGGAAACTCTTTACGAGAAGAAATAACGCATAGTACAAAATTAGCTTGTATCTCCAAAACTACACGTTGTATCTCGAAAAGAATTGTTGTGGCGTGCACGTCTTAACATGTAGCATCTAAAGAGAACCAAAAGGAGAATTTTCTTTCGTCAAAATTTTTCAGAAAATCACGTTTTAAGGAAATCCCGCATCGTGCGAAATTATCTTGTTTTTCCTAAACAACACGTTGTAAGTCGAAAAGCTTTCATGTTGCGTGTATGTCTAAGTGTGTAGCCTCAAAAGAGAAGGCACAGGACAGTTTTCTCTCGAAAGGATATGTAAGAATACCACTTCATAAGGAAATACAGTTTTGCAGAGTAAAGACATATACGTACGCATTGGAAACTCTTTACGAGAAGAAATAACGCATAGTACAAAATTAGCTTGTATCTCCAAAACTACACGTTGTATCTCGAAAAGAATTGTTGTGGCGTGTACGTCTTAACATGTAGCATCTAAAGAGAACCAAAAGGAGAATTTTCTTTCGTCAAAATTTTTCAGAAAATCACGTTTTAAGGAAATCCCGCATCGTGCGAAATTATCTTGTTTTTCCTAAACAACACGTTGTAAGTCGAAAAGCTTTCATGTTGCGTGTATGTCTAAGTGTGTAGCCTCAAAAGAGAAGGCACAGGACAGTTTTCTCTCGAAAGGATATGTAAGAATACCACTTCATAAGGAAATACAGTTTTGCAGAGTAAAGACATATACGTACGCATTGGAAACTCTTTACGAGAAGAAATAACGCATAGTACAAAATTAGCTTGTATCTCCAAAACTACACGTTGTATCTCGAAAAGAATTGTTGTGGCGTGCACGTCTTAACATGTAGCATCTAAAGAGAACCAAAAGGAGAATTTTCTTTCGTCAAAATTTTTCAGAAAATCACGTTTTAAGGAAATCCCGCATCGTGCGAAATTATCTTGTTTTTCCTAAACAACACGTTGTAAGTCGAAAAGCTTTCATGTTGCGTGTATGTCTAAGTGTGTAGCCTCAAAAGAGAAGGCACAGGACAGTTTTCTCTCGAAAGGATATGTAAGAATACCACTTCATAAGGAAATACAGTTTTGCAGAGTAAAGACATATACGTACGCATTGGAAACTCTTTACGAGAAGAAATAACGCATCGTACAAAATTAGCTTGTATCTCCAAAACTACACGTTGTATCTCGAAAAGAATTGTTGTGGCGTGTACGTCTTAACATGTAGCATCTAAAGAGAACCAAAAGGAGAATTTTCTTTCGTCAAAATTTTTCAGAAAATCACGTTTTAAGGAAATCCCGCATCGTGCGAAATTATCTTGTTTTTCCTAAACAACATGTTGTAAGTCGAAAAGCTTTCATGTTGCGTGTATGTCTAAGTGTGTAGCCTCAAAAGAGAAGGCACAGGACAGTTTTCTCTCGAAAGGATATGTAAGAATACCACTTCATAAGGAAATACAGTTTTGCAGAGTAAAGACATATACGTACGCATTGGAAACTCTTTACGAGAAGAAATAACGCATAGTACAAAATTAGCTTGTATCTCCAAAACTACACGTTGTATCTCGAAAAGAATTGTTGTGGCGTGTACGTCTTAACATGTAGCATCTAAAGAGAACCAAAAGGAGAATTTTCTTTCGTCAAAATTTTTCAGAAAATCACGTTTTAAGGAAATCCCGCATCGTGCGAAATTATCTTGTTTTTCCTAAACAACACGTTGTAAGTCGAAAAGCTTTCATGTTGCGTGTATGTCTAAGTGTGTAGCCTCAAAAGAGAAGGCACAGGACAGTTTTCTCTCGAAAGGATATGTAAGAATACCACTTCATAAGGAAATACAGTTTTGCAGAGTAAAGACATATACGTACGCATTGGAAACTCTTTATGAGAAGAAATAACGCATCGTACAAAATTAGCTTGTATCTCCAAAACTACACGTTGTATCTCGAAAAGAATTGTTGTGGCGTGTACGTCTTAACATGTAGCATCTAAAGAGAACCAAAAGGAGAATTTTCTTTCGTCAAAATTTTTCAGAAAATCACGTTTTAAGGAAATCCCGCATCGTGCGAAATTATCTTGTTTTTCCTAAACAACACGTTGTAAGTCGAAAAGCTTTCATGTTGCGTGTATGTCTAAGTGTGTAGCCTCAAAAGAGAAGGCACAGGACAGTTTTCTCTCGAAAGGATATGTTAGAATACCACTTCATAAGGAAATACAGTTTTGCAGAGTAAAGACATATACGTACGCATTGGAAACTCTTTACGAGAAGAAATAACGCATAGTACAAAATTAGCTTGTATCTCCAAAACTACACGTTGTATCTCGAAAAGAATTGTTGTGGCGTGTACGTCTTAACATGTAGCATCTAAAGAGAACCAAAAGGAGAATTTTCTTTCGTCAAAATTTTTCAGAAAATCACGTTTTAAGGAAATCCCGCATCGTGCGAAATTATCTTGTTTTTCCTAAACAACACGTTGTAAGTCGAAAAGCTTTCATGTTGCGTGTATGTCTAAGTGTGTAGCCTCAAAAGAGAAGGCACAGGACAGTTTTCTCTCGAAAGGATATGTAAGAATACCACTTCATAAGGAAATACAGTTTTGCAGAGTAAAGACATATACGTACGCATTGGAAACTCTTTACGAGAAGAAATAACGCATAGTACAAAATTAGCTTGTATCTCCAAAACTACACGTTGTATCTCGAAAAGAATTGTTGTGGCGTGTACGTCTTAACATGTAGCATCTAAAGAGAACCAAAAGGAGAATTTTCTTTCGTCAAAATTTTTCAGAAAATCACGTTTTAAGGAAATCCCGCATCGTGCGAAATTATCTTGTTTTTCCTAAACAACACGTTGTAAGTCGAAAAGCTTTCATGTTGCGTGTATGTCTAAGTGTGTAGCCTCAAAAGAGAAGGCACAGGACAGTTTTCTCTCGAAAGGATATGTAAGAATACCACTTCATAAGGAAATACAGTTTTGCAGAGTAAAGACATATACGTACGCATTGGAAACTCTTTACGAGAAGAAATAACGCATAGTACAAAATTAGCTTGTATCTCCAAAACTACACGTTGTATCTCGAAAAGAATTGTTGTGGCGTGCACGTCTTAACATGTAGCATCTAAAGAGAACCAAAAGGAGAATTTTCTTTCGTCAAAATTTTTCAGAAAATCACGTTTTAAGGAAATCCCGCATCGTGCGAAATTATCTTGTTTTTCCTAAACAACACGTTGTAAGTCGAAAAGCTTTCATGTTGCGTGTATGTCTAAGTGTGTAGCCTCAAAAGAGAAGGCACAGGACAGTTTTCTCTCGAAAGGATATGTAAGAATACCACTTCATAAGGAAATACAGTTTTGCAGAGTAAAGACATATACGTACGCATTGGAAACTCTTTACGAGAAGAAATAACGCATAGTACAAAATTAGCTTGTATCTCCAAAACTACACGTTGTATCTCGAAAAGAATTGTTGTGGCGTGTACGTCTTAACATGTAGCATCTAAAGAGAACCAAAAGGAGAATTTTCTTTCGTCAAAATTTTTCAGAAAATCACGTTTTAAGGAAATCCCGCATCGTGCGAAATTATCTTGTTTTTCCTAAACAACACGTTGTAAGTCGAAAAGCTTTCATGTTGCGTGTATGTCTAAGTGTGTAGCCTCAAAAGAGAAGGCACAGGACAGTTTTCTCTCGAAAGGATATGTAAGAATACCACTTCATAAGGAAATACAGTTTTGCAGAGTAAAGACATATACGTACGCATTGGAAACTCTTTACGAGAAGAAATAACGCATAGTACAAAATTAGCTTGTATCTCCAAAACTACACGTTGTATCTCGAAAAGAATTGTTGTGGCGTGCACGTCTTAACATGTAGCATCTAAAGAGAACCAAAAGGAGAATTTTCTTTCGTCAAAATTTTTCAGAAAATCACGTTTTTAGGAAATCCCGCATCGTGCGAAATTATCTTGTTTTTCCTAAACAACACGTTGTAAGTCGAAAAGCTTTCATGTTGCGTGTATGTCTAAGTGTGTAGCCTCAAAAGAGAAGGCACAGGACAGTTTTCTCTCGAAAGGATATGTAAGAATACCACTTCATAAGGAAATACAGTTTTGCAGAGTAAAGACATATACGTACGCATTGGAAACTCTTTACGAGAAGAAATAACGCATAGTACAAAATTAGCTTGTATCTCCAAAACTACACGTTGTATCTCGAAAAGAATTGTTGTGGCGTGCACGTCTTAACATGTAGCATCTAAAGAGAACCAAAAGGAGAATTTTCTTTCGTCAAAATTTTTCAGAAAATCACGTTTTAAGGAAATCCCGCATCGTGCGAAATTATCTTGTTTTTCCTAAACAACACGTTGTAAGTCGAAAAGCTTTCATGTTGCGTGTATGTCTAAGTGTGTAGCCTCAAAAGAGAAGGCACAGGACAGTTTTCTCTCGAAAGGATATGTAAGAATACCACTTCATAAGGAAATACAGTTTTGCAGAGTAAAGACATATACGTACGCATTGGAAACTCTTTACGAGAAGAAATAACGCATAGTACAAAATTAGCTTGTATCTCCAAAACTACACGTTGTATCTCGAAAAGAATTGTTGTGGCGTGTACGTCTTAACATGTAGCATCTAAAGAGAACCAAAAGGAGAATTTTCTTTCGTCAAAATTTTTCAGAAAATCACGTTTTAAGGAAATCCCGCATCGTGCGAAATTATCTTGTTTTTCCTAAACAACACGTTGTAAGTCGAAAAGCTTTCATGTTGCGTGTATGTCTAAGTGTGTAGCCTCAAAAGAGAAGGCACAGGACAGTTTTCTCTCGAAAGGATATGTAAGAATACCACTTCATAAGGAAATACAGTTTTGCAGAGTAAAGACATATACGTACGCATTGGAAACTCTTTACGAGAAGAAATAACGCATCGTACAAAATTAGCTTGTATCTCCAAAACTACACGTTGTATCTCGAAAAGAATTGTTGTGGCGTGTACGTCTTAACATGTAGCATCTAAAGAGAACCAAAAGGAGAATTTTCTTTCGTCAAAATTTTTCAGAAAATCACGTTTTAAGGAAATCCCGCATCGTGCGAAATTATCTTGTTTTTCCTAAACAACACGTTGTAAGTCGAAAAGCTTTCATGTTGCGTGTATGTCTAAGTGTGTAGCCTCAAAAGAGAAGGCACAGGACAGTTTTCTCTCGAAAGGATATGTAAGAATACCACTTCATAAGGAAATACAGTTTTGCAGAGTAAAGACATATACGTACGCATTGGAAACTCTTTACGAGAAGAAATAACGCATAGTACAAAATTAGCTTGTATCTCCAAAACTACACGTTGTATCTCGAAAAGAATTGTTGTGGCGTGTACGTCTTAACATGTAGCATCTAAAGAGAACCAAAAGGAGAATTTTCTTTCGTCAAAATTTTTCAGAAAATCACGTTTTAAGGAAATCCCGCATCGTGCGAAATTATCTTGTTTTTCCTAAACAACACGTTGTAAGTCGAAAAGCTTTCATGTTGCGTGTATGTCTAAGTGTGTAGCCTCAAAAGAGAAGGCACAGGACAGTTTTCTCTCGAAAGGATATGTAAGAATACCACTTCATAAGGAAATACAGTTTTGCAGAGTAAAGACATATACGTACGCATTGGAAACTCTTTACGAGAAGAAATAACGCATAGTACAAAATTAGCTTGTATCTCCAAATCTACACGTTGTATCTCGAAAAGAATTGTTGTGGCGTGCACGTCTTAACATGTAGCATCTAAAGAGAACCAAAAGGAGAATTTTCTTTCGTCAAAATTTTTCAGAAAATCACGTTTTAAGGAAATCCCGCATCGTGCGAAATTATCTTGTTTTTCCTAAACAACACGTTGTAAGTCGAAAAGCTTTCATGTTGCGTGTATGTCTAAGTGTGTAGCCTCAAAAGAGAAGGCACAGGACAGTTTTCTCTTGAAAGGATATGTAAGAATACCACTTCATAAGGAAATACAGTTTTGCAGAGTAAAGACATATACGTACGCATTGGAAACTCTTTACTAGAAGAAATAACGCATAGTACAAAATTAGCTTGTATCTCCAAAACTACACGTTGTATCTCGAAAAGAATTGTTGTGGCGTGCACGTCTTAACATGTAGCATCTAAAGAGAACCAAATGGAGAATTTTCTTTCGTCAAAATTTTTCAGAAAATCACGTTTTTAGGAAATCCCGCATCGTGCGAAATTATCTTGTTTTTCCTAAACAACACGTTGTAAGTCGAAAAGCTTTCATGTTGCGTGTATGTCTAAGTGTGTAGCCTCAAAAGAGAAGGCACAGGACAGTTTTCTCTCGAAAGGATATGTAAGAATACCACTTCATAAGGAAATACAGTTTTGCAGAGTAAAGACATATACGTACGCATTGGAAACTCTTTACGAGAAGAAATAACGCATAGTACAAAATTAGCTTGTATCTCCAAAACTACACGTTGTATCTCGAAAAGAATTGTTGTGGCGTGCACGTCTTAACATGTAGCATCTAAAGAGAACCAAAAGGAGAATTTTCTTTCGTCAAAATTTTTCAGAAAATCACGTTTTAAGGAAATCCCGCATCGTGCGAAATTATCTTGTTTTTCCTAAACAACACGTTGTAAGTCGAAAAGCTTTCATGTTGCGTGTATGTCTAAGTGTGTAGCCTCAAAAGAGAAGGCACAGGACAGTTTTCTCTCGAAAGGATATGTAAGAATACCACTTCATAAGGAAATACAGTTTTGCAGAGTAAAGACATATACGTACGCATTGGAAACTCTTTACGAGAAGAAATAACGCATAGTACAAAATTAGCTTGTATCTCCAAAACTACACGTTGTATCTCGAAAAGAATTGTTGTGGCGTGTACGTCTTAACATGTAGCATCTAAAGAGAACCAAAAGGAGAATTTTCTTTCGTCAAAATTTTTCAGAAAATCACGTTTTAAGGAAATCCCGCATCGTGCGAAATTATCTTGTTTTTCCTAAACAACACGTTGTAAGTCGAAAAGCTTTCATGTTGCGTGTATGTCTAAGTGTGTAGCCTCAAAAGAGAAGGCACAGGACAGTTTTCTCTCGAAAGGATATGTAAGAATACCACTTCATAAGGAAATACAGTTTTGCAGAGTAAAGACATATACGTACGCATTGGAAACTCTTTACGAGAAGAAATAACGCATCGTACAAAATTAGCTTGTATCTCCAAAACTACACGTTGTATCTCGAAAAGAATTGTTGTGGCGTGTACGTCTTAACATGTAGCATCTAAAGAGAACCAAAAGGAGAATTTTCTTTCGTCAAAATTTTTCAGAAAATCACGTTTTAAGGAAATCCCGCATCGTGCGAAATTATCTTGTTTTTCCTAAACAACACGTTGTAAGTCGAAAAGCTTTCATGTTGCGTGTATGTCTAAGTGTGTAGCCTCAAAAGAGAAGGCACAGGACAGTTTTCTCTCGAAAGGATATGTAAGAATACCACTTCATAAGGAAATACAGTTTTGCAGAGTAAAGACATATACGTACGCATTGGAAACTCTTTACGAGAAGAAATAACGCATAGTACAAAATTAGCTTGTATCTCCAAAACTACACGTTGTATCTCGAAAAGAATTGTTGTGGCGTGTACGTCTTAACATGTAGCATCTAAAGAGAACCAAAAGGAGAATTTTCTTTCGTCAAAATTTTTCAGAAAATCACGTTTTAAGGAAATCCCGCATCGTGCGAAATTATCTTGTTTTTCCTAAACAACACGTTGTAAGTCGAAAAGCTTTCATGTTGCGTGTATGTCTAAGTGTGTAGCCTCAAAAGAGAAGGCACAGGACAGTTTTCTCTCGAAAGGATATGTAAGAATACCACTTCATAAGGAAATACAGTTTTGCAGAGTAAAGACATATACGTACGCATTGGAAACTCTTTACGAGAAGAAATAATGCATCGTACAAAATTAGCTTGTATCTCCAAAACTACACGTTGTATCTCGAAAAGAATTGTTGTGGCGTGTACGTCTTAACATGTAGCATCTAAAGAGAACCAAAAGGAGAATTTTCTTTCGTCAAAATTTTTCAGAAAATCACGTTTTAAGGAAATCCCGCATCGTGCGAAATTATCTTGTTTTTCCTAAACAACACGTTGTAAGTCGAAAAGCTTTCATGTTGCGTGTATGTCTAAGTGTGTAGCCTCAAAAGAGAAGGCACAGGACAGTTTTCTCTCGAAAGGATATGTAAGAATACCACTTCATAAGGAAATACAGTTTTGCAGAGTAAAGACATATACGTACGCATTGGAAACTCTTTACGAGAAGAAATAACGCATAGTACAAAATTAGCTTGTATCTCCAAAACTACACGTTGTATCTCGAAAAGAATTGTTGTGGCGTGTACGTCTTAACATGTAGCATCTAAAGAGAACCAAAAGGAGAATTTTCTTTCATCAAAATTTTTCAGAAAATCACGTTTTAAGGAAATCCCGCATCGTGCGAAATTATCTTGTTTTTCCTAAACAACACGTTGTAAGTCGAAAAGCTTTCATGTTGCGTGTATGTCTAAGTGTGTAGCCTCAAAAGAGAAGGCACAGGACAGTTTTCTCTCGAAAGGATATGTAAGAATACCACTTCATAAGGAAATACAGTTTTGCAGAGTAAAGACATATACGTACGCATTGGAAACTCTTTACGAGAAGAAATAACGCATCATACAAAATTAGCTTGTATCTCCAAAACTACACGTTGTATCTCGAAAAGAATTGTTGTGGCGTGTACGTCTTAACATGTAGCATCTAAAGAGAACCAAAAGGAGAATTTTCTTTCGTCAAAATTTTTCAGAAAATCACGTTTTAAGGAAATCCCGCATCGTGCGAAATTATCTTGTTTTTCCTAAACAACACGTTGTAAGTCGAAAAGCTTTCATGTTGCGTGTATGTCTAAGTGTGTAGCCTCAAAAGAGAAGGCACAGGACAGTTTTCTCTCGAAAGGATATGTTAGAATACCACTTCATAAGGAAATACAGTTTTGCAGAGTAAAGACATATACGTACGCATTGGAAACTCTTTACGAGAAGAAATAACGCATAGTACAAAATTAGCTTGTATCTCCAAAACTACACGTTGTATCTCGAAAAGAATTGTTGTGGCGTGCACGTCTTAACATGTAGCATCTAAGGAGAACCAAAAGGAGAATTTTCTTTCGTCAAAATTTTTCAGAAAATCACGTTTTAAGGAAATCCCGCATCGTGCGAAATTATCTTGTTTTTCCTAAACAACACGTTGTAAGTCGAAAAGCTTTCATGTTGCGTGTATGTCTAAGTGTGTAGCCTCAAAAGAGAAGGCACAGGACAGTTTTCTCTCGAAAGGATATGTAAGAATACCACTTCATAAGGAAATACAGTTTTGCAGAGTAAAGACATATACGTACGCATTGGAAACTCTGTACGAGAAGAAATAGCGCATAGTACAAAATTAGCTTGTATCTCCAAAACTACACGTTGTATCTCGATAAGAATTGTTGTGGCGTGTACGTCTTAACATGTAGCATCTAAAGAGAACCAAAAGGAGAATTTTCTTTCGTCAAAATTTTTCAGAAAATCACGTTTTAAGGAAATCCCGCATCGTGCGAAATTATCTTGTTTTTCCTAAACAACACGTTGTAAGTCGAAAAGCTTTCATGTTGCGTGTATGTCTAAGTGTGTAGCCTCAAAAGAGAAGGCACAGGACAGTTTTCTCTCGAAAGGATATGTAAGAATACCACTTCATTAGGAAATACAGTTTTGCAGAGTAAAGACATATACGTACGCATTGGAAACTCTTTACGAGAAGAAATAACGCATCGTACAAAATTAGCTTGTATCTCCAAAACTACACGTTGTATCTCGAAAAGAATTGTTGTGGCGTGTACGTCTTAACATGTAGCATCTAAAGAGAACCAAAAGGAGAATTTTCTTTCGTCAAAATTTTTCAGAAAATCACGTTTTAAGGAAATCCCGCATCGTGCGAAATTATCTTGTTTTTCCTAAACAACACGTTGTAAGTCGAAAAGCTTTCATGTTGCGTGTATGTCTAAGTGTGTAGCCTCAAAAGAGAAGGCACAGGACAGTTTTCTCTCGAAAGGATATGTAAGAATACCACTTCATAAGGAAATACAGTTTTGCAGAGTAAAGACATATACGTACGCATTGGAAACTCTGTACGAGAAGAAATAGCGCATAGTACAAAATTAGCTTGTATCTCCAAAACTACACGTTGTATCTCGAAAAGAATTGTTGTGGCGTGTACGTCTTAACATGTAGCATCTAAAGAGAACCAAAAGGAGAATTTTCTTTCGTCAAAATTTTTCAGAAAATCACGTTTTAAGGAAATCCCGCATTGTGCGAAATTATCTTGTTTTTCCTAAACAACACGTTGTAAGTCGAAAAGCTTTCATGTTGCGTGTATGTCTAAGTGTGTAGCCTCAAAAGAGAAGGCACAGGACAGTTTTCTCTCGAAAGGATATGTAAGAATACCACTTCATAAGGAAATACAGTTTTGCAGAGTAAAGACATATACGTACGCATTGGAAACTCTTTACGAGAAGAAATAACGCATAGTACAAAATTAGCTTGTATCTCCAAAACTACACGTTGTATCTCGAAAAGAATTGTTGTGGCGTGTACGTCTTAACATGTAGCATCTAAAGAGAACCAAAAGGAGAATTTTCTTTCGTCAAAATTTTTCAGAAAATCACGTTTTAAGGAAATCCCGCATCGTGCGAAATTATCTTGTTTTTCCTAAACAACACGTTGTAAGTCGAAAAGCTTTCATGTTGCGTGTATGTCTAAGTGTGTAGCCTCAAAAGAGAAGGCACAGGACAGTTTTCTCTCGAAAGGATATGTAAGAATACCACTTCATAAGGAAATACAGTTTTGCAGAGTAAAGACATATACGTACGCATTGGAAACTCTTTACGAGAAGAAATAACGCATCGTACAAAATTAGCTTGTATCTCCAAAACTACACGTTGTATCTCGAAAAGAATTGTTGTGGCGTGTACGTCTTAACATGTAGCATCTAAAGAGAACCAAAAGGAGAATTTTCTTTCGTCAAAATTTTTCAGAAAATCACGTTTTAAGGAAATCCCGCATCGTGCGAAATTATCTTGTTTTTCCTAAACAACACGTTGTAAGTCGAAAAGCTTTCATGTTGCGTGTATGTCTAAGTGTGTAGCCTCAAAAGAGAAGGCACAGGACAGTTTTCTCTCGAAAGGATATGTAAGAATACCACTTCATAAGGAAATACAGTTTGCAGAGTAAAGACATATACGTACGCATTGGAAACTCTTTACGAGAAGAAATAACGCATAGTACAAAATTAGCTTGTATCTCCAAAACTACACGTTGTATCTCGAAAAGAATTGTTGTGGCGTGTACGTCTTAACATGTAGCATCTAAAGAGAACCAAAAGGAGAATTTTCTTTCATCAAAATTTTTCAGAAAATCACGTTTTAAGGAAATCCCGCATCGTGCGAAATTATCTTGTTTTTCCTAAACAACACGTTGTAAGTCGAAAAGCTTTCATGTTGCGTGTATGTCTAAGTGTGTAGCCTCAAAAGAGAAGGCACAGGACAGTTTTCTCTCGAAAGGATATGTAAGAATACCACTTCATAAGGAAATACAGTTTTGCAGAGTAAAGACATATACGTACGCATTGGAAACTCTTTACGAGAAGAAATAACGCATCATACAAAATTAGCTTGTATCTCCAAAACTACACGTTGTATCTCGAAAAGAATTGTTGTGGCGTGTACGTCTTAACATGTAGCATCTAAAGAGAACCAAAAGGAGAATTTTCTTTCGTCAAAATTTTTCAGAATATCACGTTTTAAGGAAATCCCGCATCGTGCGAAATTATCTTGTTTTTCCTAAACAACACGTTGTAAGTCGAAAAGCTTTCATGTTGCGTGTATGTCTAAGTGTGTAGCCTCAAAAGAGAAGGCACAGGACAGTTTTCTCTCGAAAGGATATGTTAGAATACCACTTCATAAGGAAATACAGTTTTGCAGAGTAAAGACATATACGTACGCATTGGAAACTCTTTACGAGAAGAAATAACGCATAGTACAAAATTAGCTTGTATCTCCAAAACTACACGTTGTATCTCGAAAAGAATTGTTGTGGCGTGCACGTCTTAACATGTAGCATCTAAAGAGAACCAAAAGGAGAATTTTCTTTCGTCAAAATTTTTCAGAAAATCACGTTTTAAGGAAATCCCGCATCGTGCGAAATTATCTTGTTTTTCCTAAACAACACGTTGTAAGTCGAAAAGCTTTCATGTTGCGTGTATGTCTAAGTGTGTAGCCTCAAAAGAGAAGGCACAGGACAGTTTTCTCTCGAAAGGATATGTAAGAATACCACTTCATAAGGAAATACAGTTTTGCAGAGTAAAGACATATACGTACGCATTGGAAACTCTGTACGAGAAGAAATAGCGCATAGTACAAAATTAGCTTGTATCTCCAAAACTACACGTTGTATCTCGAAAAGAATTGTTGTGGCGTGTACGTCTTAACATGTAGCATCTAAAGAGAACCAAAAGGAGAATTTTCTTTCGTCAAAATTTTTCAGAAAATCACGTTTTAAGGAAATCCCGCATCGTGCGAAATTATCTTGTTTTTCCTAAACAACACGTTGTAAGTCGAAAAGCTTTCATGTTGCGTGTATGTCTAAGTGTGTAGCCTCAAAAGAGAAGGCACAGGACAGTTTTCTCTCGAAAGGATATGTAAGAATACCACTTCATTAGGAAATACAGTTTTGCAGAGTAAAGACATATACGTACGCATTGGAAACTCTTTACGAGAAGAAATAACGCATCGTACAAAATTAGCTTGTATCTCCAAAACTACACGTTGTATCTCGAAAAGAATTGTTGTGGCGTGTACGTCTTAACATGTAGCATCTAAAGAGAACCAAAAGGAGAATTTTCTTTCGTCAAAATTTTTCAGAAAATCACGTTTTAAGGAAATCCCGCATCGTGCGAAATTATCTTGTTTTTCCTAAACAACACGTTGTAAGTCGAAAAGCTTTCATGTTGCGTGTATGTCTAAGTGTGTAGCCTCAAAAGAGAAGGCACAGGACAGTTTTCTCTCGAAAGGATATGTAAGAATACCACTTCATAAGGAAATACAGTTTTGCAGAGTAAAGACATATACGTACGCATTGGAAACTCTGTACGAGAAGAAATAGCGCATAGTACAAAATTAGCTTGTATCTCCAAAACTACACGTTGTATCTCGAAAAGAATTGTTGTGGCGTGTACGTCTTAACATGTAGCATCTAAAGAGAACCAAAAGGAGAATTTTCTTTCGTCAAAATTTTTCAGAAAATCACGTTTTAAGGAAATCCCGCATCGTGCGAAATTATCTTGTTTTTCCTAAACAACACGTTGTAAGTCGAAAAGCTTTCATGTTGCGTGTATGTCTAAGTGTGTAGCCTCAAAAGAGAAGGCACAGGACAGTTTTCTCTCGAAAGGATATGTAAGAATACCACTTCATAAGGAAATACAGTTTTGCAGAGTAAAGACATATACGTACGCATTGGAAACTCTTTAGGAGAAGAAATAACGCATCGTACAAAATTAGCTTGTATCTCCAAAACTACACGTTGTATCTCGAAAAGAATTGTTGTGGCGTGTACGTCTTAACATGTAGCATCTAAAGAGAACCAAAAGGAGAATTTTCTTTCGTCAAAATTTTTCAGAAAATCACGTTTTAAGGAAATCCCGCATCGTGCGAAATTATCTTGTTTTTCCTAAACAACACGTTGTAAGTCGAAAAGCTTTCATGTTGCGTGTATGTCTAAGTGTGTAGCCTCAAAAGAGAAGGCACAGGACAGTTTTCTCTCGAAAGGATATGTAAGAATACCACTTCATAAGGAAATACAGTTTTGCAGAGTAAAGACATATACGTACGCATTGGAAACTCTTTACGAGAAGAAATAACGCATAGTACAAAATTAGCTTGTATCTCCAAAACTACACGTTGTATCTCGAAAAGAATTGTTGTGGCGTGTACGTCTTAACATGTAGCATCTAAAGAGAACCAAAAGGAGAATTTTCTTTCATCAAAATTTTTCAGAAAATCACGTTTTAAGGAAATCCCGCATCGTGCGAAATTATCTTGTTTTTCCTAAACAACACGTTGTAAGTCGAAAAGCTTTCATGTTGCGTGTATGTCTAAGTGTGTAGCCTCAAAAGAGAAGGCACAGGACAGTTTTCTCTCGAAAGGATATGTAAGAATACCACTTCATAAGGAAATACAGTTTTGCAGAGTAAAGACATATACGTACGCATTGGAAACTCTTTACGAGAAGAAATAACGCATCATACAAAATTAGCTTGTATCTCCAAAACTACACGTTGTATCTCGAAAAGAATTGTTGTGGCGTGTACGTCTTAACATGTAGCATCTAAAGAGAACCAAAAGGAGAATTTTCTTTCGTCAAAATTTTTCAGAAAATCACGTTTTAAGGAAATCCCGCATCGTGCGAAATTATCTTGTTTTTCCTAAACAACACGTTGTAAGTCGAAAAGCTTTCATGTTGCGTGTATGTCTAAGTGTGTAGCCTCAAAAGAGAAGGCACAGGACAGTTTTCTCTCGAAAGGATATGTTAGAATACCACTTCATAAGGAAATACAGTTTTGCAGAGTAAAGACATATACGTACGCATTGGAAACTCTTTACGAGAAGAAATAACGCATAGTACAAAATTAGCTTGTATCTCCAAAACTACACGTTGTATCTCGAAAAGAATTGTTGTGGCGTGCACGTCTTAACATGTAGCATCTACAGAGAACCAAAAGGAGAATTTTCTTTCGTCAAAATTTTTCAGAAAATCACGTTTTAAGGAAATCCCGCATCGTGCGAAATTATCTTGTTTTTCCTAAACAACACGTTGTAAGTCGAAAAGCTTTCTTGTTGCGTGTATGTCTAAGTGTGTAGCCTCAAAAGAGAAGGCACAGGACAGTTTTCTCTCGAAAGGATATGTAAGAATGCCACTTCATAAGGAAATACAGTTTTGCAGAGTAAAGACATATACGTACGCATTGGAAACTCTGTACGAGAAGAAATAGCGCATAGTACAAAATTAGCTTGTATCTCCAAAACTACACGTTGTATCTCGAAAAGAATTGTTGTGGCGTGTACGTCTTAACATGTAGCATCTAAAGAGAACCAAAAGGAGAATTTTCTTTCGTCAAAATTTTTCAGAAAATCACGTTTTAAGGAAATCCCGCATCGTGCGAAATTATCTTGTTTTTCCTAAACAACACGTTGTAAGTCGAAAAGCTTTCATGTTGCGTGTATGTCTAAGTGTGTAGCCTCAAAAGAGAAGGCACAGGACAGTTTTCTCTCGAAAGGATATGTAAGAATACCACTTCATTAGGAAATACAGTTTTGCAGAGTAAAGACATATACGTACGCATTGGAAACTCTTTACGAGAAGAAATAACGCATCGTACAAAATTAGCTTGTATCTCCAAAACTACACGTTGTATCTCGAAAAGAATTGTTGTGGCGTGTACGTCTTAACATGTAGCATCTAAAGAGAACCAAAAGGAGAATTTTCTTTCGTCAAAATTTTTCAGAAAATCACGTTTTAAGGAAATCCCGCATCGTGCGAAATTATCTTGTTTTTCCTAAACAACATGTTGTAAGTCGAAAAGCTTTCATGTTGCGTGTATGTCTAAGTGTGTAGCCTCAAAAGAGAAGGCACAGGACAGTTTTCTCTCGAAAGGATATGTAAGAATACCACTTCATAAGGAAATACAGTTTTGCAGAGTAAAGACATATACGTACGCATTGGAAACTCTGTACGAGAAGAAATAGCGCATAGTACAAAATTAGCTTGTATCTCCAAAACTACACGTTGTATCTCGAAAAGAATTGTTGTGGCGTGTACGTCTTAACATGTAGCATCTAAAGAGAACCAAAAGGAGAATTTTCTTTCGTCAAAATTTTTCAGAAAATCACGTTTTAAGGAAATCCCGCATCGTGCGAAATTATCTTGTTTTTCCTAAACAACACGTTGTAAGTCGAAAAGCTTTCATGTTGCGTGTATGTCTAAGTGTGTAGCCTCAAAAGAGAAGGCACAGGACAGTTTTCTCTCGAAAGGATATGTAAGAATACCACTTCATAAGGAAATACAGTTTTGCAGAGTAAAGACATATACGTACGCATTGGAAACTCTTTGCGAGAAGAAATAACGCATAGTACAAAATTAGCTTGTATCTCCAAAACTACACGTTGTATCTCGAAAAGAATTGTTGTGGCGTGTACGTCTTAACATGTAGCATCTAAAGAGAACCAAAAGGAGAATTTTCTTTCGTCAAAATTTTTCAGAAAATCACGTTTTAAGGAAATCCCGCATCGTGCGAAATTATCTTGTTTTTCCTAAACAACACGTTGTAAGTCGAAAAGCTTTCATGTTGCGTGTATGTCTAAGTGTGTAGCCTCAAAAGAGAAGGCACAGGACAGTTTTCTCTCGAAAGGATATGTAAGAATACCACTTCATAAGGAAATACAGTTTTGCAGAGTAAAGACATATACGTACGCATTGGAAACTCTTTACGAGAAGAAATAACGCATCGTACAAAATTAGCTTGTATCTCCAAAACTACACGTTGTATCTCGAAAAGAATTGTTGTGGCGTGTACGTCTTAACATGTAGCATCTAAAGAGAACCAAAAGGAGAATTTTCTTTCGTCAAAATTTTTCAGAAAATCACGTTTTAAGGAAATCCCGCATCGTGCGAAATTATCTTGTTTTTCCTAAACAACACGTTGTAAGTCGAAAAGCTTTCATGTTGCGTGTATGTCTAAGTGTGTAGCCTCAAAAGAGAAGGCACAGGACAGTTTTCTCTCGAAAGGATATGTAAGAATACCACTTCATAAGGAAATACAGTTTTGCAGAGTAAAGACATATACGTACGCATTGGAAACTCTTTACGAGAAGAAATAACGCATAGTACAAAATTAGCTTGTATCTCCAAAACTACACGTTGTATCTCGAAAAGAATTGTTGTGGCGTGCACGTCTTAACATGTAGCATCTAAAGAGAACCAAAAGGAGAATTTTCTTTCGTCAAAATTTTTCAGAAAATCACGTTTTAAGGAAATCCCGCATCGTGCGAAATTATCTTGTTTTTCCTAAACAACACGTTGTAAGTCGAAAAGCTTTCATGTTGCGTGTATGTCTAAGTGTGTAGCCTCAAAAGAGAAGGCACAGGACAGTTTTCTCTCGAAAGGATATGTAAGAATACCACTTCATAAGGAAATACAGTTTTGCAGAGTAAAGACATATACGTACGCATTGGAAACTCTTTACGAGAAGAAATAACGCATAGTACAAAATTAGCTTGTATCTCCAAAACTACACGTTGTATCTCGAAAAGAATTGTTGTGGCGTGCACGTCTTAACATGTAGCATCTAAAGAGAACCAAAAGGAGAATTTTCTTTCGTCAAAATTTTTCAGAAAATCACGTTTTAAGGAAATCCCGCATCGTGCGAAATTATCTTGTTTTTCCTAAACAACACGTTGTAAGTCGAAAAGCTTTCATGTTGCGTGTATGTCTAAGTGTGTAGCCTCAAAAGAGAAGGCACAGGACAGTTTTCTCTCGAAAGGATATGTAAGAATACCACTTCATAAGGAAATACAGTTTTGCAGAGTAAAGACATATACGTACGCATTGGAAACTCTTTACGAGAAGAAATAACGCATAGTACAAAATTAGCTTGTATCTCCAAAACTACACGTTGTATCTCGAAAAGAATTGTTGTGGCGTGTACGTCTTAACATGTAGCATCTAAAGAGAACCAAAAGGAGAATTTTCTTTCGTCAAAATTTTTCAGAAAATCACGTTTTAAGGAAATCCCGCATCGTGCGAAATTATCTTGTTTTTCCTAAACAACACGTTGTAAGTCGAAAAGCTTTCATGTTGCGTGTATGTCTAAGTGTGTAGCCTCAAAAGAGAAGGCACAGGACAGTTTTCTCTCGAAAGGATATGTAAGAATACCACTTCATAAGGAAATACAGTTTTGCAGAGTAAAGACATATACGTACGCATTGGAAACTCTGTACGAGAAGAAATAACGCATAGTACAAAATTAGCTTGTATCTCCAAAACTACACGTTGTATCTCGAAAAGAATTGTTGTGGCGTGTACGTCTTAACATGTAGCATCTAAAGAGAACCAAAAGGAGAATTTTCTTTCGTCAAAATTTTTCAGAAAATCACGTTTTAAGGAAATCCCGCATCGTGCGAAATTATCTTGTTTTTCCTAAACAACACGTTGTAAGTCGAAAAGCTTTCATGTTGCGTGTATGTCTAAGTGTGTAGCCTCAAAAGAGAAGGCACAGGACAGTTTTCTCTCGAAAGGATATGTAAGAATACCACTTCATAAGGAAATACAGTTTTGCAGAGTAAAGACATATACGTACGCATTGGAAGCTCTTTACGAGAAGAAATAACGCATCGTACAAAATTAGCTTGTATCTCCAAAACTACACGTTGTATCTCGAAAAGAATTGTTGTGGCGTGCACGTCTTAACATGTAGCATCTAAAGAGAACCAAAAGGAGAATTTTCTTTCGTCAAAATTTTTCAGAAAATCACGTTTTAAGGAAATCCCGCATCGTGCGAAATTATCTTGTTTTTCCTAAACAACACGTTGTAAGTCGAAAAGCTTTCATGTTGCGTGTATGTCTAAGTGTGTAGCCTCAAAAGAGAAGGCACAGGACAGTTTTCTCTCGAAAGGATATGTAAGAATACCACTTCATAAGGAAATACAGTTTTGCAGAGTAAAGACATATACGTACGCATTGGAAACTCTTTACGAGAAGAAATAACGCATAGTACAAAATTAGCTTGTATCTCCAAAACTACACGTTGTATCTCGAAAAGAATTGTTGTGGCGTGTACGTCTTAACATGTAGCATCTAAAGAGAACCAAAAGGAGAATTTTCTTTCGTCAAAATTTTTCAGAAAATCACGTTTTAAGGAAATCCCGCATCGTGCGAAATTATCTTGTTTTTCCTAAACAACACGTTGTAAGTCGAAAAGCTTTCATGTTGCGTGTATGTCTAAGTGTGTAGCCTCAAAAGAGAAGGCACAGGACAGTTTTCTCTCGAAAGGATATGTAAGAATACCACTTCATAAGGAAATACAGTTTTGCAGAGTAAAGACATATACGTACGCATTGGAAACTCTTTACGAGAAGAAATAACGCATCGTACAAAATTAGCTTGTATCTCCAAAACTACACGTTGTATCTCGAAAAGAATTGTTGTGGCGTGTACGTCTTAACATGTAGCATCTAAAGAGAACCAAAAGGAGAATTTTCTTTCGTCAAAATTTTTCAGAAAATCACGTTTTAAGGAAATCCCGCATCGTGCGAAATTATCTTGTTTTTCCTAAACAACACGTTGTAAGTCGAAAAGCTTTCATGTTGCGTGTATGTCTAAGTGTGTAGCCTCAAAAGAGAAGGCACAGGACAGTTTTCTCTCGAAAGGATATGTAAGAATACCACTTCATAAGGAAATACAGTTTTGCAGAGTAAAGACATATACGTACGCATTGGAAACTCTTTACGAGAAGAAATAACGCATAGTACAAAATTAGCTTGTATCTCCAAAACTACACGTTGTATCTCGAAAAGAATTGTTGTGGCGTGCACGTCTTAACATGTAGCATCTAAAGAGAACCAAAAGGAGAATTTTCTTTCGTCAAAATTTTTCAGAAAATCACGTTTTAAGGAAATCCCGCATCGTGCGAAATTATCTTGTTTTTCCTAAACAACACGTTGTAAGTCGAAAAGCTTTCATGTTGCGTGTATGTCTAAGTGTGTAGCCTAAAAAGAGAAGGCACAGGACAGTTTTCTCTCGAAAGGATATGTAAGAATACCACTTCATAAGGAAATACAGTTTTGCAGAGTAAAGACATATACGTACGCATTGGAAACTCTTTACGAGAAGAAATAAAGCATAGTACAAAATTAGCTTGTATCTCCAAAACTACACGTTGTATCTCGAAAAGAATTGTTGTGGCGTGCACGTCTTAACATGTAGCATCTAAAGAGAACCAAAAGGAGAATTTTCTTTCGTCAAAATTTTTCAGAAAATCACGTTTTAAGGAAATCCCGCATCGTGCGAAATTATCTTGTTTTTCCTAAACAACACGTTGTAAGTCGAAAAGCTTTCATGTTGCGTGTATGTCTAAGTGTGTAGCCTCAAAAGAGAAGGCACAGGACAGTTTTCTCTCGAAAGGATATGTAAGAATACCACTTCATAAGGAAATACAGTTTTGCAGAGTAAAGACATATACGTACGCATTGGAAACTCTTTACGAGAAGAAATAACGCATAGTACAAAATTAGCTTGTATCTCCAAAACTACACGTTGTATCTCGAAAAGAATTGTTGTGGCGTGTACGTCTTAACATGTAGCATCTAAAGAGAACCAAAAGGAGAATTTTCTTTCGTCAAAATTTTTCAGAAAATCACGTTTTAAGGAAATCCCGCATCGTGCGAAATTATCTTGTTTTTCCTAAACAACACGTTGTAAGTCGAAAAGCTTTCATGTTGCGTGTATGTCTAAGTGTGTAGCCTCAAAAGAGAAGGCACAGGACAGTTTTCTCTCGAAAGGATATGTAAGAATACCACTTCATAAGGAAATACAGTTTTGCAGAGTAAAGACATATACGTACGCATTGGAAACTCTTTACGAGAAGAAATAACGCATAGTACAAAATTAGCTTGTATCTCCAAAACTACACGTTGTATCTCGAAAAGAATTGTTGTGGCGTGTACGTCTTAACATGTAGCATCTAAAGAGAACCAAAAGGAGAATTTTCTTTCCTCAAAATTTTTCAGAAAATCACGTTTTAAGGAAATCCCGCATCGTGCGAAATTATCTTGTTTTTCCTAAACAACACGTTGTAAGTCGAAAAGCTTTCATGTTGCGTGTATGTCTAAGTGTGTAGCCTCAAAAGAGAAGGCACAGGACAGTTTTCTCTCGAAAGGATATGTAAGAATACCACTTCATAAGGAAATACAGTTTTGCAGAGTAAAGACATATACGTACGCATTGGAAACTCTTTACGAGAAGAAATAACGCATAGTACAAAATTAGCTTGTATCTCCAAAACTACACGTTGTATCTCGAAAAGAATTGTTGTGGCGTGTACGTCTTAACATGTAGCATCTAAAGAGAACCAAAAGGAGAATTTTCTTTCGTCAAAATTTTTCAGAAAATCACGTTTTAAGGAAATCCCGCATCGTGCGAAATTATCTTGTTTTTCCTAAACAACACGTTGTAAGTCGAAAAGCTTTCATGTTGCGTGTATGTCTAAGTGTGTAGCCTCAAAAGAGAAGGCACAGGACAGTTTTCTCTCGAAAGGATATGTAAGAATACCACTTCATAAGGAAATACAGTTTTGCAGAGTAAAGACATATACGTACGCATTGGAAACTCTTTACGAGAAGAAATAACGCATCGTACAAAATTAGCTTGTATCTCCAAAACTACACGTTGTATCTCGAAAAGAATTGTTGTGGCGTGTACGTCTTAACATGTAGCATCTAAAGAGAACCAAAAGGAGAATTTTCTTTCGTCAAAATTTTTCAGAAAATCACGTTTTAAGGAAATCCCGCATCGTGCGAAATTATCTTGTTTTTCCTAAACAACACGTTGTAAGTCGAAAAGCTTTCATGTTGCGTGTATGTCTAAGTGTGTAGCCTCAAAAGAGAAGGCACAGGACAGTTTTCTCTCGAAAGGATATGTAAGAATACCACTTCATAAGGAAATACAGTTTTGCAGAGTAAAGACATATACGTACGCATTGGAAACTCTTTACGAGAAGAAATAACACATAGTACAAAATTAGCTTGTATCTCCAAAACTACACGTTGTATCTCGAAAAGAATTGTTGTGGCGTGCACGTCTTAACATGTAGCATCTAAAGAGAACCAAAAGGAGAATTTTCTTTCGTCAAAATTTTTCAGAAAATCACGTTTTAAGGAAATCCCGCATCGTGCGAAATTATCTTGTTTTTCCTAAACAACACGTTGTAAGTCGAAAAGCTTTCATGTTGCGTGTATGTCTAAGTGTGTAGCCTCAAAAGAGAAGGCACAGGACAGTTTTCTCTCGAAAGGATATGTAAGAATACCACTTCATAAGGAAATACAGTTTTGCAGAGTAAAGACATATACGTACGCATTGGAAACTCTTTACGAGAAGAAATAACGCATAGTACAAAATTAGCTTGTATCTCCAAAACTACACGTTGTATCTCGAAAAGAATTGTTGTGGCGTGCACGTCTTAACATGTAGCATCTAAAGAGAACCAAAAGGAGAATTTTCTTTCGTCAAAATTTTTCAGAAAATCACGTTTTAAGGAAATCCCGCATCGTGCGAAATTATCTTGTTTTTCCTAAACAACACGTTGTAAGTCGAAAAGCTTTCATGTTGCGTGTATGTCTAAGTGTGTAGCCTCAAAAGAGAAGGCACAGGACAGTTTTCTCTCGAAAGGATATGTAAGAATACCACTTCATAAGGAAATACAGTTTTGCAGAGTAAAGACATATACATACGCATTGGAAACTCTTTACGAGAAGAAATAACGCATAGTACAAAATTAGCTTGTATCTCCAAAACTACACGTTGTATCTCGAAAAGAATTGTTGTGGCGTGTACGTCTTAACATGTAGCATCTAAAGAGAACCAAAAGGAGAATTTTCTTTCGTCAAAATTTTTCAGAAAATCACGTTTTAAGGAAATCCCGCATCGTGCGAAATTATCTTGTTTTTCCTAAACAACACGTTGTAAGTCGAAAAGCTTTCATGTTGCGTGTATGTCTAAGTGTGTAGCCTCAAAAGAGAAGGCACAGGACAGTTTTCTCTCGAAAGGATATGTAAGAATACCACTTCATAAGGAAATACAGTTTTGCAGAGTAAAGACATATACGTACGCATTGGAAACTCTTTACGAGAAGAAATAACGCATAGTACAAAATTAGCTTGTATCTCCAAAACTACACGTTGTATCTCGAAAAGAATTGTTGTGGCGTGTACGTCTTAACATGTAGCATCTAAAGAGAACCAAAAGGAGAATTTTCTTTCGTCAAAATTTTTCAGAAAATCACGTTTTAAGGAAATCCCGCATCGTGCGAAATTATCTTGTTTTTCCTAAACAACACGTTGTAAGTCGAAAAGCTTTCATGTTGCGTGTATGTCTAAGTGTGTAGCCTCAAAAGAGAAGGCACAGGACAGTTTTCTCTCGAAAGGATATGTAAGAATACCACTTCATAAGGAAATACAGTTTTGCAGAGTAAAGACATATACGTACGCATTGGAAGCTCTTTACGAGAAGAAATAACGCATCGTACAAAATTAGCTTGTATCTCCAAAACTACACGTTGTATCTCGAAAAGAATTGTTGTGGCGTGCACGTCTTAACATGTAGCATCTAAAGAGAACCAAAAGGAGAATTTTCTTTCGTCAAAATTTTTCAGAAAATCACGTTTTAAGGAAATCCCGCATCGTGCGAAATTATCTTGTTTTTCCTAAACAACACGTTGTAAGTCGAAAAGCTTTCATGTTGCGTGTATGTCTAAGTGTGTAGCCTCAAAAGAGAAGGCACAGGACAGTTTTCTCTCGAAAGGATATGTAAGAATACCACTTCATAAGGAAATACAGTTTTGCAGAGTAAAGACATATACGTTCGCATTGGAAACTCTTTACGAGAAGAAATAACGCATAGTACAAAATTAGCTTGTATCTCCAAAACTACACGTTGTATCTCGAAAAGAATTGTTGTGGCGTGTACGTCTTAACATGTAGCATCTAAAGAGAACCAAAAGGAGAATTTTCTTTCGTCAAAATTTTTCAGAAAATCACGTTTTAAGGAAATCCCGCATCGTGCGAAATTATCTTGTTTTTCCTAAACAACACGTTGTAAGTCGAAAAGCTTTCATGTTGCGTGTATGTCTAAGTGTGTAGCCTCAAAAGAGAAGGCACAGGACAGTTTTCTCTCGAAAGGATATGTAAGAATACCACTTCATAAGGAAATACAGTTTTGCAGAGTAAAGACATATACGTACGCATTGGAAACTCTTTACGAGAAGAAATAACGCATCGTACAAAATTAGCTTGTATCTCCAAAACTACACGTTGTATCTCGAAAAGAATTGTTGTGGCGTGTACGTCTTAACATGTAGCATCTAAAGAGAACCAAAAGGAGAATTTTCTTTCGTCAAAATTTTTCAGAAAATCACGTTTTAAGGAAATCCCGCATCGTGCGAAATTATCTTGTTTTTCCTAAACAACACGTTGTAAGTCGAAAAGCTTTCATGTTGCGTGTATGTCTAAGTGTGTAGCCTCAAAAGAGAAGGCACAGGACAGTTTTCTCTCGAAAGGATATGTAAGAATACCACTTCATAAGGAAATACAGTTTTGCAGAGTAAAGACATATACGTACGCATTGGAAACTCTGTACGAGAAGAAATAACGCATAGTACAAAATTAGCTTGTATCTCCAAAACTACACGTTGTATCTCGAAAAGAATTGTTGTGGCGTGTACGTCTTAACATGTAGCATCTAAAGAGAACCAAAAGGAGAATTTTCTTTCGTCAAAATTTTTCAGAAAATCACGTTTTAAGGAAATCCCGCATCGTGCGAAATTATCTTGTTTTTCCTAAACAACACGTTGTAAGTCGAAAAGCTTTCATGTTGCGTGTATGTCTAAGTGTGTAGCCTCAAAAGAGAAGGCACAGGACAGTTTTCTCTCGAAAGGATATGTAAGAATACCACTTCATAAGGAAATACAGTTTTGCAGAGTAAAGACATATACGTACGCATTGGAAGCTCTTTACGAGAAGAAATAACGCATCGTACAAAATTAGCTTGTATCTCCAAAACTACACGTTGTATCTCGAAAAGAATTGTTGTGGCGTGCACGTCTTAACATGTAGCATCTAAAGAGAACCAAAAGGAGAATTTTCTTTCGTCAAAATTTTTCAGAAAATCACGTTTTAAGGAAATCCCGCATCGTGCGAAATTATCTTGTTTTTCCTAAACAACACGTTGTAAGTCGAAAAGCTTTCATGTTGCGTGTATGTCTAAGTGTGTAGCCTCAAAAGAGAAGGCACAGGACAGTTTTCTCTCGAAAGGATATGTAAGAATACCACTTCATAAGGAAATACAGTTTTGCAGAGTAAAGACATATACGTACGCATTGGAAACTCTTTACTAGAAGAAATAACGCATAGTACAAAATTAGCTTGTATCTCCAAAACTACACGTTGTATCTCGAAAAGAATTGTTGTGGCGTGTACGTCTTAACATGTAGCATCTAAAGAGAACCAAAAGGAGAATTTTCTTTCGTCAAAATTTTTCAGAAAATCACGTTTTAAGGAAATCCCGCATCGTGCGAAATTATCTTGTTTTTCCTAAACAACACGTTGTAAGTCGAAAAGCTTTCATGTTGCGTGTATGTCTAAGTGTGTAGCCTCAAAAGAGAAGGCACAGGACAGTTTTCTCTCGAAAGGATATGTAAGAATACCACTTCATAAGGAAATACAGTTTTGCAGAGTAAAGACATATACGTACGCATTGGAAACTCTTTACGAGAAGAAATAACGCATCGTACAAAATTAGCTTGTATCTCCAAAACTACACGTTGTATCTCGAAAAGAATTGTTGTGGCGTGTACGTCTTAACATGTAGCATCTAAAGAGAACCAAAAGGAGAATTTTCTTTCGTCAAAATTTTTCAGAAAATCACGTTTTAAGGAAATCCCGCATCGTGCGAAATTATCTTGTTTTTCCTAAACAACACGTTGTAAGTCGAAAAGCTTTCATGTTGCGTGTATGTCTAAGTGTGTAGCCTCAAAAGAGAAGGCACAGGACAGTTTTCTCTCGAAAGGATATGTAAGAATACCACTTCATAAGGAAATACAGTTTTGCAGAGTAAAGACATATACGTACGCATTGGAAACTCTTTACGAGAAGAAATAACGCATCGTACAAAATTAGCTTGTATCTCCAAAACTACACGTTGTATCTCGAAAAGAATTGTTGTGGCGTGCACGTCTTAACATGTAGCATCTAAAGAGAACCAAAAGGAGAATTTTCTTTCGTCAAAATTTTTCAGAAAATCACGTTTTAAGGAAATCCCGCATCGTGCGAAATTATCTTGTTTTTCCTAAACAACACGTTGTAAGTCGAAAAGCTTTCATGTTGCGTGTATGTCTAAGTGTGTAGCCTAAAAAGAGAAGGCACAGGACAGTTTTCTCTCGAAAGGATATGTAAGAATACCACTTCATAAGGAAATACAGTTTTGCAGAGTAAAGACATATACGTACGCATTGGAAACTCTTTACGAGAAGAAATAAAGCATAGTACAAAATTAGCTTGTATCTCCAAAACTACACGTTGTATCTCGAAAAGAATTGTTGTGGCGTGCACGTCTTAACATGTAGCATCTAAAGAGAACCAAAAGGAGAATTTTCTTTCGTCAAAATTTTTCAGAAAATCACGTTTTAAGGAAATCCCGCATCGTGCGAAATTATCTTGTTTTTCCTAAACAACACGTTGTAAGTCGAAAAGCTTTCATGTTGCGTGTATGTCTAAGTGTGTAGCCTCAAAAGAGAAGGCACAGGACAGTTTTCTCTCGAAAGGATATGTAAGAATACCACTTCATAAGGAAATACAGTTTTGCAGAGTAAAGACATATACGTACGCATTGGAAACTCTTTACGAGAAGAAATAACGCATAGTACAAAATTAGCTTGTATCTCCAAAACTACACGTTGTATCTCGAAAAGAATTGTTGTGGCGTGTACGTCTTAACATGTAGCATCTAAAGAGAACCAAAAGGAGAATTTTCTTTCGTCAAAATTTTTCAGAAAATCACGTTTTAAGGAAATCCCGCATCGTGCGAAATTATCTTGTTTTTCCTAAACAACACGTTGTAAGTCGAAAAGCTTTCATGTTGCGTGTATGTCTAAGTGTGTAGCCTCAAAAGAGAAGGCACAGGACAGTTTTCTCTCGAAAGGATATGTAAGAATACCACTTCATAAGGAAATACAGTTTTGCAGAGTAAAGACATATACGTACGCATTGGAAACTCTTTACGAGAAGAAATAACGCATCGTACAAAATTAGCTTGTATCTCCAAAACTACACGTTGTATCTCGAAAAGAATTGTTGTGGCGTGTACGTCTTAACATGTAGCATCTAAAGAGAACCAAAAGGAGAATTTTCTTTCGTCAAAATTTTTCAGAAAATCACGTTTTAAGGAAATCCCGCATCGTGCGAAATTATCTTGTTTTTCCTAAACAACACGTTGTAAGTCGAAAAGCTTTCATGTTGCGTGTATGTCTAAGTGTGTAGCCTCAAAAGAGAAGGCACAGGACAGTTTTCTCTCGAAAGGATATGTAAGAATACCACTTCATAAGGAAATACAGTTTTGCAGAGTAAAGACATATACGTACGCATTGGAAACTCTTTACGAGAAGAAATAACGCATAGTACAAAATTAGCTTGTATCTCCAAAACTACACGTTGTATCTCGAAAAGAATTGTTGTGGCGTGCACGTCTTAACATGTAGCATCTAAAGAGAACCAAAAGGAGAATTTTCTTTCGTCAAAATTTTTCAGAAAATCACGTTTTAAGGAAATCCCGCATCGTGCGAAATTATCTTGTTTTTCCTAAACAACACGTTGTAAGTCGAAAAGCTTTCATGTTGCGTGTATGTCTAAGTGTGTAGCCTAAAAAGAGAAGGCACAGGACAGTTTTCTCTCGAAAGGATATGTAAGAATACCACTTCATAAGGAAATACAGTTTTGCAGAGTAAAGACATATACGTACGCATTGGAAACTCTTTACGAGAAGAAATAAAGCATAGTACAAAATTAGCTTGTATCTCCAAAACTACACGTTGTATCTCGAAAAGAATTGTTGTGGCGTGCACGTCTTAACATGTAGCATCTAAAGAGAACCAAAAGGAGAATTTTCTTTCGTCAAAATTTTTCAGAAAATCACGTTTTAAGGAAATCCCGCATCGTGCGAAATTATCTTGTTTTTCCTAAACAACACGTTGTAAGTCGAAAAGCTTTCATGTTGCGTGTATGTCTAAGTGTGTAGCCTCAAAAGAGAAGGCACAGGACAGTTTTCTCTCGAAAGGATATGTAAGAATACCACTTCATAAGGAAATACAGTTTTGCAGAGTAAAGACATATACGTACGCATTGGAAACTCTTTACGAGAAGAAATAACGCATAGTACAAAATTAGCTTGTATCTCCAAAACTACACGTTGTATCTCGAAAAGAATTGTTGTGGCGTGTACGTCTTAACATGTAGCATCTAAAGAGAACCAAAAGGAGAATTTTCTTTCGTCAAAATTTTTCAGAAAATCACGTTTTAAGGAAATCCCGCATCGTGCGAAATTATCTTGTTTTTCCTAAACAACACGTTGTAAGTCGAAAAGCTTTCATGTTGCGTGTATGTCTAAGTGTGTAGCCTCAAAAGAGAAGGCACAGGACAGTTTTCTCTCGAAAGGATATGTAAGAATACCACTTCATAAGGAAATACAGTTTTGCAGAGTAAAGACATATACGTACGCATTGGAAACTCTTTACGAGAAGAAATAACGCATAGTACAAAATTAGCTTGTATCTCCAAAACTACACGTTGTATCTCGAAAAGAATTGTTGTGGCGTGTACGTCTTAACATGTAGCATCTAAAGAGAACCAAAAGGAGAATTTTCTTTCGTCAAAATTTTTCAGAAAATCACGTTTTAAGGAAATCCCGCATCGTGCGAAATTATCTTGTTTTTCCTAAACAACACGTTGTAAGTCGAAAAGCTTTCATGTTGCGTGTATGTCTAAGTGTGTAGCCTCAAAAGAGAAGGCACAGGACAGTTTTCTCTCGAAAGGATATGTAAGAATACCACTTCATAAGGAAATACAGTTTTGCAGAGTAAAGACATATACGTACGCATTGGAAACTCTTTACGAGAAGAAATAACGCATAGTACAAAATTAGCTTGTATCTCCAAAACTACACGTTGTATCTCGAAAAGAATTGTTGTGGCGTGTACGTCTTAACATGTAGCATCTAAAGAGAACCAAAAGGAGAATTTTCTTTCGTCAAAATTTTTCAGAAAATCACGTTTTAAGGAAATCCCGCATCGTGCGAAATTATCTTGTTTTTCCTAAACAACACGTTGTAAGTCGAAAAGCTTTCATGTTGCGTGTATGTCTAAGTGTGTAGCCTCAAAAGAGAAGGCACAGGACAGTTTTCTCTCGAAAGGATATGTAAGAATACCACTTCATAAGGAAATACAGTTTTGCAGAGTAAAGACATATACGTACGCATTGGAAACTCTTTACGAGAAGAAATAACGCATCGTACAAAATTAGCTTGTATCTCCAAAACTACACGTTGTATCTCGAAAAGAATTGTTGTGGCGTGTACGTCTTAACATGTAGCATCTAAAGAGAACCAAAAGGAGAATTTTCTTTAGTCAAAATTTTTCAGAAAATCACGTTTTAAGGAAATCCCGCATCGTGCGAAATTATCTTGTTTTTCCTAAACAACACGTTGTAAGTCGAAAAGCTTTCATGTTGCGTGTATGTCTAAGTGTGTAGCCTCAAAAGAGAAGGCACAGGACAGTTTTCTCTCGAAAGGATATGTAAGAATACCACTTCATAAGGAAATACAGTTTTGCAGAGTAAAGACATATACGTACGCATTGGAAACTCTTTACGAGAAGAAATAACACATAGTACAAAATTAGCTTGTATCTCCAAAACTACACGTTGTATCTCGAAAAGAATTGTTGTGGCGTGCACGTCTTAACATGTAGCATCTAAAGAGAACCAAAAGGAGAATTTTCTTTCGTCAAAATTTTTCAGAAAATCACGTTTTAAGGAAATCCCGCATCGTGCGAAATTATCTTGTTTTTCCTAAACAACACGTTGTAAGTCGAAAAGCTTTCATGTTGCGTGTATGTCTAAGTGTGTAGCCTCAAAAGAGAAGGCACAGGACAGTTTTCTCTCGAAAGGATATGTAAGAATACCACTTCATAAGGAAATACAGTTTTGCAGAGTAAAGACATATACGTACGCATTGGAAACTCTTTACGAGAAGAAATAACGCATAGTACAAAATTAGCTTGTATCTCCAAAACTACACGTTGTATCTCGAAAAGAATTGTTGTGGCGTGCACGTCTTAACATGTAGCATCTAAAGAGAACCAAAAGGAGAATTTTCTTTCGTCAAAATTTTTCAGAAAATCACGTTTTAAGGAAATCCCGCATCGTGCGAAATTATCTTGTTTTTCCTAAACAACACGTTGTAAGTCGAAAAGCTTTCATGTTGCGTGTATGTCTAAGTGTGTAGCCTCAAAAGAGAAGGCACAGGACAGTTTTCTCTCGAAAGGATATGTAAGAATACCACTTCATAAGGAAATACAGTTTTGCAGAGTAAAGACATATACGTACGCATTGGAAACTCTTTACGAGAAGAAATAACGCATAGTACAAAATTAGCTTGTATCTCCAAAACTACACGTTGTATCTCGAAAAGAATTGTTGTGGCGTGTACGTCTTAACATGTAGCATCTAAAGAGAACCAAAAGGAGAATTTTCTTTCGTCAAAATTTTTCAGAAAATCACGTTTTAAGGAAATCCCGCATCGTGCGAAATTATCTTGTTTTTCCTAAACAACACGTTGTAAGTCGAAAAGCTTTCATGTTGCGTGTATGTCTAAGTGTGTAGCCTCAAAAGAGAAGGCACAGGACAGTTTTCTCTCGAAAGGATATGTAAGAATACCACTTCATAAGGAAATACAGTTTTGCAGAGTAAAGACATATACGTACGCATTGGAAACTCTTTACGAGAAGAAATAACGCATAGTACAAAATTAGCTTGTATCTCCAAAACTACACGTTGTATCTCGAAAAGAATTGTTGTGGCGTGTACGTCTTAACATGTAGCATCTAAAGAGAACCAAAAGGAGAATTTTCTTTCGTCAAAATTTTTCAGAAAATCACGTTTTAAGGAAATCCCGCATCGTGCGAAATTATCTTGTTTTTCCTAAACAACACGTTGTAAGTCGAAAAGCTTTCATGTTGCGTGTATGTCTAAGTGTGTAGCCTCAAAAGAGAAGGCACAGGACAGTTTTCTCTCGAAAGGATATGTAAGAATACCACTTCATAAGGAAATACAGTTTTGCAGAGTAAAGACATATACGTACGCATTGGAAGCTCTTTACGAGAAGAAATAACGCATCGTACAAAATTAGCTTGTATCTCCAAAACTACACGTTGTATCTCGAAAAGAATTGTTGTGGCGTGCACGTCTTAACATGTAGCATCTAAAGAGAACCAAAAGGAGAATTTTCTTTCGTCAAAATTTTTCAGAAAATCACGTTTTAAGGAAATCCCGCATCGTGCGAAATTATCTTGTTTTTCCTAAACAACACGTTGTAAGTCGAAAAGCTTTCATGTTGCGTGTATGTCTAAGTGTGTAGCCTCAAAAGAGAAGGCACAGGACAGTTTTCTCTCGAAAGGATATGTAAGAATACCACTTCATAAGGAAATACAGTTTTGCAGAGTAAAGACATATACGTTCGCATTGGAAACTCTTTACGAGAAGAAATAACGCATAGTACAAAATTAGCTTGTATCTCCAAAACTACACGTTGTATCTCGAAAAGAATTGTTGTGGCGTGTACGTCTTAACATGTAGCATCTAAAGAGAACCAAAAGGAGAATTTTCTTTCGTCAAAATTTTTCAGAAAATCACGTTTTAAGGAAATCCCGCATCGTGCGAAATTATCTTGTTTTTCCTAAACAACACGTTGTAAGTCGAAAAGCTTTCATGTTGCGTGTATGTCTAAGTGTGTAGCCTCAAAAGAGAAGGCACAGGACAGTTTTCTCTCGAAAGGATATGTAAGAATACCACTTCATAAGGAAATACAGTTTTGCAGAGTAAAGACATATACGTACGCATTGGAAACTCTTTACGAGAAGAAATAACGCATCGTACAAAATTAGCTTGTATCTCCAAAACTACACGTTGTATCTCGAAAAGAATTGTTGTGGCGTGTACGTCTTAACATGTAGCATCTAAAGAGAACCAAAAGGAGAATTTTCTTTCGTCAAAATTTTTCAGAAAATCACGTTTTAAGGAAATCCCGCATCGTGCGAAATTATCTTGTTTTTCCTAAACAACACGTTGTAAGTCGAAAAGCTTTCATGTTGCGTGTATGTCTAAGTGTGTAGCCTCAAAAGAGAAGGCACAGGACAGTTTTCTCTCGAAAGGATATGTAAGAATACCACTTCATAAGGAAATACAGTTTTGCAGAGTAAAGACATATACGTACGCATTGGAAACTCTTTACGAGAAGAAATAACGCATAGTACAAAATTAGCTTGTATCTCCAAAACTACACGTTGTATCTCGAAAAGAATTGTTGTGGCGTGCACGTCTTAACATGTAGCATCTAAAGAGAACCAAAAGGAGAATTTTCTTTCGTCAAAATTTTTCAGAAAATCACGTTTTAAGGAAATCCCGCATCGTGCGAAATTATCTTGTTTTTCCTAAACAACACGTTGTAAGTCGAAAAGCTTTCATGTTGCGTGTATGTCTAAGTGTGTAGCCTCAAAAGAGAAGGCACAGGACAGTTTTCTCTCGAAAGGATATGTAAGAATACCACTTCATAAGGAAATACAGTTTTGCAGAGTAAAGACATATACGTACGCATTGGAAACTCTTTACGAGAAGAAATAACGCATAGTACAAAATTAGCTTGTATCTCCAAAACTACACGTTGTATCTCGAAAAGAATTGTTGTGGCGTGCACGTCTTAACATGTAGCATCTAAAGAGAACCAAAAGGAGAATTTTCTTTCGTCAAAATTTTTCAGAAAATCACGTTTTAAGGAAATCCCGCATCGTGCGAAATTATCTTGTTTTTCCTAAACAACACGTTGTAAGTCGAAAAGCTTTCATGTTGCGTGTATGTCTAAGTGTGTAGCCTCAAAGAGAAGGCACAGGACAGTTTTCTCTCGAAAGGATATGTAAGAATACCACTTCATAAGGAAATACAGTTTTGCAGAGTAAAGACATATACGTACGCATTGGAAACTCTTTACGAGAAGAAATAATGCATAGTACAAAATTAGCTTGTATCTCCAAAACTACACGTTGTATCTCGAAAAGAATTGTTGTGGCGTGTACGTCTTAACATGTAGCATCTAAAGAGAACCAAAAGGAGAATTTTCTTTCGTCAAAATTTTTCAGAAAATCACGTTTTAAGGAAATCCCGCATCGTGCGAAATTATCTTGTTTTTCCTAAACAACACGTTGTAAGTCGAAAAGCTTTCATGTTGCGTGTATGTCTAAGTGTGTAGCCTCAAAAGAGAAGGCACAGGACAGTTTTCTCTCGAAAGGATATGTAAGAATACCACTTCATAAGGAAATACAGTTTTGCAGAGTAAAGACATATACGTACGCATTGGAAACTCTTTACGAGAAGAAATAACGCATAGTACAAAATTAGCTTGTATCTCCAAAACTACACGTTGTATCTCGAAAAGAATTGTTGTGGCGTGTACGTCTTAACATGTAGCATCTAAAGAGAACCAAAAGGAGAATTTTCTTTCGTCAAAATTTTTCAGAAAATCACGTTTTAAGGAAATCCCGCATCGTGCGAAATTATCTTGTTTTTCCTAAACAACACGTTGTAAGTCGAAAAGCTTTCATGTTGCGTGTATGTCTAAGTGTGTAGCCTCAAAAGAGAAGGCACAGGACAGTTTTCTCTCGAAAGGATATGTAAGAATACCACTTCATAAGGAAATACAGTTTTGCAGAGTAAAGACATATACGTACGCATTGGAAGCTCTTTACGAGAAGAAATAACGCATAGTACAAAATTAGCTTGTATCTCCAAAACTACACGTTGTATCTCGAAAAGAATTGTTGTGGCGTGCACGTCTTAACATGTAGCATCTAAAGAGAACCAAAAGGAGAATTTTCTTTCGTCAAAATTTTTCAGAAAATCACGTTTTAAGGAAATCCCGCATCGTGCGAAATTATCTTGTTTTTCCTAAACAACACGTTGTAAGTCGAAAAGCTTTCATGTTGCGTGTATGTCTAAGTGTGTAGCCTCAAAAGAGAAGGCACAGGACAGTTTTCTCTCGAAAGGATATGTAAGAATACCACTTCATAAGGAAATACAGTTTTGCAGAGTAAAGACATATACGTACGCATTGGAAACTCTTTACGAGAAGAAATAACGCATAGTACAAAATTAGCTTGTATCTCCAAAACTACACGTTGTATCTCGAAAAGAATTGTTGTGGCGTGCACGTCTTAACATGTAGCATCTAAAGAGAACCAAAAGGAGAATTTTCTTTCGTCAAAATTTTTCAGAAAATCACGTTTTAAGGAAATCCCGCATCGTGCGAAAATTATCTTGTTTTTCCTAAACAACACGTTGTAAGTCGAAAAGCTTTCATGTTGCGTGTATGTCTAAGTGTGTAGCCTCAAAAGAGAAGGCACAGGACAGTTTTCTCTCGAAAGGATATGTAAGAATACCACTTCATAAGGAAATACAGTTTTGCAGAGTAAAGACATATACGTACGCATTGGAAACTCTTTACGAGAAGAAATAACGCATAGTACAAAATTAGCTTGTATCTCCAAAACTACACGTTGTATCTCGAAAAGAATTGTTGTGGCGTGTACGTCTTAACATGTAGCATCTAAAGAGAACCAAAAGGAGAATTTTCTTTCGTCAAAATTTTTCAGAAAATCACGTTTTAAGGAAATCCCGCATCGTGCGAAATTATCTTGTTTTTCCTAAACAACACGTTGTAAGTCGAAAAGCTTTCATGTTGCGTGTATGTCTAAGTGTGTAGCCTCAAAAGAGAAGGCACAGGACAGTTTTCTCTCGAAAGGATATGTAAGAATACCACTTCATAAGGAAATACAGTTTTGCAGAGTAAAGACATATACGTACGCATTGGAAACTCTTTACGAGAAGAAATAACGCATAGTACAAAATTAGCTTGTATCTCCAAAACTACACGTTGTATCTCGAAAAGAATTGTTGTGGCGTGCACGTCTTATCATGTAGCATCTAAAGAGAACCAAAAGGAGAATTTTCTTTCGTCAAAATTTTTCAGAAAATCACGTTTTAAGGAAATCCCGCATCGTGCGAAATTATCTTGTTTTTCCTAAACAACACGTTGTAAGTCGAAAAGCTTTCATGTTGCGTGTATGTCTAAGTGTGTAGCCTCAAAAGAGAAGGCACAGGACAGTTTTCTCTCGAAAGGATATGTAAGAATACCACTTCATAAGGAAATACAGTTTTGCAGAGTAAAGACATATACGTACGCATTGGAAACTCTTTACGAGAAGAAATAACGCATAGTACAAAATTAGCTTGTATCTCCAAAACTACACGTTGTATCTCGAAAAGAATTGTTGTGGCGTTACGTCTTAACATGTAGCATCTAAAGAGAACCAAAAGGAGAATTTTCTTTCGTCAAAATTTTTCAGAAAATCACGTTTTAAGGAAATCCCGCATCGTGCGAAATTATCTTGTTTTTCCTAAACAACACGTTGTAAGTCGAAAAGCTTTCATGTTGCGTGTATGTCTAAGTGTGTAGCCTCAAAAGAGAAGGCACAGGACAGTTTTCTCTCGAAAGGATATGTAAGAATACCACTTCATAAGGAAATACAGTTTTGCAGAGTAAAGACATATACGTACGCATTGGAAACTCTTTACGAGAAGAAATAACGCATAGTACAAAATTAGCTTGTATCTCCAAAACTACACGTTGTATCTCGAAAAGAATTGTTGTGGCGTGCACGTCTTAACATGTAGCATCTAAAGAGAACCAAAAGGAGAATTTTCTTTCGTCAAAATTTTTCAGAAAATCACGTTTTAAGGAAATCCCGCATCGTGCGAAATTATCTTGTTTTTCCTAAACAACACGTTGTAAGTCGAAAAGCTTTCATGTTGCGTGTATGTCTAAGTGTGTAGCCTCAAAAGAGAAGGCACAGGACAGTTTTCTCTCGAAAGGATATGTAAGAATACCACTTCATAAGGAAATACAGTTTTGCAGAGTAAAGACATATACGTACGCATTGGAAACTCTTTACGAGAAGAAATAACGCATAGTACAAAATTAGCTTGTATCTCCAAAACTACACGTTGTATCTCGAAAAGAATTGTTGTGGCGTGTACGTCTTAACATGTAGCATCTAAAGAGAACCAAAAGGAGAATTTTCTTTCGTCAAAATTTTTCAGAAAATCACGTTTTAAGGAAATCCCGCATCGTGCGAAATTATCTTGTTTTTCCTAAACAACACGTTGTAAGTCGAAAAGCTTTCATGTTGCGTGTATGTCTAAGTGTGTAGCCTCAAAAGAGAAGGCACAGGACAGTTTTCTCTCGAAAGGATATGTAAGAATACCACTTCATAAGGAAATACAGTTTTGCAGAGTAAAGACATATACGTACGCATTGGAAACTCTTTACGAGAAGAAATAACGCATAGTACAAAATTAGCTTGTATCTCCAAAACTACACGTTGTATCTCGAAAAGAATTGTTGTGGCGTGTACGTCTTAACATGTAGCATCTAAAGAGAACCAAAAGGAGAATTTTCTTTCGTCAAAATTTTTCAGAAAATCACGTTTTAAGGAAATCCCGCATCGTGCGAAATTATCTTGTTTTTCCTAAACAACACGTTGTAAGTCGAAAAGCTTTCATGTTGCGTGTATGTCTAAGTGTGTAGCCTCAAAAGAGAAGGCACAGGACAGTTTTCTCTCGAAAGGATATGTAAGAATACCACTTCATAAGGAAATACAGTTTTGCAGAGTAAAGACATATACGTACGCATTGGAAACTCTTTACGAGAAGAAATAACGCATAGTACAAAATTAGCTTGTATCTCCAAAACTACACGTTGTATCTCGAAAAGAATTGTTGTGGCGTGCACGTCTTAACATGTAGCATCTAAAGAGAACCAAAAGGAGAATTTTCTTTCGTCAAAATTTTTCAGAAAATCACGTTTTAAGGAAATCCGCATCGTGCGAAATTATCTTGTTTTTCCTAAACAACACGTTGTAAGTCGAAAAGCTTTCATGTTGCGTGTATGTCTAAGTGTGTAGCCTCAAAAGAGAAGGCACAGGACAGTTTTCTCTCGAAAGGATATGTAAGAATACCACTTCATAAGGAAATACAGTTTTGCAGAGTAAAGACATATACGTACGCATTGGAAACTCTTTACGAGAAGAAATAACGCATCGTACAAAATTAGCTTGTATCTCCAAAACTACACGTTGTATCTCGAAAAGAATTGTTGTGGCGTGTACGTCTTAACATGTAGCATCTAAAGAGAACCAAAAGGAGAATTTTCTTTCGTCAAAATTTTTCAGAAAATCACGTTTTAAGTAAATCCGCATCGTGCGAAATTATCTTGTTTTTCCTAAACAACACGTTGTAAGTCGAAAAGCTTTCATGTTGCGTGTATGTCTAAGTGTGTAGCCTCAAAAGAGAAGGCACAGGACAGTTTTCTCTCGAAAGGATATGTAAGAATACCACTTCATAAGGAAATACAGTTTTGCAGAGTAAAGACATATACGTACGCATTGGAAACTCTTTACGAGAAGAAATAACGCATAGTACAAAATTAGCTTGTATCTCCAAAACTACACGTTGTATCTCGAAAAGAATTGTTGTGGCGTGTACGTCTTAACATGTAGCATCTAAAGAGAACCAAAAGGAGAATTTTCTTTCGTCAAAATTTTTCAGAAAATCACGTTTTAAGGAAATCCCGCATCGTGCGAAATTATCTTGTTTTTCCTAAACAACACGTTGTAAGTCGAAAAGCTTTCATGTTGCGTGTATGTCTAAGTGTGTAGCCTCAAAAGAAAAGGAAGGCACAGGACAGTTTTCTCTCGATAGGATATGTAAGAATACCACTTCATAAGGAAATACAGTTTTGCAGAGTAAAGACATATACGTACGCATTGGAAACTCTTTACGAGAAGAAATAACGCATAGTACAAAATTAGCTTGTATCTCCAAAACTACACGTTGTATCTCGAAAAGAATTGTTGTGGCGTGTACGTCTTAACATGTAGCATCTAAAGAGAACCAAAAGGAGAATTTTCTTTCGTCAAAATTTTTCAGAAAATCACGTTTTAAGGAAATCCCGCATCGTGCGAAATTATCTTGTTTTTCCTAAACAACACGTTGTAAGTCGAAAAGCTTTCATGTTGCGTGTATGTCTAAGTGTGTAGCCTCAAAAGAGAAGGCACAGGACAGTTTTCTCTCGAAAGGATATGTAAGAATACCACTTCATAAGGAAATACAGTTTTGCAGAGTAAAGACATATACGTACGCATTGGAAACTCTTTACGAGAAGAAATAATGCATAGTACAAAATTAGCTTGTATCTCCAAAACTACACGTTGTATCTCGAAAAGAATTGTTGTGGCGTGTACGTCTTAACATGTAGCATCTAAAGAGAACCAAAAGGAGAATTTTCTTTCGTCAAAATTTTTCAGAAAATCACGTTTTAAGGAAATCCCGCATCGTGCGAAATTATCTTGTTTTTCCTAAACAACACGTTGTAAGTCGAAAAGCTTTCATGTTGCGTGTATGTCTAAGTGTGTAGCCTCAAAAGAGAAGGCACAGGACAGTTTTCTCTCGAAAGGATATGTAAGAATACCACTTCATAAGGAAATACAGTTTTGCAGAGTAAAGACATATACGTACGCATTGGAAACTCTTTACGAGAAGAAATAACGCATAGTACAAAATTAGCTTGTATCTCCAAAACTACACGTTGTATCTCGAAAAGAATTGTTGTGGCGTGCACGTCTTAACATGTAGCATCTAAAGAGAACCAAAAGGAGAATTTTCTTTCGTCAAAATTTTTCAGAAAATCACGTTTTAAGGAAATCCCGCATCGTGCGAAATTATCTTGTTTTTCCTAAACAACACGTTGTAAGTCGAAAAGCTTTCATGTTGCGTGTATGTCTAAGTGTGTAGCCTCAAAAGAGAAGGCACAGGACAGTTTTCTCTCGAAAGGATATGTAAGAATACCACTTCATAAGGAAATACAGTTTTGCAGAGTAAAGACATATACGTACGCATTGGAAACGCTTTACGAGAAGAAATAATGCATAGTACAAAATTAGCTTGTATCTCCAAAACTACACGTTGTATCTCGAAAAGAATTGTTGTGGCGTGTACGTCTTAACATGTAGCATCTAAAGAGAACCAAAAGGAGAATTTTCTTTCGTCAAAATTTTTCAGAAAATCACGTTTTAAGGAAATCCCGCATCGTGCGAAATTATCTTGTTTTTCCTAAACAACACGTTGTAAGTCGAAAAGCTTTCATGTTGCGTGTATGTCTAAGTGTGTAGCCTCAAAAGAGAAGGCACAGGACAGTTTTCTCTCGAAAGGATATGTAAGAATACCACTTCATAAGGAAATACAGTTTTGCAGAGTAAAGACATATACGTACGCATTGGAAACTCTTTACGAGAAGAAATAACGCATAGTACAAAATTAGCTTGTATCTCCAAAACTACACGTTGTATCTCGAAAAGAATTGTTGTGGCGTGTACGTCTTAACATGTAGCATCTAAAGAGAACCAAAAGGAGAATTTTCTTTCGTCAAAATTTTTCAGAAAATCACGTTTTAAGGAAATCCCGCATCGTGCGAAATTATCTTGTTTTTCCTAAACAACACGTTGTAAGTCGAAAAGCTTTCATGTTGCGTGTATGTCTAAGTGTGTAGCCTCAAAAGAGAAGGCACAGGACAGTTTTCTCTCGAAAGGATATGTAAGAATACCACTTCATAAGGAAATACAGTTTTGCAGAGTAAAGACATATACGTACGCATTGGAAACTCTTTACGAGAAGAAATAACGCATAGTACAAAATTAGCTTGTATCTCCAAAACTACACGTTGTATCTCGAAAAGAATTGTTGTGGCGTGCACGTCTTAACATGTAGCATCTAAAGAGAACCAAAAGGAGAATTTTCTTTCGTCAAAATTTTTCAGAAAATCACGTTTTAAGGAAATCCCGCATCGTGCGAAATTATCTTGTTTTTCCTAAACAACACGTTGTAAGTCGAAAAGCTTTCATGTTGCGTGTATGTCTAAGTGTGTAGCCTCAAAAGAGAAGGCACAGGACAGTTTTCTCTCGAAAGGATATGTAAGAATACCACTTCATAAGGAAATACAGTTTTGCAGAGTAAAGACATATACGTACGCATTGGAAACTCTTTACGAGAAGAAATAACGCATAGTACAAAATTAGCTTGTATCTCCAAAACTACACGTTGTATCTCGAAAAGAATTGTTGTGGCGTGTACGTCTTAACATGTAGCATCTAAAGAGAACCAAAAGGAGAATTTTCTTTCGTCAAAATTTTTCAGAAAATCACGTTTTAAGGAAATCCCGCATCGTGCGAAATTATCTTGTTTTTCCTAAACAACACGTTGTAAGTCGAAAAGCTTTCATGTTGCGTGTATGTCTAAGTGTGTAGCCTCAAAAGAGAAGGCACAGGACAGTTTTCTCTCTAAAGGATATGTAAGAATACCACTTCATAAGGAAATACAGTTTTGCAGAGTAAAGACATATACGTACGCATTGGAAACTCTTTACGAGAAGAAATAACGCATAGTACAAAATTAGCTTGTATCTCCAAAACTACACGTTGTATCTCGAAAAGAATTGTTGTGGCGTGTACGTCTTAACATGTAGCATCTAAAGAGAACCAAAAGGAGAATTTTCTTTCGTCAAAATTTTTCAGAAAATCACGTTTTAAGGAAATCCCGCATCGTGCGAAATTATCTTGTTTTTCCTAAACAACACGTTGTAAGTCGAAAAGCTTTCATGTTGCGTGTATGTCTAAGTGTGTAGCCTCAAAAGAGAAGGCACAGGACAGTTTTCTCTCGAAAGGATATGTAAGAATACCACTTCATAAGGAAATACAGTTTTGCAGAGTAAAGACATATACGTACGCATTGGAAACTCTTTACGAGAAGAAATAACGCATAGTACAAAATTAGCTTGTATCTCCAAAACTACACGTTGTATCTCGAAAAGAATTGTTGTGGCGTGTACGTCTTAACATGTAGCATCTAAAGAGAACCAAATGAGAATTTTCTTTCGTCAAAATTTTTCAGAAAATCACGTTTTAAGGAAATCCCGCATCGTGCGAAATTATCTTGTTTTTCCTAAACAACACGTTGTAAGTCGAAAAGCTTTCATGTTGCGTGTATGTCTAAGTGTGTAGCCTCAAAAGAGAAGGCACAGGACAGTTTTCTCTCGAAAGGATATGTAAGAATACCACTTCATAAGGAAATACAGTTTTGCAGAGTAAAGACATATACGTACGCATTGGAAACTCTTTACGAGAAGAAATAACGCATCGTACAAAATTAGCTTGTATCTCCAAAACTACACGTTGTATCGCGAAAAGAATTGTTGTGGCGTGTACGTCTTAACATGTAGCATCTAAAGAGAACCAAAAGGAGAATTTTCTTTCGTCAAAATTTTTCAGAAAATCACGTTTTAAGGAAATCCCGCAACGTGCGAAATTATCTTGTTTTTCCTAAACAACACGTTGTAAGTCGAAAAGCTTTCATGTTGCGTGTATGTCTAAGTGTGTAGCCTCAAAAGAGAAGGCACAGGACAGTTTTCTCTCAAAAGGATATGTAAGAATACCACTTCATAAGGAAATACAGTTTTGCAGAGTAAAGACATATACGTACGCATTGGAAACTCTTTACGAGAAGAAATAACGCATAGTACAAAATTAGCTTGTATCTCCAAAACTACACGTTGTATCTCGAAAAGAATTGTTGTGGCGTGTACGTCTTAACATGTAGCATCTAAAGAGAACCAAAAGGAGAATTTTCTTTCGTCAAAATTTTTCAGAAAATCACGTTTTAAGGAAATCCCGCATCGTGCGAAATTATCTTGTTTTTCCTAAACAACACGTTGTAGGTCGAAAAGCTTTCATGTTGCGTGTATGTCTAAGTGTGTAGCCTCAAAAGAGAAGGCACAGGACAGTTTTCTCTCGAAAGGATATGTAAGAATACCACTTCATAAGGAAATACAGTTTTGCAGAGTAAAGACATATACGTACGCATTGGAAACTCTTTACGAGAAGAAATAACGCATAGTACAAAATTAGCTTGTATCTCCAAAACTACACGTTGTATCTCGAAAAGAATTGTTGTGGCGTGTACGTCTTAACATGTAGCATCTAAAGAGAACCAAAAGGAGAATTTTCTTTCGTCAAAATTTTCAGAAAATCACGTTTTAAGGAAATCCCGCATCGTGCGAAATTATCTTGTTTTTCCTAAACAACACGTTGTAAGTCGAAAAGCTTTCATGTTGCGTGTATGTCTAAGTGTGTAGCCTCAAAAGAGAAGGCACAGGACAGTTTTCTCTCGAAAGGATATGTAAGAATACCACTTCATAAGGAAATACAGTTTTGCAGAGTAAAGACATATACGTACGCATTGGAAACTCTTTACGAGAAGAAATAACGCATCGTACAAAATTAGCTTGTATCTCCAAAACTACACGTTGTATCGCGAAAAGAATTGTTGTGGCGTTTACGTCTTAACATGTAGCATCTAAAGAGAACCAAAAGGAGAATTTTCTTTCGTCAAAATTTTTCAGAAAATCACGTTTTAAGGAAATCCCGCATCGTGCGAAATTATCTTGTTTTTCCTAAACAACACGTTGTAAGTCGAAAAGCTTTCATGTTGCGTGTATGTCTAAGTGTGTAGCCTCAAAAGAGAAGGCACAGGACAGTTTTCTCTCAAAAGGATATGTAAGAATACCACTTCATAAGGAAATACAGTTTTGCAGAGTAAAGACATATACGTACGCATTGGAAACTCTTTACGAGAAGAAATAACGCATAGTACAAAATTAGCTTGTATCTCCAAAACTACACGTTGTATCTCGAAAAGAATTGTTTTGGCGTGTACGTCTTAACATGTAGCATCTAAAGAGAACCAAAAGGAGAATTTTCTTTCGTCAAAATTTTTCAGAAAATCACGTTTTAAGGAAATCCCGCATCGTGCGAAATTATCTTGTTTTTCCTAAACAACACGTTGTAAGTCGAAAAGCTTTCATGTTGCGTGTATGTCTAAGTGTGTAGCCTCAAAAGAGAAGGCACAGGACAGTTTTCTCTCGAAAGGATATGTAAGAATACCACTTCATAAGGAAATACAGTTTTGCAGAGTAAAGACATATACGTACGCATTGGAAACTCTTTACGAGAAGAAATAACGCATCGTACAAAATTAGCTTGTATCTCCAAAACTACACGTTGTATCTCGAAAAGAATTGTTGTGGCGTGTACGTCTTAACATGTAGCATCTAAAGAGAACCAAAAGGAGAATTTTCTTTCGTCAAAATTTTTCAGAAAATCACGTTTTAAGGAAATCCCGCATCGTGCGAAATTATCTTGTTTTTCCTAAACAACACGTTGTAAGTCGAAAAGCTTTCATGTTGCGTGTATGTCTAAGTGTGTAGCCTCAAAAGAGAAGGCACAGGACAGTTTTCTCTCGAAAGGATATGTAAGAATACCACTTCATAAGGAAATACAGTTTTGCAGAGTAAAGACATATACGTACGCATTGGAAACTCTTTACGAGAAGAAATAACGCATAGTACAAAATTAGCTTGTATCTCCAAAACTACACGTTGTATCTCGAAAAGAATTGTTGTGGCGTGTACGTCTTAACATGTAGCATCTAAAGAGAACCAAAAGGAGAATTTTCTTTCGTCAAAATTTTTCAGAAAATCACGTTTTAAGGAAATCCCGCATCGTGCGAAATTATCTTGTTTTTCCTAAACAACACGTTGTAAGTCGAAAAGCTTTCATGTTGCGTGTATGTCTAAGTGTGTAGCCTCAAAAGAGAAGGCACAGGACAGTTTTCTCTCTAAAGGATATGTAAGAATACCACTTCATAAGGAAATACAGTTTTGCAGAGTAAAGACATATACGTACGCATTGGAAACTCTTTACGAGAAGAAATAACGCATAGTACAAAATTAGCTTGTATCTCCAAAACTACACGTTGCATCTCGAAAAGAATTGTTGTGGCGTGCACGTCTTAACATGTAGCATCTAAAGAGAACCAAAAGGAGAATTTTCTTTCGTCAAAATTTTTCAGAAAATCACGTTTTAAGGAAATCCCGCATCGTGCGAAATTATCTTGTTTTTCCTAAACAACACGTTGTAAGTCGAAAAAAAAAAAAAAACAAAAGAAAAAAAAAAAAAAAAAAAAAAAAAAAAAAAAAAAAAAAAAAAAAAAAAAAAAAAAATATGTAAGAATACCACTTCATAAGGAAATACAGTTTTGCAGAGTAAAGACATATACGTACGCATTGGAAACTCTTTACGAGAAGAAATAACGCATCGTACAAAATTAGCTTGTATCTCCAAAACTACACGTTGTATCTCGAAAAGAATTGTTGTGGCGTGTACGTCTTAACATGTAGCATCTAAAGAGAACCAAAAGGAGAATTTTCTTTCGTCAAAATTTTTCAGAAAATCACGTTTTAAGGAAATCCCGCATCGTGCGAAATTATCTTGTTTTTCCTAAACAACACGTTGTAAGTCGAAAAGCTTTCATGTTGCGTGTATGTCTAAGTGTGTAGCCTCAAAAGAGAAGGCACAGGACAGTTTTCTCTCGAAAGGATATGTAAGAATACCACTTCATAAGGAAATACAGTTTTGCAGAGTAAAGACATATACGTACGCATTGGAAACTCTTTACGAGAAGAAATAACGCATAGTACAAAATTAGCTTGTATCTCCAAAACTACACGTTGTATCTCGAAAAGAATTGTTGTGGCGTGTACGTCTTAACATGTAGCATCTAAAGAGAACCAAAAGGAGAATTTTCTTTCGTCAAAATTTTTCAGAAAATCACGTTTTAAGGAAATCCCGCATCGTGCGAAATTATCTTGTTTTTCCTAAACAACACGTTGTAAGTCGAAAAGCTTTCATGTTGCGTGTATGTCTAAGTGTGTAGCCTCAAAAGAGAAGGCACAGGACAGTTTTCTCTCGAAAGGATATGTAAGAATACCACTTCATAAGGAAATACAGTTTTGCAGAGTAAAGACATATACGTACGCATTGGAAACTCTTTACGAGAAGAAATAACGCATAGTACAAAATTAGCTTGTATCTCCAAAACTACACGTTGTATCTCGAAAAGAATTGTTGTGGCGTGTACGTCTTAACATGTAGCATCTAAAGAGAACCAAAAGGAGAATTTTCTTTCCTCAAAATTTTTCAGAAAATCACGTTTTAAGGAAATCCCGCATCGTGCGAAATTATCTTGTTTTTCCTAAACAACACGTTGTAAGTCGAAAAGCTTTCATGTTGCGTGTATGTCTAAGTGTGTAGCCTCAAAAGAGAAGGCACAGGACAGTTTTCTCTCGAAAGGATATGTAAGAATACCACTTCATAAGGAAATACACTTTTGCAGAGTAAAGACATATACGTACGCATTGGAAACTCTTTACGAGAAGAAATAACGCATCGTACAAAATTAGCTTGTATCTCCAAAACTACACGTTGTATCTCGAAAAGAATTGTTGTGGCGTGTACGTCTTAACATGTAGCATCTAAAGAGAACCAAAAGGAGAATTTTCTTTCCTCAAAATTTTTCAGAAAATCACGTTTTAAGGAAATCCCGCATCGTGCGAAATTATCTTGTTTTTCCTAAACAACACGTTGTAAGTCGAAAAGCTTTCATGTTGCGTGTATGTCTAAGTGTGTAGCCTCAAAAGAGAAGGCACAGGACAGTTTTCTCTCGAAAGGATATGTAAGAATACCACTTCATAAGGAAATACAGTTTTGCAGAGTAAAGACATATACGTACGCATTGGAAACTCTTTACGAGAAGAAATAACGCATCGTACAAAATTAGCTTGTATCTCCAAAACTACACGTTGTATCTCGAAAAGAATTGTTGTGGCGTGTACGTCTTAACATGTAGCATCTAAGGAGAACCAAAAGGAGAATTTTCTTTCGTCAAAATTTTTCAGAAAATCACGTTTTAAGGAAATCCCGCATCGTGCGAAATTATCTTGTTTTTCCTAAACAACACGTTGTAAGTCGAAAAGCTTTCATGTTGCGTGTATGTCTAAGTGTGTAGCCTCAAAAGAGAAGGCACAGGACAGTTTTCTCTCGAAAGGATATGTAAGAATACCACTTCATAAGGAAATACAGTTTTGCAGAGTAAAGACATATACGTACGCATTGGAAACTCTTTACGAGAAGAAATAACGCATCGTACAAAATTAGCTTGTATCTCCAAAACTACACGTTGTATCTCGAAAAGAATTGTTGTGGCGTGTACGTCTTAACATGTAGCATCTAAAGAGAACCAAAAGGAGAATTTTCTTTCGTCAAAATTTTTCAGAAAATCACGTTTTAAGGAAATCCCGCATCGTGCGAAATTATCTTGTTTTTCCTAAACAACACGTTGTAAGTCGAAAAGCTTTCATGTTGCGTGTATGTCTAAGTGTGTAGCCTCAAAAGAGAAGGCACAGGACAGTTTTCTCTCGAAAGGATATGTAAGAATACCACTTCATAAGGAAATACAGTTTTGCAGAGTAAAGACATATACGTACGCATTGGAAACTCTTTACGAGAAGAAATAACGCATCGTACAAAATTAGCTTGTATCTCCAAAACTACACGTTGTATCTCGAAAAGAATTGTTGTGGCGTGTACGTCTTAACATGTAGCATCTAAAGAGAACCAAAAGGAGAATTTTCTTTCCTCAAAATTTTTCAGAAAATCACGTTTTAAGGAAATCCCGCATCGTGCGAAATTATCTTGTTTTTCCTAAACAACACGTTGTAAGTCGAAAAGCTTTCATGTTGCGTGTATGTCTAAGTGTGTAGCCTCAAAAGAGAAGGCACAGGACAGTTTTCTCTCGAAAGGATATGTAAGAATACCACTTCATAAGGAAATACAGTTTTGCAGAGTAAAGACATATACGTACGCATTGGAAACTCTTTACGAGAAGAAATAACGCATCGTACAAAATTAGCTTGTATCTCCAAAACTACACGTTGTATCTCGAAAAGAATTGTTGTGGCGTGTACGTCTTAACATGTAGCATCTAAGGAGAACCAAAAGGAGAATTTTCTTTCGTCAAAATTTTTCAGAAAATCACGTTTTAAGGAAATCCCGCATCGTGCGAAATTATCTTGTTTTTCCTAAACAACACGTTGTAAGTCGAAAAGCTTTCATGTTGCGTGTATGTCTAAGTGTGTAGCCTCAAAAGAGAAGGCACAGGACAGTTTTCTCTCGAAAGGATATGTAAGAATACCACTTCATAAGGAAATACAGTTTTGCAGAGTAAAGACATATACGTACGCATTGGAAACTCTTTACGAGAAGAAATAACGCATCGTACAAAATTAGCTTGTATCTCCAAAACTACACGTTGTATCTCGAAAAGAATTGTTGTGGCGTGTACGTCTTAACATGTAGCATCTAAAGAGAACCAAAAGGAGAATTTTCTTTCGTCAAAATTTTCAGAAAATCACGTTTTAAGGAAATCCCGCATCGTGCGAAATTATCTTGTTTTTCCTAAACAACACGTTGTAAGTCGAAAAGCTTTCATGTTGCGTGTATGTCTAAGTGTGTAGCCTCAAAAGAGAAGGCACAGGACAGTTTTCTCTCGAAAGGATATGTAAGAATACCACTTCATAAGGAAATACAGTTTTGCAGAGTAAAGACATATACGTACGCATTGGAAACTCTTTACGAGAAGAAATAACGCATCGTACAAAATTAGCTTGTATCTCCAAAACTACACGTTGTATCTCGAAAAGAATTGTTGTGGCGTGTACGTCTTAACATGTAGCATCTAAAGAGAACCAAAAGGAGAATTTTCTTTCGTCAAAATTTTTCAGAAAATCACGTTTTAAGGAAATCCCGCATCGTGCGAAATTATCTTGTTTTTCCTAAACAACACGTTGTAAGTCGAAAAGCTTTCATGTTGCGTGTATGTCTAAGTGTGTAGCCTCAAAAGAGAAGGCACAGGACAGTTTTCTCTCGAAAGGATATGTAAGAATACCACTTCATAAGGAAATACAGTTTTGCAGAGTAAAGACATATACGTACGCATTGGAAACTCTTTACGAGAAGAAATAACGCATCGTACAAAATTAGCTTGTATCTCCAAAACTACACGTTGTATCTCGAAAAGAATTGTTGTGGCGTGTACGTCTTAACATGTAGCATCTAAAGAGAACCAAAAGGAGAATTTTCTTTCGTCAAAATTTTTCAGAAAATCACGTTTTAAGGAAATCCCGCATCGTGCGAAATTATCTTGTTTTTCCTAAACAACACGTTGTAAGTCGAAAAGCTTTCATGTTGCGTGTATGTCTAAGTGTGTAGCCTCAAAAGAGAAGGCACAGGACAGTTTTCTCTCGAAAGGATATGTAAGAATACCACTTCATAAGGAAATACAGTTTTGCAGAGTAAAGACATATACGTACGCATTGGAAACTCTTTACGAGAAGAAATAACGCATAGTACAAAATTAGCTTGTATCTCCAAAACTACACGTTGTATCTCGAAAAGAATTGTTGTGGCGTGTACGTCTTAACATGTAGCATCTAAAGAGAACCAAAAGGAGAATTTTCTTTCGTCAAAATTTTTCAGAAAATCACGTTTTAAGGAAATCCCGCATCGTGCGAAATTATCTTGTTTTTCCTAAACAACACGTTGTAAGTCGAAAAGCTTTCATGTTGCGTGTATGTCTAAGTGTGTAGCCTCAAAAGAGAAGGCACAGGACAGTTTTCTCTCGAAAGGATATGTAAAAATACCACTTCATAAGGAAATACAGTTTTGCAGCGTAAAGACATATACGTACGCATTGGAAACTCTTTACGAGAAGAAATAACGCATAGTACAAAATTAGCTTGTATCTCCAAAACTACACGTTGTATCTCGAAAAGAACTGTTGTGGCGTGTACGTCTTAACATGTAGCATCTAAAGAGAACCAAAAGGAGAATTTTCTTTCGTCAAAATTTTTCAGAAAATCACGTTTTAAGGAAATCCCGCATCGTGCGAAATTATCTTGTTTTTCCTAAACAACACGTTGTAAGTCGAAAAGCTTTCATGTTGCGTGTATGTCTAAGTGTGTAGCCTCAAAAGAGAAGGCACAGGACAGTTTTCTCTCGAAAGGATATGTAAGAATACCACTTCATAAGGAAATACAGTTTTGCAGCATAAAGACATATACGTACGCATTGGAAATTCTTTACGAGAAGAAATAACGCATAGTACAAAATTAGCTTGTATCTCCAAAACTACACGTTGTATCTCGAAAAGAATTGTTGTGGCGTGTACGACTTAACATGTAGCATCTAAAGAGAACCAAAAGGAGAATTTTCTTTCGTCAAAATTTTTCAGAAAATCACGTTTTAAGGAAATCCCGCATCGTGCGAAATTATCTTGTTTTTCCAAAACAACACGTTTTAAGTCGAAAAGCTTTCATGTTGCGTGTATGTCTAAGTGTGTAGCCTCAAAAGAGAAGGCACAGGACAGTTTTCTCTCGAAAGGATATGTAAGAATACCACTTCATAAGGAAATACAGTTTTGCAGAGTAAAGACATATACGTACGCATTGGAAACTCTTTACTAGAAGAAATAACGCATCGTACAAAATTAGCTTGTATCTCCAAAACTACACGTTGTATCTCGAAAAGAATTGTTGTGGCGTGTACGTCTTAACATGTAGCATCTAAAGAGAACCAAAAGGAGAATTTTCTTTCGTCAAAATTTTTCAGAAAATCACGTTTTAAGGAAATCCCGCATCGTGCGAAATTATCTTGTTTTTCCTATACAACACGTTGTAAGTCGAAAAGCTTTCATGTTGCGTGTATGTCTAAGTGTGTAGCCTCAAAAGAGAAGGCACAGGACAGTTTTCTCTCGAAAGGATATGTAAGAATACCACTTCATAAGGAAATACAGTTTTGCAGCGTAAAGACATATACGTACGCATTGGAAACTCTTTACGAGAAGAAATAACGCATAGTACAAAATTAGCTTGTATCTCCAAAACTACACGTTGTATCTCGAAAAGAATTGTTGTGGCGTGTACGTCTTAACATGTAGCATCTAAAGAGAACCAAAAGGAGAATTTTCTTTCCTCAAAATTTTTCAGAAAATCACGTTTTAAGGAAATCCCGCATCGTGCGAAATTATCTTGTTTTTCCTAAACAACACGTTGTAAGTCGAAAAGCTTTCATGTTGCGTGTATGTCTAAGTGTGTAGCCTCAAAAGAGAAGGCACAGGACAGTTTTCTCTCGAAAGGATATGTAAAAATACCACTTCATAAGGAAATACAGTTTTGCAGCGTAAAGACATATACGTACGCATTGGAAACTCTTTACGAGAAGAAATAACGCATAGTACAAAATTAGCTTGTATCTCCAAAACTACACGTTGTATCTCGAAAAGAACTGTTGTGGCGTGTACGTCTTAACATGTAGCATCTAAAGAGAACCAAAAGGAGAATTTTCTTTCGTCAAAATTTTTCAGAAAATCACGTTTTAAGGAAATCCCGCATCGTGCGAAATTATCTTGTTTTTCCTAAACAACACGTTGTAAGTCGAAAAGCTTTCATGTTGCGTGTATGTCTAAGTGTGTAGCCTCAAAAGAGAAGGCACAGGACAGTTTTCTCTCGAAAGGATATGTAAGAATACCACTTCATAAGGAAATACAGTTTTGCAGCATAAAGACATATACGTACGCATTGGAAATTCTTTACGAGAAGAAATAACGCATAGTACAAAATTAGCTTGTATCTCCAAAACTACACGTTGTATCTCGAAAAGAATTGTTGTGGCGTGTACGACTTAACATGTAGCATCTAAAGAGAACCAAAAGGAGAATTTTCTTTCGTCAAAATTTTTCAGAAAATCACGTTTTAAGGAAATCCCGCATCGTGCGAAATTATCTTGTTTTTCCAAAACAACACGTTGTAAGTCGAAAAGCTTTCATGTTGCGTGTATGTCTAAGTGTGTAGCCTCAAAAGAGAAGGCACAGGACAGTTTTCTCTCGAAAGGATATGTAAGAATACCACTTCATAAGGAAATACAGTTTTGCAGAGTAAAGACATATACGTACGCATTGGAAACTCTTTACTAGAAGAAATAACGCATCGTACAAAATTAGCTTGTATCTCCAAAACTACACGTTGTATCTCGAAAAGAATTGTTGTGGCGTGTACGTCTTAACATGTAGCATCTAAAGAGAACCAAAAGGAGAATTTTCTTTCGTCAAAATTTTTCAGAAAATCACGTTTTAAGGAAATCCCGCATCGTGCGAAATTATCTTGTTTTTCCTATACAACACGTTGTAAGTCGAAAAGCTTTCATGTTGCGTGTATGTCTAAGTGTGTAGCCTCAAAAGAGAAGGCACAGGACAGTTTTCTCTCGAAAGGATATGTAAGAATACCACTTCATAAGGAAATACAGTTTTGCAGCGTAAAGACATATACGTACGCATTGGAAACTCTTTACGAGAAGAAATAACGCATAGTACAAAATTAGCTTGTATCTCCAAAACTACACGTTGTATCTCGAAAAGAATTGTTGTGGCGTGTACGTCTTAACATGTAGCATCTAAAGAGAACCAAAAGGAGAATTTTCTTTCGTCAAAATTTTTCAGAAAATCACGTTTTAAGGAAATCCCGCATCGTGCGAAATTATCTTGTTTTTCCTAAAAAACACGTTGTAAGTCGAAAAGCTTTCATGTTGCGTGTATGTCTAAGTGTGTAGCCTCAAAAGAGAAGGCACAGGACAGTTTTCTCTCGAAAGGATATGTAAGAATACCACTTCATAAGGAAATACAGTTTTGCAGCGTAAAGACATATACGTACGCATTGGAAACTCTTTACGAGAAGAAATAACGCATAGTACAAAATTAGCTTGTATCTCCAAAACTACACGTTGTATCTCGAAAAGAATTGTTGTGGCGTGTACGTCTTAACATGTAGCATCTAAAGAGAACCAAAAGGAGAATTTTCTTTCGTCAAAATTTTTCAGAAAATCACGTTTTAAGGAAATCCCGCATCGTGCGAAATTATCTTGTTTTTCCTAAACAACACGTTGTAAGTCGAAAAGCTTTCATGTTGCGTGTATGTCTAAGTGTGTAGCCTCAAAAGAGAAGGCACAGGACAGTTTTCTCTCGAAAGGATATGTAAGAATACCACTTCATAAGGAAATACAGTTTTGCAGAGTAAAGACATATACGTACGCATTGGAAACTCTTTACGAGAAGAAATAACGCATAGTACAAAATTAGCTTGTATCTCCAAAACTACACGTTGTATCTCGAAAAGAATTGTTGTGGCGTGTACGTCTTAACATGTAGCATCTAAAGAGAACCAAAAGGAGAATTTTCTTTCGTCAAAATTTTTCAGAAAATCACGTTTTAAGGAAATCCCGCATCGTGCGAAATTATCTTGTTTTTCCTAAACAACACGTTGTAAGTCGAAAAGCTTTCATGTTGCGTGTATGTCTAAGTGTGTAGCCTCAAAAGAGAAGGCACAGGACAGTTTTCTCTCGAAAGGATATGTAAGAATACCACTTCATAAGGAAATACAGTTTTGCAGAGTAAAGACATATACGTACGCATTGGAAACTCTTTACGAGAAGAAATAACGCATCGTACAAAATTAGCTTGTATCTCCAAAACTACACGTTGTATCTCGAAAAGAACTGTTGTGGCGTGTACGTCTTAACATGTAGCATCTAAAGAGAACCAAAAGGAGAATTTTCTTTCGTCAAAATTTTTCAGAAAATCACGTTTTAAGGAAATCCCGCATCGTGCGAAATTATCTTGTTTTTCCTAAACAACACGTTGTAAGTCGAAAAGCTTTCATGTTGCGTGTATGTCTAAGTGTGTAGCCTCAAAAGAGAAGGCACAGGACAGTTTTCTCTCGAAAGGATATGTAAGAATACCACTTCATAAGGAAATACAGTTTTGCAGAGTAAAGACATATACGTACGCATTGGAAACTCTTTACGAGAAGAAATAACGCATCGTACAAAATTAGCTTGTATCTCCAAAACTACACGTTGTATCTCGAAAAGAATTGTTGTGGCGTGTACGTCTTAACATGTAGCATCTAAAGAGAACCAAAAGGAGAATTTTCTTTCGTCAAAATTTTTCAGAAAATCACGTTTTAAGGAAATCCCGCATCGTGCGAAATTATCTTGTTTTTCCTAAACAACACGTTGTAAGTCGAAAAGCTTTCATGTTGCGTGTATGTCTAAGTGTGTAGCCTCAAAAGAGAAGGCACAGGACAGTTTTCTCTCGAAAGGATATGTAAGAATACCACTTCATAAGGAAATACAGTTTTGCAGAGTAAAGACATATACGTACGCATTGGAAACTCTTTACGAGAAGAAATAACGCATCGTACAAAATTAGCTTGTATCTCCAAAACTACACGTTGTATCTCGAAAAGAATTGTTGTGGCGTGTACGTCTTAACATGTAGCATCTAAGGAGAACCAAAAGGAGAATTTTCTTTCGTCAAAATTTTTCAGAAAATCACGTTTTAAGGAAATCCCGCATCGTGCGAAATTATCTTGTTTTTCCTAAACAACACGTTGTAAGTCGAAAAGCTTTCATGTTGCGTGTATGTCTAAGTGTGTAGCCTCAAAAGAGAAGGCACAGGACAGTTTTCTCTCGAAAGGATATGTAAGAATACCACTTCATAAGGAAATACAGTTTTGCAGAGTAAAGACATATACGTACGCATTGGAAACTCTTTACGAGAAGAAATAACGCATCGTACAAAATTAGCTTGTATCTCCAAAACTACACGTTGTATCTCGAAAAGAATTGTTGTGGCGTGTACGTCTTAACATGTAGCATCTAAAGAGAACCAAAAGGAGAATTTTCTTTCGTCAAAATTTTTCAGAAAATCACGTTTTAAGGAAATCCCGCATCGTGCGAAATTATCTTGTTTTTCCTAAACAACACGTTGTAAGTCGAAAAGCTTTCATGTTGCGTGTATGTCTAAGTGTGTAGCCTCAAAAGAGAAGGCACAGGACAGTTTTCTCTCGAAAGGATATGTAAGAATACCACTTCATAAGGAAATACAGTTTTGCAGAGTAAAGACATATACGTACGCATTGGAAACTCTTTACGAGAAGAAATAACGCATCGTACAAAATTAGCTTGTATCTCCAAAACTACACGTTGTATCTCGAAAAGAATTGTTGTGGCGTGTACGTCTTAACATGTAGCATCTAAAGAGAACCAAAAGGAGAATTTTCTTTCGTCAAAATTTTTCAGAAAATCACGTTTTAAGGAAATCCCGCATCGTGCGAAATTATCTTGTTTTTCCTAAACAACACGTTGTAAGTCGAAAAGCTTTCATGTTGCGTGTATGTCTAAGTGTGTAGCCTCAAAAGAGAAGGCACAGGACAGTTTTCTCTCGAAAGGATATGTAAGAATACCACTTCATAAGGAAATACAGTTTTGCAGAGTAAAGACATATACGTACGCATTGGAAACTCTTTACGAGAAGAAATAACGCATCGTACAAAATTAGCTTGTATCTCCAAAACTACACGTTGTATCTCGAAAAGAATTGTTGTGGCGTGTACGTCTTAACATGTAGCATCTAAAGAGAACCAAAAGGAGAATTTTCTTTCGTCAAAATTTTTCAGAAAATCACGTTTTAAGGAAATCCCGCATCGTGCGAAATTATCTTGTTTTTCCTAAACAACACGTTGTAAGTCGAAAAGCTTTCATGTTGCGTGTATGTCTAAGTGTGTAGCCTCAAAAGAGAAGGCACAGGACAGTTTTCTCTCGAAAGGATATGTAAGAATACCACTTCATAAGGAAATACAGTTTTGCAGAGTAAAGACATATACGTACGCATTGGAAACTCTTTACGAGAAGAAATAACGCATAGTACAAAATTAGCTTGTATCTCCAAAACTACACGTTGTATCTCGAAAAGAATTGTTGTGGCGTGTACGTCTTAACATGTAGCATCTAAAGAGAACCAAAAGGAGAATTTTCTTTCGTCAAAATTTTTCAGAAAATCACGTTTTAAGGAAATCCCGCATCGTGCGAAATTATCTTGTTTTTCCTAAACAACACGTTGTAAGTCGAAAAGCTTTCATGTTGCGTGTATGTCTAAGTGTGTAGCCTCAAAAGAGAAGGCACAGGACAGTTTTCTCTCGAAAGGATATGTAAAAATACCACTTCATAAGGAAATACAGTTTTGCAGCGTAAAGACATATACGTACGCATTGGAAACTCTTTACGAGAAGAAATAACGCATAGTACAAAATTAGCTTGTATCTCCAAAACTACACGTTGTATCTCGAAAAGAACTGTTGTGGCGTGTACGTCTTAACATGTAGCATCTAAAGAGAACCAAAAGGAGAATTTTCTTTCGTCAAAATTTTTCAGAAAATCACGTTTTAAGGAAATCCCGCATCGTGCGAAATTATCTTGTTTTTCCTAAACAACACGTTGTAAGTCGAAAAGCTTTCATGTTGCGTGTATGTCTAAGTCTGTAGCCTCAAAAGAGAAGGCACAGGACAGTTTTCTCTCGAAAGGATATGTAAGAATACCACTTCATAAGGAAATACAGTTTTGCAGCATAAAGACATATACGTACGCATTGGAAATTCTTTACGAGAAGAAATAACGCATAGTACAAAATTAGCTTGTATCTCCAAAACTACACGTTGTATCTCGAAAAGAATTGTTGTGGCGTGTACGACTTAACATGTAGCATCTAAAGAGAACCAAAAGGAGAATTTTCTTTCGTCAAAATTTTTCAGAAAATCACGTTTTAAGGAAATCCCGCATCGTGCGAAATTATCTTGTTTTTCCAAAACAACACGTTGTAAGTCGAAAAGCTTTCATGTTGCGTGTATGTCTAAGTGTGTAGCCTCAAAAGAGAAGGCACAGGACAGTTTTCTCTCGAAAGGATATGTAAGAATACCACTTCATAAGGAAATACAGTTTTGCAGAGTAAAGACATATACGTACGCATTGGAAACTCTTTACGAGAAGAAATAACGCATCGTACAAAATTAGCTTGTATCTCCAAAACTACACGTTGTATCTCGAAAAGAATTGTTGTGGCGTGTACGTCTTAACATGTAGCATCTAAAGAGAACCAAAAGGAGAATTTTCTTTCGTCAAAATTTTTCAGAAAATCACGTTTTAAGGAAATCCCGCATCGTGCGAAATTATCTTGTTTTTCCTATACAACACGTTGTAAGTCGAAAAGCTTTCATGTTGCGTGTATGTCTAAGTGTGTAGCCTCAAAAGAGAAGGCACAGGACAGTTTTCTCTCGAAAGGATATGTAAGAATACCACTTCATAAGGAAATACAGTTTTGCAGCGTAAAGACATATACGTACGCATTGGAAACTCTTTACGAGAAGAAATAACGCATAGTACAAAATTAGCTTGTATCTCCAAAACTACACGTTGTATCTCGAAAAGAATTGTTGTGGCGTGTACGTCTTAACATGTAGCATCTAAAGAGAACCAAAAGGAGAATTTTCTTTCGTCAAAATTTTTCAGAAAATCACGTTTTAAGGAAATCCCGCATCGTGCGAAATTATCTTGTTTTTCCTAAAAAACACGTTGTAAGTCGAAAAGCTTTCATGTTGCGTGTATGTCTAAGTGTGTAGCCTCAAAAGAGAAGGCACAGGACAGTTTTCTCTCGAAAGGATATGTAAGAATACCACTTCATAAGGAAATACAGTTTTGCAGCGTAAAGACATATACGTACGCATTGGAAACTCTTTACGAGAAGAAATAACGCATAGTACAAAATTAGCTTGTATCTCCAAAACTACACGTTGTATCTCGAAAAGAATTGTTGTGGCGTGTACGTCTTAACATGTAGCATCTAAAGAGAACCAAAAGGAGAATTTTCTTTCGTCAAAATTTTTCAGAAAATCACGTTTTAAGGAAATCCCGCATCGTGCGAAATTATCTTGTTTTTCCTAAACAACACGTTGTAAGTCGAAAAGCTTTCATGTTGCGTGTATGTCTAAGTGTGTAGCCTCAAAAGAGAAGGCACAGGACAGTTTTCTCTCGAAAGGATATGTAAGAATACCACTTCATAAGGAAATACAGTTTTGCAGAGTAAAGACATATATGTACGCATTGGAAACTCTTTACGAGAAGAAATAACGAATAGTACAAAATTAGCTTGTATCTCCAAAACTACACGTTGTATCTCGAAAAGAATTGTTGTGGCGTGTACGTCTTAACATGTAGCATCTAAAGAGAACCAAAAGGAGAATTTTCTTTCGTCAAAATTTTTCAGAAAATCACGTTTTAAGGAAATCCCGCATCGTGCGAAATTATCTTGTTTTTCCTAAACAACACGTTGTAAGTCGAAAAGCTTTCATGTTGCGTGTATGTCTAAGTGTGTAGCCTCAAAAGAGAAGGCACAGGACAGTTTTCTCTCGAAAGGATATGTAAGAATACCACTTCATAAGGAAATACAGTTTTGCAGCGTAAAGACATATACGTACGCATTGGAAACTCTTTACGAGAAGAAATAACGCATAGTACAAAATTAGCTTGTATCTCCAAAACTACACGTTGTATCTCGAAAAGAATTGTTGTGGCGTGTACGTCTTAACATGTAGCATCTAAAGAGAACCAAAAGGAGAATTTTCTTTCGTCAAAATTTTTCAGAAAATCACGTTTTAAGGAAATCCCGCATCGTGCGAAATTATCTTGTTTTTCCTAAACAACACGTTGTAAGTCGAAAAGCTTTCATGTTGCGTGTATGTCTAAGTGTGTAGCCTCAAAAGAGAAGGCACAGGACAGTTTTCTCTCGAAAGGATATGTAAGAATACCACTTCATAAGGAAATACAGTTTTGCAGCATAAAGACATATACGTACGCATTGGAAACTCTTTACGAGAAGAAATAACGCATAGTACAAAATTAGCTTGTATCTCCAAAACTACACGTTGTATCTCGAAAAGAATTGTTGTGGCGTGTACGTCTTAACATGTAGCATCTAAAGAGAACCAAAAGGAGAATTTTCTTTCGTCAAAATTTTTCAGAAAATCACGTTTGAAGGAAATCCCGCATCGTGCGAAATTATCTTGTTTTTCCAAAACAACACGTTGTAAGTCGAAAAGCTTTCATGTTGCGTGTATGTCTAAGTGTGTAGCCTCAAAAGAGAAGGCACAGGACAGTTTTCTCTCGAAAGGATATGTAAGAATACCACTTCATAAGGAAATACAGTTTTGCAGAGTAAAGACATATACGTACACATTGGAAACTCTTTACGAGAAGAAATAACGCATAGTACAAAATTAGCTTGTATCTCCAAAACTACACGTTGTATCTCGAAAAGAATTGTTGTGGCGTGTACGTCTTAACATGTAGCATCTAAAGAGAACCAAAAGGAGAATTTTCTTTCGTCAAAATTTTTCAGAAAATCACGTTTTAAGGAAATCCCGCATCGTGCGAAATTATCTTGTTTTTCCTAAACAACACGTTGTAAGTCGAAAAGCTTTCATGTTGCGTGTATGTCTAAGTGTGGCCTCAAAAGAGAACGCACAGGACAGTTTTCTCTCGAAAGGATATGTAAGAATACCACTTCATAAGGAAATACAGTTTTGCAGCGTAAAGACATATACGTACGCATTGGAAACTCTTTACGAGAAGAAATAACGCATAGTACAAAATTAGCTTGTATCTCCAAAACTACACGTTGTATCTCGAAAAGAATTGTTGTGGCGTGTACGTCTTAACATGTAGCATCTAAAGAGAACCAAAAGGAGAATTTTCTTTCGTCAAAATTTTTCAGAAAATCACGTTTTAAGGAAATCCCGCATCGTGCGAAATTATCTTGTTTTTCCTAAACAACACGTTGTAAGTCGAAAAGCTTTCATGTTGCGTGTATGTCTAAGTGTGTAGCCTCAAAAGAGAAGGCACAGGACAGTTTTCTCTCGAAAGGATATGTAAGAATACCACTTCATAAGGAAATACAGTTTTGCAGCGTAAAGACATATACGTACGCATTGGAAACTCTTTACGAGAAGAAATAACGCATAGTACAAAATTAGCTTGTATCTCCAAAACTACACGTTGTATCTCGAAAAGAATTGTTGTGGCGTGTACGTCTTAACATGTAGCATCTAAAGAGAACCAAAAGGAGAATTTTCTTTCGTCAAAATTTTTCAGAAAATCACGTTTTAAGGAAATCCCGCATCGTGCGAAATTATCTTGTTTTTCCTAAACAACACGTTGTAAGTCGAAAAGCTTTCATGTTGCGTGTATGTCTAAGTGTGTAGCCTCAAAAGAGAAGGCACAGGACAGTTTTCTCTCGAAAGGATATGTAAGAATACCACTTCATAAGGAAATACAGTTTTGCAGAGTAAAGACATATATGTACGCATTGGAAACTCTTTACGAGAAGAAATAACGCATAGTACAAAATTAGCTTGTATCTCCAAAACTACACGTTGTATCTCGAAAAGAATTGTTGTGGCATGTACGTCTTAACATGTAGCATCTAAAGAGAACCAAAAGGAGAATTTTCTTTCGTCAAAATTTTTCAGAAAATCACGTTTTAAGGAAATCCCGCATCGTGCGAAATTATCTTGTTTTTCCTAAACAACACGTTGTAAGTCGAAAAGCTTTCATGTTGCGTGTATGTCTAAGTGTGTAGCCTCAAAAGAGAAGGCACAGGACAGTTTTCTCTCGAAAGGATATGTAAGAATTCCACTTCATAAGGAAATACAGTTTTGCAGCGTAAAGACATATACGTACGCATTGGAAACTCTTTACGAGAAGAAATAACGCATAGTACAAAATTAGCTTGTATCTCCAAAACTACACGTTGTATCTCGAAAACAATTGTTGTGGCGTGTACGTCTTAACATGTAGCATCTAAAGAGAACCAAAAGGAGAATTTTCTTTCGTCAAAATTTTTCAGAAAATCACGTTTTAAGGAAATCCCGCATCGTGCGAAATTATCTTGTTTTTCCTAAACAACACGTTGTAAGTCGAAAAGCTTTCATGTTGCGTGTATGTCTAAGTGTGTAGCCTCAAAAGAGAAGGCACAGGACAGTTTTCTCTCGAAAGGATATGTAAGAATACCACTTCATAAGGAAATACAGTTTTGCAGAGTAAAGACATATACGTACGCATTGGAAACTCTTTACGAGAAGAAATAACGCATCGTACAAAATTAGCTTGTATCTCCAAAACTACACGTTGTATCTCGAAAAGAATTGTTGTGGCGTGTACGTCTTAACATGTAGCATCTAAAGAGAACCAAAAGGAGAATTTTCTTTCGTCAAAATTTTTCAGAAAATCACGTTTTAAGGAAATCCCGCATCGTGCGAAATTATCTTGTTTTTCCTAAACAACACGTTGTAAATCGAAAAGCTTTCATGTTGCGTGTATGTCTAAGTGTGTAGCCTCAAAAGAGAAGGCACAGGACAGTTTTCTCTCGAAAGGATATGTAAGAATACCACTTCATAAGGAAATACAGTTTTGCAGAGTAAAGACATATACGTACGCATTGGAAACTCTTTACGAGAAGAAATAACGCATCGTACAAAATTAGCTTGTATCTCCAAAACTACACGTTGTATCTCGAAAAGAATTGTTGTGGCGTGTACGTCTTAACATGTAGCATCTAAAGAGAACCAAAAGGAGAATTTTCTTTCGTCAAAATTTTTCAGAAAATCACGTTTTAAGGAAATCCCGCATCGTGCGAAATTATCTTGTTTTTCCTAAACAACACGTTGTAAGTCGAAAAGCTTTCATGTTGCGTGTATGTCTAAGTGTGGCCTCAAAAGAGAACGCACAGGACAGTTTTCTCTCGAAAGGATATGTAAGAATACCACTTCATAAGGAAATACAGTTTTGCAGCGTAAAGACATATACGTACGCATTGGAAACTCTTTACGAGAAGAAATAACGCATAGTACAAAATTAGCTTGTATCTCCAAAACTACACGTTGTATCTCGAAAAGAATTGTTGTGGCGTGTACGTCTTAACATGTAGCATCTAAAGAGAACCAAAAGGAGAATTTTCTTTCGTCAAAATTTTTCAGAAAATCACGTTTTAAGGAAATCCCGCATCGTGCGAAATTATCTTGTTTTTCCTAAACAACACGTTGTAAGTCGAAAAGCTTTCATGTTGCGTGTATGTCTAAGTGTGTAGCCTCAAAAGAGAAGGCACAGGACAGTTTTCTCTCGAAAGGATATGTAAGAATACCACTTCATAAGGAAATACAGTTTTGCAGCGTAAAGACATATACGTACGCATTGGAAACTCTTTACGAGAAGAAATAACGCATAGTACAAAATTAGCTTGTATCTCCAAAACTACACGTTGTATCTCGAAAAGAATTGTTGTGGCGTGTACGTCTTAACATGTAGCATCTAAAGAGAACCAAAAGGAGAATTTTCTTTCGTCAAAATTTTTCAGAAAATCACGTTTTAAGGAAATCCCGCATCGTGCGAAATTATCTTGTTTTTCCTAAACAACACGTTGTAAGTCGAAAAGCTTTCATGTTGCGTGTATGTCTAAGTGTGTAGCCTCAAAAGAGAAGGCACAGGACAGTTTTCTCTCGAAAGGATATGTAAGAATACCACTTCATAAGGAAATACAGTTTTGCAGAGTAAAGACATATACGTACGCATTGGAAACTCTTTACGAGAAGAAATAACGCATCGTACAAAATTAGCTTGTATCTCCAAAACTACACGTTGTATCTCGAAAAGAATTGTTGTGGCGTGTACGTCTTAACATGTAGCATCTAAAGAGAACCAAAAGGAGAATTTTCTTTCGTCAAAATTTTTCAGAAAATCACGTTTTAAGGAAATCCCGCATCGTGCGAAATTATCTTGTTTTTCCTAAACAACACGTTGTAAGTCGAAAAGCTTTCATGTTGCGTGTATGTCTAAGTGTGTAGCCTCAAAAGAGAAGGCACAGGACAGTTTTCTCTCGAAAGGATATGTAAGAATACCACTTCATAAGGAAATACAGTTTTGCAGAGTAAAGACATATACGTACGCATTGGAAACTCTTTACGAGAAGAAATAACGCATCGTACAAAATTAGCTTGTATCTCCAAAACTACACGTTGTATCTCGAAAAGAATTGTTGTGGCGTGTACGTCTTAACATGTAGCATCTAAAGAGAACCAAAAGGAGAATTTTCTTTCGTCAAAATTTTTCAGAAAATCACGTTTTAAGGAAATCCCGCATCGTGCGAAATTATCTTGTTTTTCCTAAACAACACGTTGTAAGTCGAAAAGCTTTCATGTTGCGTGTATGTCTAAGTGTGTAGCCTCAAAAGAGAAGGCACAGGACAGTTTTCTCTCGAAAGGATATGTAAGAATACCACTTCATAAGGAAATACAGTTTTGCAGAGTAAAGACATATACGTACGCATTGGAAACTCTTTACGAGAAGAAATAACGCATCGTACAAAATTAGCCTGTATCTCCAAAACTACACGTTGTATCTCGAAAAGAATTGTTGTGGCGTGTACGTCTTAACATGTAGCATCTAAAGAGAACCAAAAGGAGAATTTTCTTTCGTCAAAATTTTTCAGAAAATCACGTTTTAAGGAAATCCCGCATCGTGCGAAATTATCTTGTTTTTCCTAAACAACACGTTGTAAGTCGAAAAGCTTTCATGTTGCGTGTATGTCTAAGTGTGTAGCCTCAAAAGAGAAGGCACAGGACAGTTTTCTCTCGAAAGGATATGTAAGAATACCACTTCATAAGGAAATACAGTTTTGCAGAGTAAAGACATATACGTACGCATTGGAAACTCTTTACGAGAAGAAATAACGCATCGTACAAAATTAGCCTGTATCTCCAAAACTACACGTTGTATCTCGAAAAGAATTGTTGTGGCGTGTACGTCTTAACATGTAGCATCTAAAGAGAACCAAAAGGAGAATTTTCTTTCGTCAAAATTTTTCAGAAAATCACGTTTTAAGGAAATCCCGCATCGTGCGAAATTATCTTGTTTTTCCTAAACAACACGTTGTAAGTCGAAAAGCTTTCATGTTGCGTGTATGTCTAAGTGTGTAGCCTCAAAAGAGAAGGCACAGGACAGTTTTCTCTCGAAAGGATATGTAAGAATACCACTTCATAAGGAAATACAGTTTTGCAGAGTAAAGACATATATGTACGCATTGGAAACTCTTTACAAGAAGAAATAACGCATCGTACAAAATTAGCTTGTATCTCCAAAACTACACGTTGTATCTCGAAAAGAATTGTTGTGGCGTGTACGTCTTAACATGTAGCATCTAAAGAGAACCAAAAGGAGAATTTTCTTTCGTCAAAATTTTTCAGAAAATCACGTTTTAAGGAAATCCCGCATCGTGCGAAATTATCTTGTTTTTCCTAAACAACACGTTGTAAGTCGAAAAGCTTTCATGTTGCGTGTATGTCTAAGTGTGTAGCCTCAAAAGAGAAGGCACAGGACAGTTTTCTCTCGAAAGGATATGTAAGAATACCACTTCATAAGGAAATACAGTTTTGCAGAGTAAAGACATATACGTACGCATTGGAAACTCTTTATGAGAAGAAATAACGCATCGTACAAAATTAGCTTGTATCTCCAAAACTACACGTTGTATCTCGAAAAGAATTGTTGTGGCGTGTACGTCTTAACATGTAGCATCTGAAGAGAACCAAAAGGAGAATTTTCTTTCGTCAAAATTTTTCAGAAAATCACGTTTTAAGGAAATCCCGCATCGTGCGAAATTATCTTGTTTTTCCTAAACAACACGTTGTAAGTCGAAAAGCTTTCATGTTGCGTGTATGTCTAAGTGTGTAGCCTCAAAAGAGAAGGCACAGGACAGTTTTCTCTCGAAAGGATATGTAAGAATACCACTTCATAAGGAAATACAGTTTTGCAGAGTAAAGACATATACGTACGCATTGGAAACTCTTTATGAGAAGAAATAACGCATCGTACAAAATTAGCTTGTATCTCCAAAACTACACGTTGTATCTCGAAAAGAATTGTTGTGGCGTGTACGTCTTAACATGTAGCATCTGAAGAGAACCAAAAGGAGAATTTTCTTTCGTCAAAATTTTTCAGAAAATCACGTTTTAAGGAAATCCCGCATCGTGCGAAATTATCTTGTTTTTCCTAAACAACACGTTGTAAGTCGAAAAGCTTTCATGTTGCGTGTATGTCTAAGTGTGTAGCCTCAAAAGAGAAGGCACAGGACAGTTTTCTCTCGAAAGGATATGTAAGAATACCACTTCATAAGGAAATACAGTTTTGCAGAGTAAAGACATATACGTACGCATTGGAAACTCTTTTCGAGAAGAAATAACGCATCGTACAAAATTAGCTTGTATCTCCAAAAGTACACGTTGTATCTCGAAAAGAATTGTTGTGGCGTGTACGTCTTAACATGTAGCATCTAAAGAGAACCAAAAGGAGAATTTTCTTTCGTCAAAATTTTTCAGAAAATCACGTTTTAAGGAAATCCCACATCGTGCGAAATTATCTTGTTTTTCCTAAACAACACGTTGTAAGTCGAAAAGCTTTCATGTTGCGTGTATGTCTAAGTGTGTAGCCTCAAAAGAGAAGGCACAGGACAGTTTTCTCTCGAAAGGATATGTAAGAATACCACTTCATAAGGAAATACAGTTTTGCAGAGTAAAGACATATACGTACGCATTGGAAACTCTTTACGAGAAGAAATAACGCATCGTACAAAATTAGCTTGTATCTCCAAAACTACACGTTGTATCTCGAAAAGAATTGTTGTGGCGTGTACGTCTTAACATGTAGCATCGGAAGAGAACCAAAAGGAGAATTTTCTTTCGTCAAAATTTTTCAGAAAATCACGTTTTAAGGAAATCCCGCATCGTGCGAAATTATCTTGTTTTTCCTAAACAACACGTTGTAAGTCGAAAAGCTTTCATGTTGCGTGTATGTCTAAGTGTGGCCTCAAAAGAGAACGCACAGGACAGTTTTCTCTCGAAAGGATATGTAAGAATACCACTTCATAAGGAAATACAGTTTTGCAGCGTAAAGACATATACGTACGCATTGGAAACTCTTTACGAGAAGAAATAACGCATAGTACAAAATTAGCTTGTATCTCCAAAACTACACGTTGTATCTCGAAAAGAATTGTTGTGGCGTGTACGTCTTAACATGTAGCATCTAAAGAGAACCAAAAGGAGAATTTTCTTTCGTCAAAATTTTTCAGAAAATCACGTTTTAAGGAAATCCCGCATCGTGCGAAATTATCTTGTTTTTCCTAAACAACACGTTGTAAGTCGAAAAGCTTTCATGTTGCGTGTATGTCTAAGTGTGTAGCCTCAAAAGAGAAGGCACAGGACAGTTTTCTCTCGAAAGGATATGTAAGAATACCACTTCATAAGGAAATACAGTTTTGCAGCGTAAAGACATATACGTACGCATTGGAAACTCTTTACGAGAAGAAATAACGCATAGTACAAAATTAGCTTGTATCTCCAAAACTACACGTTGTATCTCGAAAAGAATTGTTGTGGCGTGTACGTCTTAACATGTAGCATCTAAAGAGAACCAAAAGGAGAATTTTCTTTCGTCAAAATTTTTCAGAAAATCACGTTTTAAGGAAATCCCGCATCGTGCGAAATTATCTTGTTTTTCCTAAACAACACGTTGTAAGTCGAAAAGCTTTCATGTTGCGTGTATGTCTAAGTGTGTAGCCTCAAAAGAGAAGGCACAGGACAGTTTTCTCTCGAAAGGATATGTAAGAATACCACTTCATAAGGAAATACAGTTTTGCAGAGTAAAGACATATATGTACGCATTGGAAACTCTTTACGAGAAGAAATAACGCATCGTACAAAATTAGCTTGTATCTCCAAAACTACACGTTGTATCTCGAAAAGAATTGTTGTGGCATGTACGTCTTAACATGTAGCATCTAAAGAGAACCAAAAGGAGAATTTTCTTTCGTCAAAATTTTTCAGAAAATCACGTTTTAAGGAAATCCCGCATCGTGCGAAATTATCTTGTTTTTCCTAAACAACACGTTGTAAGTCGAAAAGCTTTCATGTTGCGTGTATGTCTAAGTGTGTAGCCTCAAAAGAGAAGGCACAGGACAGTTTTCTCTCGAAAGGATATGTAAGAATTCCACTTCATAAGGAAATACAGTTTTGCAGCGTAAAGACATATACGTACGCATTGGAAACTCTTTACGAGAAGAAATAACGCATAGTACAAAATTAGCTTGTATCTCCAAAACTACACGTTGTATCTCGAAAAGAATTGTTGTGGCGTGTACGTCTTTACATGTAGCATCTAAAGAGAACCAAAAGGAGAATTTTCTTTCGTCAAAATTTTTCAGAAAATCACGTTTTAAGGAAATCCCGCATCGTGCGAAATTATCTTGTTTTTCCTAAACAACACGTTGTAAGTCGAAAAGCTTTCATGTTGCGTGTATGTCTAAGTGTGTAGCCTCAAAAGAGAAGGCACAGGACAGTTTTCTCTCGAAAGGATATGTAAGAATACCACTTCATAAGGAAATACAGTTTTGCAGAGTAAAGACATATACGTACGCATTGGAAACTCTTTACGAGAAGAAATAACGCATCGTACAAAATTAGCTTGTATCTCCAAAACTACACGTTGTATCTCGAAAAGAATTGTTGTGGCGTGTACGTCTTAACATGTAGCATCTAAAGAGAACCAAAAGGAGAATTTTCTTTCGTCAAAATTTTTCAGAAAATCACGTTTTAAGGAAATCCCGCATCGTGCGAAATTATCTTGTTTTTCCTAAACAACACGTTGTAAGTCGAAAAGCTTTCATGTTGCGTGTATGTCTAAGTGTGTAGCCTCAAAAGAGAAGGCACAGGACAGTTTTCTCTCGAAAGGATATGTAAGAATACCACTTCATAAGGAAATACAGTTTTGCAGAGTAAAGACATATACGTACGCATTGGAAACTCTTTACGAGAAGAAATAACGCATCGTACAAAATTAGCTTGTATCTCCAAAACTACACGTTGTATCTCGAAAAGAATTGTTGTGGCGTGTACGTCTTAACATGTAGCATCTAAAGAGAACCAAAAGGAGAATTTTCTTTCGTCAAAATTTTTTAGAAAATCACGTTTTAAGGAAATCCCGCATCGTGCGAAATTATCTTGTTTTTCCTAAACAACACGTTGTAAGTCGAAAAGCTTTCATGTTGCGTGTATGTCTAAGTGTGTAGCCTCAAAAGAGAAGGCACAGGACAGTTTTCTCTCGAAAGGATATGTAAGAATACCACTTCATAAGGAAATACAGTTTTGCAGAGTAAAGACATATACGTACGCATTGGAAACTCTTTACGAGAAGAAATAACGCATCGTACAAAATTAGCTTGTATCTCCAAAACTACACGTTGTATCTCGAAAAGAATTGTTGTGGCGTGTACGTCTTAACATGTAGCATCTAAAGAGAACCAAAAGGAGAATTTTCTTTCGTCAAAATTTTTCAGAAAATCACGTTTTAAGGAAATCCCGCATCGTGCGAAATTATCTTGTTTTTCCTAAACAACACGTTGTAAGTCGAAAAGCTTTCATGTTGCGTGTATGTCTAAGTGTGTAGCCTCAAAAGAGAAGGCACAGGACAGTTTTCTCTCGAAAGGATATGTAAGAATACCACTTCATAAGGAAATACAGTTTTGCAGAGTAAAGACATATACGTACGCATTGGAAATTCTTTACGAGAAGAAATAACGCATCGTACAAAATTAGCCTGTATCTCCAAAACTACACGTTGTATCTCGAAAAGAATTGTTGTGGCGTGTACGTCTTAACATGTAGCATCTAAAGAGAACCAAAAGGAGAATTTTCTTTCGTCAAAATTTTTCAGAAAATCACGTTTTAAGGAAATCCCGCATCGTGCGAAATTATCTTGTTTTTCCTAAACAACACGTTGTAAGTCGAAAAGCTTTCATGTTGCGTGTATGTCTAAGTGTGTAGCCTCAAAAGAGAAGGCACAGGACAGTTTTCTCTCGAAAGGATATGTAAGAATACCACTTCATAAGGAAATACAGTTTTGCAGAGTAAAGACATATACGTACGCATTGGAAACTCTTTACGAGAAGAAATAACGCATCGTACAAAATTAGCCTGTATCTCCAAAACTACACGTTGTATCTCGAAAAGAATTGTTGTGGCGTGTACGTCTTAACATGTAGCATCTAAAGAGAACCAAAAGGAGAATTTTCTTTCGTCAAAATTTTTCAGAAAATCACGTTTTAAGGAAATCCCGCATCGTGCGAAATTATCTTGTTTTTCCTAAACAACACGTTGTAAGTCGAAAAGCTTTCATGTTGCGTGTATGTCTAAGTGTGTAGCCTCAAAAGAGAAGGCACAGGACAGTTTTCTCTCGAAAGGATATGTAAGAATACCACTTCATAAGGAAATACAGTTTTGCAGAGTAAAGACATATACGTACGCATTGGAAACTCTTTACGAGAAGAAATAACGCATCGTACAAAATTAGCTTGTATCTCCAAAACTACACGTTGTATCTCGAAAAGAATTGTTGTGGCGTGTACGTCTTAACATGTAGCATCTAAAGAGAACCAAAAGGAGAATTTTCTTTCGTCAAAATTTTTCAGAAAATCACGTTTTAAGGAAATCCCGCATCGTGCGAAATTATCTAGTTTTTCCTAAACAACACGTTGTAAGTCGAAAAGCTTTCATGTTGCGTGTATGTCTAAGTGTGTAGCCTCAAAAGAGAAGGCACAGGACAGTTTTCTCTCGAAAGGATATGTAAGAATACCACTTCATAAGGAAATACAGTTTTGCAGAGTAAAGACATATACGTACGCATTGGAAACTCTTTACGAGAAGAAATAACTCATCATAAAAAATTAGCTTGTATCTCCAAAACTACACGTTGTATCTCGAAAAGAATTGTTGTGGCGTGTACGTCTTAACATGTAGCATCTAAAGAGAACCAAAAGGAGAATTTTCTTTCGTCAAAATTTTTCAGAAAATCACGTTTTAAGGAAATCCCGCATCGTGCGAAATTATCTTGTTTTTCCTAAACAACACGTTGTAAGTCGAAAAGCTTTCATGTTGCGTGTATGTCTAAGTGTGTAGCCTCAAAAGAGAAGGCACAGGACAGTTTTCTCTCGAAAGGATATGTAAGAATACCACTTCATAAGGAAATACAGTTTTGCAGAGTAAAGACATATATGTACGCATTGGAAACTCTTTACGAGAAGAAATAACGCATCGTACAAAATTAGCTTGTATCTCCAAAACTACACGTTGTATCTCGAAAAGAATTGTTGTGGCGTGTACGTCTTAACATGTAGCATCTAAAGAGAACCAAAAGGAGAATTTTCTTTCGTCAAAATTTTTCAGAAAATCACGTTTTAAGGAAATCCCGCATCGTGCGAAATTATCTTGTTTTTCCTAAACAACACGTTGTAAGTCGAAAAGCTTTCATGTTGCGTGTATGTCTAAGTGTGTAGCCTCAAAAGAGAAGGCACAGGACAGTTTTCTCTCGAAAGGATATGTAAGAATACCACTTCATAAGGAAATACAGTTTTGCAGAGTAAAGACATATACGTACGCATTGGAAACTCTTTACGAGAAGAAATAACGCATCGTACAAAATTAGCTTGTATCTCCAAAACTACACGTTGTATCTCGAAAAGAATTGTTGTGGCGTGTACGTCTTAACATGTAGCATCTGAAGAGAACCAAAAGGAGAATTTTCTTTCGTCAAAATTTTTCAGAAAATCACGTTTTAAGGAAATCCCGCATCGTGCGAAATTATCTTGTTTTTCCTAAACAACACGTTGTAAGTCGAAAAGCTTTCATGTTGCGTGTATGTCTAAGTGTGTAGCCTCAAAAGAGAAGGCACAGGACAGTTTTCTCTCGAAAGGATATGTAAGAATACCACTTCATAAGGAAATACAGTTTTGCAGAGTAAAGACATATACGTACGCATTGGAAACTCTTTTCGAGAAGAAATAACGCATCGTACAAAATTAGCTTGTATCTCCAAAACTACACGTTGTATCTCGAAAAGAATTGTTGTGGCGTGTACGTCTTAACATGTAGCATCTAAAGAGAACCAAAAGGAGAATTTTCTTTCGTCAAAATTTTTCAGAAAATCACGTTTTAAGGAAATCCCGCATCGTGCGAAATTATCTTGTTTTTCCTAAACAACACGTTGTAAGTCGAAAAGCTTTCATGTTGCGTGTATGTCTAAGTGTGTAGCCTCAAAAGAGAAGGCACAGGACAGTTTTCTCTCGAAAGGATATGTAAGAATACCACTTCATAAGGAAATACAGTTTTGCAGAGTAAAGACATATACGTACGCATTGGAAACTCTTTACGAGAAGAAATAACGCATCGTACAAAATTAGCTTGTATCTCCAAAACTACACGTTGTATCTCGAAAAGAATTGTTGTGGCGTGTACGTCTTAACATGTAGCATCGGAAGAGAACCAAAAGGAGAATTTTCTTTCGTCAAAATTTTTCAGAAAATCACGTTTTAAGGAAATCCCGCATCGTGCGAAATTATCTTGTTTTTCCTAAACAACACGTTGTAAGTCGAAAAGCTTTCATGTTGCGTGTATGTCTAAGTGTGTAGCCTCAAAAGAGAAGGCACAGGACAGTTTTCTCTCGAAAGGATATGTAAGAATACCACTTCATAAGGAAATACAGTTTTGCAGAGTAAAGACATATACGTACGCATTGGAAACTCTTTACGAGAAGAAATAACGCATCGTACAAAATTAGCTTGTATCTCCAAAACTACACGTTGTATCTCGAAAAGAATTGTTGTGGCGTGTACGTCTTAACATGTAGCATCTGAAGAGAACCAAAAGGAGAATTTTCTTTCGTCAAAATTTTTCAGAAAATCACGTTTTAAGGAAATCCCGCATCATGCGAAATTATCTTGTTTTTCCTAAACAACACGTTGTAAGTCGAAAAGCTTTCATGTTGCGTGTATGTCTAAGTGTGTAGCCTCAAAAGAGAAGGCACAGGACAGTTTTCTCTCGAAAGGATATGTAAGAATACCACTTCATAAGGAAATACAGTTTTGCAGAGTAAAGACATATACGTACGCATTGGAAACTCTTTACGAGAAGAAATAACGCATCGTACAAAATTAGCTTGTATCTCCAAAACTACACGTTGTATCTCGAAAAGAATTGTTGTGGCGTGTACGTCTTAACATGTAGCATCTAAAGAGAACCAAAAGGAGAATTTTCTTTCGTCAAAATTTTTCAGAAAATCACGTTTTAAGGAAATCCCGCATCGTGCGAAATTATCTTGTTTTTCCTAAACAACACGTTGTAAGTCGAAAAGCTTTCATGTTGCGTGTATGTCTAAGTGTGTAGCCTCAAAAGAGAAGGCACAGGACAGTTTTCTCTCGAAAGGATATGTAAGAATACCACTTCATAAGGAAATACAGTTTTGCAGAGTAAAGACATATACGTACGCATTGGAAACTCTTTACGAGAAGAAATAACGCATCGTACAAAATTAGCTTGTATCTCCAAAACTACACGTTGTATCTCGAAAAGAATTGTTGTGGCGTGTACGTCTTAACATGTAGCATCTAAAGAGAACCAAAAGGAGAATTTTCTTTCGTCAAAATTTTTCAGAAAATCACGTTTTAAGGAAATCCTGCATCGTGCGAAATTATCTTGTTTTTCCTAAACAACACGTTGTAAGTCGAAAAGCTTTCATGTTGCGTGTATGTCTAAGTGTGTAGCCTCAAAAGAGAAGGCACAGGACAGTTTTCTCTCGAAAGGATATGTAAGAATACCACTTCATAAGGAAATACAGTTTTGCAGAGTAAAGACATATACGTACGCATTGGAAACTCTTTACGAGAAGAAATAACGCATCGTACAAAATTAGCTTGTATCTCCAAAACTACACGTTGTATCTCGAAAAGAATTGTTGTGGCGTGTACGTCTTAACATGTAGCATCTAAAGAGAACCAAAAGGAGAATTTTCTTTCGTCAAAATTTTTCAGAAAATCACGTTTTAAGGAAATCCCGCATCGTGCGAAATTATCTTGTTTTTCCTAAACAACACGTTGTAAGTCGAAAAGCTTTCATGTTGCGTGTATGTCTAAGTGTGTAGCCTCAAAAGAGAAGGCACCGGACAGTTTTCTCTCGAAAGGATATGTAAGAATACCACTTCATAAGGAAATACATTTTTGCAGAGTAAAGACATACGTACGCATTGGAAACTCTTTACGAGAAGAAATAACGCATCGTACAAAATTAGCTTGTATCTCCAAAACTACACGTTGTATCTCGAAAAGAATTGTTGTGGCGTGTACGTCTTAACATTTAGCATCTAAAGAGAACCAAAAGGAGAATTTTCTTTCGTCAAAATTTTTCAGAAAATCACGTTTTAAGGAAATCCCGCATCGTGCGAAATTATCTTGTTTTTCCTAAACAACACGTTGTAAGTCGAAAAGCTTTCATGTTGCGTGTATGTCTAAGTGTGTAGCCTCAAAAGAGAAGAGGCACAGGACAGTTTTCTCTCGAAAGGATATGTAAGAATACCACTTCATAAGGAAATACAGTTTTGCAGAGTAAAGACATATACGTACGCATTGGAAACTCCTTACGAGAAGAAATAACGCATAGTACAAAATTAGCTTGTATCTCCAAAACTACACGTTGTATCTCGAAAAGAATTGTTGTGGCGTGTACGTCTTAACATGTAGCTACTAAAGAGAACCAAAAGGAGAATTTTCTTTCGTCAAAATTTTTCAGAAAATCACGTTTTAAGGAAATCCCGCATCGTGCGAAATTATCTTGTTTTTCCTAAGCAACACGTTGTAAGTCGAAAAGCTTTCATGTTGCGTGTATGTCTAAGTGTGTAGCCTCAAAAGAGAAGGCACAGGACAGTTTTCTCTCGAAAGGATATGTAAGAATACCACTTCATAAGGAAATACAGTTTTGCAGCGTAAAGACATATACGTACGCATTGGAAACTCTTTACGAGAAGAAATAACGCATAGTACAAAATTAGCTTGTATCTCCAAAACTACACGTTGTATCTCGAAAAGAATTGTTGTGGCGTGTAGGTCTTAACATGTAGCATCTAAAGAGACCCAAAAGGAGAATTTTCTTTCGTCAAAATTTTTCAGAAAATCACGTTTTAAGGAAATCCCGCATCGTGCGAAATTATCTTGTTTTTCCTAAACAACACGTTGTAAGTCGAAAAGCTTTCATGTTGCGTGTATGTCTAAGTGTGTAGCCTCAAAAGAGAAGGCACAGGACAGTTTTCTCTCGAAAGGATATGTAAGAATACCACTTCATAAGGAAATACAGTTTTGCAGAGTAAAGACATATACGTACGCATTGGAAACTCCTTATGAGAAGAAATAACGCATAGTACAAAATTAGCTTGTATCTCCAAAACTACACGTTGTATCTCGAAAAGAATTGTTGTGGCGTGTACGTCTTAACATGTAGCATCTAAAGAGAACCAAAAGGAGAATTTTCTTTCGTCAAAATTTTTCAGAAAATCACGTTTTAAGGAAATCCCGCATCGTGCGAAATTATCTTGTTTTTCCTAAACAACACGTTGTAAGTCAAAAAGCTTTCATGTTGCGTGTATGTCTAAGTGTGTAGCCTCAAAAGAGAAGGCAAAGGACAGTTTTCTCTCGAAAGGATATGTAAGAATACCACTTCATAAGGAAATACAGTTTTGCAGAGTAAAGACTTATACGTACGCATTGGAAACTCTTTACGAGAAGAAATAACGCATAGTACAAAATTAGCTTGTATCTCCAAAACTACACGTTGTATCTCGAAAAGAATTGTTGTGGCGTGTACGTCTTAACATGTAGCATCTAAAGAGAACCAAAAGGAGAATTTTCTTTCGTCAAAATTTTTCAGAAAATCACGTTTTAAGGAAATCCCGCACCGTGCGAAATTATCTTGTTTTTCCTAAACAACACGTTGTAAGTCGAAAAGCTTTCATGTTGCGTGTATGTCTAAGTGTGTAGCCTCAAAAGAGAAGGCACAGGACAGTTTTCTCTCGAAAGGATATGTAAGAATACCACTTCATAAGGAAATACAGTTTTGCAGAGTAAAGACATATACGTACGCATTGGAAACTCTTTACGAGAAGAAATAACGCATAGTACAAAATTAGCTTGTATCTCCAAAACTACACGTTGTATCTCGAAAAGAATTGTTGTGGCGTGTACGTCTTAACATGTAGCATCTAAAGAGAACCAAAAGGAGAATTTTCTTTCGTCAAAATTTTTCAGAAAATCACGTTTTAAGGAAATCCCGCATCGTGCGAAATTATCTTGTTTTTCCTAAACAACACGTTGTAAGTCGAAAAGCTTTCATGTTGCGTGTATGTCTAAGTGTGTAGCCTCAAAAGAGAAGGCACAGGACAGTTTTCTCTCGAAAGGATATGTAAGAATACCACTTCATAAGGAAATACAGTTTTGCAGAGTAAAGACATATACGTACGCATTGGAAACTCCTTACGAGAAGAAATAACGCATAGTACAAAATTAGCTTGTACCTCCAAAACTACACGTTGTATCTCGAAAAGAATTGTTGTGGCGTGTACGTCTTAACATGTAGCTACTAAAGAGAACCAAAAGGAGAATTTTCTTTCGTCCAAATTTTTCAGAAAATCACGTTTTAAGGAAATCCCGCATCGTGCGAAATTATCTTGTTTTTCCTAAGCAACACGTTGTAAGTCGAAAAGCTTTCATGTTGCGTGTATGTCTAAGTGTGTAGCCTCAAAAGAGAAGGCACAGGACAGTTTTCTCTCGAAAGGATATGTAAGAATACCACTTCATAAGGAAATACAGTTTTGCAGAGTAAAGACATATACGTACGCATTGGAAACTCTTTACGAGAAGAAATAACGCATAGTACAAAATTAGCTTGTATCTCCAAAACTACACGTTGTATCTCGAAAAGAATTGTTGTGGCGTGTACGTCTTAACATGTAGCATCTAAAGAGAACCAAAAGGAGAATTTTCTTTCGTCAAAATTTTTCAGAAAATCACGTTTTAAGGAAATCCCGCATCGTGCGAAATTATCTTGTTTTTCCTAAACAACACGTTGTAAGTCGAAAAGCTTTCATGTTGCGTGTATGTCTAAGTGTGTAGCCTCAAAAGAGAAGGCACAGGACAGTTTTCTCTCGAAAGGATATGTAAGAATACCACTTCATAAGGAAATACAGTTTTGCAGCGTAAAGACATATACGTACGCATTGGAAACTCTTTACGAGAAGAAATAACGCATAGTACAAAATTAGCTTGTATCTCCAAAACTACACGTTGTATCTCGAAAAGAATTGTTGTGGCGTGTAGGTCTTAACATGTAGCATCTAAAGAGACCCAAAAGGAGAATTTTCTTTCGTCAAAATTTTTCAGAAAATCACGTTTTAAGGAAATCCCGCATCGTGCGAAATTATCTTGTTTTTCCTAAACAACACGTTGTAAGTCGAAAAGCTTTCATGTTGCGTGTATGTCTAAGTGTGTAGCCTCAAAAGAGAAGGCACAGGACAGTTTTCTCTCGAAAGGATATGTAAGAATACCACTTCATAAGGAAATACAGTTTTGCAGAGTAAAGACATATACGTACGCATTGGAAACTCCTTACGAGAAGAAATAACGCATAGTACAAAATTAGCTTGTATCTCCAAAACTACACGTTGTATCTCGAAAAGAATTGTTGTGGCGTGTACGTCTTAACATGTAGCATCTAAAGAGAACCAAAAGGAGAATTTTCTTTCGTCAAAATTTTTCAGAAAATCACGTTTTAAGGAAATCCCGCATCGTGCGAAATTATCTTGTTTTTCCTAAACAACACGTTGTAAGTCAAAAAGCTTTCATGTTGCGTGTATGTCTAAGTGTGTAGCCTCAAAAGAGAAGGCACAGGACAGTTTTCTCTCGAAAGGATATGTAAGAATACCACTTCATAAGGAAATACAGTTTTGCAGAGTAAAGACTTATACGTACGCATTGGAAACTCTTTACGAGAAGAAATAACGCATAGTACAAAATTAGCTTGTATCTCCAAAACTACACGTTGTATCTCGAAAAGAATTGTTGTGGCGTGTACGTCTTAACATGTAGCATCTAAAGAGAACCAAAAGGAGAATTTTCTTTCGTCAAAATTTTTCAGAAAATCACGTTTTAAGGAAATCCCGCACCGTGCGAAATTATCTTGTTTTTCCTAAACAACACGTTGTAAGTCGAAAAGCTTTCATGTTGCGTGTATGTCTAAGTGTGTAGCCTCAAAAGAGAAGGCACAGGACAGTTTTCTCTCGAAAGGATATGTAAGAATACCACTTCATAAGGAAATACAGTTTTGCAGAGTAAAGACATATACGTACGCATTGGAAACTCTTTACGAGAAGAAATAACGCATAGTACAAAATTAGCTTGTATCTCCAAAACTACACGTTGTATCTCGAAAAGAATTGTTGTGGCGTGTACGTCTTAACATGTAGCATCTAAAGAGAACCAAAAGGAGAATTTTCTTTCGTCAAAATTTTTCAGAAAATCACGTTTTAAGGAAATCCCGCATCGTGCGAAATTATCTTGTTTTTCCTAAACAACACGTTGTAAGTCGAAAAGCTTTCATGTTGCGTGTATGTCTAAGTGTGTAGCCTCAAAAGAGAAGGCACAGGACAGTTTTCTCTCGAAAGGATATGTAAGAATACCACTTCATAAGGAAATACAGTTTTGCAGAGTAAAGACATATACGTACGCATTGGAAACTCCTTACGAGAAGAAATAACGCATAGTACAAAATTAGCTTGTATCTCCAAAACTACACGTTGTATCTCGAAAAGAATTGTTGTGGCGTGTACGTCTTAACATGTAGCATCTAAAGAGAACCAAAAGGAGAATTTTCTTTCGTCAAAATTTTTCAGAAAATCACGTTTTAAGGAAATCCCGCATCGTGCGAAATTATCTTGTTTTTCCTAAACAACACGTTGTAAGTCGAAAAGCTTTCATGTTGCGTGTATGTCTAAGTGTGTAGCCTCAAAAGAGAAGGCACAGGACAGTTTTCTCTCGAAAGGATATGTAAGAATACCACTTCATAAGGAAATACAGTTTTGCAGAGTAAAGACTTATACGTACGCATTGGAAACTCTTTACGAGAAGAAATAACGCATAGTACAAAATTAGCTTGTATCTCCAAAACTACACGTTGTATCTCGAAAAGAATTGTTGTGGCGTGTACGTCTTAACATGTAGCATCTAAAGAGAACCAAAAGGAGAATTTTCTTTCGTCAAAATTTTTCAGAAAATCACGTTTTAAGGAAATCCCGCACCGTGCGAAATTATCTTGTTTTTCCTAAACAACACGTTGTAAGTCGAAAAGCTTTCATGTTGCGTGTATGTCTAAGTGTGTAGCCTCAAAAGAGAAGGCACAGGACAGTTTTCTCTCGAAAGGATATGTAAGAATACCACTTCATAAGGAAATACAGTTTTGCAGAGTAAAGACATATACGTACGCATTGGAAACTCTTTACGAGAAGAAATAACGCATAGTACAAAATTAGCTTGTATCTCCAAAACTACACGTTGTATCTCGAAAAGAATTGTTGTGGCGTGTACGTCTTAACATGTAGCATCTAAAGAGAACCAAAAGGAGAATTTTCTTTCGTCAAAATTTTTCAGAAAATCACGTTTTAAGGAAATCCCGCATCGTGCGAAATTATCTTGTTTTTCCTAAACAACACGTTGTAAGTCGAAAAGCTTTCATGTTGCGTGTATGTCTAAGTGTGTAGCCTCAAAAGAGAAGGCACAGGACAGTTTTCTCTCGAAAGGATATGTAAGAATACCACTTCATAAGGAAATACAGTTTTGCAGAGTAAAGACATATAAGTACGCATTGGAAACTCCTTACGAGAAGAAATAACGCATAGTACAAAATTAGCTTGTATCTCCAAAACTACACGTTGTATCTCGAAAAGAATTGTTGTGGCGTGTACGTCTTAACATGTAGCTACTAAAGAGAACCAAAAGGAGAATTTTCTTTCGTCAAAATTTTTAAGAAAATCACGTTTTAAGGAAATCCCGCATCGTGCGAAATTATCTTGTTTTTCCTAAACAACACGTTGTAAGTCGAAAAGCTTTCATGTTGCGTGTATGTCTAAGTGTGTAGCCTCAAAAGAGAAGGCACAGGACAGTTTTCTCTCGAAAGGATATGTAAGAATACCACTTCATAAGGAAATACAGTTTTGCAGAGTAAAGACATATACGTACGCATTGGAAACTCTTTACGAGAAGAAATAACGCATAGTACAAAATTAGCTTGTATCTCCAAAACTACACGTTGTATCTCGAAAAGAATTGTTGTGGCGTGTACGTCTTAACATGTAGCATCTAAAGAGAACCAAAAGGAGAATTTTCTTTCGTCAAAATTTTTCAGAAAATCACGTTTTAAGGAAATCCCGCATAGTTTGAAATTATCTTGTTTTTCCTAAACAACACGTTGTAAGTCGAAAAGCTTTCATGTTGCGTGTATGTCTAAGTGTGTAGCCTCAAAAGAGAAGGCACAGGACAGTTTTCTCTCGAAAGGATATGTAAGAATACCACTTCATAAGGAAATACAGTTTTGCAGCGTAAAGACATATACGTACGCATTGGAAACTCTTTACGAGAAGAAATAACGCATAGTACAAAATTAGCTTGTATCTCCAAAACTACACGTTGTATCTCGAAAAGAATTGTTGTGGCGTGTACGTCTTAACATGTAGCATCTAAAGAGACCCAAAAGGAGAATTTTCTTTCGTCAAAATTTTTCAGAAAATCACGTTTTAAGGAAATCCCGCATGGTGCGAAATTATCTTGTTTTTCCTAAACAACACGTTGTAAGTCGAAAAGCTTTCATGTTGCGTGTATGTCTAAGTGTGTAGCCTCAAAAGAGAAGGCACAGGACAGTTTTCTCTCGAAAGGATATGTAAGAATACCACTTCATAAGGAAATACTGTTTTGCAGAGTAAAGACATATACGTACGCATTGGAAACTCCTTACGAGAAGAAATAACGCAGAGTACAAAATTAGCTTGTATCTCCAAAACTACACGTTGTATCTCGAAAAGAATTGTTGTGGCGTGTACGTCTTAACATGTAGCATCTAAAGAGAACCAAAAGGAGAATTTACTTTCGTCAAAATTTTTCAGAAAATCACGTTTTAAGGAAATCCCGCATCGTGCGAAATTATCTTGTTTTTCCTAAACAACACGTTGTAAGTCGAAAAGCTTTCATGTTGCGTGTATGTCTAAGTGTGTAGCCTCAAAAGAGAAGGCACAGGACAGTTTTCTCTCGAAAGGATATGTAAGAATACCACTTCATAAGGAAATACAGTTTTGCAGAGTAAAGACATATAGGTACGCATTGGAAACTCTTTACGAGAAGAAATAACGCATAGTACAAAATTAGCTTGTATCTCCAAAACTACACGTTGTATCTCGAAAAGAATTGTTGTGGCGTGTACGTCTTAACATGTAGCATCTAAAGAGAACCAAAAGGAGAATTTTCTTTCGTCAAAATTTTTCAGAAAATCACGTTTTAAGGAAATCCCGCACCGTGCGAAATTATCTTGTTTTTCCTAAACAACACGTTGTAAGTCGAAAAGCTTTCATGTTGCGTGTATGTCTAAGTGTGTAGCCTCAAAAGAGAAGGCACAGGACAGTTTTCTCTCGAAAGGATATGTAAGAATACCACTTCATAAGGAAATACAGTTTTGCAGAGTAAAGACATATACGTACGCATTGGAAACTCCTTACGAGAAGAAATAACGCATAGTACAAAATTAGCTTGTATCTCCAAAACTACACGTTGTATCTCGAAAAGAATTATTGTGGCGTGTACGTCTTAACATGTAGCATCTAAAGAGAACCAAAAGGAGAATTTTCTTTCGTCAAAATTTTTCAGAAAATCACGTTTTAAGGAAATCCCGCATCGTGCGAAATTATCTTGTTTTTCCTAAACAACACGTTGTAAGTCGAAAAGCTTTCATGTTGCGTGTATGTCTAAGTGTGTAGCCTCAAAAGAGAAGGCACAGGACAGTTTTCTCTCGAAAGGATATGTAAGAATACCACTTCATAAGGAAATACAGTTTTGCAGAGTAAAGACATATACGTACGCATTGGAAACTCTTTACGAGAAGAAATAACGCATAGTACAAAATTAGCTTGTATCTCCAAAACTACACGTTGTATCTCGAAAAGAATTGTTGTGGCGTGTACGTCTTAACATGTAGCATCTAAAGAGAACCAAAAGGAGAATTTTCTTTCGTCAAAATTTTTCAGAAAATCACGTTTTAAGGAAATCCCGCATCGTGCGAAATTATCTTGTTTTTCCTAAACAACACGTTGTAAGTCGAAAAGCTTTCTTGTTGCGTGTATGTCTAAGTGTGTAGCCTCAAAAGAGAAGGCACAGGACAGTTTTCTCTCGAAAGGATATGTAAGAATACCACTTCATAAGGAAATACAGTTTTGCAGAGTAAAGACATATAAGTACGCATTGGAAACTCCTTACGAGAAGAAATAACGCATAGTACAAAATTAGCTTGTATCTCCAAAACTACACGTTGTATCTCGAAAAGAATTGTTGTGGCGTGTACGTCTTAACATGTAGCATCTAAAGAGAACCAAAAGGAGAATTTTCTTTCGTCAAAATTTTTCAGAAAATCACGTTTTAAGGAAATCCCGCATCGTGCGAAATTATCTTGTTTTTCCTAAACAACACGTTGTAAGTCGAAAAGCTTTCATGTTGCGTGTATGTCTAAGTGTGTAGCCTCAAAAGAGAAGGCACAGGACAGTTTTCTCTCGAAAGGATATGTAAGAATACCACTTCCTAAGGAAATACAGTTTTGCAGAGTAAAGACATATACGTACGCATTGGAAACTCTTTACGAGAAGAAATAACGCATAGTACAAAATTAGTTTTTATCTCCAAAACTACACGTTGTATCTCGATAAGAATTGTTGTGGCGTGTACGTCTTAACATGTAGCATCTAAAGAGAACCAAAAGGAGAATTTTCTTTCGTCAAAATTTTTCAGAAAATCACGTTTTAAGGAAATCCCGCATCGTGCGAAATTATCTTGTTTTTCCTAAACAACACGTTGTAAGTCGAAAAGCTTTCATGTTGCGTGTATGTCTAAGTGTGTAGCCTCAAAAGAGAAGGCACAGGACAGTTTTCTCTCGAAAGGATATGTAAGAATACCACTTCATAAGGAAATACAGTTTTGCAGAGTAAAGACATATACGTACGCATTGGAAACTCCTTACGAGAAGAAATAACGCATAGTACAAAATTAGCTTGTATCTCCAAAACTACACGTTGTATCTCGAAAAGAATTGTTGTGGCGTGTACGTCTTAACATGTAGCATCTAAAGAGAACCAAAAGGAGAATTTTCTTTCGTCAAAATTTTTCAGAAAATCACGTTTTAAGGAAATCCCGCATCGTGCGAAATTATCTTGTTTTTCCTAAACAACACGTTGTAAGTCGAAAAGCTTTCATGTTGCGTGTATGTCTAAGTGTGTAGCCTCAAAAGAGAAGGCACAGGAGAGTTTTCTCTCGAAAGAATATGTAAGAATACCACTTCATAAGGAAATACAGTTTTGCAGAGTAAAGACATATTGGAAACTCTTTACGAGAAGAAATAACGCATCGTACAAAATTAGCTTGTATCTCCAAAACTACACGTTGTAACTCGAAAAGAATTGTTGTGGCGTGTACGTCTTAACATGTAGCATCTAAAGAGAACCAAAAGGAGAATTTTCTTTCGTCAAAATTTTTCAGAAAATCACGTTTTAAGGAAATCCCGCATCGTGCGAAATTATATTGTTTTTCCTAAACAACACGTTGTAAGTCGAAAAGCTTTCATGTTGCGTGTATGTCTAAGTGTGTAGCCTCAAAAGAGAAGGCACAGGACAGTTTTCTCCCGAAAGGATATGTAAGAATACCACTTCATAAGGAAATACAGCTTTGCAGAGTAAAGACATATATGTACGCATTGGAAACTCTTTACGAGAAGAAATAACGCATAGTACAAAATTAGCTTGTATCTCCAAAACTACACGTTGTATCTCGAAAAGAATTGTTGTGGCGTGTACGTCTTAACATGTAGCATCTAAAGAGAACCAAAAGGAGAATTTTCTTTCGTCAAAATTTTTCAAAAAATCACGTTTTAAGGAAATCCCGCAGCGTGCGAAATTATCTTGTTTTTCTAAACAACACGTTGTAAGTCGAAAAGCTTTCATGTTGCGTGTATGTCTAAGTGTGTAGCCTCAAAAGAGAAGGCACAGGACAGTTTTCTCTCGAAAGGATATGTAAGAAAACCACTTCATAAGGAAATACAGTTTTGCAGAGTAAAGACATATACGTACGCATTGGAAACTCTTTACGAGAAGAAATAACGCATAGTACAAAATTAGCTTGTATCTCCAAAACTACACGTTGTATCTCGAAAAGAATTGTTGTGGCGAGTACGTCTTAACATGTAGCATCTAAAGAGAACCAAAAGGAGAATTTTCTTTTGTCAAAATTTTTCAGAAAATCACGTTTTAAGGAAATCCCGCATCGTGCGAAATTATCTTGTTTTTCCTAAACAACACGTTGTAAGTCGAAAAGCTTTCATGTTGCGTGTATGTCTAAGTGTGTAGCCTCAAAAGAGAAGGCACAGGACAGTTTTCTCTCGAAAGGATATGTAAGAATACCACTTCATAAGGAAATACAGTTTTGCAGAGTAAAGACATATACGTACGCATTGGAAACTCTTTACGAGAAGAAATAACGCATAGTACAAAATTAGCTTGTATCTCCAAAACTACACGTTGTATCTCGAAAAGAATTGTTGTGGCGTGTACGTCTTAACATGTAGCATCTAAAGAGAACCAAAAGGAGAATTTTCTTTCGTCAAAATTTTTCAGAAAATCACGTTTTAAGGAAATCCCGCATCGTGCGAAATTATCTTGTTTTTCCTAAACAACACGTTGTAAGTCGAAAAGCTTTCATGTTGCGTGTATGTCTAAGTGTGTAGCCTCAAAAGAGAAGGCACAGGACAGTTTTCTCTCGAAAGGATATGTAAGAATACCACTTCATAAGGAAATACAGTTTTGCAGAGTAAAGACATATAAGTACGCATTGGAAACTCCTTACGAGAAGAAATAACGCATAGTACAAAATTAGCTTGTATCTCCAAAACTACACGTTGTATCTCGAAAAGAATTGTTGTGGCGTGTACGTCTGAACATGTAGCATCTAAAGAGAACCGAAAGGAGAATTTTCTTTCGTCAAAATTTTTCAGAAAATCACGTTTTAAGGAAATCCCGCATCGTGCGAAATTATCTTGTTTTTCCTAAACAACACGTTGTAAGTCGAAAAGCTTTCATGTTGCGTGTATGTCTAAGTGTGTAGCCTCAAAAGAGAAGGCACAGGACAGTTTTCTCTCGAAAGGATATGTAAGAATACCACTTCCTAAGGAAATACAGTTTTGCAGAGTAAAGACATATACGTACGCATTGGAAACTCTTTATGAGAAGAAATAACGCATAGTACAAAATTAGTTTGTATCTCCAAACCTACACGTTGTATCTCGATAAGAATTGTTGTGGCGTGTACGTCTTAACATGTAGCATCTAAAGAGAACCAAAAGGAGAATTTTCTTTCGTCAAAATTTTTCAGAAAATCACGTTTTAAGGAAATCCCGCACCGTGCGAAATTATCTTGTTTTTCCTAAACAACACGTTGTAAGTCGAAAAGCTTTCATGTTGCGTGTATGTCTAAGTGTGTAGCCTCAAAAGAGAAGGCACAGGACAGTTTTCTCTCGAAAGGATATGTAAGAATACCACTTCATAAGGAAATACAGTTTTGCAGAGTAAAGACATATACGTACGCATTGGAAACTCCTTACGAGAAGAAATAACGCATAGTACAAAATTAGCTTGTATCTCCAAAACTACACGTTGTATCTCGAAAAGAATTGTTGTGGCGTGTACGTCTTAACATGTAGCATCTAAAGAGAACCAAAAGGAGAATTTTCTTTCGTCAAAATTTTTCAGAAAATCACGTTTTAAGGAAATCCCGCATCGTGCGAAATTATCTTGTTTTTCCTAAACAACACGTTGTAAGTCGAAAAGCTTTCATGTTGCGTGTATGTCTAAGTGTGTAGCCTCAAAAGAGAAGGCACAGGACAGTTTTCTCTCGAAAGGATATGTAAGAATACCACTTCATAAGGAAATACAGTTTTGCAGAGTAAAGACATATACTTACGCATTGGAAACTCTTTACGAGAAGAAATAACGCATAGTACAAAATTAGCTTGTATCTCCAAAACTACACGTTGTATCTCGAAAAGAATTGTTGTGGCGTGTACGTCTTAACATGTAGCATCTAAAGAGAACCAAAAGGAGAATTTTCTTTCGTCAAAATTTTTCAGAAAATCACGTTTTAAGGAAATCCCGCATCGTGCGAAATTATCTTGTTTTTCCTAAACAACACGTTGTAAGTCGAAAAGCTTTCATGTTGCGTGTATGTCTAAGTGTGTAGCCTCAAAAGAGAAGGCACAGGACAGTTTTCTCTCGAAAGGATATGTAAGAATACCACTTCATAAGGAAATACAGTTTTGCAGAGTAAAGACATATACGTACGCATTGGAAACTCTTTATGAGAAGAAATAACGCATAGTACAAAATTAGCTTGTATCTCCAAAACTACACGTTGTATCTCGAAAAGAATTGTTGTGGCGTGTACGTCTTAACATGTAGCATCTAAAGAGAACCAAAAGGAGAATTTTCTTTCGTCAAAATTTTTCAGAAAATCACGTTTTAAGGAAATCCCGCATCGTGCGAAATTATCTTGTTTTTCCTAAACAACACGTTGTAAGTCGAAAAGCTTTCATGTTGCATGTATGTCTAAGTGTGTAGCCTCAAAAGAGAAGGCACAGGACAGTTTTCTCTCGAAAGGATATGTAAGAATACCACTTCATAAGGAAATACAGCTTTGCAGAGTAAAGACATATATGTACGCATTGGAAACTCTTTACGAGAAGAAATAACGCATAGTACAAAATTAGCTTATATCTCCAAAACTACACGTTGTATCTCGAAAAGAATTGTTGTGGCGTGTACGTCTTAACATGTAGCATCTAAAGAGAACCAAAAGGAGAATTTTCTTTCGTCAAAATTTTTCAAAAAATCACGTTTTAAGGAAATCCCGCAGCGTGCGAAATTATCTTGTTTTTCTAAACAACACGTTGTAAGTCGAAAAGCTTTCATGTTGCGTGTATGTCTAAGTGTGTAGCCTCAAAAGAGAAGGCACAGGGCAGTTTTCTCTCGAAAGGATATGTAAGAAAACCACTTCATAAGGAAATACAGTTTTGCAGAGTAAAGACATATACGTACGCATTGGAAACTCTTTACGAGAAGAAATAACGCATAGTACAAAATTAGCTTGTATCTCCAAAACTACACGTTGTATCTCGAAAAGAATTGTTGTGGCGAGTACGTCTTAACATGTAGCATCTAAAGAGAACCAAAAGGAGAATTTTCTTTCGTCAAAATTTTTCAGAAAATCACGTTTTAAGGAAATCCCGCATCGTGCGAAATTATCTTGTTTTTCCTAAACAACACGTTGTAAGTCGAAAAGCTTTCATGTTGCGTGTATGTCTAAGTGTGTAGCCTCAAAAGAGAAGGCACAGGACAGTTTTCTCTCGAAAGGATATGTAAGAATACCACTTCATAAGGAAATACAGTTTTGCAGAGTAAAGACATATACGTACGCATTGGAAACTCTTTACGAGAAGAAATAACGCATAGTACAAAATTAGCTTGTATCTCCAAAACTACACGTTGTATCTCGAAAAGAATTGTTGTGGCGTGTACGTCTTAACATGTAGCATCTAAAGAGAACCAAAAGGAGAATTTTCTTTCGTCAAAATTTTTCAGAAAATCACGTTTTAAGGAAATCCCGCATCGTGCGAAATTATCTTGTTTTTCCTAAACAACACGTTGTAAGTCGAAAAGCTTTCATGTTGCGTGTATGTCTAAGTGTGTAGCCTCAAAAGAGAAGGCACAGGACAGTTTTCTCTCGAAAGGATATGTAAGAATACCACTTCATAAGGAAATACAGTTTTGCAGAGTAAAGACATATACTTACGCATTGGAAACTCTTTACGAGAAGAAATAACGCATAGTACAAAATTAGCTTGTATCTCCAAAACTACACGTTGTATCTCGAAAAGAATTGTTGTGGCGTGTACGTCTTAACATGTAGCATCTAAAGAGAACCAAAAGGAGAATTTTCTTTCGTCAAAATTTTTCAGAAAATCACGTTTTAAGGAAATCCCGCATCGTGCGAAATTATCTTGTTTTTCCTAAACAACACGTTGTAAGTCGAAAAGCTTTCATGTTGCGTGTATGTCTAAGTGTGTAGCCTCAAAAGAGAAGGCACAGGACAGTTTTCTCTCGAAAGGATATGTAAGAATACCACTTCATAAGGAAATACAGTTTTGCAGAGTAAAGACATATACGTACGCATTGGAAACTCTTTATGAGAAGAAATAACGCATAGTACAAAATTAGCTTGTATCTCCAAAACTACACGTTGTATCTCGAAAAGAATTGTTGTGGCGTGTACGTCTTAACATGTAGCATCTAAAGAGAACCAAAAGGAGAATTTTCTTTCGTCAAAATTTTTCAGAAAATCACGTTTTAAGGAAATCCCGCATCGTGCGAAATTATCTTGTTTTTCCTAAACAACACGTTGTAAGTCGAAAAGCTTTCATGTTGCATGTATGTCTAAGTGTGTAGCCTCAAAAGAGAAGGCACAGGACAGTTTTCTCTCGAAAGGATATGTAAGAATACCACTTCATAAGGAAATACAGCTTTGCAGAGTAAAGACATATATGTACGCATTGGAAACTCTTTACGAGAAGAAATAACGCATAGTACAAAATTAGCTTGTATCTCCAAAACTACACGTTGTATCTCGAAAAGAATTGCTGTGGCGTGTACGTCTTAACATGTAGCATCTAAAGAGAACCAAAAGGAGAATTTTCTTTCGTCAAAATTTTTCAGAAAATCACGTTTTAAGGAAATCCCGCATCGTACGAAATTATCTTGTTTTTCCTAAACAACACGTTGTAAGTCGAAAAGCTTTCATGTTGCGTGTATGTCTAAGTGTGTAGCCTCAAAAGAGAAGGCACAGGACAGTTTTCTCTAGAAAGGATATGTAAGAATACCACTTCATAAGGAAATACAGTTTTGCAGAGTAAAGACATATACGTACGCATTGGAAACTCTTTACGAGAAGAAATAACGCATAGTACAAAATTAGCTTGTATCTCCAAAACTACACGTTGTATCTCGAAAAGAATTGCTGTGGCGTGTACGTCTTAACATGTAGCGTCTAAAGAGAACCAAAAGGAGAATTTTCTTTCGTCAAAATTTTTCAGAAAATCACGTTTAAGGAAATCCCGCATCGTGCGAAATTATCTTGTTTTTCCTAAACAACACGTTGTAAGTCGAAATGCTTTCATGTTGCGTGTATGTCTAAGTGTGTAGCCTCAAAAGAGAAGGCACAGGACAGTTTTCTCTCGAAAGGATATGTAAGAATACCACTTCATAAGGAAATACAGTTTTGCAGAGTAAAGACATATACGTATGCATTGGAAACTCTTTACGAGAAGAAATAACGCATAGTACAAAATTAGCCTTTATCTCCAAAACTACACGTTGTATCTCGAAAAGAATTGTTGTGGCGTGTACGTCTTAACATGTAGCATCTAAAGAGAACCAAAAGGAGAATTTTCTTTCGTCAAAATTTTTCAGAAAATCACGTTTTAAGGAAATCCCGCATCGTGCGAAATTATCTTGTTTTTCCTAAACAACACGTTGTAAGTCGAAAAGCTTTCATGTTGCGTGTATGTCTAAGTGTGTAGCCTCAAAAGAGAAGGCACAGGACAGTTTTCTCTCGAAAGGATATGTAAGAATACCACTTCATAAGGAAATACAGTTTTGCAGAGTAAAGACATATACGTACGCATTGGAAACTCTTTATGAGAAGAAATAACGCATAGTACAAAATTAGCTTGTATCTCCAAAACTACACGTTGTATCTCGAAAAGAATTGTTGTGGCGTGTACGTCTTAACATGTAGCATCTAAAGAGAACCAAAAGGAGAATTTTCTTTCGTCAAAATTTTTCAGAAAATCACGTTTTAAGGAAATCCCGCATCGTGCGAAATTATCTTGTTTTTCCTAAACAACACGTTGTAAGTCGAAAAGCTTTCATGTTGCGTGTATGTCTAAGTGTGTAGCCTCAAAAGAGAAGGCACAGGACAGTTTTCTCTCGAAAGGATATGTAAGAATACCACTTCATAAGGAAATACAGTTTTGCAGAGTAAAGACATATACGTACGCATTGGAAACTCTTTACGAGAAGAAATAACGCATAGTACAAAATTAGCTTGTATCTCCAAAACTACACGTTGTATCTCGAAAAGAATTGTTGTGGCGTGTACGTCTTAACATGTAGCATCTAAAGAGAACCAAAAGGAGAATTTTCTTTCGTCAAAATTTTTCAGAAAATCACGGTTTAAGGAAATCCCGCATCGTGCGAAATTATCTTGTTTTTCCTAAACAACACGTTGTAAGTCGAAAAGCTTTCATGTTGCGTGTATGTCTAAGTGTGTAGCCTCAAAAGAGAAGGCACAGGACAGTTTTCTCTCGAAAGGATATGTAAGAATACCACTTCATAAGGAAACAGTTTTGCAGAGTAAAGACATATACGTACGCATTGGAAACTCTTTACGAGAAGAAATAACGCATAGTACAAAATTAGCTTGTATCTCCAAAACTACACGTTGTATCTCGAAAAGAATTGCTGTGGCGTGTACGTCTTAACATGTAGCATCTAAAGAGAACCAAAAGGAGAATTTTCTTTCGTCAAAATTTTTCAGAAAATCACGTTTTAAGGAAATCCCGCATCTTGCGAAATTATCTTGTTTTTCCTAAACAACACGTTGTAAGTCGAAAAGCTTTCATGTTGCGTGTATGTCTAAGTGTGTAGCCTCAAAAGAGAAGGCACAGGACAGTTTTCTCTCGAAAGGATATGTAAGAAAACCACTTCATAAGGAAATACAGTTTTGCAGAGTAAAGACATATACGTACGCATTGGAAACTCTTTACGAGAAGAAATAACGCATAGTACAAAATTAGCTTGTATCTCCAAAACTACACGTTGTATCTCGAAAAGAATTGCTGTGGCGTGTACGTCTTAACATGTAGCGTCTAAAGAGAACCAAAAGGAGAATTTTCTTTCGTCAAAATTTTTCAGAAAATCACGTTTTAAGGAAATCCCGCATCGTGCGAAATTATCTTGTTTTTCCTAAACAACACGTTGTAAGTCGAAAAGCTTTCATGTTGCGTGTATGTCTAAGTGTGTAGCCTCAAAAGAGATGGCACAGGACAGTTTTCTCTCGAAAGGATATGTAAGAATACCACTTCATAAGGAAATACAGTTTTGCAGAGTAAAGACATATACGTACGCATTGGAAACTCTTTATGAGAAGAAATAACGCATAGTACAAAATTAGCTTGTATCTCCAAAACTACACGTTGTATCTCGAAAAGAATTGTTGTGGCGTGTACGTCTTAACATGTAGCATCTAAAGAGAACCAAAAGGAGAATTTTCTTTCGTCAAAATTTTTCAGAAAATCACGTTTTAAGGAAATCCCGCATCGTGCGAAATTATCTTGTTTTTCCTAAACAACACGTTGTAAGTCGAAAAGCTTTCATGTTGCGTGTATGTCTAAGTGTGTAGCCTCAAAAGAGAAGGCACAGGACAGTTTTCTCTCGAAAGGATATGTAAGAATACCACTTCATAAGGAAATACAGTTTTGCAGAGTAAAGACATATACGTACGCATTGGAAACTCTTTACGAGAAGAAATAAGGCATAGTACAAAATTAGCTTGTATCTCCAAAACTACACGTTGTATCTCGAAAAGAATTGTTGTGGCGTGTACGTCTTAACATGAAGCATCTAAAGAGAACAAAAAGGAGAATTTTCTTTCGTCAAAATTTTTCAGAAAATCACGTTTTAAGGAAATCCCGCATCGTGCGAAATTATCTTGTTTTTCCTAAACAACACGTTGTAAGTCGAAAAGCTTTCATGTTGCGTGTATGTCTAAGTGTGTAGCCTCAAAAGAGAAGGCACAGGACAGTTTTCTCTCGAAAGGATATGTAAGAATACCACTTCATAAGGAAATACAGTTTTGCAGAGTAAAGACATATACGTACGCATTGGAAACTCTTTACGAGAAGAAATAACGCATAGTACAAAATTAGCTTGTATCTCCAAAACTACACGTTGTATCTCGAAAAGAATTGTTGTGGCGTGTACGTCTTAACATGTAGCATCTAAAGAGAACCAAAAGGAGAATTTTCTTTCGTCAAAATTTTTCAGAAAATCACGTTTTAAGGAAATCCCGCATCGTGCGAAATTATCTTGTTTTTCCTAAACAACACGTTGTAAGTCGAAAAGCTTTCATGTTGCGTGTATGTCTAAGTGTGTAGCCTCAAAAGAGAAGGCACAGGACAGTTTTCTCTCGAAAGGATATGTAAGAATACCACTTCATAAGGAAAGACAGTTTTGCAGAGTAAAGACATATACGTACGCATTTTAAACACTTTACGAGAAGAAATAACGCATAGTACAAAATTAGCTTGTATCTCCAAAACTACACGTTGTATCTCGAAAAGAATTGCTGTGGCGTGTACGTCTTAACATGTAGCATCTAAAGAGAACCAAAAGGAGAATTTTCTTTCGTCAAAATTTTTCAGAAAATCACGGTTTAAGGAAATCCCGCATCGTGCGAAATTATCTTGTTTTTCCTAAACAACACGTTGTAAGTCGAAAAGCTTTCATGTTGCGTGTATGTCTAAGTGTGTAGCCTCAAAAGAGAAGGCACAGGACAGTTTTCTCTCGAAAGGATATGTAAGAATACCACTTCATAAGGAAAGACAGTTTTGCAGAGTAAAGACATATACGTACGCATTGGAAACTCTTTACGAGAAGAAATAACGCATAGTACAAAATTAGCTTGTATCTCCAAAACTACACGTTGTATCTCGAAAAGAATTGCTGTGGCGTGTACGTCTTAACATGTAGCGTCTAAAGAGAACCAAAAGGAGAATTTTCTTTCGTCAAAATTTTTCAGAAAATCACGTTTTAAGGAAATCCCGCATCGTGCGAAATTATCTTGTTTTTCCTAAACAACACGTTGTAAGTTGAAATGCTTTCATGTTGCGTGTATGTCTAGTGTGTAGCCTCAAAAGAGAAGGCACAGGACAGTTTTCTCTCGAAAGGATATGTAAGAATACCACTTCATAAGGAAATACAGTTTTGCAGAGTAAAGACATATACGTACGCATTGGAAACTCTTTACGAGAAGAAATAACGCATAGTACAAAATTAGCTTGTATCTCCAAAACTACACGTTGTATCTCGAAAAGAATTGTTGTGGCGTGTACGTCTTAACATGTAGCATCTAAAGAGAACCAAAAGGAGAATTTTCTTTCTTCAAAATTTTTCAGAAAATCACGTTTTAAGGAAATCCCGCATCGTGCGAAATTATCTTGTTTTTCCTAAACAACACGTTGTAAGTCGAAAAGCTTTCATGTTGCGTGTATGTCTAAGTGTGTAGCCTCAAAAGAGAAGGCACAGGACAGTTTTCTCTAGAAAGGATATGTAAGAATACCACTTCATAAGGAAATACAGTTTTGCAGAGTAAAGACATATACGTACGCATTGGAAACTTTACGAGAAGAAATAACGCATAGTACAAAATTAGCTTGTATCTCCAAAACTACACGTTGTATCTCGAAAAGAATTGTTGTGGCGTGTACGTCTTAACATGTAGCATCTAAAGAGAACCAAAAGGAGAATTTTCTTTCGTCAAAATTTTTCAGAAAATCACGTTTTAAGGAAATCCCGCATCGTGCGAAATTATCTTGTTTTTCCTAAACAACACGTTGTAAGTCGAAAAGCTTTCATGTTGCGTGTATGTCTAAGTGTGTAGCCTCAAAAGAGAAGGCACAGGACAGTTTTCTCTCGAAAGGATATGTAAGAATACCACTTCATAAGGAAAGACAGTTTTGCAGAGTAAAGACATATACGTACGCATTGGAAACTCTGTATGAGAAGAAATAACGCATAGTACAAAATTAGCTTGTATCTCCAAAACTACACGTTGTATCTCAAAAGAATTGTTGTGGCGTGTACGTCTTAACATGTAGCATCTAAAGAGAACCAAAAGGAGAATTTTCTTTCGTCAAAATTTTTCAGAAAATCACGTTTTAAGGAAATCCCGCATCGTGCGAAATTATCTTGTTTTTCCTAAACAACACGTTGTAAGTCGAAAAGCTGTCATGTTGCGTGTATGTCTAAGTGTGTAGCCTCAAAAGAGAAGGCACAGGACAGTTTTCTCTCGAAAGGATATGTAAGAATACCACTTCATAAGGAAATACAGTTTTGCAGAGTAAAGACATATATGTACGCATTGGAAACTCTTTACGAGAAGAAATAAGGCATAGTACAAAATTAGCTTGTATCTCCAAAACTACACGTTGTATCTCGAAAAGAATTGTTGTGGCGTGTACGTCTTAACATGTAGCATCTAAAGAGAACCAAAAGGAGAATTTTCTTTCGTCAAAATTTTTCAGAAAATCACGTTTTAAGGAAATCCCGCATCGTGCGAAATTATCTTGTTTTTCCTAAACAACACGTTGTAAGTCGAAAAGCTTTCATGTTGCGTGTATGTCTAAGTGTGTAGCCTCAAAAGAGAAGGCACAGGACAGTTTTCTCTCGAAAGGATATGTAAGAATACCACTTCATAAAGAAATACAGTTTTGCACAGTAAAGACATATACGTACGCATTGGAAACTCTTTACGAGAAGAAATAACGCATAGTACAAAATTAGCTTGTATCTCCAAAACTACACGTTGTATCTCGAAACGAATTGTTGTGGCGTGTACGTCTTAACATGTAGCATCTAAAGAGAACCAAAAGGAGAATTTTCTTTCGTCAAAATTTTTCAGAAAATCACGTTTTAAGGAAATCCCGCATCGTGCGAAATTATCTTGTTTTTCCTAAACAACATGTTGTAAGTCGAAAAGCTTTCATGTTGCGTGTATGTCTAAGTGTGTAGCCTCAAAAGAGAAGGCACAGGACAGTTTTCTCTCGAAAGGATATGTAAGAATACCACTTCATAAGGAAAGACAGTTTTGCAGAGTAAAGACATATACGTACGCATTGGAAACTCTTTACGAGAAGAAATAACGCATAGTACAAAATTAGCTTGTATCTCCAAAACTACACGTTGTATCTCGAAAAGAATTGTTGTGGCGTGTACGTCTTAACATGTAGCATCTAAAGAGAACCAAAAGGAGAATTTTCTTTCGTCAAAATTTTTCAGAAAATCACGTTTTAAGGAAATCCCGCATCGTGCGAAATTATCTTGTTTTTCCTAAACAACACGTTGTAAGTCGAAAAGCTTTCATGTTGCGTGTATGTCTAAGTGTGTAGCCTCAAAAGAGAAGGCACAGGACAGTTTTCTCTCGAAAGGATATGTAAGAATACCACTTCATAAGGAAATACAGTTTGCAGAGTAAAGACATATACGTACGCATTGGAAACTCTTTACGAGAAGAAATAACGCATAGTACAAAATTAGCTTGTATCTCCAAAACTACACGTTGTATCTCGAAAAGAATTGCTGTGGCGTGTACGTCTTAACATGTAGCATCTAAAGAGAACCAAAAGGAGAATTTTCTTTCGTCAAAATTTTTCAGAAAATCACGTTTTAAGGAAATCCCGCATCGTGCGAAATTATCTTGTTTTTCCTAAACAACACGTTGTAAGTCGAAAAGCTTTCATGTTGCGAGTATGTCTAAGTGTGTAGCCTCAAAAGAGAAGGCACAGGACAGTTTTCTCTCGAAAGGATATGTAAGAATACCACTTCATAAGGAAATACAGTTTTGCAGAGTAAAGACATATACGTACGCATTGGAAACTCTTTACGAGAAGAAATAACGCATAGTACAAAATTAGCTTGTATCTCCAAAACTACACGTTGTATCTCGAAAAGAATTGCTGTGGCGTGTACGTCTTAACATGTAGCGTCTAAAGAGAACCAAAAGGAGAATTTTCTTTCGTCAAAATTTTTCAGAAAATCACGTTTTAAGGAAATCCCGCATCGTGCGAAATTATCTTGTTTTTCCTAAACAACACGTTGTAAGTCGAAAAGCTTTCATGTTGCGTGTATGTCTAAGTGTGTAGCCTCAAAAGAGAAGGCACAGGACAGTTTTCTCTCGAAAGGATATGTAAGAATACCACTTCATAAAGAAATACAGTTTTGCACAGTAAAGACATATACGTACGCATTGGAAACTCTTTACGAGAAGAAATAACGCATAGTACAAAATTAGCTTGTATCTCCAAAACTACACGTTGTATCTCGAAACGAATTGTTGTGGCGTGTACGTCTTAACATGTAGCATCTAAAGAGAACCAAAAGGAGAATTTTCTTTCGTCAAAATTTTTCAGAAAATCACGTTTTAAGGAAATCCCGCATCGTGCGAAATTATCTTGTTTTTCCTAAACAACACGTTGTAAGTCGAAAAGCTTTCATGTTGCGTGTATGTCTAAGTGTGTAGCCTCAAAAGAGAAGGCACAGGACAGTTTTCTCTCGAAAGGATATGTAAGAATACCACTTCATAAGGAAAGACAGTTTTGCAGAGTAAAGACATATACGTACGCATTGGAAACTCTGTATGAGAAGAAATAACGCATAGTACAAAATTAGCTTGTATCTCCAAAACTACACGTTGTATCTCAAAAGAATTGTTGTGGCGTGTACGTCTTAACATGTAGCATCTAAAGAGAACCAAAAGGAGAATTTTCTTTCGTCAAAATTTTTCAGAAAATCACGTTTTAAGGAAATCCCGCATCGTGCGAAATTATCTTGTTTTTCCTAAACAACACGTTGTAAGTCGAAAAGCTGTCATGTTGCGTGTATGTCTAAGTGTGTAGCCTCAAAAGAGAAGGCACAGGACAGTTTTCTCTCGAAAGGATATGTAAGAATACCACTTCATAAGGAAATACAGTTTTGCAGAGTAAAGACATATATGTACGCATTGGAAACTCTTTACGAGAAGAAATAAGGCATAGTACAAAATTAGCTTGTATCTCCAAAACTACACGTTGTATCTCGAAAAGAATTGTTGTGGCGTGTACGTCTTAACATGTAGCATCTAAAGAGAACCAAAAGGAGAATTTTCTTTCGTCAAAATTTTTCAGAAAATCACGTTTTAAGGAAATCCCGCATCGTGCGAAATTATCTTGTTTTTCCTAAACAACACGTTGTAAGTCGAAAAGCTTTCATGTTGCGTGTATGTCTAAGTGTGTAGCCTCAAAAGAGAAGGCACAGGACAGTTTTCTCTCGAAAGGATATGTAAGAATACCACTTCATAAGGAAATACAGTTTTGCAGAGTAAAGACATATACGTACGCATTGGAAACTCTTTACGAGAAGAAATAACGCATAGTACAAAATTAGCTTGTATCTCCAAAACTACACGTTGTATCTCGAAAAGAATTGTTGTGGCGTGTACGTCTTAACATGTAGCATCTAAAGAGAACCAAAAGGAGAATTTTCTTTCGTCAAAATTTTTCAGAAAATCACGTTTTAAGGAAATCCCGCATCGTGCGAAATTATCTTGTTTTTCCTAAACAACACGTTGTAAGTCGAAAAGCTTTCATGTTGCGTGTATGTCTAAGTGTGTAGCCTCAAAAGAGAAGGCACAGGACAGTTTTCTCTCGAAAGGATATGTAAGAATACCACGTCATAAAGAAATACAGTTTTGCACAGTAAAGACATATACGTACGCATTGGAAACTCTTTACGAGAAGAAATAACGCATAGTACAAAATTAGCTTGTATCTCCAAAACTACACGTTGTATCTCGAAACGAATTGTTGTGGCGTGTACGTCTTAACATGTAGCATCTAAAGAGAACCAAAAGGAGAATTTTCTTTCGTCAAAATTTTTCAGAAAATCACGTTTTAAGGAAATCCCGCATCGTGCGAAATTATCTTGTTTTTCCTAAACAACACATTGTAAGTCGAAAAGCTTTCATGTTGCGTGTATGTCTAAGTGTGTAGCCTCAAAAGAGAAGGCACAGGACAGTTTTCTCTCGAAAGGATATGTAAGAATACCACTTCATAAGGAAAGACAGTTTTGCAGAGTAAAGACATATACGTACGCATTGGAAACTCTTTACGAGAAGAAATAACGCATAGTACAAAATTAGCTTGTATCTCCAAAACTACACGTTGTATCTCGAAAAGAATTGTTGTGGCGTGTACGTCTTAACATGTAGCATCTAAAGAGAACCAAAAGGAGAATTTTCTTTCGTCAAAATTTTTCAGAAAATCACGTTTTAAGGAAATCCCGCATCGTGCGAAATTATCTTGTTTTTCCTAAACAACACGTTGTAAGTCGAAAAGCTTTCATGTTGCGAGTATGTCTAAGTGTGTAGCCTCAAAAGAGAAGGCACAGGACAGTTTTCTCTCGAAAGGATATGTAAGAATACCACTTCATAAGGAAATACAGTTTTGCAGAGTAAAGACATATACGTACGCATTGGAAACTCTTTACGAGAAGAAATAACGCATAGTACAAAATTAGCTTGTATCTCCAAAACTACACGTTGTATCTCGAAAAGAATTGCTGTGGCGTGTACGTCTTAACATGTAGCGTCTAAAGAGAACCAAAAGGAGAATTTTCTTTCGTCAAAATTTTTCAGAAAATCACGTTTTAAGGAAATCCCGCATCGTGCGAAATTATCTTGTTTTTCCTAAACAACACGTTGTAAGTCGAAAAGCTTTCATGTTGCGTGTATGTCTAAGTGTGTAGCCTCAAAAGAGAAGGCACAGGACAGTTTTCTCTCGAAAGGATATGTAAGAATACCACTTCATAAGGAAAGACAGTTTTGCAGAGTAAAGACATATACGTACGCATTGGAAACACTTTACGAGAAGAAATAACGCATAGTACAAAATTAGCTTGTATCTCCAAAACTACACGTTGTATCTCGAAAAGAATTGCTGTGGCGTGTACGTCTTAACATGTAGCATCTAAAGAGAACCAAAAGGAGAATTTTCTTTCGTCAAAATTTTTCAGAAAATCACGTTTTAAGGAAATCCCGCATCGTGCGAAATTATCTTGTTTTTCCTAAACAACACGTTGTAAGTCGAAAAGCTTTCATGTTGCGTGTATGTCTAAGTGTGTAGCCTCAAAAGAGAAGGCACAGGACAGTTTTCTCTCGAAAGGATATGTAAGAATACCACTTCATAAGGAAATACAGTTTTGCAGAGTAAAGACATATACGTACGCATTGGAAACTCTGTATGAGAAGAAATAACGCATAGTACAAAATTAGCTTGTATCTCCAAAACTACACGTTGTATCTCAAAAGAATTGTTGTGGCGTGTACGTCTTAACATGTAGCATCAAAGAGAACCAAAAGGAGAATTTTCTTTCGTCAAAATTTTTCAGAAAATCACGTTTTAAGGAAATCCCGCATCGTGCGAAATTATCTTGTTTTTCCTAAACAACACGTTGTAAGTCGAAAAGCTGTCATGTTGCGTGTATGTCTAAGTGTGTACCCTCAAAAGAGAAGGCACAGGACAGTTTTCTCTCGAAAGGATATGTAAGAATACCACTTCATAAGGAAATACATTTTTGCAGAGTAAAGACATATATGTACGCATTGGAAACTCTTTACGAGAAGAAATAAGGCATAGTACAAAATTAGCTTGTATCTCCAAAACTACACGTTGTATCTCGAAAAGAATTGTTGTGGCGTGTACGTCTTAACATATAGCATCTAAAGAGAACCAAAAGGAGAATTTTCTTTCGTCAAAATTTTTCAGAAAATCACGTTTTAAGGAAATCCCGCATCGTGCGAAATTATCTTGTTTTTCCTAAACAACACGTTGTAAGTCGAAAAGCTTTCATGTTGCGTGTATGTCTAAGTGTGTAGCCTCAAAAGAGAAGGCACAGGTCAGTTTTCTCTCGAAAGGATATGTAAGAATACCACTTCATAAGGAAATACAGTTTTGCAGAGTAAAGACATATACGTACGCATTGGAAACTCTTTACGAGAAGAAATAACGCATAGTACAAAATTAGCTTGTATCTCCAAAACTACACGTTGTATCTCGAAAAGAATTGTTGTGGCGTGTACGTCTTAACATGTAGCATCTAAAGAGAACCAAAAGGAGAATTTTCTTTCGTCAAAATTTTTCAGAAAATCACGTTTTAAGGAAATCCCGCATCGTGCGAAATTATCTTGTTTTTCCTAAACAACACGTTGTAAGTCGAAAAGCTTTCATGTTGCGTGTATGTCTAAGTGTGTAGCCTCAAAAGAGAAGGCACAGGACAGTTTTCTCTCGAAAGGATATGTAAGAATACCACTTCATAAGGAAAGACAGTTTTGCAGAGTAAAGACATATACGTACGCATTGGAAACTCTTTACGAGAAGAAATAACGCATAGTACAAAATTAGCTTGTATCTCCAAAACTACACGTTGTATCTCGAAAAGAATTGTTGTGGCGTGTACGTCTTAACATGTAGCATCTAAAGAGAACCAAAAGGAGAATTTTCTTTCGTCAAAATTTTTCAGAAAATCACGTTTTAAGGAAATCCCGCATCGTGCGAAATTATCTTGTTTTTCCTAAACAACACGTTGTAAGTCGAAAAGCTTTCATGTTGCGTGTATGTCTAAGTGTGTAGCCTCAAAAGAGAAGGCACAGGACAGTTTTCTCTCGAAAGGATATGTAAGAATACCACTTCATAAAGAAATACAGTTTTGCACAGTAAAGACATATACGTACGCATTGGAAACTCTTTACGAGAAGAAATAACGCATAGTACAAAATTAGCTTGTATCTCCAAAACTACACGTTGTATCTCGAAACGAATTGTTGTGGCGTGTACGTCTTAACATGTAGCATCTAAAGAGAACCAAAAGGAGAATTTTCTTTCGTCAAAATTTTTCAGAAAATCACGTTTTAAGGAAATCCCGCATCGTGCGAAATTATCTTGTTTTTCCTAAACAACACGTTGTAAGTCGAAAAGCTTTCATGTTGCGTGTATGTCTAAGTGTGTAGCCTCAAAAGAGAAGGCACAGGACAGTTTTCTCTCGAAAGGATATGTAAGAATACCACTTCATAAAGAAATACAGTTTTGCACAGTAAAGACATATACGTACGCATTGGAAACTCTTTACGAGAAGAAATAACGCATAGTACAAAATTAGCTTGTATCTCCAAAACTACACGTTGTATCTCGAAACGAATTGTTGTGGCGTGTACGTCTTAACATGTAGCATCTAAAGAGAACCAAAAGGAGAATTTTCTTTCGTCAAAATTTTTCAGAAAATCACGTTTTAAGGAAATCCCGCATCGTGCGAAATTATCTTGTTTTTCCTAAACAACACGTTGTAAGTCGAAAAGCTTTCATGTTGCGTGTATGTCTAAGTGTGTAGCCTCAAAAGAGAAGGCACAGGACAGTTTTCTCTCGAAAGGATATGTAAGAATACCACTTCATAAGGAAAGACAGTTTTGCAGAGTAAAGACATATACGTACGCATTGGAAACTCTGTATGAGAAGAAATAACGCATAGTACAAAATTAGCTTGTATCTCCAAAACTACACGTTGTATCTCAAAAGAATTGTTGTGGCGTGTACGTCTTAACATGTAGCATCTAAAGAGAACCAAAAGGAGAATTTTCTTTCGTCAAAATTTTTCAGAAAATCACGTTTTAAGGAAATCCCGCATCGTGCGAAATTATCTTGTTTTTCCTAAACAACACGTTGTAAGTCGAAAAGCTGTCATGTTGCGTGTATGTCTAAGTGTGTAGCCTCAAAAGAGAAGGCACAGGACAGTTTTCTCTCGAAAGGATATGTAAGAATACCACTTCATAAGGAAATACAGTTTTGCAGAGTAAAGACATATATGTACGCATTGGAAACTCTTTACGAGAAGAAATAAGGCATAGTACAAAATTAGCTTGTATCTCCAAAACTACACGTTGTATCTCGAAAAGAATTGTTGTGGCGTGTACGTCTTAACATGTAGCATCTAAAGAGAACCAAAAGGAGAATTTTCTTTCGTCAAAATTTTTCAGAAAATCACGTTTTAAGGAAATCCCGCATCGTGCGAAATTATCTTGTTTTTCCTAAACAACACGTTGTAAGTCGAAAAGCTTTCATGTTGCGTGTATGTCTAAGTGTGTAGCCTCAAAAGAGAAGGCACAGGACAGTTTTCTCTCGAAAGGATATGTAAGAATACCACTTCATAAGGAAATACAGTTTTGCAGAGTAAAGACATATACGTACGCATTGGAAACTCTTTACGAGAAGAAATAACGCATAGTACAAAATTAGCTTGTATCTCCAAAACTACACGTTGTATCTCGAAAAGAATTGTTGTGGCGTGTACGTCTTAACATGTAGCATCTAAAGAGAACCAAAGGAGAATTTTCTTTCGTCAAAATTTTTCAGAAAATCACGTTTTAAGGAAATCCCGCATCGTGCGAAATTATCTTGTTTTTCCTAAACAACACGTTGTAAGTCGAAAAGCTTTCATGTTGCGTGTATGTCTAAGTGTGTAGCCTCAAAAGAGAAGGCACAGGACAGTTTTCTCTCGAAAGGATATGTAAGAATACCACTTCATAAAGAAATACAGTTTTGCACAGTAAAGACATATACGTACGCATTGGAAACTCTTTACGAGAAGAAATAACGCATAGTACAAAATTAGCTTGTATCTCCAAAACTACACGTTGTATCTCGAAACGAATTGTTGTGGCGTGTACGTCTTAACATGTAGCATCTAAAGAGAACCAAAAGGAGAATTTTCTTTCGTCAAAATTTTTCAGAAAATCACGTTTTAAGGAAATCCCGCATCGTGCGAAATTATCTTGTTTTTCCTAAACAACACGTTGTAAGTCGAAAAGCTTTCATGTTGCGTGTATGTCTAAGTGTGTAGCCTCAAAAGAGAAGGCACAGGACAGTTTTCTCTCGAAAGGATATGTAAGAATACCACTTCATAAGGAAAGACAGTTTTGCAGAGTAAAGACATATACGTACGCATTGGAAACTCTTTACGAGAAGAAATAACGCATAGTACAAAATTAGCTTGTATCTCCAAAACTACACGTTGTATCTCGAAAAGAATTGTTGTGGCGTGTACGTCTTAACATGTAGCATCTAAAGAGAACCAAAAGGAGAATTTTCTTTCGTCAAAATTTTTCAGAAAATCACGTTTTAAGGAAATCCCGCATCGTGCGAAATTATCTTGTTTTTCCTAAACAACACGTTGTAAGTCGAAAAGCTTTCATGTTGCGTGTATGTCTAAGTGTGTAGCCTCAAAAGACAAGGCACAGGACAGTTTTCTCTCGAAGGGATATGTAAGAATACCACTTCATAAGGAAATACAGTTTTGCAGAGTAAAGACATATACGTACGCATTGGAAACTCTTTACGAGAAGAAATAACGCATAGTACAAAATTAGCTTGTATCTCCAAAACTACACGTTGTATCTCGAAAAGAATTGCTGTGGCGTGTACGTCTTAACATGTAGCATCTAAAGAGAACCAAAAGGAGAATTTTCTTTCGTCAAAATTTTTCAGAAAATCACGTTTTAAGGAAATCCCGCATCGTGCGAAATTATCTTGTTTTTCCTAAACAACACGTTGTAAGTCGAAAAGCTTTCATGTTGCGAGTATGTCTAAGTGTGTAGCCTCAAAAGAGAAGGCACAGGACAGTTTTCTCTCGAAAGGATATGTAAGAATACCACTTCATAAGGAAATACAGTTTTGCAGAGTAAAGACATATACGTACGCATTGGAAACTCTTTACGAGAAGAAATAACGCATAGTACAAAATTAGCTTGTATCTCCAAAACTACACGTTGTATCTCGAAAAGAATTGCTGTGGCGTGTACGTCTTAACATGTAGCGTCTAAAGAGAACCAAAAGGAGAATTTTCTTTCGTCAAAATTTTTCAGAAAATCACGTTTTAAGGAAATCCCGCATCGTGCGAAATTATCTTGTTTTTCCTAAACAACACGTTGTAAGTCGAAAAGCTTTCATGTTGCGTGTATGTCTAAGTGTGTAGCCTCAAAAGAGAAGGCACAGGACAGTTTTCTCTCGAAAGGATATGTAAGAATACCACTTCATAAGGAAAGACAGTTTTGCAGAGTAAAGACATATACGTACGCATTGGAAACACTTTACGAGAAGAAATAACGCATAGTACAAAATTAGCTTGTATCTCCAAAACTACACGTTGTATCTCGAAAAGAATTGCTGTGGCGTGTACGTCTTAACATGTAGCATCTAAAGAGAACCAAAAGGAGAATTTTCTTTCGTCAAAATTTTTCAGAAAATCACGTTTTAAGGAAATCCCGCATCGTGCGAAATTATCTTGTTTTTCCTAAACAACACGTTGTAAGTCGAAAAGCTTTCATGTTGCGTGTATGTCTAAGTGTGTAGCCTCAAAAGAGAAGGCACAGGACAGTTTTCTCTCGAAAGGATATGTAAGAATACCACTTCATAAGGAAATACAGTTTTGCAGAGTAAAGACATATACGTACGCATTGGAAACTCTGTATGAGAAGAAATAACGCATAGTACAAAATTAGCTTGTATCTCCAAAACTACACGTTGTATCTCAAAAGAATTGTTGTGGCGTGTACGTCTTAACATGTAGCATCAAAGAGAACCAAAAGGAGAATTTTCTTTCGTCAAAATTTTTCAGAAAATCACGTTTTAAGGAAATCCCGCATCGTGCGAAATTATCTTGTTTTTCCTAAACAACACGTTGTAAGTCGAAAAGCTGTCATGTTGCGTGTATGTCTAAGTGTGTACCCTCAAAAGAGAAGGCACAGGACAGTTTTCTCTCGAAAGGATATGTAAGAATACCACTTCATAAGGAAATACAGTTTTGCAGAGTAAAGACATATATGTACGCATTGGAAACTCTTTACGAGAAGAAATAAGGCATAGTACAAAATTAGCTTGTATCTCCAAAACTACACGTTGTATCTCGAAAAGAATTGTTGTGGCGTGTATGTCTTAACATGTAGCATCTAAAGAGAACCAAAAGGAGAATTTTCTTTCGTCAAAATTTTTCAGAAAATCACGTTTTAAGGAAATCCCGCATCGTGCGAAATTATCTTGTTTTTCCTAAACAACACGTTGTAAGTCGAAAAGCTTTCATGTTGCGTGTATGTCTAAGTGTGTAGCCTCAAAAGAGAAGGCACAGGACAGTTTTCTCTCGAAAGGATATGTAAGAATACCACTTCATAAGGAAATACAGTTTTGCAGAGTAAAGACATATACGTACGCATTGGAAACTCTTTACGAGAAGAAATAACGCATAGTACAAAATTAGCTTGTATCTCCAAAACTACACGTTGTATCTCGAAAAGAATTGTTGTGGCGTGTACGTCTTAACATGTAGCATCTAAAGAGAACCAAAAGGAGAATTTTCTTTCGTCAAAATTTTTCAGAAAATCACGTTTTAAGGAAATCCCGCATCGTGCGAAATTATCTTGTTTTTCCTAAACAACACGTTGTAAGTCGAAAAGCTTTCATGTTGCGTGTATGTCTAAGTGTGTAGCCTCAAAAGAGAAGGCACAGGACAGTTTTCTCTCGAAAGGATATGTAAGAATACCACTTCATAAGGAAAGACAGTTTTGCAGAGTAAAGACATATACGTACGCATTGGAAACTCTTTACGAGAAGAAATAACGCATAGTACAAAATTAGCTTGTATCTCCAAAACTACACGTTGTATCTCGAAAAGAATTGCTGTGGCGTGTACGTCTTAATATGTAGCGTCTAAAGAGAACCAAAAGGAGAATTTTCTTTCGTCAAAATTTTTCAGAAAATCACGTTTTAAGGAAATCCCGCATCGTGCGAAATTATCTTGTTTTTCCTAAACAACACGTTGTAAGTCGAAAAGCTTTCATGTTGCGTGTATGTCTAAGTGTGTAGCCTCAAAAGAGAAGGCACAGGACAGTTTTCTCTCGAAAGGATATGTAAGAATACCACTTCATAAGGAAAGACAGTTTTGCAGAGTAAAGACATATACGTACGCATTGGAAACACTTTACGAGAAGAAATAACGCATAGTACAAAATTAGCTTGTATCTCCAAAACTACACGTTGTATCTCGAAAAGAATTGCTGTGGCGTGTACGTCTTAACATGTAGCATCTAAAGAGAACCAAAAGGAGAATTTTCTTTCGTCAAAATTTTTCAGAAAATCACGTTTTAAGGAAATCCCGCATCGTGCGAAATTATCTTGTTTTTCCTAAACAACACGTTGTAAGTCGAAAAGCTTTCATGTTGCGTGTATGTCTAAGTGTGTAGCCTGAAAAGAGAAGGCACAGGACAGTTTTCTCTCGAAAGGATATGTAAGAATACCACTTCATAAGGAAATACAGTTTTGCAGAGTAAAGACATATACGTACGCATTGGAAACTCTGTATGAGAAGAAATAACGCATAGTACAAAATTAGCTTGTATCTCCAAAACTACACGTTGTATCTCGAAAAGAATTGTTGTGGCGTGTACGTCTTAACATGTAGCATCTAAAGAGAACCAAAAGGAGAATTTTCTTTCGTCAAAATTTTTCAGAAAATCACGTTTTAAGGAAATCCCGCATCGTGCGAAATTATCTTGTTTTTCCTAAACAACACGTTGTAAGTCGAAAAGCTGTCATGTTGCGTGTATGTCTAAGTGTGTAGCCTCAAAAGAGAAGGCACAGGACAGTTTTCTCTCGAAAGGATATGTAAGAATACCACTTCATAAGGAAATACAGTTTTGCAGAGTAAAGACATATATGTACGCATTGGAAACTCTTTACGAGAAGAAATAAGGCATAGTACAAAATTAGCTTGTATCTCCAAAACTACACGTTGTATCTCGAAAAGAATTGTTGTGGCGTGTACGTCTTAACATGTAGCATCTAAAGAGAACCAAAAGGAGAATTTTCTTTCGTCAAAATTTTTCAGAAAATCACGGTTTAAGGAAATCCCGCATCGTGCGAAATTATCTTGTTTTTCCTAAACAACACGTTGTAAGTCGAAAAGCTTTCATGTTGCGTGTATGTCTAAGTGTGTAGCCTCAAAAGAGAAGGCACAGGACAGTTTTCTCTCGAAAGGATATGTAAGAATACCACTTCATAAGGAAATACAGTTTTGCAGAGTAAAGACATATACGTACGCATTGGAAACTCTTTACGAGAAGAAATAACGCATAGTACAAAATTAGCTTGTATCTCCAAAACTACACGTTGTATCTCGAAAAGAATTGTTGTGGCGTGTACGTCTTAACATGTAGCATCTAAAGAGAACCAAAAGGAGAATTTTCTTTCGTCAAAATTTTTCAGAAAATCACGTTTTAAGGAAATCCCGCATCGTGCGAAATTATCTTCTTTTTTCCTAAACAACACGTTGTAAGTCGAAAAGCTTTCATGTTGCGTGTATGTCTAAGTGTGTAGCCTCAAAAGAGAAGGCACAGGACAGTTTTCTCTCGAAAGGATATGTAAGAATACCACTTCATAAGGAAATACAGTTTTGCAGAGTAAAGACATATACGTACGCATTGGAAACTCTTTACGAGAAGAAATAACGCATAGTACAAAATTAGCTTGTATCTCCAAAACTACACGTTGTATCTCGAAAAGAATTGTTGTGGCGTGTACGTCTTAACATGTAGCATCTAAAGAGAACCAAAAGGAGAATTTTCTTTCGTCAAAATTTTTCAGAAAATCACGTTTTAAGGAAATCCCGCATCGTGCGAAATTATCTTGTTTTTCCTAAACAACACGTTGTAAGTCGAAAAGCTTTCATGTTGCGTGTATGTCTAAGTGTGTAGCCTCAAAAGAGAAGGCACAGGACAGTTTTCTCTCGAAAGGATATGTAAGAATACCACTTCATAAGGAAATACAGTTTTGCAGAGTAAAGACATATACGTACGCATTGGAAACTCTTTACGAGAAGAAATAACGCATAGTACAAAATTAGCTTGTATCTCCAAAACTACACGTTGTATCTCGAAAAGAATTGCTGTGGCGTGTACGTCTTAACATGTAGCATCTAAAGAGAACCAAAAGGAGAATTTTCTTTCGTCAAAATTTTTCAGAAAATCACGTTTTAAGGAAATCCCGCATCGTGCGAAATTATCTTGTTTTTCCTAAACAACACGTTGTAAGTCGAAAAGCTTTCATGTTGCGAGTATGTCTAAGTGTGTAGCCTCAAAAGAGAAGGCACAGGACAGTTTTCTCTCGAAAGGATATGTAAGAATACCACTTCATAAGGAAATACAGTTTTGCAGAGTAAAGACATATAAGTACGCATTGGAAACTCTTTACGAGAAGAAATAACGCATAGTACAAAATTAGCTTGTATCTCCAAAACTACACGTTGTATCTCGAAAAGAATTGCTGTGGCGTGTACGTCTTAACATGTACCATCTAAAGAGAACCAAAAGGAGAATTTTCTTTCGTCAAAATTTTTCAGAAAATCACGTTTTAAGGAAATCCCGCATCGTGCGAAATTATCTTGTTTTTCCTAAACAACACGTTGTAAGTCGAAAAGCTTTCATGTTGCGTGTATGTCTAAGTGTGTAGCCTCAAAAGAGAAGGCACAGGACAGTTTTCTCTCGAAAGGATATGTAAGAATACCACTTCATAAAGAAATACAGTTTTGCAGAGTAAAGACATATACGTACGCATTGGAAACTCTTTACGAGAAGAAATAACGCATGGTACAAAATTAGCTTGTATCTCCAAAACTACACGTTGTATCTCGAAAAGAATTGTTGTGGCGTGTACGTCTTAACATGTAGCATCTAAAGAGAACCAAAAGGAGAATTTTCTTTCGTCAAAATTTTTCAGAAAATCACGTTTTAAGGAAATCCCGCATCGTGCGAAATTATCTTGTTTTTCCTAAACAACACGTTGTAAGTCGAAAAGCTTTCATGTTGCGTGTATGTCTAAGTGTGTAGCCTCAAAAGAGAAGGCACAGGACAGTTTTCTCTCGAAAGGATATGTAAGAATACCACTTCATAAGGAAAGACAGTTTTGCAGAGTAAAGACATATACGTACGCATTGGAAACTCTTTACGAGAAGAAATAACGCATAGTACAAAATTAGCTTGTATCTCCAAAACTACACGTTGTATCTCGAAAAGAATTGTTGTGGCGTGTACGTCTTAACATGTAGCATCTAAAGAGAACCAAAAGGAGAATTTTCTTTCGTCAAAATTTTTCAGAAAATCACGTTTTAAGGAAATCCCGCATCGTGCGAAATTATCTTGTTTTTCCTAAACAACACGTTGTAAGTCGAAAAGCTTTCATGTTGCGTGTATGTCTAAGTGTGTAGCCTCAAAAGAGAAGGCACAGGACAGTTTTCTCTCGAAAGGATATGTAAGAATACCACTTCATAAGGAAATACAGTTTTGCAGAGTAAAGACATATACGTACGCATTGGAAACTCTTTACGAGAAGAAATAACGCATAGTACAAAATTAGCTTGTATCTCCAAAACTACACGTTGTATCTCGAAAAGAATTGCTGTGGCGTGTACGTCTTAACATGTAGCATCTAAAGAGAACCAAAAGGAGAATTTTCTTTCGTCAAAATTTTTCAGAAAATCACGTTTTAAGGAAATCCCGCATCGTGCGAAATTATCTTGTTTTTCCTAAACAACACGTTGTAAGTCGAAAAGCTTTCATGTTGCGTGTATGTCTAAGTGTGTAGCCTCAAAAGAGAAGGCACAGGACAGTTTTCTCTCGAAAGGATATGTAAGAATACCACTTCATAAGGAAATACAGTTTTGCAGAGTAAAGACATATACGTACGCATTGGAAACTCTTTACGAGAAGAAATAACGCATAGTACAAAATTAGCTTGTATCTCCAAAACTACACGTTGTATCTCGAAAAGAATTGCTGTGGCGTGTACGTCTTAACATGTAGCGTCTAAAGAGAACCAAAAGGAGAATTTTCTTTCGTCAAAATTTTTCAGAAAATCACGTTTTAAGGAAATCCCGCATCGTGCGAAATTATCTTGTTTTTCCTAAACAACACGTTGTAAGTCGAAAAGCTTTCATGTTGCGTGTATGTCTAAGTGTGTAGCCTCAAAAGAGAAGGCACAGGACAGTTTTCTCTCGAAAGGATATGTAAGAATACCACTTCATAAGGAAAGACAGTTTTGCAGAGTAAAGACATATACGTACGCATTGGAAACACTTTACGAGAAGAAATAACGCATAGTACAAAATTAGCTTGTATCTCCAAAACTACACGTTGTATCTCGAAAAGAATTGCTGTGGCGTGTACGTCTTAACATGTAGCATCTAAAGAGAACCAAAAGGAGAATTTTCTTTCGTCAAAATTTTTCAGTAAATCACGTTTTAAGGAAATCCCGCATCGTGCGAAATTATCTTGTTTTTCCTAAACAACACGTTGTAAGTCGAAAAGCTTTCATGTTGCGTGTATGTCTAAGTGTGTAGCCTGAAAAGAGAAGGCACAGGACAGTTTTCTCTCGAAAGGATATGTAAGAATACCACTTCATAAGGAAATACAGTTTTGCAGAGTAAAGACATATACGTACGCATTGGAAACTCTGTATGAGAAGAAATAACGCATAGTACAAAATTAGCTTGTATCTCCAAAACTACACGTTGTATCTCGAAAAGAATTGTTGTGGCGTGTACGTCTTAACATGTAGCATCTAAAGAGAACCAAAAGGAGAATTTTCTTTCGTCAAAATTTTTCAGAAAATCACGTTTTAAGGAAATCCCGCATCGTGCGAAATTATCTTGTTTTTCCTAAACAACACGTTGTAAGTCGAAAAGCTGTCATGTTGCGTGTATGTCTAAGTGTGTAGCCTCAAAAGAGAAGGCACAGGACAGTTTTCTCTCGAAAGGATATGTAAGAATACCACTTCATAAGGAAATACAGTTTTGTAGAGTAAAGACATATATGTACGCATTGGAAACTCTTTACGAGAAGAAATAAGGCATAGTACAAAATTAGCTTGTATCTCCAAAACTACACGTTGTATCTCGAAAAGAATTGTTGTGGCGTGTACGTCTTAACATGTAGCATCTAAAGAGAACCAAAAGGAGAATTTTCTTTCGTCAAAATTTTTCAGAAAATCACGGTTTAAGGAAATCCCGCATCGTGCGAAATTATCTTGTTTTTCCTAAACAACACGTTGTAAGTCGAAAAGCTTTCATGTTGCGTGTATGTCTAAGTGTGTAGCCTCAAAAGAGAAGGCACAGGACAGTTTTCTCTCGAAAGGATATGTAAGAATACCACTTCATAAGGAAATACAGTTTTGCAGAGTAAAGACATATACGTACGCATTGGAAACTCTTTACGAGAAGAAATAACGCATAGTACAAAATTAGCTTGTATCTCCAAAACTACACGTTGTATCTCGAAAAGAATTGTTGTGGCGTGTACGTCTTAACATGTAGCATCTAAAGAGAACCAAAAGGAGAATTTTCGTTCGTCAAAATTTTTCAGAAAATCACGTTTTAAGGAAATCCCGCATCGTGCGAAATTATCTTCTTTTTTCCTAAACAACACGTTGTAAGTCGAAAAGCTTTCATGTTGCGTGTATGTCTAAGTGTGTAGCCTCAAAAGAGAAGGCACAGGACAGTTTTCTCTCGAAAGGATATGTAAGAATACCACTTCATAAGGAAATACAGTTTTGCAGAGTAAAGACATATACGTACGCATTGGAAACTCTTTACGAGAAGAAATAACGCATAGTACAAAATTAGCTTGTATCTCCAAAACTACACGTTGTATCTCGAAAAGAATTGTTGTGGCGTGTACGTCTTAACATGTAGCATCTAAAGAGAACCAAAAGGAGAATTTTCTTTCGTCAAAATTTTTCAGAAAATCACGTTTTAAGGAAATCCCGCATCGTGCGAAATTATCTTGTTTTTCCTAAACAACACGTTGTAAGTCGAAAAGCTTTCATGTTGCGTGTATGTCTAAGTGTGTAGCCTCAAAAGAGAAGGCACAGGACAGTTTTCTCTCGAAAGGATATGTAAGAATACCACTTCATAAGGAAAGACAGTTTTGCAGAGTAAAGACATATACGTACGCATTGGAAACTCTTTACGAGAAGAAATAACGCATAGTACAAAATTAGCTTGTATCTCCAAAACTACACGTTGTATCTCGAAAAGAATTGTTGTGGCGTGTACGTCTTAACATGTAGCATCTAAAGAGAACCAAAAGGAGAATTTTCTTTCGTCAAAATTTTTCAGAAAATCACGTTTTAAGGAAATCCCGCATCGTGCGAAATTATCTTGTTTTTCCTAAACAACACGTTGTAAGTCGAAAAGCTTTCATGTTGCGTGTATGTCTAAGTGTGTAGCCTCAAAAGAGAAGGCACAGGACAGTTTTCTCTCGAAAGGATATGTAAGAATACCACTTCATAAGGAAATACAGTTTTGCAGAGTAAAGACATATACGTACGCATTGGAAACTCTTTACGAGAAGAAATAACGCATAGTACAAAATTAGCTTGTATCTCCAAAACTACACGTTGTATCTCGAAAAGAATTGCTGTGGCGTGTACGTCTTAACATGTAGCATCTAAAGAGAACCAAAAGGAGAATTTTCTTTCGTCAAAATTTTTCAGAAAATCACGTTTTAAGGAAATCCCGCATCGTGCGAAATTATCTTGTTTTTCCTAAACAACACGTTGTAAGTCGAAAAGCTTTCATGTTGCGAGTATGTCTAAGTGTGTAGCCTCAAAAGAGAAGGCACAGGACAGTTTTCTCTCGAAAGGATATGTAAGAATACCACTTCATAAGGAAATACAGTTTTGCAGAGTAAAGACATATACGTACGCATTGGAAACTCTTTACGAGAAGAAATAACGCATAGTACAAAATTAGCTTGTATCTCCAAAACTACACGTTGTATCTCGAAAAGAATTGCTGTGGCGTGTACGTCTTAACATGTAGCATCTAAAGAGAACCAAAAGGAGAATTTTCTTTCGTCAAAATTTTTCAGAAAATCACGTTTTAAGGAAATCCCGCATCGTGCGAAATTATCTTGTTTTTCCTAAACAACACGTTGTAAGTCGAAAAGCTTTCATGTTGCGTGTATGTCTAAGTGTGTAGCCTCAAAAGAGAAGGCACAGGACAGTTTTCTCTCGAAAGGATATGTAAGAATACCACTTCATAAAGAAATACAGTTTTGCAGAGTAAAGACATATACGTACGCATTGGAAACTCTTTACGAGAAGAAATAACGCATAGTACAAAATTAGCTTGTATCTCCAAAACTACACGTTGTATCTCGAAAAGAATTGTTGTGGCGTGTACGTCTTAACATGTAGCATCTAAAGAGAACCAAAAGGAGAATTTTCTTTCGTCAAAATTTTTCAGAAAATCACGTTTTAAGGAAATCCCGCATCGTGCGAAATTATCTTGTTTTTCCTAAACAACACGTTGTAAGTCGAAAAGCTTTCATGTTGCGTGTATGTCTAAGTGTGTAGCCTCAAAAGAGAAGGCACAGGACAGTTTTCTCTCGAAAGGATATGTAAGAATACCACTTCATAAGGAAAGACAGTTTTGCAGAGTAAAGACATATACGTACGCATTGGAAACTCTTTACGAGAAGAAATAACGCATAGTACAAAATTAGCTTGTATCTCCAAAACTACACGTTGTATCTCGAAAAGAATTGTTGTGGCGTGTACGTCTTAACATGTAGCATCTAAAGAGAACCAAAAGGAGAATTTTCTTTCGTCAAAATTTTTCAGAAAATCACGTTTTAAGGAAATCCCGCATCGTGCGAAATTATCTTGTTTTTCCTAAACAACACGTTGTAAGTCGAAAAGCTTTCATGTTGCGTGTATGTCTAAGTGTGTAGCCTCAAAAGAGAAGGCACAGGACAGTTTTCTCTCGAAAGGATATGTAAGAATACCACTTCATAAGGAAATACAGTTTTGCAGAGTAAAGACATATACGTACGCATTGGAAACTCTTTACGAGAAGAAATAACGCATAGTACAAAATTAGCTTGTATCTCCAAAACTACACGTTGTATCTCGAAAAGAATTGCTGTGGCGTGTACGTCTTAACATGTAGCATCTAAAGAGAACCAAAAGGAGAATTTTCTTTCGTCAAAATTTTTCAGAAAATCACGTTTTAAGGAAATCCCGCATCGTGCGAAATTATCTTGTTTTTCCTAAACAACACGTTGTAAGTCGAAAAGCTTTCATGTTGCGTGTATGTCTAAGTGTGTAGCCTCAAAAGAGAAGGCACAGGACAGTTTTCTCTCGAAAGGATATGTAAGAATACCACTTCATAAGGAAATACAGTTTTGCAGAGTAAAGACATATACGTACGCATTGGAAACTCTTTACGAGAAGAAATAACGCATAGTACAAAATTAGCTTGTATCTCCAAAACTACACGTTGTATCTCGAAAAGAATTGCTGTGGCGTGTACGTCTTAACATGTAGCGTCTAAAGAGAACCAAAAGGAGAATTTTCTTTCGTCAAAATTTTTCAGAAAATCACGTTTTAAGGAAATCCCGCATCGTGCGAAATTATCTTGTTTTTCCTAAACAACACGTTGTAAGTCGAAAAGCTTTCATGTTGCGTGTATGTCTAAGTGTGTAGCCTCAAAAGAGAAGGCACAGGACAGTTTTCTCTCGAAAGGATATGTAAGAATACCACTTCATAAGGAAAGACAGTTTTGCAGAGTAAAGACATATATGTACGCATTGGAAACACTTTACGAGAAGAAATAACGCATAGTACAAAATTAGCTTGTATCTCCAAAACTACACGTTGTATCTCGAAAAGAATTGCTGTGGCGTGTACGTCTTAACATGTAGCATCTAAAGAGAACCAAAAGGAGAATTTTCTTTCGTCAAAATTTTTCAGTAAATCACGTTTTAAGGAAATCCCGCATCGTGCGAAATTATCTTGTTTTTCCTAAACAACACGTTGTAAGTCGAAAAGCGTTCATGTTGCGTGTATGTCTAAGTGTGTAGCCTGAAAAGAGAAGGCACAGGACAGTTTTCTCTCGAAAGGATATGTAAGAATACCACTTCATAAGGAAATACAGTTTTGCAGAGTAAAGACATATACGTACGCATTGGAAACTCTGTATGAGAAGAAATAACGCATAGTACAAAATTAGCTTGTATCTCCAAAACTACACGTTGTATCTCGAAAAGAATTGTTGTGGCGTGTACGTCTTAACATGTAGCATCTAAAGAGAACCAAAAGGAGAATTTTCTTTCGTCAAAATTTTTCAGAAAATCACGTTTTAAGGAAATCCCGCATCGTGCGAAATTATCTTGTTTTTCCTAAACAACACGTTGTAAGTCGAAAAGCTGTCATGTTGCGTGTATGTCTAAGTGTGTAGCCTCAAAAGAGAAGGCACAGGACAGTTTTCTCTCGAAAGGATATGTAAGAATACCACTTCATAAGGAAATACAGTTTTGTAGAGTAAAGACATATATGTACGCATTGGAAACTCTTTACGAGAAGAAATAAGGCATAGTACAAAATTAGCTTGTATCTCCAAAACTACACGTTGTATCTCGAAAAGAATTGTTGTGGCGTGTACGTCTTAACATGTAGCATCTAAAGAGAACCAAAAGGAGAATTTTCTTTCGTCAAAATTTTTCAGAAAATCACGGTTTAAGGAAATCCCGCATCGTGCGAAATTATCTTGTTTTTCCTAAACAACACGTTGTAAGTCGAAAAGCTTTCATGTTGCGTGTATGTCTAAGTGTGTAGCCTCAAAAGAGAAGGCACAGGACAGTTTTCTCTCGAAAGGATATGTAAGAATACCACTTCATAAGGAAATACAGTTTTGCAGAGTAAAGACATATACGTACGCATTGGAAACTCTTTACGAGAAGAAATAACGCATAGTACAAAATTAGCTTGTATCTCCAAAACTACACGTTGTATCTCGAAAAGAATTGTTGTGGCGTGTACGTCTTAACATGTAGCATCTAAAGAGAACCAAAAGGAGAATTTTCGTTCGTCAAAATTTTTCAGAAAATCACGTTTAAAGGAAATCCCGCATCGTGCGAAATTATCTTGTTTTTCCTAAACAACACGTTGTAAGTCGAAATGCTTTCATGTTGCGTGTATGTCTAAGTGTGTAGCCTCAAAAGAGAAGGCACAGGACAGTTTTCTCTCGAAAGGATATGTAAGAATACCACTTCATAAGGAAATACAGTTTTGCAGAGTAAAGACATATACGTACGCATTGGAAACTCTTTACGAGAAGAAATAACGCATAGTACAAAATTAGCTTGTATCTCCAAAACTACACGTTGTATCTCGAAAAGAATTGTTGTGGCGTGTACGTCTTAACATGTAGCATCTAAAGAGAACCAAAAGGAGAATTTTCTTTCGTCAAAATTTTTCAGAAAATCACGTTTTAAGGAAATCCCGCATCGTGCGAAATTATCTTGTTTTTCCTAAACAACACGTTGTAAGTCGAAAAGCTTTCATGTTGCGTGTAAGTCTAAGTGTGTAGCCTCAAAAGAGAAGGCACAGGACAGTTTTCTCTCGAAAGGATATGTAAGAATACCACTTCATAAGGAAATACAGTTTTGCAGAGTAAAGACATATATGTACGCATTGGAAACTCTTTACGAGAAGAAATAACGCATAGTACAAAATTAGCTTGTATCTCCAAAACTACACGTTGTATCTCGAAAAGAATTGTTGTGGCGTGTACGTCTTAACATGTAGCATCTAAAGAGAACCAAAAGGAGAATTTTCTTTCGTCAAAATTTTTCAGAAAATCACGTTTTAAGGAAATCCCGCATCGTGCGAAATTCTCTTGTTTTTCCTAAACAACACGTTGTAAGTCGAAAAGCTTTCATGTTGCGTGTATGTCTAAGTGTGTAGCCTCAAAAGAGAAGGCACAGGACAGTTTTCTCTCGAAAGGATATGTAAGAATACCACTTCATAAGGAAATACAGTTTTGCAGAGTAAAGACATATACGTATGCATTGGAAACTCTTTAGGAGAAGAAATAACGCATAGTACAAAATTAGCTTGTATCTCCAAAACTACACGTTGTATCTCGAAAAGAATTGCTGTGGCGTGTACGTCTTAAAATGTAGCATCTAAAGAGAACCAAAAGGAGAATTTTCTTTCGTCAAAATTTTTCAGAAAATCACGTTTTAAGGAAATCCCGCATCGTGCGAAATTATCTTGTTTTTCCTAAACAACACGTTGTAAGTCGAAAAGCTTTCATGTTGCGTGTATGTCTAAGTGTGTAGCCTCAAAAGAGAAGGCACAGAACAGTTTTCTCTCGAAAGGATATGTAAGAATACCACTTCATAAGGAAATACAGTTTTGCAGAGTAAAGACATATACGTACGCATTGGAAACTCTTTAGGAGAAGAAATAACGCATAGTACAAAATTAGCTTGTATCTCCAAAACTGCACGTTGTATCTCGAAAAGAATTGTTGTGGCGTGTACGTCTTAACATGTAGCATCTAAAGAGAACCAAAAGGAGAATTTTCTTTCGTCAAAATTTTTCAGAAAATCACGTTTTAAGGAAATCCCGCATCGTGCGAAATTATCTTGTTTTTCCTAAACAACACGTTGTAAGTCGAAAAGCTTTCATTTTGCGTGTATGTCTAAGTGTGTAGCCTCAAAAGAGAAGGCACAGGACAGTTTTCTCTCGAAAGGATATGTAAGAATACCACTTCATAAGGAAATACAGTTTTGCAGAGTAAAGACATATACGTACGCATTGGAAACTCTTTACGAGAAGAAATAACGCATAGTACAAAATTAGCTTGTATCTCCAAAACTGCACGTTGTATCTCGAAAAGAATTGTTGTGGCGTGTACGTCTTAACATGTAGCATCTAAAGAGAACCAAAAGGAGAATTTTCTTTCGTCAAAATTTTTCAGAAAATCACGTTTTAAGGAAATCCCGCATCGTGCGAAATTATCTTGTTTTTCCTAAACAACACGTTGTAAGTCGAAAAGCTTTCATGTTGCGTGTATGTCTAAGTGTGTAGCCTCAAAAGAGAAGGCACAGGACAGTTTTCTCTCGAAAGGATATGTAAGAATACCACTTCATAAGGAAATACAGTTTTGCAGAGTAAAGACATATACGTACGCATTGGAAACTCTTTACGAGAAGAAATAACGCATAGTACAAAATTAGCTTGTATCTCCAAAACTACACGTTGTATCTCGAAAAGAATTGTTGTGGCGTGTACGTCTTAACATGTAGCATCTAAAGAGAACCAAAAGGAGAATTTTCGTTCGTCAAAATTTTTCAGAAAATCACGTTTAAAGGAAATCCCGCATCGTGCGAAATTATCTTGTTTTTCCTAAACAACACGTTGTAAGTCGAAATGCTTTCATGTTGCGTGTATGTCTAAGTGTGTAGCCTCAAAAGAGAAGGCACAGGACAGTTTTCTCTCGAAAGGATATGTAAGAATACCACTTCATAAGGAAATACAGTTTTGCAGAGTAAAGACATATACGTACGCATTGGAAACTCTTTACGAGAAGAAATAACGCATAGTACAAAATTAGCTTGTATCTCCAAAACTACACGTTGTATCTCGAAAAGAATTGTTGTGGCGTGTACGTCTTAACATGTAGCATCTAAAGAGAACCAAAAGGAGAATTTTCTTTCGTCAAAATTTTTCAGAAAATCACGTTTTAAGGAAATCCCGCATCGTGCGAAATTATCTTGTTTTTCCTAAACAACACGTTGTAAGTCGAAAAGCTTTCATGTTGCGTGTAAGTCTAAGTGTGTAGCCTCAAAAGAGAAGGCACAGGACAGTTTTCTCTCGAAAGGATATGTAAGAATACCACTTCATAAGGAAATACAGTTTTGCAGAGTAAAGACATATACGTACGCATTGGAAACTCTTTACGAGAAGAAATAACGCATAGTACAAAATTAGCTTGTATCTCCAAAACTACACGTTGTATCTCGAAAAGAATTGTTGTGGCGTGTACGTCTTAACATGTAGCATCTAAAGAGAACCAAAAGGAGAATTTTCTTTCGTCAAAATTTTTCAGAAAATCACGTTTTAAGGAAATCCCGCATCGTGCGAAATTCTCTTGTTTTTCCTAAACAACACGTTGTAAGTCGAAAAGCTTTCATGTTGCGTGTATGTCTAAGTGTGTAGCCTCAAAAGAGAAGGCACAGGACAGTTTTCTCTCGAAAGGATATGTAAGAATACCACTTCATAAGGAAATACAGTTTTGCAGAGTAAAGACATATACGTATGCATTGGAAACTCTTTAGGAGAAGAAATAACGCATAGTACAAAATTAGCTTGTATCTCCAAAACTGCACGTTGTATCTCGAAAAGAATTGTTGTGGCGTGTACGTCTTAACATGTAGCATCTAAAGAGAACCAAAAGGAGAATTTTCTTTCGTCAAAATTTTTCAGAAAATCACGTTTTAAGGAAATCCCGCATCGTGCGAAATTATCTTGTTTTTCCTAAACAACACGTTGTAAGTCGAAAAGCTTTCATGTTGCGTGTATGTCTAAGTGTGTAGCCTCAAAAGAGAAGGCACAGGACAGTTTTCTCTCGAAAGGATATGTAAGAATACCACTTCATAAGGAAATACAGTTTTGCAGAGTAAAGACATATACGTACGCATTGGAAACTCTTTAGGAGAAGAAATAACGCATAGTACAAAATTAGCTTGTATCTCCAAAACTGCACGTTGTATCTCGAAAAGAATTGTTGTGGCGTGTACGTCTTAACATGTAGCATCTAAAGAGAACCAAAAGGAGAATTTTCTTTCGTCAAAATTTTTCAGAAAATCACGTTTTAAGGAAATCCCGCATCGTGCGAAATTATCTTGTTTTTCCTAAACAACACGTTGTAAGTCGAAAAGCTTTCATTTTGCGTGTATGTCTAAGTGTGTAGCCTCAAAAGAGAAGGCACAGGACAGTTTTCTCTCGAAAGGATATGTAAGAATACCACTTCATAAGGAAATACAGTTTTGCAGAGTAAAGACATATACGTACGCATTGGAAACTCTTTACGAGAAGAAATAACGCATAGTACAAAATTAGCTTGTATCTCCAAAACTGCACGTTGTATCTCGAAAAGAATTGTTGTGGCGTGTACGTCTTAACATGTAGCATCTAAAGAGAACCAAAAGGAGAATTTTCTTTCGTCAAAATTTTTCAGAAAATCACGTTTTAAGGAAATCCCGCATCATGCGAAATTCTCTTGTTTTTCCTAAACAACACGTTGTAAGTCGAAAAGCTTTCATGTTGCGTGTATGTCTAAGTGTGTAGCCTCAAAAGAGAAGGCACAGGACAGTTTTCTCTCGAAAGGATATGTAAGAATACCACTTCATAAGGAAATACAGTTTTGCAGAGTAAAGACATATACGTACGCATTGGAAACTCTTTAGGAGAAGAAATAACACATAGTACAAAATTAGCTTGTATCTCCAAAACTACACGTTGTATCTCGAAAAGAATTGTTGTGGCGTGTACGTCTTAACATGTAGCATCTAACGAGAACCAAAAGGAGAATTTTCTTTCGTCAAAATTTTTCAGAAAATCACGTTTAAGGAAATCCCGCATCGTGCGAAATTATCTTGTTTTTCCTAAACAACACGTTGTAAGTCGAAAAGCTTTCATGTTGCGTGTATGTCTAAGTGTGTAGCCTCAAAAGAGAAGGCACAGGACAGTTTTCTCTCGAAAGGATATGTAAGAATACCACTTCATAAGGAAATACAGTTTTGCAGAGTAAAGACATATACGTACGCATTGGAAACTCTTTACGAGAAGAAATAACGCATAGTACAAAATTAGCTTGTATCTCCAAAACTACACGTTGTATCTCGAAAAGAATTGTTGTGGCGTGTACGTCTTAACATGTAGCATCTAAAGAGAACCAAAAGGAGAATTTTCTTTCGTCAAATTTTTTCAGAAAATCACGTTTTAAGGAAATCCCGCATCGTGCGAAATTATCTTGTTTTTCCTAAACAGCACGTTGTAAGTCGAAAAGCTTTCATGTTGCGTGTATGTCTAAATGTGTAGCCTCAAAAGAAAAGGCACAGGACAGTTTTCTCTCGAAAGGATATGTAAGAATACCACTTCATAAGGAAATACAGTTTTGCAGAGTAAAGACATATACGTACGCATTGGAAACTCTTTACGAGAAGAAATAACGCATAGTACAAAATTAGCTTGTATCTCCAAAACTACACGTTGTATCTCGAAAAGAATTGTTGTGGCGTGTACGTCTTAACATGTAGCATCTAAAGAGAACCAAAAGGAGAATTTTCTTTCGTCAAAATTTTTCAGAAAATCACGCTTTAAGGAAATCCCGCATCATGCGAAATTATCTTGTTTTTCCTAAACAACACGTTGTAAGTCGAAAAGCTTTCATGTTGCGTGTATGTCTAAGTGTGTAGCCTCAAAAGAGAAGGCACAGGACAGTTTTCTCTCGAAAGGATATGTAAGAATACCACTTCATAAGGAAATACAGTTTTGCAGAGTAAAGACATATACGTACGCATTGGAAACTCTTTACGAGAAGAAATAACGCATAGTACAAAATTAGCTTGTATCTCCAAAACTACACGTTGTATCTCGAAAAGAATTGTTGTGGCGTGTACGTCTTAACATGTAGCATCTAAAGAGAACCAAAAGGAGAATTTTCTTTCGTCAAAATTTTTCAGAAAATCACGTTTTAAGGAAATCCCGCATCGTGCGAAATTATCTTGTTTTTCCTAAACAACACGTTGTAAGTCGAAAAGCTTTCATGTTGCGTGTATGTCTAAGTGTGTAGCCTCAAAAGAGAAGGCACAGGACAGTTTTCTCTCGAAAGGATATGTAAGAATACCACTTCATAAGGAAATACAGTTTTGCAGAGTAAAGACATATACGTACGCATTGGAAACTCTTTACGAGAAGAAATAACGCATAGTACAAAATTAGCTTGTATCTCCAAAACTGCACGTTGTATCTCGAAAAGAATTGCTGTGGCGTGTACGTCTTAACATGTAGCATCTAAAGAGAACCAAAAGGAGAATTTTCTTTCGTCAAAATTTTTCAGAAAATCACGTTTTAAGGAAATCCCGCATCGTGCGAAATTATCTTGTTTTTCCTAAACAACACGTTGTAAGTCGAAAAGCTTTCATGTTGCGTGTATGTCTAAGTGTGTAGCCTCAAAAGAAAAGGCACAGGACAGTTTTCTCTCGAAAGGATATGTAAGAATACCACTTCATAAGGAAATACAGTTTTGCAGAGTAAAGACATATACGTACGCATTGGAAACTCTTTACGAGAAGAAATAACGCATAGTACAAAATTAGCTTGTATCTCCAAAACTACACGTTGTATCTCGAAAAGAATTGTTGTGGCGTGTACGTCTTAACATGTAGCATCTAAAGAGAACCAAAAGGAGAATTTTCTTTCGTCAAAATTTTTCAGAAAATCACGTTTTAAGGAAATCCCGCATCGTGCGAAATTATCTTGTTTTTCCTAAACAACACGTTGTAAGTCGAAAAGCTTTCATGTTGCGTGTATGTCTAAGTGTGTAGCCTCAAAAGAGAAGGCACAGGACAGTTTTCTCTCGAAAGGATATGTAAGAATACCACTTCATAAGGAAATACAGTTTTGCAGAGTAAAGACATATACGTACGCATTGGAAACTCTTTACGAGAAGAAATAACGCATAGTACAAAATTAGCTTGTATCTCCAAAACTACAGGTTGTATCTCGAAAAGAATTGTTGTGGCGTGTACTTCTTAACATGTAGCATCTAAAGAGAACCAAAAGGAGAATTTTCTTTGGTCAAAATTTTTCAGAAAATCACGTTTTAAGGAAATCCCGCATCGTGCGAAATTCTCTTGTTTTTCCTAAACAACACGTTGTAAGTCGAAAAGCTTTCATGTTGCGTGTATGTCTAAGTGTGTAGCCTCAAAAGAGAAGGCACAGGACAGTTTTCTCTCGAAAGGATATGTAAGAATACCACTTCATAAGGAAATACAGTTTTGCAGAGTAAAGACATATACGTACGCATTGGAAACTCTTTACGAGAAGAAATAACGCATAGTACAAAATTAGCTTGTATCTCCAAAACTACACGTTGTATCTCGAAAAGAATTGTTGTGGCGTGTACATCTTAACATGTAGCATCTAAAGAGAACCAAAAGGAGGATTTTCTTTCGTCAAAATTTTTCAGAAAATCACGTTTTAAGGAAATCCCGCATCGTGCGAAATTATCTTGTTTTTCCTAAACAACACGTTGTAAGTCGAAAAGCTTTCATGTTGCGTGTATGTCTAAGTGTGTAGCCTCAAAAGAGAAGGCACAGGACAGTTTTCTCTCGAAAGGATATGTAAGAATACCACTTCAGAAGGAAAGACAGTTTTGCAGAGTAAAGACATATACGTACACATTGGAAACTCTTTACGAGAAGAAATAACGCATAGTACAAAATTAGCTTGTATCTCCAAAACTACACGTTGTATCTCGAAAAGAATTGCTGTGGCGTGTACGTCTTAACATGTAGCATCTAAAGAGAACCAAAAGGAGAATTTTCTTTCGTCAAAATTTTTCAGAAAATCACGTTTTAAGGAAATCCCGCATCGTGCGAAATTATCTTGTTTTTCCTAAACAACACGTTGTAAGTCGAAAAGCTTTCATGTTGCGTGTATGTCTAAGTGTGTAGCCTCAAAAGAGAAGGCACAGGACAGTTTTCTCTCGAAAGGATATGTAAGAATACCACTTCATAAGGAAAGACAGTTTTGCAGAGTAAAGACATATACGTACGCATTGGAAACTCTTTACGAGAAGAAATAACGCATAGTACAAAATTAGCTTGTATCTCCAAAACTACATATTGTATCTCGAAAAGAATTGCTGTGGCGTGTACGTCTTAACATGTAGCGTCTGAAGAGAACCAAAAGGAGAATTTTCTTTCGTCAAAATTTTTCAGAAAATCACGTTTTAAGGAAATCCCGCAGCGTGCGAAATTATCTTGTTTTTCCTAAACAACACGTTGTAAGTCGAAATGCTTTCATGTTGCGTGTATGTCTAAGTGTGTAGCCTCAAAAGAGAAGGCACAGGACAGTTTTCTCTCGAAAGGATATGTAAGAATACCACTTCATAAGGAAATACAGTTTTGCAGAGTAAAGACATATACGTACGCATTGGAAACTCTTTACGAGAAGAAATAACGCATAGTACAAAATTAGCTTGTATCTCCAAAACTACACGTTGTATCTCGAAAAGAATTGTTGTGGCGTGTACGTCTTAACATGTAGCATCTAAAGAGAACCAAAAGGAGAATTTTCTTTCGTCAAAATTTTTCAGAAAATCACGTTTTAAGGAAATCCCGCATCGTGCGAAATTATCTTGTTTTTCCTAAACAACACGTTGTAAGTCGAAAAGCTTTCATGTTGCGTGTATGTCTAAGTGTGTAGCCTCAAAAGAGAAGGCACAGGACAGTTTTCTCTCGAAAGGATATGTAAGAATACCACTTCATAAGGAAAGACAGTTTTGCAGAGTAAAGACATATACGTACGCATTGGAAACTCTTTACGAGAAGAAATAACGCATAGTACAAAATTAGCTTGTATCTCCAAAACTACACGTTGTATCTCGAAAAGAATTGCTGTGACGTGTACGTCTTAACATGTAGCATCTAAAGAGAACCAAAAGGAGAATTTTCTTTCGTCAAAATTTTTCAGAAAATCACGTTTTAAGGAAATCCCGCATCGTGCGAAATTATCTTGTTTTTCCTAAACAACACGTTGTAAGTCGAAAAGCTTTCATGTTGCGTGTATGTCTAAGTGTGTAGCCTCAAAAGAGAAGGCACAGGACAGTTTTCTCTCGAAAGGATATGCAAGAATACCACTTCATAAGGAAATACAGTTTTGCAGAGTAAAGACATATACGTACGCATTGGAAACTCTTTACGAGAAGAAATAACGCATAGTACAAAATTAGCTTGTATCTCCAAAACTACACGTTGTATCTCGAAAAGAATTGCTGTGGCGTGTACGTCTTAACATGTAGCGTCTAAAGAGGACCAAAAGGAGAATTTTCTTTCGTCAAAATTTTTCAGAAAATCACGTTTTAAGGAAATCCCGCATCGTGCGAAATTATCTTGTTTTTCCTAAACAACATGTTGTAAGTCGAAAAGCTTTCATGTTGCGTGTATGTCTAAGTGTGTAGCCTCAAAAGAGAAGGCACAGGACAGTTTTCTCTCGAAAGGATATGTAAGAATACCACTTCATAAGGAAATACAGTTTTGCAGAGTAAAGACATATACGTACGCATTGGAAACTCTTTACGAGAAGAAATAACGCATAGTACAAAATTAGCTTGTATCTCCAAAACTACACGTTGTATCTCGAAAAGAATTGTTGTGGCGTGTACGTCTTAACATGTAGCATCTAAAGAGAACCAAAAGGAGAATTTTCTTTCGTCAAAATTTTTCAGAAAATCACGTTTTAAGGAAATCCCGCATCGTGCGAAATTATCTTGTTTTTCCTAAACAACACGTTGTAAGTCGAAAAGCTTTCATGTTGCGTGTATGTCTAAGTGTGTAGCCTCAAAAGAGAAGGCACAGGACAGTTTTCTCTCGAAAGGATATGTAAGAATACCACTTCATAAGGAAAGACAGTTTTGCAGAGTAAAGACATATACGTACGCATTGGAAACTCTTTACGAGAAGAAATAACGCATAGTACAAAATTAGCTTGTATCTCCAAAACTACATGTTGTATCTCGAAAAGAATTGCTGTGGCGTGTACGTCTTAACATGTAGCGTCTGAAGAGAACCAAAAGGAGAATTTTCTTTCGTCAAAATTTTTCAGAAAATCACGTTTTAAGGAAATCCCGCAGCGTGCGAAATTATCTTGTTTTTCCTAAACAACACGTTGTAAGTCGAAATGCTTTCATGTTGCGTGTATGTCTAAGTGTGTAGCCTCAAAAGAGAAGGCACAGGACAGTTTTCTCTCGAAAGGATATGTAAGAATACCACTTCATAAGGAAATACAGTTTTGCAGAGTAAAGACATATACGTACGCATTGGAAACTCTTTACGAGAAGAAATAACGCATAGTACAAAATTAGCTTGTATCTCCAAAACTACACGTTGTATCTCGAAAAGAATTGTTGTGGCGTGTACGTCTTAACATGTAGCATCTAAAGAGAACCAAAAGGAGAATTTTCTTTCGTCAAAATTTTTCAGAAAATCACGTTTTAAGGAAATCCCGCATCGTGCGAAATTATCTTGTTTTTCCTAAACAACACGTTGTAAGTCGAAAAGCTTTCATGTTGCGTGTATGTCTAAGTGTGTAGCCTCAAAAGAGAAGGCACAGGACAGTTTTCTCTCGAAAGGATATGTAAGAATACCACTTCATAAGGAAATACAGTTTTGCAGAGTAAAGACATATACGTACGCATTGGAAACTCTTTAAGAGAAGAAATAACGCATAGTACAAAATTAGCTTGTATCTCCAAAACTACACGTTGTATCTCGAAAAGAATTGCTGTGGCGTGTGCGTCTTAACATGTAGCATCTAAAGAGAACCAAAAGGAGAATTTTCTTTCGTCAAAATTTTTCAGAAAATCACGTTTTAAGGAAATCCCGCATCGTGCGAAATTATCTTGTTTTTCCTAAACAACACGTTGTAAGTCGAAAAGCTTTCATGTTGCGTGTATGTCTAAGTGTGTAGCCTCAAAAGAGAAGGCACAGGACAGTTTTCTCTCGAAAGGATATGCAAGAATACCACTTCATAAGGAAATAGAGTTTTGCAGAGTAAAGACATATACGTACGCATTGGAAACTCTTTACGAGAAGAAATAACGCATAGTACAAAATTAGCTTGTATCTCCAAAACTACACGTTGTATCTCGAAAAGAATTGCTGTGGCGTGTACGTCTTAACATGTAGCGTCTAAAGAGGACCAAAAGGAGAATTTTCTTTCGTCAAAATTTTTCAGAAAATCACGTTTTAAGGAAATCCCGCATCGTGCGAAATTATCTTGTTTTTCCTAAACAACACGTTGTAAGTCGAAAAGCTTTCATGTTGCGTGTATGTCTAAGTGTGTAGCCTCAAAAGAGAAGGCACAGGACAGTTTTCTCTCGAAAGGATATGTAAGAATACCACTTCATAAGGAAATACAGTTTTGCAGAGTAAAGACATATACGTACGCATTGGAAACTCTTTACGAGAAGAAATAACGCATAGTACAAAATTAGCTTGTATCTCCAAAACTACACGTTGTATCTCGAAAAGAATTGTTGTGGCGTGTACGTCTTAACATGTAGCATCTAAAGAGAACCAAAAGGAGAATTTTCTTTCGTCAAAATTTTTCAGAAAATCACGTTTTAAGGAAATCCCGCATCGTGCGAAATTATCTTGTTTTTCCTAAACAACACGTTGTAAGTCGAAAAGCTTTCATGTTGCGTGTATGTCTAAGTGTGTAGCCTCAAAAGAGAAGGCACAGGACAGTTTTCTCTCGAAAGGATATGTAAGAATACCACTTCAGAAGGAAAGACAGTTTTGCAGAGTAAAGACATATACGTACACATTGGAAACTCTTTACGAGAAGAAATAACGCATAGTACAAAATTAGCTTGTATCTCCAAAACTACACGTTGTATCTCGAAAAGAATTGCTGTGGCGTGTACGTCTTAACATGTAGCATCTAAAGAGAACCAAAAGGAGAATTTTCTTTCGTCAAAATTTTTCAGAAAATCACGTTTTAAGGAAATCCCGCATCGTGCGAAATTATCTTGTTTTTCCTAAACAACACGTTGTAAGTCGAAAAGCTTTCATGTTGCGTGTATGTCTAAGTGTGTAGCCTCAAAAGAGAAGGCACAGGACAGTTTTCTCTCGAAAGGATATGTAAGAATACCACTTCATAAGGAAATACAGTTTTGCAGAGTAAAGACATATACGTACGCATTGGAAACTCTTTACGAGAAGAAATAACGCATAGTACAAAATTAGCTTGTATCTCCAAAACTACATGTTGTATCTCGAAAAGAATTGCTGTGGCGTGTACGTCTTAACATGTAGCGTCTGCAGAGAACCAAAAGGAGAATTTTCTTTCGTCAAAATTTTTCAGAAAATCACGTTTTAAGGAAATCCCGCAGCGTGCGAAATTATCTTGTTTTTCCTAAACAACACGTTGTAAGTCGAAATGCTTTCATGTTGCGTGTATGTCTAAGTGTGTAGCCTCAAAAGAGAAGGCACAGGACAGTTTTCTCTCGAAAGGATATGTAAGAATACCACTTCATAAGGAAATACAGTTTTGCAGAGTAAAGACATATACGTACGCATTGGAAACTCTTTACGAGAAGAAATAACGCATAGTACAAAATTAGCTTGTATCTCCAAAACTACACGTTGTATCTCGAAAAGAATTGTTGTGGCGTGTACGTCTTAACATGTAGCATCTAAAGAGAACCAAAAGGAGAATTTTCTTTCGTCAAAATTTTTCAGAAAATCACGTTTTAAGGAAATCCCGCATCGTGCGAAATTATCTTGTTTTTCCTAAACAACACGTTGTAAGTCGAAAAGCTTTCATGTTGCGTGTATGTCTAAGTGTGTAGCCTCAAAAGAGAAGGCACAGGACAGTTTTCTCTCGAAAGGATATGTAAGAATACCACTTCATAAGGAAAGACAGTTTTGCAGAGTAAAGACATATACGTACGCATTGGAAACTCTTTAAGAGAAGAAATAACGCATAGTACAAAATTAGCTTGTATCTCCAAAACTACACGTTGTATCTCGAAAAGAATTGCTGTGGCGTGTACGTCTTAACATGTAGCATCTAAAGAGAACCAAAAGGAGAATTTTCTTTCGTCAAAATTTTTCAGAAAATCACGTTTTAAGGAAATCCCGCATCGTGCGAAATTATCTTGTTTTTCCTAAACAACACGTTGTAAGTCGAAAAGCTTTCATGTTGCGTGTATGTCTAAGTGTGTAGCCTCAAAAGAGAAGGCACAGGACAGTTTTCTCTCAAAGGATATGCAAGAATACCACTTCATAAGGAAATACAGTTTTGCAGAGTAAAGACATATACGTACGCATTGGAAACTCTTTACGAGAAGAAATAACGCATAGTACAAAATTAGCTTGTATCTCCAAAACTACACGTTGTATCTCGAAAAGAATTGCTGTGGCGTGTACGTCTTAACATGTAGCGTCTAAAGAGGACCAAAAGGAGAATTTTCTTTCGTCAAAATTTTTCAGAAAATCACGTTTTAAGGAAATCCCGCATCGTGCGAAATTATCTTGTTTTTCCTAAACAACACGTTGTAAGTCGAAAAGCTTTCATGTTGCGTGTATTTCTAAGTGTGTAGCCTCAAAAGAGAAGGCACAGGACAGTTTTCTCTCGAAAGGATATGTAAGAATACCACTTCATAAGGAAATACAGTTTTGCAGAGTAAAGACATATACGTACGCATTGGAAACTCTTTACGAGAAGAAATAACGCATAGTACAAAATTAGCTTGTATCTCCAAAACTACACGTTGTATCTCGAAAAGAATTGTTGTGGCGTGTACGTCTTAACATGTAGCATCTAAAGAGAACCAAAAGGAGAATTTTCTTTCGTCAAAATTTTTCAGAAAATCACGTTTTAAGGAAATCCCGCATCGTGCGAAATTATCTTGTTTTTCCTAAACAACACGTTGTAAGTCGAAAAGCTTTCATGTTGCGTGTATGTCTAAGTGTGTAGCCTCAAAAGAGAAGGCACAGGACAGTTTTCTCTCGAAAGGATATGTAAGAATACCACTTCATAAGGAAAGACAGTTTTGCAGAGTAAAGACATATACGTACGCATTGGAAACTCTTTACGAGAAGAAATAACGCATAGTACAAAATTAGCTTGTATCTCCAAAACTACATGTTGTATCTCGAAAAGAATTGCTGTGGCGTGTACGTCTTAACATGTAGCGTCTGAAGAGAACCAAAAGGAGAATTTTCTTTCGTCAAAATTTTTCAGAAAATCACGTTTTAAGGAAATCCCGCAGCGTGCGAAATTATCTTGTTTTTCCTAAACAACACGTTGTAAGTCGAAATGCTTTCATGTTGCGTGTATGTCTAAGTGTGTAGCCTCAAAAGAGAAGGCACAGGACAGTTTTCTCTCGAAAGGATATGTAAGAATACCACTTCATAAGGAAATACAGTTTTGCAGAGTAAAGACATATACGTACGCATTGGAAACTCTTTACGAGAAGAAATAACGCATAGTACAAAATTAGCTTGTATCTCCAAAACTACACGTTGTATCTCGAAACGAATTGTTGTGGCGTGTACGTCTTAACATGTAGCATCTAAAGAGAACCAAAAGGAGAATTTTCTTTCGTCAAAATTTTTCAGAAAATCACGTTTTAAGGAAATCCCGCATCGTGCGAAATTATCTTGTTTTTCCTAAACAACACGTTGTAAGTCGAAAAGCTTTCATGTTGCGTGTATGTCTAAGTGTGTAGCCTCAAAAGAGAAGGCACAGGACAGTTTTCTCTCGAAAGGATATGTAAGAATACCACTTCATAAGGAAATACAGTTTTGCAGAGTAAAGTCATATACGTACGCATTGGAAACTCTTTACGAGAAGAAATAACGCATAGTACAAAATTAGCGTGTATCTCCAAAACTACACGTTGTATCACGAAATGAATTGTTGTGGCGTGTACGTCTTAACATGTAGCATCTAAAGAGAACCAAAAGGAGAATTTTCTTTCGTCAAAATTTTTCAGAAAATCACGTTTTAAGGAAATCCCGCATCGTGCGAAATTATCTTGTTTTTCCTAAACAACACGTTTTAAGTCTAAAAGCTTTCATGTTGCGTGTATGTCTAAGTGTGTAGCCTCAAAAGAGAAGGCACAGGACAGTTTTCTCTCGAAAGGATATGTAAGAATACCACTTCATAAGGAAATACAGTTTTGCAGAGTAAAGACATATACGTACGCATTGGAAACTCTTTACGAGAAGAAATAACGCATAGTACAAAATTAGCTTGTATCTCCAAAACTGCACGTTGTATCTCGAAAAGAATTGTTGTGGCGTGTACGTCTTAACATGTAGCATCTAAAGAGAACCAAAAGGAGAATTTTCTTTCGTCAAAATTTTTCAGAAAATCACGTTTTAAGGAAATCCCGCATCGTGCGAAATTATCTTGTTTTTCCTAAACAACACGTTGTAAGTCGAAAAGCTTTCATGTTGCGTGTATGTCTAAGTGTGTAGCCTCAAAAGAGAAGGCACAGGACAGTTTTCTCTCGAAAGGATATGTAAGAATACCACTTCATAAGGAAATACAGTTTTGCAGAGTAAAGACATATACGTACGCATTGGAAACTCTTTACGAGAAGAAACAACGCATAGTACAAAATTAGCTTGTATCTCCAAAACTACACGTTGTATCTCGAAAAGAATTGTTGTGGCGTGTACGTCTTAACATGTAGCATCTAAAGAGAACCAAAAGGAGAATTTTCTTTCGTCAAAATTTTTCAGAAAATCACGTTTTAAGGAAATCCCGCATCGTGCGAAATTATCTTGTTTTTCCTAAACAACACGTTGTAAGTCGAAAAGCTTTCATGTTGCGTGTATGTCTAAGTGTGTAGCCTCAAAAGAGAAGGCACAGGACAGTTTTCTCTCGAAAGGATATGTAAGAATACCACTTCATAAGGAAATACAGTTTTGCAGAGTAAAGACATATACGTACGCATTGGAAACTCTTTACGAGAAGAAATAACGCATAGTACAAAATTAGCTTGTATCTCCAAAACTACACGTTGTATCTCGAAAAGAATTGTTGTGGCGTGTACGTCTTAACATGTAGCATCTAAAGAGAACCAAAAGGAGAATTTTCTTTCGTCAAAATTTTTCAGAAAATCACGTTTTAAGGAAATCCCGCATCGTGCGAAATTATCTTGTTTTTCCTAAACAACACGTTGTAAGTCGAAAAGCTTTCATGTTGCGTGTATGTCTAAGTGTGTAGCCTCAAAACAGAAGGCACAGGACAGTTTTCTCTCGAAAGGATATGTAAGAATACCACTTCATAAGGAAATACAGTTTTGCAGAGTAAAGACATATACGTACGCATTGGAAACTCTTTACGAGAAGAAATAACGCATAGTACAAAATTAGCTTGTATCTCCAAAACTGCACGTTGTATCTCGAAAAGAATTGTTGTGGCGTGTACGTCTTAACATGTAGCATCTAAAGAGAACCAAAAGGAGAATTTTCTTTCGTCAAAATTTTTCAGAAAATCACGTTTTAAGGAAATCCCGCATCGTGCGAAATTATCTTGTTTTTCCTAAACAACACGTTGTAAGTCGAAAAGCTTTCATGTTGCGTGTATGTCTAAGTGTGTAGCATTAAAAGAGAAGGCACAGGACAGTTTTCTCTCGAAAGGATATGCAAGAATACCACTTCATAAGGAAATACAGTTTTGCAGAGTAAAGACATATACGTACGCATTGGAAACTCTTTACGAGAAGAAATAACGCATAGTACAAAATTAGCTTGTATCTCCAAAACTACACGTTGTATCTCGAAAAGAATTGTTGTGGCGTGTACGTCTTAACATGTAGCATCTAAAGAGAACCAAAAGGAGAATTTTCTTTCGTCAAAATTTTTCAGAAAATCACGTTTTAAGGAAATCCCGCATCGTGCGAAATTATCTTGTTTTTCCTAAACAACACGTTGTAAGTCGAAAAGCTTTCATGTTGCGTGTATGTCTAAGTGTGTAGCCTCAAAAGAGAAGGCACAGGACAGTTTTCTCTCGAAAGGATATGTAAGAATACCACTTCATAAGGAAATACAGTTTTGCAGAGTAAAGACATATACGTACGCATTGGAAACTCTTTACGAGAAGAAATAACGCATAGTACAAAATTAGCTTGTATCTCCAAAACTACACGTTGTATCTAGAAAAGAATTGTTGTGGCGTGTACGTCTTAACATGTAGCATCTAAAGAGAACCAAAAGGAGAATTTTCTTTCGTCAAAATTTTTCAGAAAATCACGTTTTAAGGAAATCCCGCATCGTGCGAAATTATCTTGTTTTTCCTAAACAACACGTTGTAAGTCGAAAAGCTTTCATGTTGCGTGTATGTCTAAGTGTGTAGCCTCAAAAGAGAAGGCACAGGACAGTTTTCTCTCGAAAGGATATGTAAGAATACCACTTCATAAGGAAAGACAGTTTTGCAGAGTAAAGACATATACGTACGCATTGGAAACTCTTTACGAGAAGAAATAACGCATAGTACAAAATTAGCTTGTATCTCCAAAACTACACGTTGTATCTCGAAAAGAATTGCTGTGGCGTGTACGTCTTAACATGTAGCATCTAAAGAGAACCAAAAGGAGAATTTTCTTTCGTCAAAATTTTTCAGAAAATCACGTTTTAAGGAAATCCCGCATCGTGCGAAATTATCTTGTTTTTCCTAAACAACACGTTGTAAGTCGAAAAGCTTTCATGTTGCGTGTATGTCTAAGTGTGTAGCCTCAAAAGAGAAGGCACAGGACAGTTTTCTCTCAAAGGATATGCAAGAATACCACTTCATAAGGAAATACAGTTTTGCAGAGTAAAGACATATACGTACGCATTGGAAACTCTTTACGAGAAGAAATAACGCATAGTACAAAATTAGCTTGTATCTCCAAAACTACACGTTGTATCTCGAAAAGAATTGCTGTGGCGTGTACGTCTTAACATGTAGCGTCTAAAGAGGACCAAAAGGAGAATTTTCTTTCGTCAAAATTTTTCAGAAAATCACGTTTTAAGGAAATCCCGCATCGTGCGAAATTATCTTGTTTTTCCTAAACAACACGTTGTAAGTCGAAAAGCTTTCATGTTGCGTGTATGTCTAAGTGTGTAGCCTCAAAAGAGAAGGCACAGGACAGTTTTCTCTCGAAAGGATATGTAAGAATACCACTTCATAAGGAAATACAGTTTTGCAGAGTAAAGACATATACGTACGCATTGGAAACTCTTTACGAGAAGAAATAACGCATAGTACAAAATTAGCTTGTATCTCCAAAACTACACGTTGTATCTCGAAAAGAATTGTTGTGGCGTGTACGTCTTAACATGTAGCATCTAAAGAGAACCAAAAGGAGAATTTTCTTTCGTCAAAATTTTTCAGAAAATCACGTTTTAAGGAAATCCCGCATCGTGCGAAATTATCTTGTTTTTCCTAAACAACACGTTGTAAGTCGAAAAGCTTTCATGTTGCGTGTATGTCTAAGTGTGTAGCCTCAAAAGAGAAGGCACAGGACAGTTTTCTCTCGAAAGGATATGTAAGAATACCACTTCATAAGGAAAGACAGTTTTGCAGAGTAAAGACATATACGTACGCATTGGAAACTCTTTACGAGAAGAAATAACGCATAGTACAAAATTAGCTTGTATCTCCAAAACTACATGTTGTATCTCGAAAAGAATTGCTGTGGCGTGTACGTCTTAACATGTAGCGTCTGAAGAGAACCAAAAGGAGAATTTTCTTTCGTCAAAATTTTTCAGAAAATCACGTTTTAAGGAAATCCCGCAGCGTGCGAAATTATCTTGTTTTTCCTAAACAACACGTTGTAAGTCGAAATGCTTTCATGTTGCGTGTATGTCTAAGTGTGTAGCCTCAAAAGAGAAGGCACAGGACAGTTTTCTCTCGAAAGGATATGTAAGAATACCACTTCATAAGGAAATACAGTTTTGCAGAGTAAAGACATATACGTACGCATTGGAAACTCTTTACGAGAAGAAATAACGCATAGTACAAAATTAGCTTGTATCTCCAAAACTACACGTTGTATCTCGAAAAGAATTGTTGTGGCGTGTACGTCTTAACATGTAGCATCTAAAGAGAACCAAAAGGAGAATTTTCTTTCGTCAAAATTTTTCAGAAAATCACGTTTTAAGGAAATCCCGCATCGTGCGAAATTATCTTGTTTTTCCTAAACAACACGTTGTAAGTCGAAAAGCTTTCATGTTGCGTGTATGTCTAAGTGTGTAGCCTCAAAAGAGAAGGCACAGGACAGTTTTCTCTCGAAAGGATATGTAAGAATACCACTTCATAAGGAAATACAGTTTTGCAGAGTAAAGTCATATACGTACGCATTGGAAACTCTTTACGAGAAGAAATAACGCATAGTACAAAATTAGCGTGTATCTCCAAAACTACACGTTGTATCACGAAATGAATTGTTGTGGCGTGTACGTCTTAACATGTAGCATCTAAAGAGAACCAAAAGGAGAATTTTCTTTCGTCAAAATTTTTCAGAAAATCACGTTTTAAGGAAATCCCGCATCGTGCGAAATTATCTTGTTTTTCCTAAACAACACGTTGTAAGTCTAAAAGCTTTCATGTTGCGTGTATGTCTAAGTGTGTAGCCTCAAAAGAGAAGGCACAGGACAGTTTTCTCTCGAAAGGATATGTAAGAATACCACTTCATAAGGAAATACAGTTTTGCAGAGTAAAGACATATACGTACGCATTGGAAACTCTTTACGAGAAGAAATAACGCATAGTACAAAATTAGCTTGTATCTCCAAAACTGCACGTTGTATCTCGAAAAGAATTGTTGTGGCGTGTACGTCTTAACATGTAGCATCTAAAGAGAACCAAAAGGAGAATTTTCTTTCGTCAAAATTTTTCAGAAAATCACGTTTTAAGGAAATCCCGCATCGTGCGAAATTATCTTGTTTTTCCTAAACAACACGTTGTAAGTCGAAAAGCTTTCATGTTGCGTGTATGTCTAAGTGTGTAGCCTCAAAAGAGAAGGCACAGGACAGTTTTCTCTCGAAAGGATATGTAAGAATACCACTTCATAAGGAAATACAGTTTTGCAGAGTAAAGACATATACGTACGCATTGGAAACTCTTTACGAGAAGAAATAACGCATAGTACGAAATTAGCTTGTATCTCCAAAACTACATGTTGTATCTCGAAAAGAATTGTTGTGGCGTGTACGTCTTAACATGTAGCATCTAAAGAGAACCAAAAGGAGAATTTTCTTTCGTCAAAATTTTTCAGAAAATCACGTTTTAAGGAAATCCCGCATCGTGCGAAATTATCTTGTTTTTCCTAAACAACACGTTGTAAGTCGAAAAGCTTTCATGTTGCGTGTATGTCTAAGTGTGTAGCCTCAAAAGAGAAGGCACAGGACAGTTTTCTCTCGAAAGGATATGTAAGAATACCACTTCATAAGGAAAGACAGTTTTGCAGAGTAAAGACATATACGTACGCATTGGAAACTCTTTACGAGAAGAAATAACGCATAGTACAAAATTAGCTTGTATCTCCAAAACTACATGTTGTATCTCGAAAAGAATTGCTGTGGCGTGTACGTCTTAACATGTAGCGTCTGAAGAGAACCAAAAGGAGAATTTTCTTTCGTCAAAATTTTTCAGAAAATCACGTTTTAAGGAAATCCCGCAGCGTGCGAAATTATCTTGTTTTTCCTAAACAACACGTTGTAAGTCGAAATGCTTTCATGTTGCGTGTATGTCTAAGTGTGTAGCCTCAAAAGAGAAGGCACAGGACAGTTTTCTCTCGAAAGGATATGTAAGAATACCACTTCATAAGGAAATACAGTTTTGCAGAGTAAAGACATATACGTACGCATTGGAAACTCTTTACGAGAAGAAATAACGCATAGTACAAAATTAGCTTGTATCTCCAAAACTACACGTTGTATCTCGAAAAGAATTGTTGTGGCGTGTACGTCTTAACATGTAGCATCTAAAGAGAACCAAAAGGAGAATTTTCTTTCGTCAAAATTTTTCAGAAAATCACGTTTTAAGGAAATCCCGCATCGTGCGAAATTATCTTGTTTTTCCTAAACAACACGTTGTAAGTCGAAAAGCTTTCATGTTGCGTGTATGTCTAAGTGTGTAGCCTCAAAAGAGAAGGCACAGGACAGTTTTCTCTCGAAAGGATATGTAAGAATACCACTTCATAAGGAAATACAGTTTTGCAGAGTAAAGTCATATACGTACGCATTGGAAACTCTTTACGAGAAGAAATAACGCATAGTACAAAATTAGCGTGTATCTCCAAAACTACACGTTGTATCACGAAATGAATTGTTGTGGCGTGTACGTCTTAACATGTAGCATCTAAAGAGAACCAAAAGGAGAATTTTCTTTCGTCAAAATTTTTCAGAAAATCACGTTTTAAGGAAATCCCGCATCGTGCGAAATTATCTTGTTTTTCCTAAACAACACGTTTTAAGTCTAAAAGCTTTCATGTTGCGTGTATGTCTAAGTGTGTAGCCTCAAAAGAGAAGGCACAGGACAGTTTTCTCTCGAAAGGATATGTAAGAATACCACTTCATAAGGAAATACAGTTTTGCAGAGTAAAGACATATACGTACGCATTGGAAACTCTTTACGAGAAGAAATAACGCATAGTACAAAATTAGCTTGTATCTCCAAAACTGCACGTTGTATCTCGAAAAGAATTGTTGTGGCGTGTACGTCTTAACATGTAGCATCTAAAGAGAACCAAAAGGAGAATTTTCTTTCGTCAAAATTTTTCAGAAAATCACGTTTTAAGGAAATCCCGCATCGTGCGAAATTATCTTGTTTTTCCTAAACAACACGTTGTAAGTCGAAAAGCTTTCATGTTGCGTGTATGTCTAAGTGTGTAGCCTCAAAAGAGAAGGCACAGGACAGTTTTCTCTCGAAAGGATATGTAAGAATACCACTTCATAAGGAAATACAGTTTTGCAGAGTAAAGACATATACGTACGCATTGGAAACTCTTTACGAGAAGAAACAACGCATAGTACAAAATTAGCTTGTATCTCCAAAACTACACTTTGTATCTCGAAAAGAATTGTTGTGGCGTGTACGTCTTAACATGTAGCATCTAAAGAGAACCAAAAGGAGAATTTTCTTTCGTCAAAATTTTTCAGAAAATCACGTTTTAAGGAAATCCCGCATCGTGCGAAATTATCTTGTTTTTCCTAAACAACACGTTGTAAGTCGAAAAGCTTTCATGTTGCGTGTATGTCTAAGTGTGTAGCCTCAAAAGAGAAGGCACAGGACAGTTTTCTCTCGAAAGGATATGTAAGAATACCACTTCATAAGGAAATACAGTTTTGCAGAGTAAAGACATATACGTACGCATTGGAAACTCTTTACGAGAAGAAATAACGCATAGTACAAAATTAGCTTGTATCTCCAAAACTACACGTTGTATCTCGAAAAGAATTGTTGTGGCGTGTACGTCTTAACATGTAGCATCTAAAGAGAACCAAAAGGAGAATTTTCTTTCGTCAAAATTTTTCAGAAAATCACGTTTTAAGGAAATCCCGCATCGTGCGAAATTATCTTGTTTTTCCTAAACAACACGTTGTAAGTCGAAAAGCTTTCATGTTGCGTGTATGTCTAAGTGTGTAGCCTCAAAACAGAAGGCACAGGACAGTTTTCTCTCGAAAGGATATGTAAGAATACCACTTCATAAGGAAATACAGTTTTGCAGAGTAAAGACATATACGTACGCATTGGAAACTCTTTACGAGAAGAAATAACGCATAGTACAAAATTAGCTTGTATCTCCAAAACTGCACGTTGTATCTCGAAAAGAATTGTTGTGGCGTGTACGTCTTAACATGTAGCATCTAAAGAGAACCAAAAGGAGAATTTTCTTTCGTCAAAATTTTTCAGAAAATCACGTTTTAAGGAAATCCCGCATCGTGCGAAATTATCTTGTTTTTCCTAAACAACACGTTGTAAGTCGAAAAGCTTTCATGTTGCGTGTATGTCTAAGTGTGTAGCATTAAAAGAGAAGGCACAGGACAGTTTTCTCTCAAAAGGATATGCAAGAATACCACTTCATAAGGAAATACAGTTTTGCAGAGTAAAGACATATACGTACGCATTGGAAACTCTTTACGAGAAGAAATAACGCATAGTACAAAATTAGCTTGTATCTCCAAAACTACACGTTGTATCTCGAAAAGAATTGTTGTGGCGTGTACGTCTTAACATGTAGCATCTAAAGAGAACCAAAAGGAGAATTTTCTTTCGTCAAAATTTTTCAGAAAATCACGTTTTAAGGAAATCCCGCATCGTGCGAAATTATCTTGTTTTTCCTAAACAACACGTTGTAAGTCGAAAAGCTTTCATGTTGCGTGTATGTCTAAGTGTGTAGCCTCAAAAGAGAAGGCACAGGACAGTTTTCTCTCGAAAGGATATGTAAGAATACCACTTCATAAGGAAATACAGTTTTGCAGAGTAAAGACATATACGTACGCATTGGAAACTCTTTACGAGAAGAAATAACGCATAGTACAAAATTAGCTTGTATCTCCAAAACTGCACGTTGTATCTCGAAAAGAATTGTTGTGGCGTGTACGTCTTAACATGTAGCATCTAAAGAGAACCAAAAGGAGAATTTTCTTTCGTCAAAATTTTTCAGAAAATCACGTTTTAAGGAAATCCCGCATCGTGCGAAATTATCTTGTTTTTCCTAAACAACACGTTGTAAGTCGAAAAGCTTTCATGTTGCGTGTATGTCTAAGTGTGTAGCCTCAAAAGAGAAGGCACAGGACAGTTTTCTCTCGAAAGGATATGTAAGAATACCACTTCATAAGGAAATACAGTTTTGCAGAGTAAAGACATATACGTACGCATTGGAAACTCTTTACGAGAAGAAACAACGCATAGTACAAAATTAGCTTGTATCTCCAAAACTACACGTTGTATCTCGAAAAGAATTGTTGTGGCGTGTACGTCTTAACATGTAGCATCTAAAGAGAACCAAAAGGAGAATTTTCTTTCGTCAAAATTTTTCAGAAAATCACGTTTTAAGGAAATCCCGCATCGTGCGAAATTATCTTGTTTTTCCTAAACAACACGTTGTAAGTCGAAAAGCTTTCATGTTGCGTGTATGTCTAAGTGTGTAGCCTCAAAAGAGAAGGCACAGGACAGTTTTCTCTCGAAAGGATATGTAAGAATACCACTTCATAAGGAAATACAGTTTTGCAGAGTAAAGACATATACGTACGCATTGGAAACTCTTTACGAGAAGAAATAACGCATAGTACAAAATTAGCTTGTATCTCCAAAACTACAGGTTGTATCTCGAAAAGAATTGTTGTGGCGTGTACGTCTTAACATGTAGCATCTAAAGAGAACCGAAAGGAGAATTTTCTTTCGTCAAAATTTTTCAGAAAATCACGTTTTAAGGAAATCCCGCATCGTGCGAAATTATCTTGTTTTTCCTAAACAACACGTTGTAAGTCGAAAAGCTTTCATGTTGCGTGTATGTCTAAGTGTGTAGCCTCAAAAGAGAAGGCACAGGACAGTTTTCTCTCGAAAGGATATGTAAGAATACCACTTCATAAGGAAATACAGTTTTGCAGAGTAAAGACATATACGTACGCATTGGAAACTCTTTACGAGAAGAAATAACGCATAGTACAAAATTAGCTTGTATCTCCAAAACTACACGTTGTATCTCGAAAAGAATTGTTGTGGCGTGTACGTCTTAACATGTAGCATCTAAAGAGAACCAAAAGGAGAATTTTCTTTCGTCAAAATTTTTCAGAAAATCACGTTTTAAGGAAATCCCGCATCGTGCGAAATTATCTTGTTTTTCCTAAACAACACGTTTTAAGTTTAAAGCTTTCATGTTGCGTGTATGTCTAAGTGTGTAGCCTCAAAAGAGAAGGCACAGGACAGTTTTCTCTCGAAAGGATATGTAAGAATACCACTTCATAAGGAAATACAGTTTTGCAGAGTAAAGACATATACGTACGCATTGGAAACTCTTTAAGAGAAGAAATAACGCATAGTACAAAATTAGCTTGTATCTCCAAAACTGCACGTTGTATCTCGAAAAGAATTGTTGTGGCGTGTACGTCTTAACATGTAGCATCTAAAGAGAACCAAAAGGAGAATTTTCTTTCGTCAAAATTTTTCAGAAAATCACGTTTTAAGGAAATCCCGCATCGTGCGAAATTATCTTGTTTTTCCTAAACAACACGTTGTAAGTCGAAAAGCTTTCATGTTGCGTGTATGTCTAAGTGTGTAGCCTCAAAAGAGAAGGCACAGGACAGTTTTCTCTCGAAAGGATATGTAAGAATACCACTTCATAAGGAAATACAGTTTTGCAGAGTAAAGACATATACGTACGCATTGGAAACTCTTTACGAGAAGAAACAACGCATAGTACAAAATTAGCTTGTATCTCCAAAACTACACGTTGTATCTCGAAAAGAATTGTTGTGGCGTGTACGTCTTAACATGTAGCATCTAAAGAGAACCAAAAGGAGAATTTTCTTTCGTCAAAATTTTTCAGAAAATCACGTTTTAAGGAAATCCCGCATCGTGCGAAATTATCTTGTTTTTCCTAAACAACACGTTGTAAGTCGAAAAGCTTTCATGTTGCGTGTATGTCTAAGTGTGTAGCCTCAAAAGAGAAGGCACAGGACAGTTTTCTCTCGAAAGGATATGTAAGAATACCACTTCATAAGGAAATACAGTTTTGCAGAGTAAAGACATATACGTACGCATTGGAAACTCTTTACGAGAAGAAATAACGCATAGTACAAAATTAGCTTGTATCTCCAAAACTACACGTTGTATCTCGAAAAGAATTGTTGTGGCGTGTACGTCTTAACATGTAGCATCTAAAGAGAACCAAAAGGAGAATTTTCTTTCGTCAAAATTTTTCAGAAAATCACGTTTTAAGGAAATCCCGCATCGTGCGAAATTATCTTGTTTTTCCTAAACAACACGTTGTAAGTCGAAAAGCTTTCATGTTGCGTGTATGTCTAAGTGTGTAGCCTCAAAAGAGAAGGCACAGGACAGTTTTCTCTCGAAAGGATATGTAAGAATACCACTTCATAAGGAAAGACAGTTTTGCAGAGTAAAGACATATACGTACGCATTGGAAACTCTTTACGAGAAGAAATAACGCATAGTACAAAATTAGCTTGTATCTCCAAAACTACACGTTGTATCTCGAAAAGAATTGCTGTGGCGTGTACGTCTTAACATGTAGCATCTAAAGAGAACCAAAAGGAGAATTTTCTTTCGTCAAAATTTTTCAGAAAATCACGTTTTAAGGAAATCCCGCATCGTGCGAAATTATCTTGTTTTTCCTAAACAACACGTTGTAAGTCGAAAAGCTTTCATGTTGCGTGTATGTCTAAGTGTGTAGCCTCAAAAGAGAAGGCACAGGACAGTTTTCTCTCAAAGGATATGCAAGAATACCACTTCATAAGGAAATACAGTTTTGCAGAGTAAAGACATATACGTACGCATTGGAAACTCTTTACGAGAAGAAATAACGCATAGTACAAAATTAGCTTGTATCTCCAAAACTACACGTTGTATCTCGAAAAGAATTGCTGTGGCGTGTACGTCTTAACATGTAGCGTCTAAAGAGGACCAAAAGGAGAATTTTCTTTCGTCAAAATTTTTCAGAAAATCACGTTTTAAGGAAATCCCGCATCGTGCGAAATTATCTTGTTTTTCCTAAACAACACGTTGTAAGTCGAAAAGCTTTCATGTTGCGTGTATGTCTAAGTGTGTAGCCTCAAAAGAGAAGGCACAGGACAGTTTTCTCTCGAAAGGATATGTAAGAATACCACTTCATAAGGAAATACAGTTTTGCAGAGTAAAGACATATACGTACGCATTGGAAACTCTTTACGAGAAGAAATAACGCATAGTACAAAATTAGCTTGTATCTCCAAAACTACACGTTGTATCTCGAAAAGAATTGTTGTGGCGTGTACGTCTTAACATGTAGCATCTAAAGAGAACCAAAAGGAGAATTTTCTTTCGTCAAAATTTTTCAGAAAATCACGTTTTAAGGAAATCCCGCATCGTGCGAAATTATCTTGTTTTTCCTAAACAACACGTTGTAAGTCGAAAAGCTTTCATGTTGCGTGTATGTCTAAGTGTGTAGCCTCAAAAGAGAAGGCACAGGACAGTTTTCTCTCGAAAGGATATGTAAGAATACCACTTCATAAGGAAAGACAGTTTTGCAGAGTAAAGACATATACGTACGCATTGGAAACTCTTTACGAGAAGAAATAACGCATAGTACAAAATTAGCTTGTATCTCCAAAACTACATGTTGTATCTCGAAAAGAATTGCTGTGGCGTGTACGTCTTAACATGTAGCGTCTGAAGAGAACCAAAAGGAGAATTTTCTTTCGTCAAAATTTTTCAGAAAATCACGTTTTAAGGAAATCCCGCAGCGTGCGAAATTATCTTGTTTTTCCTAAACAACACGTTGTAAGTCGAAATGCTTTCATGTTGCGTGTATGTCTAAGTGTGTAGCCTCAAAAGAGAAGGCACAGGACAGTTTTCTCTCGAAAGGATATGTAAGAATACCACTTCATAAGGAAATACAGTTTTGCAGAGTAAAGACATATACGTACGCATTGGAAACTCTTTACGAGAAGAAATAACGCATAGTACAAAATTAGCTTGTATCTCCAAAACTACACGTTGTATCTCGAAAAGAATTGTTGTGGCGTGTACGTCTTAACATGTAGCATCTAAAGAGAACCAAAAGGAGAATTTTCTTTCGTCAAAATTTTTCAGAAAATCACGTTTTAAGGAAATCCCGCATCGTGCGAAATTATCTTGTTTTTCCTAAACAACACGTTGTAAGTCGAAAAGCTTTCATGTTGCGTGTATGTCTAAGTGTGTAGCCTCAAAAGAGAAGGCACAGGACAGTTTTCTCTCGAAAGGATATGTAAGAATACCACTTCATAAGGAAATACAGTTTTGCAGAGTAAAGTCATATACGTACGCATTGGAAACTCTTTACGAGAAGAAATAACGCATAGTACAAAATTAGCGTGTATCTCCAAAACTACACGTTGTATCACGAAATGAATTGTTGTGGCGTGTACGTCTTAACATGTAGCATCTAAAGAGAACCAAAAGGAGAATTTTCTTTCGTCAAAATTTTTCAGAAAATCACGTTTTAAGGAAATCCCGCATCGTGCGAAATTATCTTGTTTTTCCTAAACAACACGTTTTAAGTCTAAAAGCTTTCATGTTGCGTGTATGTCTAAGTGTGTAGCCTCAAAAGAGAAGGCACAGGACAGTTTTCTCTCGAAAGGATATGTAAGAATACCACTTCATAAGGAAATACAGTTTTGCAGAGTAAAGACATATACGTACGCATTGGAAACTCTTTACGAGAAGAAATAACGCATAGTACAAAATTAGCTTGTATCTCCAAAACTGCACGTTGTATCTCGAAAAGAATTGTTGTGGCGTGTACGTCTTAACATGTAGCATCTAAAGAGAACCAAAAGGAGAATTTTCTTTCGTCAAAATTTTTCAGAAAATCACGTTTTAAGGAAATCCCGCATCGTGCGAAATTATCTTGTTTTTCCTAAACAACACGTTGTAAGTCGAAAAGCTTTCATGTTGCGTGTATGTCTAAGTGTGTAGCCTCAAAAGAGAAGGCACAGGACAGTTTTCTCTCGAAAGGATATGTAAGAATACCACTTCATAAGGAAATACAGTTTTGCAGAGTAAAGACATATACGTACGCATTGGAAACTCTTTACGAGAAGAAATAACGCATAGTACAAAATTAGCTTGTATCTCCAAAACTACACGTTGTATCTCGAAAAGAATTGTTGTGGCGTGTACGTCTTAACATGTAGCATCTAAAGAGAACCAAAAGGAGAATTTTCTTTCGTCAAAATTTTTCAGAAAATCACGTTTTAAGGAAATCCCGCATCGTGCGAAATTATCTTGTTTTTCCTAAACAACACGTTGTAAGTCGAAAAGCTTTCATGTTGCGTGTATGTCTAAGTGTGTAGCCTCAAAAGAGAAGGCACAGGACAGTTTTCTCTCGAAAGGATATGTAAGAATACCACTTCATAAGGAAATACAGTTTTGCAGAGTAAAGACATATACGTACGCATTGGAAACTCTTTACGAGAAGAAATAACGCATAGTACAAAATTAGCTTGTATCTCCAAAACTACACGTTGTATCTCGAAAAGAATTGTTGTGGCGTGTACGTCTTAACATGTAGCATCTAAAGAGAACCAAAAGGAGAATTTTCTTTCGCCAAATTTTTCAGAAAATCACGTTTTAAGGAAATCCCGCATCGTGCGAAATTATCTTGTTTTTCCTAAACAACACGTTGTAAGTCGAAAAGCTTTCATGTTGCGTGTATGTCTAAGTGTGTAGCCTCAAAAGAGAAGTCACAGGACAGTTTTCTCTCGAAAGGATATGTAAGAATACCACTTCATAAGGAAATACAGTTTTGCAGAGTAAAGACATATACGTACGCATTGGAAACTCTTTACGAGAAGAAATAACGCATAGTACAAAATTAGCTTGTATCTCCAAAACTGCACGTTGTATCTCGAAAAGAATTGTTGTGGCGTGTACGTCTTAACATGTAGCATCTAAAGAGAACCAAAAGGAGAATTTTCTTTCGTCAAAATTTTTCAGAAAATCACGTTTTAAGGAAATCCCGCATCGTGCGAAATTATCTTGTTTTTCCTAAACAACACGTTGTAAGTCGAAAAGCTTTCATGTTGCGTGTATGTCTAAGTGTGTAGCCTCAAAAGAGAAGGCACAGGACAGTTTTCTCTCGAAAGGATATGTAAGAATACCACTTCATAAGGAAAGACAGTTTTGCAGAGTAAAGACATATACGTACGCATTGGAAACTCTTTACGAGAAGAAATAACGCATAGTACAAAATTAGCTTGTATCTCCAAAACTACACGTTGTATCTCGAAAAGAATTGCTGTGGCGTGTACGTCTTAACATGTAGCATCTAAAGAGAACCAAAAGGAGAATTTTCTTTCGTCAAAATTTTTCAGAAAATCACGTTTTAAGGAAATCCCGCATCGTGCGAAATTATCTTGTTTTTCCTAAACAACACGTTGTAAGTCGAAAAGCTTTCATGTTGCGTGTATGTCTAAGTGTGTAGCCTCAAAAGAGAAGGCACAGGACAGTTTTCTCTCGAAAGGATATGCAAGAATACCACTTCATAAGGAAATACAGTTTTGCAGAGTAAAGACATATACGTACGCATTGGAAACTCTTTACGAGAAGAAATAACGCATAGTACAAAATTAGCTTGTATCTCCAAAACTACACGTTGTATCTCGAAAAGAATTGCTGTGGCGTGTACGTCTTAACATGTAGCGTCTAAAGAGAACCAAAAGGAGAATTTTCTTTCGTCAAAATTTTTCAGAAAATCACGTTTTAAGGAAATCCCGCATTGTGCGAAATTATCTTGTTTTTCCTAAACAACACGTTTTAAGTCGAAAAGCTTTCATGTTGCGTGTATGTCTAAGTGTGTAGCCTCAAAAGAGAAGGCACAGGACAGTTTTCTCTCGAAAGGATATGTAAGAATACCACTTCATAAGGAAATACAGTTTTGCAGAGTAAAGACATATACGTACGCATTGGAAACTCTTTACGAGAAGAAATAACGCATAGTACAAAATTAGCTTGTATCTCCAAAACTACACGTTGTATCTCGAAAAGAATTGTTGTGGCGTGTACGTCTTAACATGTAGCATCTAAAGAGAACCAAAAGGAGAATTTTCTTTCGTCAAAATTTTTCAGAAAATCACGTTTTAAGGAAATCCCGCATCGTGCGAAATTATCTTGTTTTTCCTAAACAACACGTTGTAAGTCGAAAAGCTTTCATGTTGCGTGTATGTCTAAGTGTGTAGCCTCAAAAGAGAAGGCACAGGACAGTTTTCTCTCGAAAGGATATGTAAGAATACCACTTCATAAGGAAATACAGTTTTGCAGAGTAAAGACATATACGTACGCATTGGAAACTCTTTACGAGAAGAAATAACGCATAGTACAAAATTAGCTTGTATCTCCAAAACTACACGTTGTATCTCGAAAAGAATTGTTGTGGCGTGTACGTCTTAACATGTAGCATCTAAAGAGAACCAAAAGGAGAATTTTCTTTCGTCAAAATTTTTCAGAAAATCACGTTTTAAGGAAATCCCGCATCGTGCGAAATTATCTTGTTTTTCCTAAACAACACGTTTTAAGTCGAAAAGCTTTCATGTTGCGTGTATGTCTAAGTGTGTAGCCTCAAAAGAGAAGGCACAGGACAGTTTTCTCTCGAAAGGATATGTAAGAATACCACTTCATAAGGAAATACAGTTTTGCAGAGTAAAGACATATACGTACGCATTGGAAACTCTTTACGAGAAGAAATAACGCATAGTACAAAATTAGCTTGTATCTCCAAAACTGCACGTTGTATCTCGAAAAGAATTGTTGTGGCGTGTACGTCTTAACATGTAGCATCTAAAGAGAACCAAAAGGAGAATTTTCTTTCGTCAAAATTTTTCAGAAAATCACGTTTTAAGGAAATCCCGCATCGTGCGAAATTATCTTGTTTTTCCTAAACAACACGTTGTAAGTCGAAAAGCTTTCATGTTGCGTGTATGTCTAAGTGTGTAGCCTCAAAACAGAAGGCACAGGACAGTTTTCTCTCGAAAGGATATGTAAGAATACCACTTCATAAGGAAATACAGTTTTGCAGAGTAAAGACATATACGTACGCATTGGAAACTCTTTACGAGAAGAAATAACGCATAGTACAAAATTAGCTTGTATCTCCAAAACTGCACGTTGTATCTCGAAAAGAATTGTTGTGGCGTGTACGTCTTAACATGTAGCATCTAAAGAGAACCAAAAGGAGAATTTTCTTTCGTCAAAATTTTTCAGAAAATCACGTTTTAAGGAAATCCCGCATCGTGCGAAATTATCTTGTTTTTCCTAAACAACACGTTGTAAGTCGAAAAGCTTTCATGTTGCGTGTATGTCTAAGTGTGTAGCATTAAAAGAGAAGGCACAGGACAGTTTTCTCTCGAAAGGATATGCAAGAATACCACTTCATAAGGAAATACAGTTTTGCAGAGTAAAGACATATACGTACGCATTGGAAACTCTTTACGAGAAGAAATAACGCATAGTACAAAATTAGCTTGTATCTCCAAAACTACACGTTGTATCTCGAAAAGAATTGTTGTGGCGTGTACGTCTTAACATGTAGCATCTAAAGAGAACCAAAAGGAGAATTTTCTTTCGTCAAAATTTTTCAGAAAATCACGTTTTAAGGAAATCCCGCATCGTGCGAAATTATCTTGTTTTTCCTAAACAACACGTTGTAAGTCGAAAAGCTTTCATGTTGCGTGTATGTCTAAGTGTGTAGCCTCAAAAGAGAAGGCACAGGACAGTTTTCTCTCGAAAGGATATGTAAGAATACCACTTCATAAGGAAATACAGTTTTGCAGAGTAAAGACATATATGTACGCATTGGAAACTCTTTACGAGAAGAAATAACGCATAGTACAAAATTAGCTTGTATCTCCAAAACTGCACGTTGTATCTCGAAAAGAATTGTTGTGGCGTGTACGTCTTAACATGTAGCATCTAAAGAGAACCAAAAGGAGAATTTTCTTTCGTCAAAATTTTTCAGAAAATCACGTTTTAAGGAAATCCCGCATCGTGCGAAATTATCTTGTTTTTCCTAAACAACACGTTGTAAGTCGAAAAGCTTTCATGTTGCGTGTATGTCTAAGTGTGTAGCCTCAAAAGAGAAGGCACAGGACAGTTTTCTCTCGAAAGGATATGTAAGAATACCACTTCATAAGGAAATACAGTTTTGCAGAGTAAAGACATATACGTACGCATTGGAAACTCTTTACGAGAAGAAACAACGCATAGTACAAAATTAGCTTGTATCTCCAAAACTACACGTTGTATCTCGAAAAGAATTGTTGTGGCGTGTACGTCTTAACATGTAGCATCTAAAGAGAACCAAAAGGAGAATTTTCTTTCGTCAAAATTTTTCAGAAAATCACGTTTTAAGGAAATCCCGCATCGTGCGAAATTATCTTGTTTTTCCTAAACAACACGTTGTAAGTCGAAAAGCTTTCATGTTGCGTGTATGTCTAAGTGTGTAGCCTCAAAAGAGAAGGCACAGGACAGTTTTCTCTCGAAAGGATATGTAAGAATACCACTTCATAAGGAAATACAGTTTTGCAGAGTAAAGACATATACGTACGCATTGGAAACTCTTTACGAGAAGAAATAACGCATAGTACAAAATTAGCTTGTATCTCCAAAACTACAGGTTGTATCTCGAAAAGAATTGTTGTGGCGTGTACGTCTTAACATGTAGCATCTAAAGAGAACCAAAAGGAGAATTTTCTTTCGTCAAAATTTTTCAGAAAATCACGTTTTAAGGAAATCCCGCATCGTGCGAAATTATCTTGTTTTTCCTAAACAACACGTTGTAAGTCGAAAAGCTTTCATGTTGCGTGTATGTCTAAGTGTGTAGCCTCAAAAGAGAAGGCACAGGACAGTTTTCTCTCGAAAGGATATGTAAGAATACCACTTCATAAGGAAATACAGTTTTGCAGAGTAAAGACATATACGTACGCATTGGAAACTCTTTACGAGAAGAAATAACGCATAGTACAAAATTAGCTTGTATCTCCAAAACTACACGTTGTATCTCGAAAAGAATTGTTGTGGCGTGTACGTCTTAACATGTAGCATCTAAAGAGAACCAAAAGGAGAATTTTCTTTCGTCAAAATTTTTCAGAAAATCACGTTTTAAGGAAATCCCGCATCGTGCGAAATTATCTTGTTTTTCCTAAACAACACGTTTTAAGTTTAAAGCTTTCATGTTGCGTGTATGTCTAAGTGTGTAGCCTCAAAAGAGAAGGCACAGGACAGTTTTCTCTCGAAAGGATATGTAAGAATACCACTTCATAAGGAAATACAGTTTTGCAGAGTAAAGACATATACGTACGCATTGGAAACTCTTTACGAGAAGAAATAACGCATAGTACAAAATTAGCTTGTATCTCCAAAACTGCACGTTGTATCTCGAAAAGAATTGTTGTGGCGTGTACGTCTTAACATGTAGCATCTAAAGAGAACCAAAAGGAGAATTTTCTTTCGTCAAAATTTTTCAGAAAATCACGTTTTAAGGAAATCCCGCATCGTGCGAAATTATCTTGTTTTTCCTAAACAACACGTTGTAAGTCGAAAAGCTTTCATGTTGCGTGTATGTCTAAGTGTGTAGCCTCAAAAGAGAAGGCACAGGACAGTTTTCTCTCGAAAGGATATGTAAGAATACCACTTCATAAGGAAATACAGTTTTGCAGAGTAAAGACATATACGTACGCATTGGAAACTCTTTACGAGAAGAAACAACGCATAGTACAAAATTAGCTTGTATCTCCAAAACTACACGTTGTATCTCGAAAAGAATTGTTGTGGCGTGTACGTCTTAACATGTAGCATCTAAAGAGAACCAAAAGGAGAATTTTCTTTCGTCAAAATTTTTCAGAAAATCACGTTTTAAGGAAATCCCGCATCGTGCGAAATTATCTTGTTTTTCCTAAACAACACGTTGTAAGTCGAAAAGCTTTCATGTTGCGTGTATGTCTAAGTGTGTAGCCTCAAAAGAGAAGGCACAGGACAGTTTTCTCTCGAAAGGATATGTAAGAATACCACTTCATAAGGAAATACAGTTTTGCAGAGTAAAGACATATACGTACGCATTGGAAACTCTTTACGAGAAGAAATAACGCATAGTACAAAATTAGCTTGTATCTCCAAAACTACACGTTGTATCTCGAAAAGAATTGTTGTGGCGTGTACGTCTTAACATGTAGCATCTAAAGAGAACCAAAAGGAGAATTTTCTTTCGTCAAAATTTTTCAGAAAATCACGTTTTAAGGAAATCCCGCATCGTGCGAAATTATCTTGTTTTTCCTAAACAACACGTTGTAAGTCGAAAAGCTTTCATGTTGCGTGTATGTCTAAGTGTGTAGCCTAAAAAGAGAAGGCACAGGACAGTTTTCTCTCGAAAGGATATGTAAGAATACCACTTCATAAGGAAATACAGTTTTGCAGAGTAAAGACATGTACGTACGCATTGGAAACTCTTTACGAGAAGAAATAACGCATAGTACAAAATTAGCTTGTATCTCCAAAACTACACGTTGTATCTCGAAAAGAATTGTTGTGGCGTGTACGTCTTAACATGTAGCATCTAAAGAGAACCAAAAGGAGAATTTTCTTTCGTCAAAATTTTTCAGAAACTCACGTTTTAAGGAAATCCCGCATCGTGCGAAATTATCTTGTTTTTCCTAAACAACACGTTGTAAGTCGAAAAGCTTTCATGTTGCGTGTATGTCTAAGTGTGTAGCCTCAAAAGAGAAGGCACAGGACAGTTTTCTCTCGAAAGGATATGTAAGAATACCATTTCATAAGGAAATACAGTTTTGCAGAGTAAAGACATATACTTACGCATTGGAAACTCTTTACGAGAAGAAATAACGCATAGTACAAAATTAGCTTGTATCTCCAAAACTACACGTTGTATCTCGAAAAGAATTGTTGTGGCGTGTACGTCTTAACATGTAGCATCTAAAGAGAACCAAAAGGAGAATTTTCTTTCGTCAAAATTTTTCAGAAAATCACGTTTTAAGGAAATCCCGCATCGTGCGAAATTATCTTGTTTTTCCTAAACAACACGTTGTAAGTCGAAAAGCTTTCATGTTGCGTGTATGTCTAAGTGTGTAGCCTCAAAAGAGAAGGCACAGGACAGTTTTCTCTCGAAAGGATATGTAAGAATACCACTTCATAAGGAAATACAGTTTTGCAGAGTAAAGACATATACGTACGCATTGGAAACTCTTTACGAGAAGAAATAATGCATAGTAAAAAATTAGCTTGTATCTCCAAAACTGCACGTTGTATCTCGAAAAGAATTGTTGTGGCGTGTACGTCTTAACATGTAGCATCTAAAGAGAACCAAAAGGAGAATTTTCTTTCGTCAAAATTTTTCAGAAAATCACGTTTTAAGGAAATCCCGCATCGTGCGAAATTATCTTGTTTTTCCTAAACAACACGTTGTAAGTCGAAAAGCTTTCATGTTGCGTGTATATCTAAGTGTGTAGCCTCAAAAGAAAAGGCACAGGACAGTTTTCTCTCGAAAGGATATGTAAGAATACCACTTCATAAGGAAATACAGTTTTGCAGAGTAAAGACATATACGTACGCATTGGAAACTCTTTACGAGAAGAAATAACGCATAGTACAAAATTAGCTTGTATCTCCAAAACTACACGTTGTATCTCGAAAAGAATTGTTGTGGCGTGTACGTCTTAACATGTAGCATCTAAAGAGAACCAAAAGGAGAATTTTCTTTCGTCAAAATTTTTCAGAAAATCACGTTTTAAGGAAATCCCGCATCGTGCGAAATTATCTTGTTTTTCCTAAACAACACGTTGTAAGTCGAAAAGCTTTCATGTTGCGTGTATGTCTAAGTGTGTAGCCTCAAAAGAGAAGGCACAGGACAGTTTTCTCTCGAAAGGATATGTAAGAATACCACTTCATAAGGAAATACAGTTTTGCAGAGTAAAGACATGTACGTACGCATTGGAAACTCTTTACGAGAAGAAATAACGCATAGTACAAAATTAGCTTGTATCTCCAAAACTACACGTTGTATCTCGAAAAGAATTGTTGTGGCGTGTACGTCTTAACATGTAGCATCTAAAGAGAACCAAAAGGAGAATTTTCTTTCGTCAAAATTTTTCAGAAACTCACGTTTTAAGGAAATCCCGCATCGTGCGAAATTATCTTGTTTTTCCTAAACAACACGTTGTAAGTCGAAAAGCTTTCATGTTGCGTGTATGTCTAAGTGTGTAGCCTCAAAAGAGAAGGCACAGGACAGTTTTCTCTCGAAAGGATATGTAAGAATACCACTTCATAAGGAAATACAGTTTTGCAGAGTAAAGACATATACTTACGCATTGGAAACTCTTTACGAGAAGAAATAACGCATAGTACAAAATTAGCTTGTATCTCCAAAACTACACGTTGTATCTCGAAAAGAATTGTTGTGGCGTGTACGTCTTAACATGTAGCATCTAAAGAGAACCAAAAGGAGAATTTTCTTTCGTCAAAATTTTTCAGAAAATCACGTTTTAAGGAAATCCCGGATCGTGCGAAATTATCTTGTTTTTCCTAAACAACACGTTGTAAGTCGAAAAGCTTTCATGTTGCGTGTATGTCTAAGTGTGTAGCCTCAAAAGAGAAGGCACAGGACAGTTTTCTCTCGAAAGGATATGTAAGAATACCACTTCATAAGGAAATACAGTTTTGCAGAGTAAAGACATATACGTATGCATTGGAAACTCTTTACGAGAAGAAATAACGCATAGTACAAAATTAGCTTGTATCTCCAAAACTACGCGTTGTATCTCGAAAAGAATTGTTGTGGCGTGTACGTCTTAACATGTAGCATCTAAAGAGAACGAAAAGGAGAATTTTCTTTCGTCAAAATTTTTCAGAAAATCACGTTTTAAGGAAATCCCGCATCGTGCGAAATTATCTTGTTTTTCCTAAACAACACGTTGTAAGTCGAAAAGCTTTCATGTTGCGTGTATGTCTAAGTGTGTAGCCTCAAAACAGAAGGCACAGGACAGTTTTCTCTCGAAAGGATATGTAAGAATACCACTTCATAAGGAAATACAGTTTTGCAGAGTAAAGACATATACGTACGCATTGGAAACTCCTTACGAGAAGAAATAAAGCATAGTACAAAATTAGCTTGTATCTCCAAAACTACACGTTGTATCTCGAAAAGAATTGTTGTGGCGTGTACGTCTTAACATGTAGCATCTAAAGAGAACCAAAAGGAGAATTTTCTTTCGTCAAAATTTTTCAGAAAATCACGTTTTAAGGAAATCCCGCATCGTGCGAAATTATCTTGTTTTTCCTAAACAACACGTTGTAAGTCGAAAAGCTTTCATGTTGCGTGTATGTCTAAGTGTGTAGCCTCAAAACAGAAGGCACAGGACAGTTTTCTCTCGAAAGGATATGTAAGAATACCACTTCATAAGGAAATACAGTTTTGCAGAGTAAAGACATATACGTACGCATTGGAAACTCTTTACGAGAAGAAATAACGCATAGTACAAAATTAGCTTGTATCTCCAAAACTGCACGTTGTATCTCGAAAAGAATTGTTGTGGCGTGTACGTCTTAACATGTAGCATCTAAAGAGAACCAAAAGGAGAATTTTCTTTCGTCAAATTTTTTCAGAAAATCACGTTTTAAGGAAATCCCGCATCGTGCGAAATTATCTTGTTTTTCCTAAACAACACGTTGTAAGTCGAAAAGCTTTCATGTTGCGTGTATATCTAAGTGTGTAGCCTCAAAAGAAAAGGCACAGGACAGTTTTCTCTCGAAAGGATATGTAAGAATACCACTTCATAAGGAAATACAGTTTTGCAGAGTAAAGACATATACGTACGCATTGGAAACTCTTTACGAGAAGAAATAACGCATAGTACAAAATTAGCTTGTATCTCCAAAACTACACGTTGTATCTCGAAAAGAATTGTTGTGGCGTGTACGTCTTAACATGTAGCATCTAAAGAGCACCAAAAGGAGAATTTTCGTTCGTCAAAATTTTTCAGAAAATCACGTTTTAAGGAAATCCCGCATCGTGCGAAATTATCTTGTTTTTCCTAAACAACACGTTGTAAGTCGAAAAGCTTTCATGTTGCGTGTATGTCTAAGTGTGTAGCCTCAAAACAGAAGGCACAGGACAGTTTTCTCTCGAAAGGATATGTAAGAATACCACTTCATAAGGAAATACAGTTTTGCAGAGTAAAGACATATACGTACGCATTGGAAACTCTTTACGAGAAGAAATAACGCATAGTACAAAATTAGCTTGTATCTCCAAAACTGCACGTTGTATCTCGAAAAGAATTGTTGTGGCGTGTACGTCTTAACATGTAGCATCTAAAGAGAACCAAAAGGAGAATTTTCTTTCGTCAAAATTTTTCAGAAAATCACGTTTTAAGGAAATCCCGCATCGTGCGAAATTATCTTGTTTTTCCTAAACAACACGTTGTAAGTCGAAAAGCTTTCATGTTGCGTGTATATCTAAGTGTGTAGCCTCAAAAGAAAAGGCACAGGACAGTTTTCTCTCGAAAGGATATGTAAGAATACCACTTCATAAGGAAATACAGTTTTGCAGAGTAAAGACATATACGTACGCATTGGAAACTCTTTACGAGAAGAAATAACGCATAGTACAAAATTAGCTTGTATCTCCAAAACTACACGTTGTATCTCGAAAAGAATTGTTGTGGCGTGTACGTCTTAACATGTAGCATCTAAAGAGAACCAAAAGGAGAATTTTCTTTCGTCAAAATTTTTCAGAAAATCACGTTTTAAGGAAATCCCGCATCGTGCGAAATTATCTTGTTTTTCCTAAACAACACGTTGTAAGTCGAAAAGCTTTCATGTTGCGTGTATGTCTAAGTGTGTAGCCTCAAAAGAGAAGGCACAGGACAGTTTTCTCTCGAAAGGATATGCAAGAATATCACTTCATAAGGAAATACAGTTTTGCAGAGTAAAGACATATACGTACGCATTGGAAACTCTTTACGAGAAGAAATAACGCATAGTACAAAATTAGCTTGTATCTCCAAAACTACACGTTGTATCTCGAAAAGAATTGTTGTGGCGTGTACGTCTTAACATGTAGCATCTAAAGAGAACCAAAAGGAGAATTTTCTTTCGTCAAAATTTTTCAGAAAATCACGTTTTAAGGAAATCCCGCATCGTGCGAAATTATCTTGTTTTTCCTAAACAACACGTTGTAAGTCGAAAAGCTTTCATGTTGCGTGTATGTCTAAGTGTGTAGCCTCAAAAGAGAAGGCACAGGACAGTTTTCTCTCGAAAGGATATGTAAGAATACCACTTCATAAGGAAATACAGTTTTGCAGAGTAAAGACATATACGTACGCATTGGAAACTCTTTACGAGAAGAAATAATGCATAGTACAAAATTAGCTTGTATCTCCAAAACTGCACGTTGTATCTCGAAAAGAATTGTTGTGGCGTGTGCGTCTTAACATGTAGCATCTAAAGAGAACCAAAAGGAGAATTTTCTTTCGTCAAAATTTTTCAGAAAATCACGTTTTAAGGAAATCCCGCATCGTGCGAAATTATCTTGTTTTTCCTAAACAACACGTTGTAAGTTGAAAAGCTTTCATGTTGCGTGTATATCTAAGTGTGTAGCCTCAAAAGAAAAGGCACAGGACAGTTTTCTCTCGAAAGGATATGTAAGAATACCACTTCATAAGGAAATACAGTTTTGCAGAGTAAAGACATATACGTACGCATTGGAAACTCTTTACGAGAAGAAATAACGCATAGTACAAAATTAGCTTGTATCTCCAAAACTACACGTTGTATCTCGAAAAGAATTGTTGTGGCGTGTACGTCTTAACATGTAGCATCTAAAGAGAACCAAAAGGAGAATTTTCTTTCGTCAAAATTTTTCAGAAAATCACGTTTTAAGGAAATCCCGCATCGTGCGAAATTATCTTGTTTTTCCTAAACAACACGTTGTAAGTCGAAAAGCTTTCATGTTGCGTGTATGTCTAAGTGTGTAGCCTCAAAAGAGAAGGCACAGGACAGTTTTCTCTCGAAAGGATATGTAAGAATACCACTTCATAAGGAAATACAGTTTTGCAGAGTAAAGACATATACGTACGCATTGGAAACTCTTTACGAGAAGAAATAACGCATAGTACAAAATTAGCTTGTATCTCCAAAACTGCACGTTGTATCTCGAAAAGAATTGTTGTGGCGTGTACGTCTTAACATGTAGCATCTAAAGAGAACCAAAAGGAGAATTTTCTTTCGTCAAAATTTTTCAGAAAATCACGTTTTAAGGAAATCCCGCATCGTGCGAAATTATCTTGTTTTTCCTAAACAACACGTTGTAAGTCGAAAAGCTTTCATGTTGCGTGTATGTCTAAGTGTGTAGCCTCAAAAGAGAAGGCACAGGACAGTTTTCTCTCGAAAGGATATGTAAGAATACCACTTCATAAGGAAATACAGTTTTGCAGAGTAAAGACATGTACGTACGCATTGGAAACTCTTTACGAGAAGAAATAACGCATAGTACAAAATTAGCTTGTATCTCCAAAACTACACGTTGTATCTCGAAAAGAATTGTTGTGGCGTGTACGTCTTAACATGTAGCATCTAAAGAGAACCAAAAGGAGAATTTTCTTTCGTCAAAATTTTTCAGAAACTCACGTTTTAAGGAAATCCCGCATCGTGCGAAATTATCTTGTTTTTCCTAAACAACACGTTGTAAGTCGAAAAGCTTTCATGTTGCGTGTATGTCTAAGTGTGTAGCCTCAAAAGAGAAGGCACAGGACAGTTTTCTCTCGAAAGGATATGTAAGAATACCACTTCATAAGGAAATACAGTTTTGCAGAGTAAAGACATATACTTACGCATTGGAAACTCTTTACGAGAAGAAATAACGCATAGTACAAAATTAGCTTGTATCTCCAAAACTACACGTTGTATCTCGAAAAGAATTGTTGTGGCGTGTACGTCTTAACATGTAGCATCTAAAGAGAACCAAAAGGAGAATTTTCTTTCGTCAAAATTTTTCAGAAAATCACGTTTTAAGGAAATCCCGGATCGTGCGAAATTATCTTGTTTTTCCTAAACAACACGTTGTAAGTCGAAAAGCTTTCATGTTGCGCGTATGTCTAAGTGTGTAGCCTCAAAAGAGAAGGCACAGGACAGTTTTCTCTCGAAAGGATATGTAAGAATACCACTTCATAAGGAAATACAGTTTTGCAGAGTAAAGACATATACGTATGCATTGGAAACTCTTTACGAGAAGAAATAACGCATAGTACAAAATTAGCTTGTATCTCCAAAACTACGCGTTGTATCTCGAAAAGAATTGTTGTGGCGTGTACGTCTTAACATGTAGCATCTAAAGAGAACGAAAAGGAGAATTTTCTTTCGTCAAAATTTTTCAGAAAATCACGTTTTAAGGAAATCCCGCATCGTGCGAAATTATCTTGTTTTTCCTAAACAACACGTTGTAAGTCGAAAAGCTTTCATGTTGCGTGTATGTCTAAGTGTGTAGCCTCAAAACAGAAGGCACAGGACAGTTTTCTCTCGAAAGGATATGTAAGAATACCACTTCATAAGGAAATACAGTTTTGCAGAGTAAAGACATATACGTACGCATTGGAAACTCCTTACGAGAAGAAATAAAGCATAGTACAAAATTAGCTTGTATCTCCAAAACTACACGTTGTATCTCGAAAAGAATTGTTGTGGCGTGTACGTCTTAACATGTAGCATCTAAAGAGAACCAAAAGGAGAATTTTCTTTCGTCAAAATTTTTCAGAAAATCACGTTTTAAGGAAATCCCGCATCGTGCGAAATTATCTTGTTTTTCCTAAACAACACGTTGTAAGTCGAAAAGCTTTCATGTTGCGTGTATGTCTAAGTGTGTAGCCTCAAAACAGAAGGCACAGGACAGTTTTCTCTCGAAAGGATATGTAAGAATACCACTTCATAAGGAAATACAGTTTTGCAGAGTAAAGACATATACGTACGCATTGGAAACTCTTTACGAGAAGAAATAACGCATAGTACAAAATTAGCTTGTATCTCCAAAACTGCACGTTGTATCTCGAAAAGAATTGTTGTGGCGTGTACGTCTTAACATGTAGCATCTAAAGAGAACCAAAAGGAGAATTTTCTTTCGTCAAATTTTTTCAGAAAATCACGTTTTAAGGAAATCCCGCATCGTGCGAAATTATCTTGTTTTTCCTAAACAACACGTTGTAAGTCGAAAAGCTTTCATGTTGCGTGTATATCTAAGTGTGTAGCCTCAAAAGAAAAGGCACAGGACAGTTTTCTCTCGAAAGGATATGTAAGAATACCACTTCATAAGGAAATACAGTTTTGCAGAGTAAAGACATATACGTACGCATTGGAAACTCTTTACGAGAAGAAATAACGCATAGTACAAAATTAGCTTGTATCTCCAAAACTACACGTTGTATCTCGAAAAGAATTGTTGTGGCGTGTACGTCTTAACATGTAGCATCTAAAGAGCACCAAAAGGAGAATTTTCGTTCGTCAAAATTTTTCAGAAAATCACGTTTTAAGGAAATCCCGCATCGTGCGAAATTATCTTGTTTTTCCTAAACAACACGTTGTAAGTCGAAAAGCTTTCATGTTGCGTGTATGTCTAAGTGTGTAGCCTCAAAACAGAAGGCACAGGACAGTTTTCTCTCGAAAGGATATGTAAGAATACCACTTCATAAGGAAATACAGTTTTGCAGAGTAAAGACATATACGTACGCATTGGAAACTCTTTACGAGAAGAAATAACGCATAGTACAAAATTAGCTTGTATCTCCAAAACTGCACGTTGTATCTCGAAAAGAATTGTTGTGGCGTGTACGTCTTAACATGTAGCATCTAAAGAGAACCAAAAGGAGAATTTTCTTTCGTCAAAATTTTTCAGAAAATCACGTTTTAAGGAAATCCCGCATCGTGCGAAATTATCTTGTTTTTCCTAAACAACACGTTGTAAGTCGAAAAGCTTTCATGTTGCGTGTATATCTAAGTGTGTAGCCTCAAAAGAAAAGGCACAGGACAGTTTTCTCTCGAAAGGATATGTAAGAATACCACTTCATAAGGAAATACAGTTTTGCAGAGTAAAGACATATACGTACGCATTGGAAACTCTTTACGAGAAGAAATAACGCATAGTACAAAATTAGCTTGTATCTCCAAAACTACACGTTGTATCTCGAAAAGAATTGTTGTGGCGTGTACGTCTTAACATGTAGCATCTAAAGAGAACCAAAAGGAGAATTTTCTTTCGTCAAAATTTTTCAGAAAATCACGTTTTAAGGAAATCCCGCATCGTGCGAAATTATCTTGTTTTTCCTAAACAACACGTTGTAAGTCGAAAAGCTTTCATGTTGCGTGTATGTCTAAGTGTGTAGCCTCAAAAGAGAAGGCACAGGACAGTTTTCTCTCGAAAGGATATGTAAGAATACCACTTCATGAGGAAATACAGTTTTGCAGAGTAAAGACATATACGTACGCATTGGAAACTCTTTACGAGAAGAAATAACGCATAGTACAAAATTAGCTTGTATCTCCAAAACTGCACGTTGTATCTCGAAAAGAATTGTTGTGGCGTGTACGTCTTAACATGTAGCATCTAAAGAGAACCAAAAGGAGAATTTTCTTTCGTCAAAATTTTTCAGAAAATCACGTTTTAAGGAAATCCCGCATCGTGCGAAATTATCTTGTTTTTCCTAAACAACACGTTGTAAGTCGAAAAGCTTTCATGTTGCGTGTATGTCTAAGTGTGTAGCCTCAAAAGAGAAGGCACAGGACAGTTTTCTCTCGAAAGGATATGTAAGAATACCACTTCATAAGGAAATACAGTTTTGCAGAGTAAAGACATGTACGTACGCATTGGAAACTCTTTACGAGAAGAAATAACGCATAGTACAAAATTAGCTTGTATCTCCAAAACTACACGTTGTATCTCGAAAAGAATTGTTGTGGCGTGTACGTCTTAACATGTAGCATCTAAAGAGAACCAAAAGGAGAATTTTCTTTCGTCAAAATTTTTCAGAAAATCACGTTTTAAGGAAATCCCGGATCGTGCGAAATTATCTTGTTTTTCCTAAACAACACGTTGTAAGTCGAAAAGCTTTCATGTTGCGTGTATGTCTAAGTGTGTAGCCTCAAAAGAGAAGGCACAGGACAGTTTTCTCTCGAAAGGATATGTAAGAATACCACTTCATAAGGAAATACAGTTTTGCAGAGTAAAGACATATACGTATGCATTGGAAACTCTTTACGAGAAGAAATAACGCATAGTACAAAATTAGCTTGTATCTCCAAAACTACGCGTTGTATCTCGAAAAGAATTGTTGTGGCGTGTACGTCTTAACATGTAGCATCTAAAGAGAACGAAAAGGAGAATTTTCTTTCGTCAAAATTTTTCAGAAAATCACGTTTTAAGGAAATCCCGCATCGTGCGAAATTATCTTGTTTTTCCTAAACAACACGTTGTAAGTCGAAAAGCTTTCATGTTGCGTGTATGTCTAAGTGTGTAGCCTCAAAACAGAAGGCACAGGACAGTTTTCTCTCGAAAGGATATGTAAGAATACCACTTCATAAGGAAATACAGTTTTGCAGAGTAAAGACATATACGTACGCATTGGAAACTCCTTACGAGAAGAAATAAAGCATAGTACAAAATTAGCTTGTATCTCCAAAACTACACGTTGTATCTCGAAAAGAATTGTTGTGGCGTGTACGTCTTAACATGTAGCATCTAAAGAGAACCAAAAGGAGAATTTTCTTTCGTCAAAATTTTTCAGAAAATCACGTTTTAAGGAAATCCCGCATCGTGCGAAATTATCTTGTTTTTCCTAAACAACACGTTGTAAGTCGAAAAGCTTTCATGTTGCGTGTATGTCTAAGTGTGTAGCCTCAAAACAGAAGGCACAGGACAGTTTTCTCTCGAAAGGATATGTAAGAATACCACTTCATAAGGAAATACAGTTTTGCAGAGTAAAGACATATACGTACGCATTGGAAACTCTTTACGAGAAGAAATAACGCATAGTACAAAATTAGCTTGTATCTCCAAAACTGCACGTTGTATCTCGAAAAGAATTGTTGTGGCGTGTACGTCTTAACATGTAGCATCTAAAGAGAACCAAAAGGAGAATTTTCTTTCGTCAAATTTTTTCAGAAAATCACGTTTTAAGGAAATCCCGCATCGTGCGAAATTATCTTGTTTTTCCTAAACAACACGTTGTAAGTCGAAAAGCTTTCATGTTGCGTGTATATCTAAGTGTGTAGCCTCAAAAGAAAAGGCACAGGACAGTTTTCTCTCGAAAGGATATGTAAGAATACCACTTCATAAGGAAATACAGTTTTGCAGAGTAAAGACATATACGTACGCATTGGAAACTCTTTACGAGAAGAAATAACGCATAGTACAAAATTAGCTTGTATCTCCAAAACTACACGTTGTATCTCGAAAAGAATTGTTGTGGCGTGTACGTCTTAACATGTAGCATCTAAAGAGCACCAAAAGGAGAATTTTCGTTCGTCAAAATTTTTCAGAAAATCACGTTTTAAGGAAATCCCGCATCGTGCGAAATTATCTTGTTTTTCCTAAACAACACGTTGTAAGTCGAAAAGCTTTCATGTTGCGTGTATGTCTAAGTGTGTAGCCTCAAAACAGAAGGCACAGGACAGTTTTCTCTCGAAAGGATATGTAAGAATACCACTTCATAAGGAAATACAGTTTTGCAGAGTAAAGACATATACGTACGCATTGGAAACTCTTTACGAGAAGAAATAACGCATAGTACAAAATTAGCTTGTATCTCCAAAACTGCACGTTGTATCTCGAAAAGAATTGTTGTGGCGTGTACGTCTTAACATGTAGCATCTAAAGAGAACCAAAAGGAGAATTTTCTTTCGTCAAATTTTTTCAGAAAATCACGTTTTAAGGAAATCCCGCATCGTGCGAAATTATCTTGTTTTTCCTAAACAACACGTTGTAAGTCGAAAAGCTTTCATGTTGCGTGTATATCTAAGTGTGTAGCCTCAAAAGAAAAGGCACAGGACAGTTTTCTCTCGAAAGGATATGTAAGAATACCACTTCATAAGGAAATACAGTTTTGCAGAGTAAAGACATATACGTACGCATTGGAAACTCTTTACGAGAAGAAATAACGCATAGTACAAAATTAGCTTGTATCTCCAAAACTACACGTTGTATCTCGAAAAGAATTGTTGTGGCGTGTACGTCTTAACATGTAGCATCTAAAGAGAACCAAAAGGAGAATTTTCTTTCGTCAAAATTTTTCAGAAAATCACGTTTTAAGGAAATCCCGCATCGTGCGAAATTATCTTGTTTTTCCTAAACAACACGTTGTAAGTCGAAAAGCTTTCATGTTGCGTGTATGTCTAAGTGTGTAGCCTCAAAAGAGAAGGCACAGGACAGTTTTCTCTCGAAAGGATATGCAAGAATATCACTTCATAAGGAAATACAGTTTTGCAGAGTAAAGACATATACGTACGCATTGGAAACTCTTTACGAGAAGAAATAACGCATAGTACAAAATTAGCTTGTATCTCCAAAACTACACGTTGTATCTCGAAAAGAATTGTTGTGGCGTGTACGTCTTAACATGTAGCATCTAAAGAGAACCAAAAGGAGAATTTTCTTTCGTCAAAATTTTTCAGAAAATCACGTTTTAAGGAAATCCCGCATCGTGCGAAATTATCTTGTTTTTCCTAAACAACACGTTGTAAGTCGAAAAGCTTTCATGTTGCGTGTATGTCTAAGTGTGTAGCCTCAAAAGAGAAGGCACAGGACAGTTTTCTCTCGAAAGGATATGTAAGAATACCACTTCATAAGGAAATAGAGTTTTGCAGAGTAAAGACATGTACGTACGCATTGGAAACTCTTTACGAGAAGAAATAACGCATAGTACAAAATTAGCTTGTATCTCCAAAACTACACGTTGTATCTCGAAAAGAATTGTTGTGGCGTGTACGTCTTAACATGTAGCATCTAAAGAGAACCAAAAGGAGAATTTTCTTTCGTCAAAATTTTTCAGAAACTCACGTTTTAAGGAAATCCCGCATCGTGCGAAATTATCTTGTTTTTCCTAAACAACACGTTGTAAGTCGAAAAGCTTTCATGTTGCGTGTATGTCTAAGTGTGTAGCCTCAAAAGAGAAGGCACAGGACAGTTTTCTCTCGAAAGGATATGTAAGAATACCATTTCATAAGGAAATACAGTTTTGCAGAGTAAAGACATATACTTACGCATTGGAAACTCTTTACGAGAAGAAATAACGCATAGTACAAAATTAGCTTGTATCTCCAAAACTACACGTTGTATCTCGAAAAGAATTGTTGTGGCGTGTACGTCTTAACATGTAGCATCTAAAGAGAACCAAAAGGAGAATTTTCTTTCGTCAAAATTTTTCAGAAAATCACGTTTTAAGGAAATCCCGCATCGTGCGAAATTATCTTGTTTTTCCTAAACAACACGTTGTAAGTCGAAAAGCTTTCATGTTGCGTGTATGTCTAAGTGTGTAGCCTCAAAAGAGAAGGCACAGGACAGTTTTCTCTCGAAAGGATATGTAAGAATACCACTTCATAAGGAAATACAGTTTTGCAGAGTAAAGACATATACGTACGCATTGGAAACTCTTTACGAGAAGAAATAACGCATAGTACAAAATTAGCTTGTATCTCCAAAACTACACGTTGTATCTCGAAAAGAATTGTTGTGGCGTGTACGTCTTAACATGTAGCATCTAAAGAGAACCAAAAGGAGAATTTTCTTTCGTCAAAATTTTTCAGAAAATCACGTTTTAAGGAAATCCCGCATCGTGCGAAATTATCTTGTTTTTCCTAAACAACACGTTGTAAGTCGAAAAGCTTTCATGTTGCGTGTATATCTAAGTGTGTAGCCTCAAAAGAAAAGGCACAGGACAGTTTTCTCTCGAAAGGATATGTAAGAATACCACTTCATAAGGAAATACAGTTTTGCAGAGTAAAGACATATACGTACGCATTGGAAACTCTTTACGAGAAGAAATAACGCATAGTACAAAATTAGCTTGTATCTCCAAAACTACACGTTGTATCTCGAAAAGAATTGTTGTGGCGTGTACGTCTTAACATGTAGCATCTAAAGAGAACCAAAAGGAGAATTTTCTTTCGTCAAAATTTTTCAGAAAATCACGTTTTAAGGAAATCCCGCATCGTGCGAAATTATCTTGTTTTTCCTAAACAACACGTTGTAAGTCGAAAAGCTTTCATGTTGCGTGTATGTCTAAGTGTGTAGCCTCAAAAGAGAAGGCACAGGACAGTTTTCTCTCGAAAGGATATGTAAGAATACCACTTCATAAGGAAATACAGTTTTGCAGAGTAAAGACATATACGTACGCATTGGAAACTCTTTACGAGAAGAAATAACGCATAGTACAAAATTAGCTTGTATCTCCAAAACTGCACGTTGTATCTCGAAAAGAATTGTTGTGGCGTGTACGTCTTAACATGTAGCATCTAAAGAGAACCAAAAGGAGAATTTTCTTTCGTCAAAATTTTTCAGAAAATCACGTTTTAAGGAAATCCCGCATCGTGCGAAATTATCTTGTTTTTCCTAAACAACACGTTGTAAGTCGAAAAGCTTTCATGTTGCGTGTATGTCTAAGTGTGTAGCCTCAAAAGAGAAGGCACAGGACAGTTTTCTCTCGAAAGGATATGTAAGAATACCACTTCATAAGGAAATACAGTTTTGCAGAGTAAAGACATATACGTACGCATTGGAAACTCTTTACGAGAAGAAACAACGCATAGTACAAAATTAGCTTGTATCTCCAAAACTACACGTTGTATCTCGAAAAGAATTGTTGTGGCGTGTACGTCTTAACATGTAGCATCTAAAGAGAACCAAAAGGAGAATTTTCTTTCGTCAAAATTTTTCAGAAAATCACGTTTTAAGGAAATCCCGCATCGTGCGAAATTATCTTGTTTTTCCTAAACAACACGTTGTAAGTCGAAAAGCTTTCATGTTGCGTGTATGTCTAAGTGTGTAGCCTCAAAAGAGAAGGCACAGGACAGTTTTCTCTCGAAAGGATATGTAAGAATACCACTTCATAAGGAAATACAGTTTTGCAGAGTAAAGACATATACGTACGCATTGGAAACTCTTTACGAGAAGAAATAACGCATAGTACAAAATTAGCTTGTATCTCCAAAACTACACGTTGTATCTCGAAAAGAATTGTTGTGGCGTGTACGTCTTAACATGTAGCATCTAAAGAGAACCAAAAGGAGAATTTTCTTTCGTCAAAATTTTTCAGAAAATCACGTTTTAAGGAAATCCCGCATCGTGCGAAATTATCTTGTTTTTCCTAAACAACACGTTGTAAGTCGAAAAGCTTTCATGTTGCGTGTATGTCTAAGTGTGTAGCCTCAAAACAGAAGGCACAGGACAGTTTTCTCTCGAAAGGATATGTAAGAATACCACTTCATAAGGAAATACAGTTTTGCAGAGTAAAGACATGTACGTACGCATTGGAAACTCTTTACGAGAAGAAATAACGCATAGTACAAAATTAGCTTGTATCTCCAAAACTACACGTTGTATCTCGAAAAGAATTGTTGTGGCGTGTACGTCTTAACATGTAGCATCTAAAGAGAACCAAAAGGAGAATTTTCTTTCGTCAAAATTTTTCAGAAACTCACGTTTTAAGGAAATCCCGCATCGTGCGAAATTATCTTGTTTTTCCTAAACAACACGTTGTAAGTCGAAAAGCTTTCATGTTGCGTGTATGTCTAAGTGTGTAGCCTCAAAAGAGAAGGCACAGGACAGTTTTCTCTCGAAAGGATATGTAAGAATACCATTTCATAAGGAAATACAGTTTTGCAGAGTAAAGACATATACTTACGCATTGGAAACTCTTTACGAGAAGAAATAACGCATAGTACAAAATTAGCTTGTATCTCCAAAACTACACGTTGTATCTCGAAAAGAATTGTTGTGGCGTGTACGTCTTAACATGTAGCATCTAAAGAGAACCAAAAGGAGAATTTTCTTTCGTCAAAATTTTTCAGAAAATCACGTTTTAAGGAAATCCCGCATCGTGCGAAATTATCTTGTTTTTCCTAAACAACACGTTGTAAGTCGAAAAGCTTTCATGTTGCGTGTATGTCTAAGTGTGTAGCCTCAAAAGAGAAGGCACAGGACAGTTTTCTCTCGAAAGGATATGTAAGAATACCACTTCATAAGGAAATACAGTTTTGCAGAGTAACGACATATACGTACGCATTGGAAACTCTTTACGAGAAGAAATAACGCATAGTACAAAATTAGCTTGTATCTCCAAAACTACACGTTGTATCTCGAAAAGAATTGTTGTGGCGTGTACGTCTTAACATGTAGCATCTAAAGAGAACCAAAAGGAGAATTTTCTTTCGTCAAAATTTTTCAGAAAATCACGTTTTAAGGAAATCCCGCATCGTGCGAAATTATCTTGTTTTTCCTAAACAACACGTTGTAAGTCGAAAAGCTTTCATGTTGCGTGTATATCTAAGTGTGTAGCCTCAAAAGAAAAGGCACAGGACAGTTTTCTCTCGAAAGGATATGTAAGAATACCACTTCATAAGGAAATACAGTTTTGCAGAGTAAAGACATATACGTACGCATTAGAAACTCTTTACGAGAAGAAATAACGCATAGTACAAAATTAGCTTGTATCTCCAAAGCTACACGTTGTATCTCGAAAAGAATTGTTGTGGCGTGTACGTCTTAACATGTAGCATCTAAAGAGAACCAAAAGGAGAATTTTCTTTCGTCAAAATTTTTCAGAAAATCACGTTTTAAGGAAATCCCGCATCGTGCGAAATTATCTTGTTTTTCCTAAACAACACGTTGTAAGTCGAAAAGCTTTCATGTTGCGTGTATGTCTAAGTGTGTAGCCTCAAAAGAGAAGGCACAGGACAGTTTTCTCTCGAAAGGATATGTAAGAATACCACTTCATAAGGAAATACAGTTTTGCAGAGTAAAGACATATACGTACGCATTGGAAACTCTTTACGAGAAGAAATAACGCATAGTACAAAATTAGCTTGTATCTCCAAAACTGCACGTTGTATCTCGAAAAGAATTGTTGTGGCGTGTACGTCTTAACATGTAGCATCTAAAGAGAACCAAAAGGAGAATTTTCTTTCGTCAAAATTTTTCAGAAAATCACGTTTTAAGGAAATCCCGCATCGTGCGAAATTATCTTGTTTTTCCTAAACAACACGTTGTAAGTCGAAAAGCTTTCATGTTGCGTGTATGTCTAAGTGTGTAGCCTCAAAAGAGAAGGCACAGGACAGTTTTCTCTCGAAAGGATATGTAAGAATACCACTTCATAAGGAAATACAGTTTTGCAGAGTAAAGACATATACGTACGCATTGGAAACTCTTTACGAGAAGAAATAACGCATAGTACAAAATTAGCTTGTATCTCCAAAACTACACGTTGTATCTCGAAAAGAATTGTTGTGGCGTGTACGTCTTAACATGTAGCATCTAAAGAGAACCAAAAGGAGAATTTTCTTTCGTCAAAATTTTTCAGAAAATCACGTTTTAAGGAAATCCCGCATCGTGCGAAATTATCTTGTTTTTCCTAAACAACACGTTGTAAGTCGAAAAGCTTTCATGTTGCGTGTATGTCTAAGTGTGTAGCCTCAAAAGAGAAGGCACAGGACAGTTTTCTCTCGAAAGGATATGTAAGAATACCACTTCATAAGGAAATACAGTTTTGCAGAGTAAAGACATATACGTACGCATTGGAAACTCTTTACGAGAAGAAATAACGCATAGTACAAAATTAGCTTGTATCTCCAAAACTACACGTTGTATCTCGAAACGAATTGTTGTGGCGTGTACGTCTTAACATGTAGCATCTAAAGAGAACCAAAAGGAGAATTTTCTTTCGCCAAATTTTTCAGAAAATCACGTTTTAAGGAAATCCCGCATCGTGCGAAATTATCTTGTTTTTCCTAAACAACACGTTGTAAGTCGAAAAGCTTTCATGTTGCGTGTATGTCTAAGTGTGTAGCCTCAAAAGAGAAGTCACAGGACAGTTTTCTCTCGAAAGGATATGTAAGAATACCACTTCATAAGGAAATACAGTTTTGCAGAGTAAAGACATATACGTACGCATTGGAAACTCTTTACGAGAAGAAATAACGCATAGTACAAAATTAGCTTGTATCTCCAAAACTGCACGTTGTATCTCGAAAAGAATTGTTGTGGCGTGTACGTCTTAACATGTAGCATCTAAAGAGAACCAAAAGGAGAATTTTCTTTCGTCAAAATTTTTCAGAAAATCACGTTTTAAGGAAATCCCGCATCGTGCGAAATTATCTTGTTTTTCCTAAACAACACGTTGTAAGTCGAAAAGCTTTCATGTTGCGTGTATGTCTAAGTGTGTAGCCTCAAAAGAGAAGGCACAGGACAGTTTTCTCTCGAAAGGATATGTAAGAATACCACTTCATAAGGAAAGACAGTTTTGCAGAGTAAAGACATATACGTACGCATTGGAAACTCTTTACGAGAAGAAATAACGCATAGTACAAAATTAGCTTGTATCTCCAAAACTACACGTTGTATCTCGAAAAGAATTGCTGTGGCGTGTACGTCTTAACATGTAGCATCTAAAGAGAACCAAAAGGAGAATTTTCTTTCGTCAAAATTTTTCAGAAAATCACGTTTTAAGGAAATCCCGCATCGTGCGAAATTATCTTGTTTTTCCTAAACAACACGTTGTAAGTCGAAAAGCTTTCATGTTGCGTGTATGTCTAAGTGTGTAGCCTCAAAAGAGAAGGCACAGGACAGTTTTCTCTCGAAAGGATATGCAAGAATACCACTTCATAAGGAAATACAGTTTTGCAGAGTAAAGACATATACGTACGCATTGGAAACTCTTTACGAGAAGAAATAACGCATAGTACAAAATTAGCTTGTATCTCCAAAACTACACGTTGTATCTCGAAAAGAATTGCTGTGGCGTGTACGTCTTAACATGTAGCGTCTAAAGAGAACCAAAAGGAGAATTTTCTTTCGTCAAAATTTTTCAGAAAATCACGTTTTAAGGAAATCCCGCATTGTGCGAAATTATCTTGTTTTTCCTAAACAACACGTTTTAAGTCGAAAAGCTTTCATGTTGCGTGTATGTCTAAGTGTGTAGCCTCAAAAGAGAAGGCACAGGACAGTTTTCTCTCGAAAGGATATGTAAGAATACCACTTCATAAGGAAATACAGTTTTGCAGAGTAAAGACATATACGTACGCATTGGAAACTCTTTACGAGAAGAAATAACGCATAGTACAAAATTAGCTTGTATCTCCAAAACTACACGTTGTATCTCGAAAAGAATTGTTGTGGCGTGTACGTCTTAACATGTAGCATCTAAAGAGAACCAAAAGGAGAATTTTCTTTCGTCAAAATTTTTCAGAAAATCACGTTTTAAGGAAATCCCGCATCGTGCGAAATTATCTTGTTTTTCCTAAACAACACGTTGTAAGTCGAAAAGCTTTCATGTTGCGTGTATGTCTAAGTGTGTAGCCTCAAAAGAGAAGGCACAGGACAGTTTTCTCTCGAAAGGATATGTAAGAATACCACTTCATAAGGAAATACAGTTTTGCAGAGTAAAGACATATACGTACGCATTGGAAACTCTTTACGAGAAGAAATAACGCATAGTACAAAATTAGCTTGTATCTCCAAAACTACACGTTGTATCTCGAAAAGAATTGTTGTGGCGTGTACGTCTTAACATGTAGCATCTAAAGAGAACCAAAAGGAGAATTTTCTTTCGTCAAAATTTTTCAGAAAATCACGTTTTAAGGAAATCCCGCATCGTGCGAAATTATCTTGTTTTTCCTAAACAACACGTTTTAAGTCGAAAAGCTTTCATGTTGCGTGTATGTCTAAGTGTGTAGCCTCAAAAGAGAAGGCACAGGACAGTTTTCTCTCGAAAGGATATGTAAGAATACCACTTCATAAGGAAATACAGTTTTGCAGAGTAAAGACATATACGTACGCATTGGAAACTCTTTACGAGAAGAAATAACGCATAGTACAAAATTAGCTTGTATCTCCAAAACTGCACGTTGTATCTCGAAAAGAATTGTTGTGGCGTGTACGTCTTAACATGTAGCATCTAAAGAGAACCAAAAGGAGAATTTTCTTTCGTCAAAATTTTTCAGAAAATCACGTTTTAAGGAAATCCCGCATCGTGCGAAATTATCTTGTTTTTCCTAAACAACACGTTGTAAGTCGAAAAGCTTTCATGTTGCGTGTATGTCTAAGTGTGTAGCCTCAAAAGAGAAGGCACAGGACAGTTTTCTCTCGAAAGGATATGTAAGAATACCACTTCATAAGGAAATACAGTTTTGCAGAGTAAAGACATATACGTACGCATTGGAAACTCTTTACGAGAAGAAATAACGCATAGTAAAAAATTAGCTTGTATCTCCAAAACTACACGTTGTATCTCGAAAAGAATTGTTGTGGCGTGTACGTCTTAACATGTAGCATCTAAAGAGAACCAAAAGGAGAATTTTCTTTCGTCAAAATTTTTCAGAAAATCACGGTTTAAGGAAATCCCGCATCGTGCGAAATTATCTTGTTTTTCCTAAACAACACGTTGTAAGTCGAAAAGCTTTCATGTTGCGTGTATGTCTAAGTGTGTAGCTTCAAAAGAGAAGGCACAGGACAGTTTTCTCTCGAAAGGATATGTAAGAATACCACTTCATAAGGAAATACAGTTTTGCAGAGTAAAGACATATACGTACGCATTGGAAACTCTTTACGAGAAGAAATAACGCATAGTACAAAATTAGCTTGTATCTCCAAAACTACACGTTGTATCTCGAAAAGAATTGTTGTGGCGTGTACGTCTTAACATGTAGCATCTAAAGAGAACCAAAAGGAGAATTTTCTTTCGTCAAAATTTTTCAGAAAATCACGTTTTAAGGAAATCCCGCATCGTGCGAAATTATCTTGTTTTTCCTAAACAACACGTTGTAAGTCTAAAAGCTTTCATGTTGCGTGTATATCTAAGTGTGTAGCCTCAAAAGAAAAGGCACAGGACAGTTTTCTCTCGAAAGGATATGTAAGAATACCACTTCATAAGGAAATACAGTTTTGCAGAGTAAAGACATATACGTACGCATTGGAAACTCTTTACGAGAAGAAATAACGCATAGTACAAAATTAGCTTGTATCTCCAAAACTACACGTTGTATCTCGAAAAGAATTGTTGTGGCGTGTACGTCTTAACATGTAGCATCTAAAGAGAACCAAAAGGAGAATTTTCTTTCGTCAAAATTTTTCAGAAAATCACGTTTTAAGGAAATCCCGCATCGTGCGAAATTATCTTGTTTTTCCTAAACAACACGTTTTAAGTCGAAAAGCTTTCATGTTGCGTGTATGTCTAAGTGTGTAGCCTCAAAAGAGAAGGCACAGGACAGTTTTCTCTCGAAAGGATATGTAAGAATACCACTTCATAAGGAAATACAGTTTTGCAGAGTAAAGACATATACGTACGCATTGGAAACTCTTTACGAGAAGAAATAACGCATAGTACAAAATTAGCTTGTATCTCCAAAACTGCACGTTGTATCTCGAAAAGAATTGTTGTGGCGTGTACGTCTTAACATGTAGCATCTAAAGAGAACCAAAAGGAGAATTTTCTTTCGTCAAAATTTTTCAGAAAATCACGTTTTAAGGAAATCCCGCATCGTGCGAAATTATCTTGTTTTTCCTAAACAACACGTTGTAAGTCGAAAAGCTTTCATGTTGCGTGTATGTCTAAGTGTGTAGCCTCAAAAGAGAAGGCACAGGACAGTTTTCTCTCGAAAGGATATGTAAGAATACCACTTCATAAGGAAATACAGTTTTGCAGAGTAAAGACATATACGTACGCATTGGAAACTCTTTACGAGAAGAAATAACGCATAGTACAAAATTAGCTTGTATCTCCAAAACTACACGTTGTATCTCGAAAAGAATTGTTGTGGCGTGTACGTCTTAACATGTAGCATCTAAAGAGAACCAAAAGGAGAATTTTCTTTCGTCAAAATTTTTCAGAAAATCACGTTTTAAGGAAATCCCGCATCGTGCGAAATTATCTTGTTTTTCCTAAACAACACGTTGTAAGTCGAAAAGCTTTCATGTTGCGTGTATGTCTAAGTGTGTAGCCTCAAAAGAGAAGGCACAGGACAGTTTTCTCTCGAAAGGATATGTAAGAATACCACTTCATAAGGAAATACAGTTTTGCAGAGTAAAGACATATACGTACGCATTGGAAACTCTTTACGAGAAGAAATAATGCATAGTACAAAATTAGCTTGTATCTCCAAAACTACACGTTGTATCTCGAAAAGAATTGTTGTGGCGTGTACGTCTTAACATGCAGCATCTAAAGAGAACCAAAAGGAGAATTTTCTTTCGTCAAAATTTTTCAGAAAATCACGTTTTAAGGAAATCCCGCATCGTGCGAAATTATCTTGTTTTTCCTAAACAACACGTTGTAAGTCGAAAAGCTTTCATGTTGCGTGTATGTCTAAGTGTGTAGCCTCAAAACAGAAGGCACAGGACAGTTTTCTCTCGAAAGGATATGTAAGAATACCACTTCATAAGGAAATACAGTTTTGCAGAGTAAAGACATATACGTACGCATTGGAAACTCTTTACGAGAAGAAATAACGCATAGTACAAAATTAGCTTGTATCTCCAAAACTGCACGTTGTATCTAGAAAAGAATTGTTGTGGCGTGTACGTCTTAACATGTAGCATCTAAAGAGAACCAAAAGGAGAATTTTCTTTCGTCAAAATTTTTCAGAAAATCACGTTTTAAGGAAATCCCGCATCGTGCGAAATTATCTTGTTTTTCCTAAACAACACGTTGTAAGTCGAAAAGCTTTCATGTTGCGTGTATATCTAAGTGTGTAGCCTCAAAAGAAAAGGCACAGGACAGTTTTCTCTCGAAAGGATATGTAAGAATACCACTTCATAAGGAAATACAGTTTTGCAGAGTAAAGACATATACGTACGCATTGGAAACTCTTTACGAGAAGAAATAACGCATAGTACAAAATTAGCTTGTATCTCCAAAACTACACGTTGTATCTCGAAAAGAATTGTTGTGGCGTGTACGTCTTAACATGTAGCATCTAAAGAGAACCAAAAGGAGAATTTTCTTTCGTCAAAATTTTTCAGAAAATCACGTTTTAAGGAAATCCCGCATCGTGCGAAATTATCTTGTTTTTCCTAAACAACACGTTGTAAGTCGAAAAGCTTTCATGTTGCGTGTATATCTAAGTGTGTAGCCTCAAAAGAGAAGGCACAGGACAGTTTTCTCTCGAAAGGATATGTAAGAATACCACTTCATAAGGAAAGACAGTTTTGCAGAGTAAAGACATATACGTACGCATTGGAAACTCTTTACGAGAAGAAATAACGCATAGTACAAAATTAGCTTGTATCTCCAAAACTACACGTTGTATCTCGAAAAGAATTGTTGTGGCGTGTACGTCTTAACATGTAGCATCTAAAGAGAACCAAAAGGAGAATTTTCTTTCGTCAAAATTTTTCAGAAAATCACGTTTTAAGGAAATCCCGCATCGTGCGAAATTATCTTGTTTTTCCTAAACAACACGTTGTAAGTCGAAAAGCTTTCATGTTGCGTGTATGTCTAAGTGTGTAGCCTCAAAAGAGAAGGCACAGGACAGTTTTCTCTCGAAAGGATATGTAAGAATACCACTTCATAAGGAAATACAGTTTTGCAGAGTAAAGACATATACGTACGCATTGGAAACTCTTTACGAGAAGAAATAACGCATAGTACAAAATTAGCTTGTATCTCCAAAACTGCACGTTGTATCTCGAAAAGAATTGTTGTGGCGTGTACGTCTTAACATGTAGCATCTAAAGAGAACCAAAAGGAGAATTTTCTTTCGTCAAAATTTTTCAGAAAATCACGTTTTAAGGAAATCCCGCATCTTGCGAAATTATCTTGTTTTTCCTAAACAACACGTTGTAAGTCGAAAAGCTTTCATGTTGCGTGTATGTCTAAGTGTGTAGCCTCAAAAGAAAAGGCACAGGACAGTTTTCTCTCGAAAGGATATGTAAGAATACCACTTCATAAGGAAATACAGTTTTGCAGAGTAAAGACATATACGTACGCATTGGAAACTCTTTACGAGAAGAAATAACGCATAGTACAAAATTAGCTTGTATCTCCAAAACTACACGTTGTATCTCGAAAAGAATTGTTGTGGCGTGTACGTCTTAACATGTAGCATCTAAAGAGAACCAAAAGGAGAATTTTCTTTCGTCAAAATTTTTCAGAAAATCACGTTTTAAGGAAATCCCGCATCGTGCGAAATTATCTTGTTTTTCCTAAACAACACGTTGTAAGTCGAAAAGCTTTCATGTTGCGTGTATGTCTAAGTGTGTAGCCTCAAAAGAGAAGGCACAGGACAGTTTTCTCTCGAAAGGATATGTAAGAATACCACTTCATAAGGAAATACAGTTTTGCAGAGTAAAGACATATACGTACGCATTGGAAACTCTTTACGAGAAGAAATAACGCATAGTACAAAATTAGCTTGTATCTCCAAAACTACACGTTGTATCTCGAAAAGAATTGTTGTGGCGTGTACGTCTTAACATGTAGCATCTAAAGAGAACCAAAAGGAGAATTTTCTTTCGTCAAAATTTTTCAGAAAATCACGTTTTAAGGAAATCCCGCATCGTGCGAAATTATCTTGTTTTTCCTAAACAACACGTTGTAAGTCGAAAAGCTTTCATGTTGCGTGTATGTCTAAGTGTGTAGCCTCAAAAGAGAAGGCACAGGACAGTTTTCTCTCGAAAGGATATGTAAGAATACCACTTCATAAGGAAATACAGTTTTGCAGAGTAAAGACATATACGTACGCATTGGAAACTCTTTACGAGAAGAAATAACGCATAGTACAAAATTAGCTTGTATCTCCAAAACTGCACGTTGTATCTCGAAAAGAATTGTTGTGGCGTGTACGTCTTAACATGTAGCATCTAAAGAGAACCAAAAGGAGAATTTTCTTTCGTCAAAATTTTTCAGAAAATCACGTTTTAAGGAAATCCCGCATCGTGCGAAATTATCTTGTTTTTCCTAAACATCATGTTGTAAGTCGAAAAGCTTTCATGTTGCGTGTATGTCTAAGTATGTAGCCTCAAAAGAGAAGGCACAGGACAGTTTTCTCTCGAAAGGATATGTAAGAATACCACTTCATAAGGAAATACAGTTTTGCAGAGTAAAGACATATACGTACGCATTGGAAACTCTTTACGAGAAGAAATAACGCATAGTACAAAATTAGCTTGTATCTCCAAAACTGCACGTTGTATCTCGAAAAGAATTGTTGTGGCGTGTACGTCTTAACATGTAGCATCTAGAGAACCAAAAGGAGAATTTTCTTTCGTCAAAATTTTTCAGAAAATCACGTTTTAAGGAAATCCCGCATCGTGCGAAATTATCTTGTTTTTCCTAAACAACACGTTGTAAGTCGAAAAGCTTTCATGTTGCGTGTATGTCTAAGTGTGTAGCCTCAAAAGAGAAGGCACAGGACAGTTTTCTCTCGAAAGGATATGTAAGAATACCACTTCATAAGGAAATACAGTTTTGCAGAGTAAAGACATATACGTACGCATTGGAAACTCTTTACGAGAAGAAATAACGCATAGTACAAAATTAGCTTGTATCTCCAAAACTACACGTTGTATCTCGAAAAGAATTGTTGTGGCGTGTACGTCTTAACATGTAGCATCTAAAGAGAACCAAAAGGAGAATTTTCTTTCGTCAAAATTTTTCAGAAAATCACGTTTTAAGGAAATCCCGCATCGTGCGAAATTATCTTGTTTTTCCTAAACAACACGTTGTAAGTCGAAAAGCTTTCATGTTGCGTGTATGTCTAAGTGTGTAGCCTCAAAAGAAAAGGCACAGGACAGTTTTCTCTCGAAAGGATATGTAAGAATACCACTTCATAAGGAAATACAGTTTTGCAGAGTAAAGACATATACGTACGCATTGGAAACTCTTTACGAGAAGAAATAACGCATAGTACAAAATTAGCTTGTATCTCCAAACCTACACGTTGTATCTCGAAAAGAATTGTTGTGGCGTGTACGTCTTAACATGTAGCATCTAAAGAGAACCAAAAGGAGAATTTTCTTTCGTCAAAATTTGTCAGAAAACCACGTTTTAAGGAAATCCCGCATCTTGCTAAATTATCTTGTTTTTCCTAAACAACACATTGTAACTCGAAAAGCTTTGGTGTTGCGTGTATGTCAAAGCATGTAGCCTCAAAAGAGAACGCACAGGAGAGTTTTCTCTCGAAAGAATATGTAAGAATTCCACGTTATAAGGAAATACAGTGTTGCAGAGTAAAGACAAATACGTACTTATTGGAAACACTTAAACTTTACGAGAAGAAATAAGGCATCGTAAAAAATTAGTACGTATCTCCTAAACATCACGTTATAACTCGAAAAGATTTGGTGTGGTGTGTACGTCTAAACGTGTAGCCTCAAATGAGAACCCACAGGAGAATTTTCGTTCATCAAAATTTGTCAGAAAACCACGTTTAAAGAAATCCTGCATCGTGCGAAATTATCTTGTTTTTCCTAAGCAACACGTTGTAACGCGAAAACCTTTGGTGTTGCGTGTATGTCTAAGCGTGTAGCCTCAAAAGAGAATGCAAAGGAGAGTTTTTTTCTCGAAAGAATATATAAGAATACCACGATATTAGGAAATACAGTGTTGCAGAGTAAAGACAAATAATCACGTATTGGAAAAACTTTACGAGAAGAAATAACGCATCTTACAAAATTAGCTTGTATCTCCTAAACAACACGTTGTAACTTAAAAAGATTTGGTGTGGCCTGTACGTCTAATCGTGTAGCCTCAAAAGAGAAACCATAGGAGAATTTTCTTTGGTCAAAATTTGTCAGAAAACCAGGTATGAAGGAAATACCGCATCATGCGAAATTATCTTGTTTTTCCTAAACAAAACGTTTTAACTCGAAAAGCTTTGGTGTTGCGTGTATGTATAAGCGTGTAGCCCCAAAAGAGAACGCACAGGAGAGTTTTCTCTCGAAAGAATATGTAAGAATACCACGTTGTAAGGAAATACAGTGTTGCAGAGTAAAGGAAAATACATATGTATTGGAAACGCAACATCAAAGCTTTTCGAGTTACAACGTGTTGTTTAGGAAAAGCAAGATAATTTCGCACGATGAGTGATTTCCTTAAAACATGGTTTTCTGAGAAATATTAACGAAAAAAAATTCTCCTGTGGGTTATCTTTTGAGGCTACACGTTTAGACGTGCATGCCACACCAAATCTTTTCGAGTTACAAACTGTTGTTTAGGAGATACAAGCTAATTTTTTACGATGCTTTATTTCTTCTTGTAAGGTGTTTCCAATAGGTACGTATTTGCCTTTAGTCTGCAACACTGTATTTCCTTATAACGTGGTATTCTTACATATTCTTTCGAGAGAAAACTTTCCTGTGCGTCCTCTTTTGAGGCTACACGCTTAGACATACACGCAATACCAAAGATTTTCGCGTTACAACGTGTTGTTTAGGAAAAACAAGATAATTTCGCATGAAGAGGGATTTCCTTAATACGTGATTTTCTGACAAATTTTGACCAAAGAAAATTCTCCTATGGGTTCTCATTTGAGACTACACGTTTAGACGTACAGGCCACACCAAATCTTTTTAAGTTACAACATGTTGTTCAGGAGATACAAGCTAATTTTTTTACGATGCATTATTTCTTCTCGTAAAGTTTAAGTTTTTCCAATAAGTATGTATTTGCCTCTACTCTGCAACACTGTATTTCCTTATAACGTGGTATTCTTACATATTATTTCGAGAGAAAACTCTCCTGTGCGTTCTCGGATTTCCTTAAACCGTTGTGTTCTGACAAATTTTGAAGAAAGAAAATTCTCCTGTGGGTTCTCTTATGATGCTACACGTTTAGACATGCACGCCACACCAAATCCTTTCGAGTTACCACGTGTTGTTTAGGAGATACAGGCTAATTTTGTACGATGTGTTATTTCTTCTCGTAAATTGTTTCCAATACGTACGTATTTGTCTTTCTCTGCAACACTGTATTTCCTTATAACGTGGTATTCTTACATATTCTTTCGAGGGAAAACTCTCCTGAACGTTCTCTTTTGAGGCTACATGTTTAGACATACAAGCAACACCAAAGCTTTTCGAGTTACAACGTGTTGTTTAGGAAAAACTAGATAATTTCGCACGATGCGAGATTTCCATAAACGTGGTTTTCTGAAAAATTTGACAATAGAAAGTTCTCCTGTGGGTTCTCTTTTGAGGCTACATGTTTAGACGTACACGCCACACCAAATCTGTTCGAGTTACAACGTGTTGTTTAGGAGATACAAGCTAATATTTTACAATGTGTTAATTCTTCTCATAAAGTGTTTCCAATACGTACGTATTTGTCTTTACTCTGCAACATTGTATTTCCTTATAACGTGGTATTCTTACATATTCTTTCAATAGAAAACTGTCCTGTGCGTTCCCTTTTGTGGCTACACACTTAGACATACAGGCAACACCAAAGCTATTCAAGTTACAACATGTAGTTTAGGAAAAATTTTGTACGATGCATTATTTCTTCTTGTAAAGTGTTTCCAATACGTACTTATTTGTCTTTACTCTGCAACACTGTATTTCCTTATAACGTGGTATTCTTACATATTCTTTTGAGAGAAAACTCTCCTGTGCATTCTCTTTTGAGGCTACACGCTTAGACAAACACGCAACACCAAAGCTTTTCGAGTTACAACGTGTTGTTTAGGAAAAACAAGATAATTTCACACGATGTGAGATTTCCTTAAAACGTGGTTTCTGACAAATTTTGATGAAAGAAAATTCTCCTGTGGGTTCACTTTGGAGGCTACATGTTTAGACGTACGAGCCACACCAAATCTTTTCGAGTTACAACGTGCTGTTTAGGAAAAACAAGATAATTTCTCAGGATGCGAGATTTCCATAAAACGTGGTTTTCTGAAAAAATTTTGCCGTAAGAAAGTTCTCCTGTGGGTTCTCTTATGAGGCTACACGTTTACACGTACACGCCACACCAAATTCTTTCGAGTTACAAGGTGTTGTTTAGGAGATACAAGCTAATTTTGTACCATGCGTTATTTCTTCTCATAAAGTATTTACAATACGTACCTATTTATCTTTAATCTGCAACACTTTATTTCCTTATAACGTGGTATTCTTACATATTCTTTCTTTTTTTTCTTTTTTTTCTTTTTCTTTTTTTTTTAGGCTTGATACAATTTATTTGCTTTTCTTTAGAATTTTTTTTATTGTTATTTTTTTTATTCGTACGATGCGGGATTTCCTTAAGACGTGGTTTTCTGACAAGTTTTAAGGAAAGAAAATTCTCCTGTGGGTTCTCTTATGAGGCTAAGCATTTAGACCTACACGCCACACCAAATCCTTTCGAGTTACAAGGTGTTGTTTAGGAGATACAAGCTAATTTTGTAACATGCATTAATTCTTCTCATAAAGTATTTACAATCTGTACCTATTTATCTTTACTCTGCAACACTGTATTTACTTATAACGTGGTATTCTTACATATTCTTTCGAGAGAAAACTCTCCTCTGCATTCTCTTTTGAGGCTACATGCGTAGATATACACGCCACACCAAAGCTTTTCGTGTTACAACATTTTGTTTGTGAAAAACAAGATAATTTCGCAGGATGCGAGATTTCCTTAAAACGTGGTTTCTGACAAATTTTGATGAAAGAAAATTCTCCTGTGGGTTCTCTTTTGAGGCTACACGAAGAAATAATGCATCGTTCAAAATTAGCTTGTATCTCCTAAACAACACGTTGTAACTCAAAAAGATTTGGTGTGGCGTGTACATCTAAACGTGTAGCCTCAAAAGAGAACCCACAGGAGAGTTTTCTCTCGAGAGAACATGTAAGAATACCACGTTATAAGGAAATACAGTGTTGCAGAATAAAGACAAATATGTACACATTGTAAACACTTTACGAGAAGAAATAACGCATCATACAAAATTAGCTTGTATCTCCTAAACAACACGTTGTAACTCGAAAAGATTTGGTGTGGCATGTACGTCTAAATGTGTAGCCTCAAAAGAGAACCCACAGGAGAATTTTTGTTCGTCAAAATATGTCAGAAAACCACGTTTTAAGGAAATCCCGCATCGTGTGAAATTATCTTGTTTTTCTTAAACAACACGTTGTAACTTGAAAAGATTTGGTGTTGCGTGTATGTCTAAGCATGTAGCCTCAAAAGCGAATGCACAGGAGAGTTTTCTCTCGAAAGAAGATGTAAGAATACCACGTTCTAGGAAATACAGTGTTGTAGACTAAAGACAAATACGTACGTATTGGAAACACTTTTAGAGATGAAATAATGCATCGTTCAAAATTAGCTTGTATCTCCTTAACAACACGTTGTAACTCGAAACGATTTGGTGTGGCGTGTACGACTAAACGTGTAGTCTCAAAAGAGAACCCAGAGGAGAATTTTCTTTCTTCAAAATGTTTCAGAAATCACGTTTTTAGGAAATCCCGCATTGTGGGAAATTATCTTGATTTTCCTAAACAACACGTTGTAACTCGAAAAGCTTTGGTGTTACGTGTATGTCTAAGCGTGTAGTCTCAAAAGAGAACGCAGAGGAGAGTTATCTCTCGAAAGAATATGTAAGAACACCACGTTATAAGGAAATACAGTATTGCGGAATAAAGACAAATATGTATGTATTGGAAACACTTTACGAGAAGAAATAAAACATCGTTCAAAATTAGTTTGTATCTCCTAAACAACACGTTGTAACTCGAAAAGATTTGGTGTGGCGTGTATGTCTAAGCGTGTAGCCTCAAAAGAGAACGCACAGGAGAGTTTTCTCTCGAAAGAATATTTAAGAATACCACGTTATAAGGAAATACAGTGTTGCAGAATAAAGACAAATACGTACATATTGGAAACACTTTATGAGAAGAAATAACGCATCGTACAAAATTAGCTTGTATCTCCTAAACAACACATTGTAACTCGAAAAGAGTTGGTGTGGCATGTACGTCTAAATGTGTAGCCTCAAAAGAGAACCCACAGGAGAATTTTCTTTCGTCAAAATATGTCAGAAAACCACGTTTTACGGTAATCCCGCATCGTGTGAAATTATCTTGTTTTTCCTAAACAACAAGTTGTAACTTGAAAAGCTTTGGTGTTGCGTGTATGTCTAAGCGTGTATCCTCAAAAGCGAACGTACAGGAGTGTTTTCTCTCGAAATAAGATGTAAGAATACCACGTTCTAAGGAAATACAGCGTTGCAGACTAAAGACAAATAGGTACTTATTGGAAACACTTTTAGAGATGAAATAACGCATCGTTCAAAATTAGCTTGTATCTCCTAAACAACACGTTGTAACTCGAAAAGATTTGGTGTGGCGTGTACGTCTAAATGTGTAGCCTCAAAAGAGAACCCACAGGAGAATTTTCTTTCGTCAAAATTTTTCAGAAATCACGTTTTTAGGAAATCCCGCATTGTGCGAAATTATCTTGTTTTTCCTAAACAACACGTTGTAACTCGAAAAGCTTTGGTGTTACTTGTATGTCTAAGCATGTAGCCTCAAAAGAGAACCCACAGGAGAGTTTTCTCTCGAAAGAATATGTAAGAATACCACGTAATAAGGATACAGTGTTGCAGAGAAAAGACAAATACTTATGTATTGGAAACACTTAATGAGAAGAAATAACGCATGGTACAAAATTAGCTTGTATCTCCTAAACAACACGTTGTAACTCGAAAAGATTTGGTGTGATGTTTACATCTAAACGTGTAGCCTCAAAAAAAAACCCACAAGAGAATTTTCTTTCGTCAAATTTTTTTCAGAAAACCACGTTTTAAGGAAGTCCTGCATCGTGCGAAATCATCTTGTTTTTCCTAAACAACACGTTGTAACTCGAAAAGCTTTGGTGTTGCGTGTATGTCTAAGCGTGTAGCCTCAAAAGAGAAGGCACAGTAGTGTATTCTCTCGAAAGAATATGTAAGAATACCACGTTATAAGGAAATACAGTGTTGCAGAGTAAAGACAGATACTTACTTATTGGAAACACTTTACGAGAAGGAATAATACATAGTACAAAATTAGCTTGTATTTCCTAAACAACACGTTGTAACTCGAAGGATTTGGTGTGGCATGTAATTTGAAACTTGTAGCTTCAAAAGAGAACCCACAGGAGAATTTTCTTTTGTCAATATTTGTCAGAAAAGCACGTTTTAAGGAAATCCCGCATTGTGCGAAATTATCTTGTTTTTCCTAAACAACACGTTATAACTCGAAAAGCTTTGGTGTTGCGTGTATGTCTAAACGTGTGGCCTCAAAAGAGAACGGACAGGAGAGTTTTCTCTCGAATGAATATATAAGAATACCACGTTATAAGGAAATACAGTGTTGCAGAGTAAAGACAAATACGTATGTATGGGAAACACTTTACGAGAAGAAATAACACATCGTAAAAAATTAGCTTGTATCTCCTAAACAACACGTGGTAACTCGAAAAGATTCAGTGTGGCGTGTACGTCTAAACCTGTAGCCTCAAATGAGAAGACACAGTAGAATTTTCTTTCGTCAAAATTTGTCAGAAAACCACGTTTTAAGGAAATCCCGCATCGTGCGAAATTATCTTGTTTTTCCTAAACAACACGTTGTAACTCGAAACGCTTTGGTGTTGCGTGTATGTCTAAGCGTGTAGCCTCTAAAGAGAACTCCCAGGAGAGTTTTCTCTTGAAAGAACATGTAAGAATACAATGTTATAAGGAAATAGAGTGTTGCAGAGTAAAGACAAATGCATACTTATTGGAAACACTTTAAGAGAAGAAATAACACATAGTACAAAATTAGCTTGTATCTCCTAAACACTTGGTAACTGGAAAGGATTTGGTGTGGCGTGCACGTCTAAACGTGTAGCATCAAAAGAGAACCCACAGGAGAATTTTCTTTCCTCAAAATTTGTCAGAACACAATGGTTTAAGGAAATCCCGCATTGTGCGAAATTATCTTGTTTTTCATAAACAAGACGTTGTAATTCGAAAAGCATTGGTGTTGCCTGTATGTCTAAATGTGTAGCCTCAAAAGGGAATGCAAAGGATAGTTTTCTCTCGAAAGAATATGTAAGAATACCATGTTATAAGGAAATACAGTGTTGCAGAGTAAAGACAAATACGTACGTTTTGGAAACACTTTACGAGAAGAATTAAAGCATCGTACAAAATTAGCTTGTATCTCCTAAACAACACGTTGTAACTCGAAAAGGTTTGGCGTGGCGTGTACTTCTAAACATGTAGCCTCAAAAGAGAACCCACAGGAGAATTTTCTTTCGTCCAAATTTTTCAGAAAACCACGTTTTAAGGAAATCCCCCATCGTGCGAAATCATCTTCTTTTTCCTAAACAACATGTTGTAACTCGAAAAGCTTTGGTGTTGCGTGTATGTGTAAGCGTGGAGCCTCAAAAGAGAAGGCACAGGAGAGTTTTCTCTCGAAAGAATATGTAAGAATCCCACGTTATAAGGAAATACAATTTTGCAGATTAAAGACAAATAAGTACAGATTGGAAACACTTTACGAGAAGAAAGAATGCATCGTAAAAAATTAGCTTGTATCTCCTAAACAACATGTTGTAACTCGTAAAGATTTGGTGTGACGTGTACGTCTAAACGTGTAGCCTCAAAAGAGAACCCACAGGAGAATTTTCTTTCTTTCTTTTTTTTTTTTACGTTTTTTAAATTAAATATTTTCTTTATTTACATTTTAAATATTATCTGCATTCCTGGTTTCCCCTCTGAAAACACACTATCCCATAACCCCTTCTCCCTGCTCACGAACCCATCCACTCCCACTCCTTTTTTTTTTTGTCTTATTTTTTTTTAGTGTTAACTTTTTTTTATTCGATATAATTTATTTACATTTCAAATGATTTCCCCTTTTCTAGCCCCCCCACTCCCCGAAAGTCCCGAAAGCCCCCTTCTCTTCCCCTGTCCTCCCATTCACCCCTTCCCACTTCCCCGTTCTGGTTTTGCTAAATACTGTTTCACTGAGTCTTTCCAGAACCAGGGGCCACTCCTCCTTTCTTCTTGTTCCTCATTTGATGTGTGGATTATGTTTTGGGTATTCCAGTTTTCTAGGTTAATATCCACTTATTAGTGAGTGCATACCATGATTCACCTTTTGAGTCTGGGTTACCTCACTTAGTATGATATTCTCTAGCTCCATCCATTTGCCTAAGAATTTCATGAATTCATTGTTTCTAATGGCAGAATAGTGCTCCATTGTGTAGATATACCACATTTTTTGCATCCACTCTTCTGTTGAGGGATACCTGGGTTCTTTCCAGCATCTGGCAATTATAAATAGGGCTGCTATGAACATAGTAGAACATGTATCTTTATTACATGGAGGGGAGTCTTCTGGGTATATGCCCAGGAGTGGTATAGCAGGATCTTCTGGAAGTGAGGTGCCCAGTTTTCGGAGGAACCGCCAGACTGATTTCCAGAGTGGTTGTACCAATTTGCAACCCCACCAGCAGTGGAGGAGTGTTCCTCTTTCTCCACACCCTCTCCAACACCTGCTGTCTCCTGAATTTTTAATCTTAGCCATTCTGACTGGTGTAAGATGAAATCTTAGGGTTGTTTTGATTTGCATTTCCCTGATGACTAATGAAGTTGAGCATTTTTTAAGATGCTTCTCCGCCATCCGAAGTTCTTCAGGTGAGAATTCTTTGTTTAACTCTGTACCCCATTTTTTAATAGGGTTGTTTGGTTTTCTGGAGTCTAACTTCTTGAGTTCTTTATATATATTGGATATTAGCCCTCTATATGATGTAGGATTGGTGAAGATCTTTTCCCAATTTGTTGGTTGCCGATTTTTCCTCTTGATGGTGTCCTTTGCCTTACAGAAACTTTGTAATTTCATGAGGTCCCATTTGTCAATTCTTGCTCTTAGAGCATACGCTATTGGTGTTCTGTTCAGAAACTTTCTCCCTGTACCGATGTCCTCAAGGTTCTTCCCCAGTTTCTTTTCTATTAGCTTCAGAGTGTCTGGCTTTATGTGGAGGTCCTTGATCCATTTGGATTTGAGCTTAGTACAAGGAGACAAGGATGGATCAATTCGCATTCTTCTGCATGCTGACCTCCAGTTGAACCAGCACCATTTGTTGAAAAGGCTATCTTTTTTCCATTGGATGTTTTCAGCCTCTTTGTCAAGGATCAAGTGGCCATAGGTGTGTGGGTTCATTTCTAGATCTTCAATCCTGTTCCATTGATCCTCCTGTCTGTCACTGTACCAACACCATGCAGTTTTTAACACTATTGCTCTGTAGTATTGCTTGAGGTCAGGGATACTGATTCCCCCAGATTTTCTTTTGTGCTGAGAATAGTTTTAGCTATCCTGGGTTTTTTGTTGTTCCAGATGAATTTGATAATTGCTCTTTCTAACTCTGTGAAGAATTGAGTTGGGATTTTGATCGGTATTGCATTGAATCTGTATAGTGCTTTAGGCAGAATGGCCATTTTAACTATATTGGTTCTACCGATCCATGAGCATGGGAGGTTTTCCCATTTTTTGAGGTCTTCTTCCATTTCCTTCTTCAGAGTCTTGAAGTTCTTGTCATACAGATCTTTCACATGTTTGGTAAGGGTCACCCCAAGATACTTTATACTGTTTGAGGCTATTTTGAAGGGGGTCATTTCCCTAATTTCTTTCTCAGCCTGCTTATCCTTTGAGTATAGGAAGGCCACTGATTTGCTTGAGTTGATTTTATAACCTGCCACTTTGCTGAAGTTGTTTATCAGCTGTAGGAGCTCTCTAGTGGAGTTCTTTGGGTCACTTAGGTAGACGATCATGTCGTCTGTAAATAATTTGTATCCCTTTGACCTCCTTATGTTGTCGAATTGCCCGAGCTAGTACCTCAAGTACAATATTGAAAAGATAAGGAGAAAGGGGGCAGCCTTGTCTGGTCCTTGATTTCAGTGGGATTGCTTCAAGTTTCTCTCCATTTAGTTTGATGCTGGCTACCGGTTTGCTGTATATTGCTTTTACTATGTTTAGGTATGGGCCTCGAATTCCTGTTCTCTCCAAGACTTTAAGCATGAAGGGATGCTGAATTTTGTCAAATGCTTTTTCAGCATCCAATGAAATGACCATGTGGTTTTGTTATTTGAGTTTGTTTATGTAGTGGATTGTATTGATGGATTTCCGTATATTGAACCAACCCTGCATTCCCGGGATAAAGCCTACTTGATCATGGTGGATGATCGTTTTGATGTGTTCTTGGATTCGGTAAGCAAGAATTTTATTGAGTATTTTTGCATCGATGTTCATAAGGGAAATTGGTCTGAAGTTCTCTTTCTTTGTTGGATCTTTTTGTGGCTTTGGTATCAGCGTAATTGTGGCTTCGTAGAAGGAATTGGGTAGTGTTCCTTCTGTTTCTATTTTGTGGAATAGTTTGAAGAGTATTGGTGTTAACTCTTCTTTGAAGGTCTTGTAGAATTCTGCACTGAAGCCATCTGGTCCTGTGCTTTTTTTGGTTGGAAGACTTTCTATGACTCCTTCTATTTCTTTAGGCATTATGGGACTGTTTAGATGGTCTAGTTGGTCCTGATTTAATTTTGGTATTTGGTATCTGTCAAGGAAATTGTCCATTTCCTCCAGATTCTCCAGTTGTGTTGAGTACAGGCTCTTGTAGTAGGATCTGATGATTTTTTGGATTTCCTCAGTTTCCGTTGTTATATCTCCCTTTTCATTTCTAAGTTTGTTAATTTGGATACTTTCTCTGTGCCCTTTGGTCAGTCTGGCTAAGGGTTTATCTCTCTTGTTGATTTTCTCAAAGAACCAGCTCCTGGTTTTGTTGATTTTTTGTATGGTTCTCTTTGTTTCTACTTGATTGATTTCGGCCCTGAGTTTGATGATTTCCTGCCTTCTACTCCTCCTGGGTGAAATAGCTTCTTTTTGTTCTAGGGCTTTCAGGTGTGTCATTAAGCTGGTAATGTATGCTCTCTCCATTTTCTTTTTGGAGGCACTCAGGGCTATGAGTTTTCCTCTTTGCACTGCTTTCATTGTGTCCCATTGATTTGGGTATGTTGTGTTTTCATTTTTATTGTGTTCTAAAAAGTCTTTAATTTCTTTCTTTATTTCTTCCTTGACCAAGGTATCATTGAGTAGAGTATTGTTCAGTTTCCACGTGTATGTGGGTTTTCTGTTGTTTCTGTTGCTATTGAAGACCACTTTTACTCCATAGTGATCAGATAGGAGGCATGGTATTAGTTCTATCTTCTTATATTTGTTGAGGTCTGTCTTGTGACCAATTATATGGTCGATTTTGGAGAAGGTACCATGAGGTGCTGAGAAAAAGGTATATTCTTTTGTTTTAGGATAGAATGTTCTATATATATCTGTTAAATCTAATTGGTCCAAAGCTTCAATTAGTTTCATTGTGTCCTTGTTTAGTTTCTGTTTTCCTGATCGGTCCATTGAGGAAAGTGCAGTGTTGAAGTCACCCACAATTATTGTGTTAGGTGCAATGTGTGCTTTTAGTTTTAATAAAGTTTCTTTTACGAAAGAGGGTGCCCTTGCATTTGGGGCATAGATGTTCAGGATTGACAGTTCTTCTTTTTGTATTTTTCCTTTGACCAGCAAGAAGTGTCCCTCAGGGTCTCTTTTGATGACTTTGGGTTGAAAGTCAATTTTATCTGATATTAAAATGGCTACTCCAGCTTGTTTCCTGAGACCATTTGCTTGTAAAATTGTCTTCCAGACTTTTACTCTAAGGTAGTGATTGTCTTTGAACCTGAGGTGTGTTTCCTGTAAGCAGCAAAATGTAGGGTCCTGTTTACGTATCCATTCAGTTAGTCTGTGTCTTTTTGTTGGGGCATTAAGTCCATTGATGTTAAGAGATATTAAGGAATAGTGATTGTTACTTCCTATCATTTTTGACGTTATTTTTTAAATTTTAATGCTTAACTTCTTTTGGGTTTGATGAAAGGTTACTATCTTGCTTTTTCCAGGGTGAAGTTTCCCTCCTTGTATTGGTGTTGTCTTCCTATTATCCTTTTTAGGGCCGGGTTTGTGGATAGATATTGGGTAAACTTGGTTTTGTCATGAAATATCTTAGTTTCTCCATCTATGGTGATTGAGAGTTTTGCTGGATATAGTTGTTTTCGTTGGCATTTGTGTTCTCTTAGAGTCTGCATGAGATCTGCCCAGGACCTTCTAGCCTTCATAGTCTCCGGTGAAAAGTCTGCTGTGATTCTGATAGGTCTTCCTTTACATGTTACTTGGCCTTTTTCTCTTACTGCCTTTAGTATTCTTTCTTTGTTTAGAACATTTGGTGTTTTGATTATTATGTGACGGGAAGTATTTCTCTTCTGGTCCAGTCTGTTTGGAGTTCTGTAGGCTTCTTGTATATTCATGGGCATCTCTCTCTTTAGGTTAGGGAAGTTTTCTTCCATAATTTTATTGAAGATATTTGCTGGCCCTTTAAGTTGTAAATCTTCACTCTCATCTATGCCTATAATCCTTAGGTTTGGTCTTCTCATTGTGTCCTGGATTTCCTGGATATTTTGGGTTACAAGCTTTTTGCATTTTGCATTTTCTTTAACTGTTGAGACCATGGTTTCTATGGAATCTTCAGCATCTGAGATTCTTTCTTCTATCTCGTGTATTCTGTTGTTGATATTTGCATCTCTGTCCCCTGATTTCTTCCCAAGGCTTTCTATCTCCAAAGTTGTCTCCCTTTGAGTTTTCTTAGTTGTTTCTTCTTCTGATTTTTGATCCTGGATGGTTTTGCTTAGCTCCTTCACTTGCATGTTTGTGTTTTCCTGTAATTCTTTAAGAGATTTTTGTGTTTCCTCTTTCATGAGCTCAGCCTGTTGACCAAAGTTCTCCTGCATTTCATTAAGAGATTTTTGTGTTTCGTCTTTCATGACCTCAGCCTGTTGACCAAAGTTCTCCTGTATTTCTTTAAGTGTTTTTTGCATTTCCTCCTTGTTGGCTTTTGTATTCTCCTGGATTTCTTTCAATGATTTTTGTGTTTCCCTTGCAAGGGCTTCTAACTTTTGATCCATTTTCTCCTGAATTTCTTTAAGTATGTCCTTCATGTGTTCCTGTACCAGCATCATGACCAGTGATTTTAAATCCAAATCTTGTTTTACTGGTGTGATGGGGTATCCAGGACATGTTGGTAGAGGAGAATTGGGTTCAGATGTTGCCATATTGCCTTGATTTCTGTTAGTGACGTTCCTGCGTTTGCCTTTTGCCATCTAGTTCTCACTGGTGTTAGTTTGTCTTGTCAGTGCTGGACTCACCAGTGCAAGCTGCCCCTTCCCCGTTGGCCTCTGGTGCACAGCTTACCTCCTGCACTGCTTGTAGACAGGGTGCTGCTGCCCAGGCTGTTCAGATCCCAAAGCAGGCACCCGAAGGCTCCTGCTGGGGCCCGCTGGATTCACTGGAGCACACTGACTTCTCCCAGCTGGCCGCCCGGAAACCCAGCTAGCCACTTGCAGGACTTGGAGATGTGGTGCTGCCGCCCAGGCTGATCTGGGCAGCAGAACTCCCAACCGTGTTGGTGCACACAAGGCTAGCCTAGCTGCTCAGGCCCTGAGTCTAGGCAAAAGCCTGGCAGGCCAATGTCGGTGCAAAGTTCCCCTCAGCTGTGGGTGTTAATTGGGTGTGTCAGGTGGCTAGGATGGTGGCGTGTGCGAGTTCCCTGAGAGTGCTGGGAGAGTCTGCTGGGCTAACAACCTCCTGGCTGGGTCAGCACACAGATGGCCCAACGAGCAGCCCAGGGCCTGGGGGTCAGTCCAGGGCCTGACCGTCTGAGACCCCTGCTATGTCCGCCTCGGGCTATGCCTGTTAGCTGGTTTGGTTTTGCCTGCTAGGTCTCTCTGGCTTCCCGTAGGCAAAATGGTGGTGGTGCGCAAACTGGCCCGGATAAACAACCTCCTGGCCGGGTCGGCACACAGATGGCCCACCGAGCAGCCCAGGGCCTGGGGGCAGTCCAGGGACTGACCGTCTGAGACCCCTGCTATGCCTGTTAGCCGGTTTGGTTTTGCCTGCTAGGTCTCCCTGGCTTCCCCCAGGCAAAATGGTGGTGGTGCGCGCGCCGGCCCTGGAGGAAAAAAAACTCCTGGCCGGGTTTGCACCCCGGTGGACCCCCGATCAGCTTAGGGCCTGGGTGCAGGCCAACGCCCGTCGGGCTTAGACCCCCACGATGTTGTTCTCGGGTTATATTTGCGTACCTCAGTCTGATTTCTCTGGCGACCGAGAACCAATATGGAGCCCTCGTAACTGACTGGCGGGAGGCAGAGTTCTGATGTGGCTTCCGTGTGGTGAAAGGCACCATAAATCCGCCGCTGCTTGCAGCCTGGCTGGCCAGCGATGGCCAGTGGTCGTGGGCACCGGGTCTGCCTGGACCCTGTCCGCTTGGTTCTACTGCTGATGGCCCTTCCTCTGGACCAGCCACTGCTGCTGCTACTGCTGCTGCTGCCGCCGCTCCCAGGCCCAAGAATTTTCTTTCATCAAAATTTGTCAGAAACCACGTTTTAAGGAAATCTCGCATCGTGTGAAATTATCTTGTTTTTCATAAACAACACGTTGTAAATCGAAAAGCTTTGGTGTTGCGTGTATGTCTAAGCATGTAGCCTCAAAAGAGAACGCACAGGAGAGTTTTCTCTCGAAAGAAAATGTAGGAATACCACGTTATAAGGAAATACAGTGTTGCAGAGTAAAGACAAATACGTACATATTGGAAACACTTTAAGAGAAGAAATAATGCATCGTACAAAATTAGCTTGTATCTCCTAAACAAAACTTTGTAACTCGAAAAGATTTGGTGTGGCTCATACCTCTACAAGTGTAGCCTCAAAAGAGAACCCACAGGAGGAAATTCTTTCGTTAAAATTTTTCAGAAAACCACGATTTATGGAAATCTCGCATCATGCGAAATTATCTTGTTTTTTCCTAAACAACACGTTGTAACTCGAAAAGCTTTGGTGTTGTGTGTTTGTCTAAGCGTGTAGCCTCGAAAGAGAACGCACTGGAGAGTTTTCCCTCGAAAGAATATGTAAGAATACCACGTTATAAGGAAATACAGTGTTGCAGAGTAAAGACAAATTCGTACGTATTGGAAACACTTTATGAGAAGAATTAACGCATCTTACAAAATTAGCTTGTATCTCCTAAACAAAACGTTGTAACTCGAAAGGATTTGTTGTGGCGTGTACATCTAAACATGTAGCCTCAAAAGAGAACCCACAGGAGAATTTTCTTTCGTCAAAATTTTTCAGAAAACCACGTTTTAAGGAAATCCCGCATCGTGCGAAATTATCTTGTTCTTCCTAAACAACACGTTGTAACTCGAAAAGCTTTGGTGTTGCGTGTATGTCTAAGCGTGTAGCCTCAAAAGAGAAGGCACAGGAGAGTATTCTCTCGAAAGAATATGTAAGAATACCACGTTATAAGGAAATACAGTGTTGCAGAGTAAAGACAGATACTAACTTATTGGAAACACTTTACGAGAAGGAATAATACATCGTAAAAAATTAGCTTGTATTTCCTAAACAACACGTTGTAACTCGAAGGATTTGGTGTGGCGTGTAAGTTGAAACGTGTAGCCTCAAAAGAGAACCCACAGGAGAATTTTCTTTCGTCAAAATTTGTCAGAAAACCACGTTTTAAGGAAATCTCGCATTGTGCGAAATTATCTTGTTTTTCCTAAACAACACGTTGTAAGTCGAAAAGCTTTGATGTTGCGTGTATGTCTAAACGTGTGGCCTCAAAGGAGAACGCACAGGAGAGTTTTCTCTTGAAAGAATATGTAGGAACACCATGTTATAAGGAAATACAGTGTTGCAGAGTAAAGACAACTACGTACATATTGGAAACACTTTAAGAGAAGAAATAACGCATCGTCCAAAATTAGCTTGTATCTCCTAAAGAACACTTTGTAACTCGAAAAGATTTAGTGTGGCTCGTACCTCTAGAAGTTTAGCCTCAAAAGAGAACCCACAGGAGAACTTTCTTTCATCAAAATTTTTCAGAAAACCACGTTTTATGGAAATCTCGCATCGTGCGAAATTATCTTGTTTTTCCTAAACAACACGTTGTAACTCGAAAAGCTTTGGCGTTGCGTGTATGTCTAAACGTGTAGCCTCAAAAGAGAATGCACAGGAGCGTTTTCCCTCGAAAGAATATGTAAGAATACCACGTTATATGGAAATACAATGTTGCAGAGTAAAGGCAAATAAGGACATATTGGAAACACTTAGGAGAAGAAATAACGCATCTTACAAAATTTGCTTGTATCTCCTAAACAACACGTTGTAACTCGAAAAGATTTGGTGTGGCTCGTACGTCTACACGTGTACCCTCAAAAGAGAAACCACAGGATAACTTTCTTTCGTCAAAATTTGTCAGAAAACCACGTTTTAAGGAAATCTCGCATCGTGCAAAATTATCTTGTTTTTCATAAACAACATGTTGTAACTCAAAAAGCTTTGGTTTTTCGTGTATGTCTAAGCCTGTAGCCTCTAAAGAGAACGCACAGGAGAGTTTTCTCTCGAAATAACATGTAAGAATACAACGTTATAAGGAAATACAGTGTTGCAGAGTAAAGACAAATACGTAATTATTGGAAACACTTTACGAGAAGAAATAACGCATCGTAGAAAATTAGCTTGTATCTCCTAAGCAACACGTGGTAACTCGAAAGGATTTGGTGTGGCGTGTATGTCTAAACATGGAGCCTCAAAAGAGAACCCACAGGAGAATTTTCATTCGTCAATTTGTCAGAAAACCACGTTTTAAGGAAATCCCGCATCGTGCGAAATAATCTTGTTTTTCATAAACAACACGTTGTAACTCTAAAAGCATTGATGTTGCCTGTATGTCTAAGTGTGCAGCCTCAAAAGGGAACGCACAGGATACTTTTCTCTCGAAAGAATATGTAAGAATACCACGTTATAAGGAAATACAGTGTTGCAGAGTAAAGACAAATACGTATGTATTGGAAACACTTTATGAGAAGAATTAACGCATCGTACAAAATTAGCTTGTATCTCCAAAACAACACGTTGTAACTCGAAAAGATTTGGTGTGGCGTGTACATCTAAACATGTAGCCTCAAAAGAGAACCCACAGGAGAATTTTCTTTCGTCAAAATTTTTCAGAAAACCACGTTTTAAGGAAATCCCGCATCGTGCGAAATCATCTTCTTTTTCCTAAACAACATGTTGTAACTCGAAAAGCGTTGGTGTTGCGTGTATGTGTAAGCGTGGAGACTCAAAAGAGAAGGCACAGGAGAGTGTTCTCTTGAAAGAATATGTAAGAATACCACGTTAAAAGGAAATACAATTTTGCAGAGTAAAGACAAATAAGTACATATTGGAAACACTTTACGAGAAGAAATAATGCATCGTAAAAAATGAGCTTGTATCTCCTAAACAACACGTTGTAACTCGAAAAGATTTGGTGTGACATGTACGTCTAAAAGTGTAGCCTCAAACGAGAACCCACAGGAGAATTTTCTTTCATCAAAATTTGTCTGAAACCACGTTTTAAGGAAATAGCGCATCGTGCGAAATTATCTTGTTTTTCCTAAACAACACGTTGTAACTCGAAAAGCTTTGGTGTTGCGTGTATGTCTAAGCATGTAGCCTCAAAAGAGAATGCACAGGAGAGTTTTCTCTCGAAAGAATATGTAAGAATACCACGTTATAAGGAAATACAGTGTTGCAGAATAAAGACAACTACGTACATATTGGAAACACTTTAAGAGAAGAAATAACGCATTGTACAAAATTAGCTTGTATCTCCTAAACAACACATTGTAACTCGAAAAGATTTGGTGTGGCTCGTACCTCTACACGTGTAGCCTCAAAAGAGAACCCAGAGGAGAACTTTCTTTCGTCAAAATTTGTCTGAAAACCACGTTTTATGGAAATCTCGCATCGTGCGAAATTATCTTCTTTTTCCTAAACAACACGTTGTAACTCGAAAAGCTTTGGCGTGCGTGTTCGTCTAAGCGTGTAGCCTCAAAAGAGCATGCACAGGAGAGTTTTCCCTCGAAAGAATATGTAAGAATACCACGTTATAAGAAAATACAGTGTTGCAGAGTAAAGATAAATAACGACATATTGGAAACAATTTAGGGAAGAAATAACGCATCGTACAAAATTTGTTGTATCTCCTAAACAACACGCTATAACTCGAAAATATTTGGTGTGGCTCGTACTTCTACACTTGTAGCCTCAAAAGAGAACCAACAGGAGAACTTTTTTTCGTCAAAATTTGTCAAAGAACCACGTTTTAAGGAAATCCCGCATCGTGCAAAATTATCTTGTTTTTCCTAAACAACACGTTGTAACTCGAAAAGCTTTGGTGTTGCGTGTATGTCTGAGCATGTTGCCTCTAAAGACAATGCACAGGAGAGTTTTCTCTCAAAAGAACATGTAATAATACAACGTTAAAAGGAAATACAGTGTTGCAGAGTAAAGACAAATTCGTACGTATTGGAAACACTTTACGAGAAGAAATAACGCATCATACAAAATTAGCTTGTATCTCCTAAACAACACGTGGTAACTCTAAAGGATTTGGTGTGGCGTGTACGTCTAAATGTGTAGCCCCAAAAGTGAACCGACAGGAGAATTTTCTTTCGTCAAAATTTGTCAGAAAACCACGTTTTAAGGAAATCCTGCATCGTGCGAAATTATCTTGTTTTTCATAAACAACATGTTGTAACTCGAAAAGCTTTGGTGTTGCCTGTATGTCTAAGTGTGTAGCCTCAAAAGAGAACGCACAGGATAGTTTTCTCTCGAAATAATATGTAAGAATACCACGTTATAAGGAACTACAGTGTTGCAGAGCAGACAAATATGTACATATTGGAAACACTTTACGAGAAGAAGTAACGCATCGTAGAAAATTAGCTTGTATCTCCTAAACAAAACGTTGTAACTCGAAAAGATTTGGTGCGGCGTGTACGTCTAAACGTGTAGCCTCAAAAGAGAACCCACAGGAGAATTTTCTTTCGTCAAAATTTTTCAGAAAACCACGTTTTAAGGAAATCCCGCATCATGCCAAATCATCTTCTTTTTCCTGAACAACATGTTGTAACTCGAAAAGCTTTGGAGTTGGGTGTATGTCTAAGCTTGTAGCCTCAAAAGAGAATGCACAGGAGAGTTTTCTCTCGAAAGAATTTGTAAGAATACCATGTTATGAGAAAATACAGTGTTGCAGAATAAAGACAAATACGTACGTATTGGAAACACTTTAAGAGAGGAAATAACACATCGTACAAAATTATCTTGTATCTCCTAAACAACAATTGGAACTCGAAAAGATTTGTTGTGGCTCGTACTTCTACACGTGTAGCCTCAAAAGAGAACCCACAGGAAAACTTTCTTTTGTCAAAATTTTTCAGAAAACCACGTTTTATGGAAATCTCGCATCGTGCGAAATTATCTTGCTTTTCCTAAACAACACATTGTAACTCGAAAATCTTTGGCGTTGCGTGTATGTTTAAGCGTGTAGCCTCTAAAGAGTACGCACAGGAGAGTTTTCTCTTGAAACAACATGTAAGAATACAACGTTATAAGGGAATACAGTGTTGCAGAGTAAAGACAAATACATACTTGATGGAAACACTTTACGAGAAGAAATAACGCATTGTAAAAAATTAGCTTGTATCTCCTAAACAACACGTGGTAACTCGAAAGGACTTGGTGTGGCATGTACGTCTAAACGTGTAGCCTGAAAAGAGAACCCATAGGAGAATTTTCTTTCTTCAAAATTTTTCAGAAAATCACGTTTTAACGAAATCCCGCATCCTGCGAAATTATCTTGTTTTTCCTAAACAACAAGTTGTAACTCGAAAAGCTTTGGTGTTGCGTGTATGACTAAGTGTGTAGCCACAAAAGGGAATGCACAGGAGAGTTTTCTCTCGAAAGAATATGTAAGAATACCACGTTATAAGGAAATACAGTGTTGCAGAGTAAAGACAAATACGTACATATTGGAAACACTTTAAAAGAAGAAATATCGCATCATACAAAATTAGCTTGTGTCTCCTAAACAACTCGTTGTAACTCGAAAAGTTTTGGTGTGACGTGTACGTCTCAACGTGTAGCCTCAAAAGAGAACCCACAGGAGAATTTTCTTTCATCAAAATTTGTCAGAAACCACGTTTTAAGGAAATCTCGCATTGTGCGAAATTATCTAGTTTTTCCTAAACAACACGTTGTAACTCGAAAATCTTTGGTGTTGTGTGTATGTCTAAGCATGTAGCCTCAAAAGAGAACACACAGGAGAGTTTTCCCTCAAAAGAATATGTAAGAATATCACATTATAAGGAAATACAGTGTTGCAGAGTAAAGACAAATACGTATGTATTGGAAACACTTTACGAGAAGAACTAATGCATCATACAAAATTAGCTCGTATCTCCTAAACAACCGGTTGTAACTCGAAAGGATTTGGTGTGGCGTGTACGGCTAAACGTGTAGCCTCAAAAGAGAACCCACAGGAGAATTTTCGTTCGTCAAAATATGTGAGAAAACCACGTTTTAAGGAAATCCCTCATCGTGCAAAATTATCTTGTTTTTCCTAAACAACAAGTTGTAACTCGAAAAGCTTTGGTGTTGCGTGTATGTCTAAGCGTGTAGCCTCAAAAGAGAATGTAAAGGAGAGTTTTTTCTCGAAAGAATATTTAAGAATACCACGTTATAAGGAAATACATTGTTGCAGAGTAAAGACAAATACGTACATATTGGAAACTCTCTACGAGAAGAAATAACGCATCGTAAAAAATTAACTTGTTTCTCCTAAACAACACGTTGTAACTCGAAAAGATTTGGTGTGGCGTGTACGTCTAAACGTGTAGCCTCAAAAGAGAACCCACAGGACAATTTTCTTTTTTTAGATTTTTCAGAAAACCACGTTTTAAGGAAATCCAGCATCGTGCGAAATCATCTTCTTTTTCCTAAACAACATGTTGTAACTCAAAAAACTTTGGTGTTGCGTGTATGTCTAAGCGTGGAGCCTCAAAAGCGAAGGCACAGGAGAGTTTTCTCTCGAAAGAATATGTAAGAATAGACGTTATAAAGAAATACAATTTTGCCGAGTAAAGGCAAATAAGTACATATTGGAAACACTTTAGGAGAAGAAATAACGCATCATACAAAATTAGCTTGTATCTCCTAAACAACACGTGGTAACTCGAAAAGGTTTGGTTTGGCGTGTACGTCTAAACGTGTAGCCGCAAAAGAGAACACAAAGGAGAATTTTCTTTCGTCAAAATTTGTCAGAAAACCACGTTTTAAGGAAATCCCCCATCGTGCGAAATTATCTTGTTTTTCCTAAACAACTTGTAACACGAAAAGCTTTGGTGTTGCATGTATGTCTCAGCGTGTAGCCTCAAAAGAGAATGCACAGGAGAGTTTTCTCTCGAAAGAACATGTAAGAATACAACGTTATAAGGAAATACAGTGTTGGAGAGTAAAGACAAATACGTACATATTGGAAACACTTTACGAGAAGAAATGACACATCATAAAATATAAGCTTGTATCTCCTAAACAACAAGTGGTAACTCGAAAAGATTTGGTTTGGCGTGTACGTCTAAAAGTGTAGCCTCAAAAGAGACCCCACAGGAGAATTTTCTTTCTTCAAAATTTGTCAGAAAACCACGATATAAGGAAATCCCTCATCATGCAAAATTATCTTGTTTTTCCTAAACAACACGTTGTAACTCGAAAAACTTTGGTGTTGTGTGTATGTCTAAGCGTGTAGCCTCAAAAGAGAATGTAAAGGAGAGTTTTTTCTAGAAAGAATATGTAAGAATACCACGTTATAAGGAAATAGAGTGTTGCAGAGTAAAGACAGATACGTACATATTTGAAACACTTTACGAGAAGAAATAACGCATCGTAAAAAATTAACTTGTATCTCCTAAACAACACGTTGTAACTCGAAAAAATTCGGTGTGGCGTGTACGTCTAAACGTGTTGCCTCAAAAGGGAACCCACAGGACAATTTTCTTTCGTTAAAAATTTTCAGAAAACCACGTTTTAAGGAAATCCCGCATCGTGCGAAATCATCTTCTTTTTCCTAAACAACATGTTGTAACTCAAAAAGCTTTGGTGTTGCGTGTATGTCTAAGCGTGGAGCCTCAAAAGCAAAGGTACAGGAGAGTTTTCTCTCGAAAGAATATGTAAGAATACCACGTTATAAAGAAATACAATTTTGCAGAGTAAAGGCAAATAAGTACATATTGGAAACACTTTAGGAGAAGAAATAACGCATCATAACGCATCGTACAAAATTAGCTTGTATCTCCTAAACAACACGTGGTAACTCGAAAAGATTTGGTTTGGCGTGTACGTCTAAACGTGTAGCCTCAAAAGAGAACACAAAGGAGAATTTTCTTTCGTCAAAATTTTCAGAAAACCACGTTTTAAGGAAATCCCGCATCGTGCGAAATTATCTTGTTATTCCTAAACAACACCTTGTAACTCGAAAAGCTTTGGTGTTGCGTGTATGTCTCAGCGTGTAGCCTCAAAAGAGAATGCACAGGAGAGTTTTCTCTCGAAAGATCATGTAAGAATACAACGTTATAAGGAAATACAGTGTTGCAGAGTAAAGACAAATACGTACTTATTGGAAACACTTTACAAGAAGAAATTACGCATCATACAATATTAGCTTGTATGTCCTAAACAAAAAGTGGAAACTCGAAAACATTTGGTTTGGCGTGTACGTCTAAAAGTGTAGCCTCAAAAGAGAACCCACTGGAGAATTTTCTTTCTTCAAAATTTGTCAGAAAACCACGTTTTAACGAAATCCCGCATCCTGCGAAATTATCTTGTTTTTCCTAAACAACAAGTTGTAACTCGAAAAGCTTTGGTGTTGCGTGTATGTCTAAGTGTGTAGCCTCAAAAGGGAATGCACAGGAGAGTTTTCTCTCGAAAGAATATGTAAGAATACCCCGTTATAAGGAAATACAGTGTTGCAGAGTAAAGACAAATACGTACATATTGGAAACACTTTACGAGAGGAATTAACGCATTGTACAAAATTAGCTTGAATCTCCTAAACAACACGTTGTTACTCGAAAAGATTTGGTGTGGCCTGTACGTCTAAACGTGTAGCCTCAAAAGAGATCCCACAGGAGAATTTTCTTTCATCAAAATTTGTCAGAAACCACGTTTTAAGGAAATCTCGCATTGTGCGAAATTATCTAGTTTTTTCCTAAACAACACGTTGTAACTCGAAAAGCTCTGGTGTTGCGTGTATGTCTAAGCGTGTAGCCTCAAAAGAGAAAGCACAGGAGAGTTTTCTCTCGAAAGAATATGTAAGAATGCCACGTTATAAGGAAATACAATGTTGCAGAGTAAAGACAAACACATACGTATTGGAAACACTTTACGAGAAGAATTAACGCGTAGTACAAAATTAGCTTGTATCTCCTAAACAACAAGTTGTAACTCGAAAAGATTTGATGTGGCCTGTACGTCTAAACGTGTAGCCTCAAAGGAGAACCCACAGGAGAATTTTCTTTCATCAAAATTTTTCACAGAACCAAGTTTTAAGGAAATCCCGCATCGTGTGAAACCATCTTCTTTTTCCTAAACAACATATTGTTACTCGAAAAGTTTAGTGTTGCGTGTATGTCTAAGCGTGGAGCCTCAAAAGAGAAGGCACAGGATAGTTTTCTCTCGAGAGAATATGTAAGAATACCACGTTATTAGGAAATACAATTTTGCAGAGTAAAGACAAATAAGTACATATTGGAAACACTTTACGAGAAGAAATAATACATCATACAAAGTTACCTTGTATCTCCTAACAACACGTGGTAACTCGAAAAGATTTGGTTTGGCGTGTCCGTCTAAACGTGTAGCCTCAAAAGAGAACCAACAGGAGAATTTTCTTTCATCAAAATTAGATAACCACGTTTTAAGGAAATTCCGCATCGTGCAAAATTATCTTGTTTTTCCTAAACAACACGTTGTAACTCGAAAAGCTTTGGTGTTGCGTGTATATCTAAGCGTGTAGCCTCAAAAGAGAATGCACAGGAGAGTTTTCTCTCAAAGGAACATGTAAGACTACAACGTTATAAGGAAATACAGTGTTGCAGAGTAAAGACAAAAACATAAATATTGGAAACACTTTACGAGAAGAAATGACGCATCATAAAATATAAGCTTGTATCTCCTAAACAACAAGTGGTAACTCGAAAAGATTTGGTTTGGCGTGTACGTCTAAAAGTGTAGCCTCAAAAGAGACCCCACAGGAGAATTTTCTTTCTTCAAAATTTGTCAGAAAACCACGTTATAAGGAAATCCCGCATCCTGCGAAATTATCTTGTTTTTCCTAAACAACAAGTTGTAACTCGAAAAGCTTTGGTGTTTCATTTATGTTTAAGTGTGTAGCCTCTAAAGGGAATGCGCAGGAGAGTTTTCTATCGAACGAATATGTAAGAATACCACGTTATAAGGAAATACAGTGTTGCAGAGTAAAGACAAATACATACATATTGGAAACACTTTATGAGAAGAAATAACGCATCGTTCAAAATTAGCTTGTATCTCCTAAACAACACGTTGTAACTCGAAAAGATTTGGTGTGGCCCGTATGTCTACACGTGTAGCCTCAAAAGAGAACCCACAGGAGAATTTTCTTTCGTCAAAATTTGTCAGAAAACCACGTTTTAAGGAAATCCCGCATCGTGCAAAATTATCTTGTTTTTCCTAAACAACACGTTGTAACTCGAAAAGCTTTGGTGTTGCGAGTATGTCTAAGCGTGTAGCCTCTAAAGAGTACACACAGGAGTGTTTTCTCTCGAAAGAACATGTAAGAATACAACGTTATAAGGAATACAGTGTTGCAGAGTAAAGACAAAAACATACTTGTTGGAAACACTTTACGAGAAGAAATAACGCATTGTAAAAAATTAGCTTGTATCTCCTAAACAACACGGGGTAACTCGAAAGGACTTGGTGTGGCGTGTACATCTAAATGTGTAGCCTCAAAAGAGAACCCATAGGAGAATTTTCTTTCATCAAAATTTGTCAGAAAACACGTTGTATGGAAATCTCGCTTCGTGCGAAATTTTCTAGTTTTTCCTAAACAACACATTGTAACTCGAAAAGCTTTGGTGTTGCGTGTATGTCTAAGCGTGTAGCCTCAATAGAGAACGCACAGGAGAGTTTTCTCTTGAACGAATATGTAAGAATACCACGTTATAAGGAAATACAGTGTTGCACAGAAAAGACAATTACATACCATTGGAAACACTTTAAGAGAAGAAATAATGCATCGTACAAAATTAGCTTGTATCTCCTAAACAACACGTTGTAACTCGAAAAGATTTGGTGTGGCTCGTACGTCTACACGTGTAGCCTCAAAAGAGAACCCACAGGATAACTTTCTTTCTTCAAAATTTTTCAGAAAACCACGTTTTAAGTAAATCCCGCATCGTGAAAATTATCTTGTTTTTCCTTAAAAACACGTTGTAACTCGAAAAGCTTTGTTGTTGCGTGTATGTCTAAGCGTGTAGCCTCTAAAGAGTATGCACAGGAGAGTTTTCTCTAGAAAGAACATGTAAGAATACAACGTTATAAGGAAATACAGTGTTGCAGAGTAAAGACAAATACATACTTGTTGGAAACACTTTACAAGAAGAAATAATGCATCGTAAAAAATTAGCTTGTATCTCCTAAACAACACGTGGTAACTCGAAAGGACTTCATGTGGTGTGTACTTCTAAACGTGTAGCCTCAAAAGAGAACCAATAGGAGAATTTTCTTTCTTCAAAATTTGTCAGAAAATCACGTTTTAACGAAATCCCGCATCCTGCGAAATTATCTTGTTTTTCCTAAACAACAAGTTGTAACTCGAAAAGCTTTGGTGTTGCGTGTATGTCTAAGTGTGTAGCCACAAAAGCGAATGCACAGGAGAGTTTTCTCTCGAAAGAATATGTAAGAATACCACGTTGTAGGAAATACAGTGTTGCAGAGTAAAGACAAATACGTACATATTGGAAACACTTTAAGAGAAGAAATAACGCATCGTACAAAATTAGCTTGTATCTCGTAAACAACACGTTGTAACTCTAAATGATTTGGTGTGGCGTGTACGTCTAAACGTGTAGCCTCAAAAGAGAACCCACAGGAGAATTTTCTTTGGTCAAATTTGTCAGAAAACCACGTATTAAGAAAATCCTGCATCGTGCGAAATTATCTTGTTTTTCCTAAACAACACGTTTTAACTCGAAAAGCTATGGTGTTGCGTGTATGTCTCAGCTTGTAGCCTCAAAAGAGAACACACAGGAGAGTTTTCTCTCAAAAGAATATGTAAGAATACCACGTTATAAGGAAATACAGTGTTTCAGAGTAAAGACAAATAGGTACGTATTGGAAACCCTTAAACTTTACGAGATGAAATAAAGCATCGTACAAAATTAGCTCATATCTCCTAAACAACACGTTGTAACTCGAAAAGACTTTGTGTGGCGTGTACGTCTAAACGTGTAGCCTCAAGAGAGAACCCATAGGAGAATTTTCTTTCGTCAAATATTCAGAAAACCACGTTTATGAAATCCCGCATCGTGCGAAATTATCTTGTTTTTCCTAAACAAAACCTTGTAACTCGAAAAGCTTTGGTGTTGCATGTATGTTTAAGCGTGTAGACTCAAAAGAGAGCACACAGGAGAGTTTTCACTCGAAAGAATGTGTAAGAATACCACGTTATAAGAAAATACAGTGTTGCAGATTAAAGACAAATACGTACTTATTGGAAATACTTTATGAGAAGAAATAACATATCGTAAAAAATTAGCTTGTATCTCCTAAACAACACATTGAAACTCCAAAAGATTTGGTGTGGCGTGTACGGCTAAACGTGTAGCCTCAAAAGGGAACCCACAGGAGTATTTTCTTTCGTCAAAATTTGTCAGAAAACCACGTTTTAAGGAAATCCCGCATCGTGCTAAATTATCTTGTTTTTCCTAAACAACACATTGTAACTCGAAAAGCTGTGGTGTTGCCTGTATGTCTAAGCGTGTAGCCTCAAAAGAGAATGCACAGGAGAGTTTTCTCTCGAAAGAGTATGTAAGAATACCACGTTATAAGGAAAAACAGAGTTGCAGTGTAAAGACAAAAACGTATGTATTGGAAACACTTAAACTTTACGGGAAGAAATAATGCATTGTAAAAAAAATTAGCTTGTATCTCCTAAACAGCACGGTGTAACTCAAAAAGATTTGGTGTGGTTTGTATGTCTAAAGGTGTAGCCTCAAAAGAGAACCCACAGGAGAATTTTCTTTCATCAAAATTTGTCAGAACACCACGTTTTAAGGAAATCCCGCATCGTGGGAAATTATCTTGTTCTTCCTAAACAACATGTTGTAACTCGAAAAGTTTTGGTGTTGCATGTATGTCTAAGCGTGTAGCCTCAAAAGAGAAAGCACAGGAGAGTTTTCTCTCGAAGAAATATGTAAGAATACCACGTTATTAGGAAAACAGTGTTGCAGAGTAAAGGCAAATACGTACGTATTGGAAACACTTAAACTTTACGAGAAGAAATAACGCATCTTAAAAAATTAGCTTGTATGTCCTAAACAACACGTTGTAACTCGAAAAGATTTGGTGTGGCGTGTACGTCTAAACGTGTAGCCTCAAAAGAGAAACCTCGGGAGTATTTTCTTTCGTCAAAATTTGTCAGAAAACCACGTTTTAAGGAAATCCCGCATCGTGCTAAATTATCTTGTTTTTCCTAAACAACACATTGTAACTCGAAAAGCTGTGGTGTTGCCTGTATGTCTAAGCGTGTAGCCTCAAAAGAGAATGCACAGGAGAGTTTTCTCTCGAAAGAATATGTAAGAATACCACGTTATAAGGAAATACAGAGTTGCAGTGTAAAGACAAAAACGTATGTATTGGAAACACTTAAACTTTATGAGAAGAAATAACGCATCGTAAAAAAAATTAGCTTGTATCTCCTAAACAGCACGGTGTAACTCAAAAAGTTTTGGTGTGGTGTGTACGTCTAAAGGTGTAGCCTCAAAAGAGAACCCACAGGAGTATTTTCTTTCATCAAAATTTGTCAGAACACCACGTTTTAAGGAAATCCCGCATCATGGGAAATTATCTTGTTCTTCCTAAGCAACATGTTGTAACTCAAAAGGCTTTGCTGTTGCGTGTATGTCTAAGCGTGTAGCCTCAAAAGAGAACGCACAGGAGAGTTTTCTCTTGAAAGAATATGAAAGGATACCACGTTATAAGGAAATACAGTGTTACAGAGTAAAGACAAACACGTATGTATTGGAAACCCTTAAACTTTATGAGATGAATTAAAGCATCGTACAAAATTAGCTTGTATCTCCCAAACAACACGTTGTAACTCGAAAAGATTTGGTGTGGCATGTACGTCTAAACGTGTAGCCTCAAAAGAGAACCCACAGGACAATTTTCTTTCGTCAAAATTTTTCAGAAAACCACGTTTTAAGGAAATCGCGCATCGTGAGAAATTATCTTGTTCTTCCTAAACAACACGTTTTAAATCGAAAAGCTTTGGTGTTGGGTGTATGTCTAAGCATGTAGCCCCAAAAGAGAACGCATAGGAGAGTTTTCTCTCAAAAGAATATATAAGAATACCACGTTATAAGGAAATACAGTGTGGCAGAGTAAAGACAAATACGTACATACTGGAAACACTTTATGAGAGAAATAACGCATCTTGCAAAATTTGCTTGTATGTCCTAAACAACATGTTGTAACTCGAAAAGATTTGGTGTGGCGTGTACGTCTAAACGTGTATCCTCAAAAGAGAACCCACAGGAGAGTTTTCTTTCGTCAAAATTTGTCAGAAAACCACGTTTTAAGGAAATCAAGCATCGTGGGAAATTATCTTGTTTTTCCTAAACAACACGTTGTAACTCGAAATGCTTTGGTGTTGCATGTATGTCTAAGTGTGTAGCCTCTAAAAGGAATGCAAGGAGAGTTTTCTCTCGAAAGAATATGTAAGAATACCAAGTTATAAGGAAATACAGTGTTGAAGAGTAAAGACAAATACGTACATATTGTAAAACTTTAAGAGAAGAAATAAAAAATCATACAAAATTAGCTTGTATCTCCTAAACAACACGTTGTAACTCGAAAATATTTGATGTGACGTGTACGTCTAAATGTGTAGCCTCAAAAGAGAACCGACAGGAGAATTTTTTATAGTCAAAATATGTAAGAAAACCACGTTTTAAGGAAACCCCTTATCGTGAAAAATTATCTTGTTTTTCCTAAACAATGCGTTGTAACTCGAAAAGCTTTGGAGTTGCGTGTATGTCTAAGCGTGTAGACTCAAAAGAGAGCACACAGGAGAGTTTTCTCTAAAAAGAATATGTAAGAATACCACCTTATAAGGAAATACAGTGTTGCAGAGTAAAGACAAATACGTACTTATTGGAAACACTTTATGAGAAGAAATAACACATCGTAAAAAATTAGCTTGTATCTCCTAAACAACACGTTGTAACTCGAAAAGATTTGGTGTGACCTGTACGTCTAAACGTGTAGCCTCAAAAGAGAACACACAGGAGAATTTTCTTTGGTCAAAATTTGTCAGAAAACCACGTATTAAGGAAATCCCGCATCGTGCGAAATTATCTTGTTTTTCCTAAACAACGCGTTGTAACTCGAAAAGCTTTGGTGTTGGGTGTATGTCTAAGCGTGTAGCCTCAAAAGAGAACACACAGGAGAGTTTTCTCTCGAAAGAATATGTAAGAATACCACATTATAAGGAAGTACACTGTTGCAGAATAATGACAAATACTTTCGTATTGGAAACCCTTAAACTTTACGAGATGAAATAAAGCATCGTACAAAATTAGCTTGTATCTCCTAAACAACACGTTGTAACTCGAAAAGATTTGGTGTGGCATGTACATCTAAACGTGTAGCCTCAAAGAGAACCACAGGACAAATTTCTTTCGTCAAAATTTGTCAGAAAACCACGTTTTAAGGAAATCCCGCATCGTGAGAAATTATCTTGTTCTTCCTAAAAAACACGTTGTAACTCGAAAAGCTTTGGTGTTGCGTGTATGTCTAAGCATGTAGCCTCAAAAGAGAACGCACAGGAGAGTTTTCTCTCGAAAGAATATGTAAGAATACCACGTTATAAGGAAACACAGTGTTGCAGAGTAAAGACAAATACGTACTTATTGGAAACACTTTACGAGAAGAAATAACGCATCGTAAAAAAATTAGCTTGTATCTCCTAAACAACAGGTTGTAACTCGAAAAGATTTGGTGTGGCGTGTAGGGCTAAACGTGTAGCCTCAAAAGAGAACGCACAGGAGAATTTTCTTTGGTCAAAATTTGTCAGAAAACCACGTACTAAGGAAACCCCGCATCGTGCGAAATTATCTTGTTTTTCCTAAACAACACATTGTAACTCGAAAAGCTTTGGTGTTGCGTGTATGTCTAAGCATGTAGCCTCAAGAGAGAACGCACAGGAGAGTTTTCTCTCGAAAGAATAGTTAAGAATACCACTTTATAAGGAAGTAAAGTGTTGCTGAGTAAAGACGAAAGTGTACATATTGGAAACACTTAAACTTTACGAGATGTATTAAAGCATCGTACAAAATTAGCTTGTATCTCCTAAACAACACGTTTTTACTGGAAAAGATTTGGTGTGGCTTGTACGTCTAAACGTGTAGCCCCAAAAGAGAACCCACAGGACAATTTTCTTTCGTCAAAATTTGTCAGCAAACCTCGTTTTAAGGAAATCCCGCATCGTGAGAAATTATCTTGTTCTTCCTAAACAACACGTTGTAACTCGAAAAGTTTTGGTGTTGCATGTATGTCTAAGCGTGTAGCCTCAAAAGAGAACGCACAGGAGAGTTTTCTCTCGAAGGAATATGTAAGAATACCACGTTATTAGGAAAACAGTGTTGCAGAGTAAAGGCAAATACGTACGTATTGGAAACACTTAAACTTTACGAGAAGAAATAATGCATCTTAAAAAATTAGCTAGTATCTCCTAAACAACACGTTGTAACTCGAAAAGATTTGGTGTGGCATGTACGTCTAAACGTGTAGCCTCAAAAGAGAAACCTCGGGAGTATTTTCTTTCGTCAAAATTTGTCAGAAAACCACGTTTTAAGGAAATCCCGCATCGTGCTAAATTATCTTGTTTTTCCTAAACAACACATTGTAACTCGAAAAGCTGTGGTGTTGCCTGTATGTCTAAGCGTGTAGCCTCAAAAGAGAATGCACAGGAGAGTTTTCTCTCGAAAGAATATGTAAGAATACCACGTTATAAGGAAATACAGAGTTGCAGTGTAAAGACAAAAACGTATGTATTGGAAACACTTAAACTTTATGAGAAGAAATAACGCATCGTAAAAAAAAATTAGCTTGTATCTCCTAAACAGCACGGTGTAACTCAAAAAGATTTGGTGTGGTGTGTACGTCTAAAGGTGTAGCCTCAAAAGAGAACCCACAGGAGTATTTTCTTTCATCAAAATTTGTCAGAACACCACGTTTTAAGGAAATCCCGCATCGTGGGAAATTATCTTGTTCTTCCTAAGCAACATGTTGTAACTCGAAAGGCTTTGCTGTTGTGTGTATGTCTAAGCGTGTAGCCTCAAAAGAGAACGCACAGGAGAGTTTTCTCTCGAAAGAATATGAAAGGATACCACGTTATAAGGAAATACAGTGTTACAGAGTAAAGACAAACACGTATGTATTGGAAACCCTTAAACTTTACGAGATGAATTAAAGCATCGTACAAAATTAGCTTGTATCTCCTAAACAACACGTTGTAACTCGAAAAGATTTGGTGTGGCATGTACGTCTAAACGTGTAGCCTCAAAAGAGAACCCACAGGACAATTTTCTTTCGTCAAAATTTTTCAGAAAACCACGTTTTAAGGAAATCGCGCATCGTGAGAAATTATCTTGTTCTTCCTAAACAACACGTTTTAACTCGAAAAGCTTTGGTGTTGGGTGTATGTCTAAGCATGTAGCCCCAAAAGAGAACGCATAGGAGAGTTTTCTCTCGAACGAATATATAAGAATACCACGTTATAAGGAAATACAGTGTGGCAGAGTAAAGACAAATACATACATACTGGAAACACTTTATGAGAGAAATAACGCATCTTGCAAAATTTGCTTGTATGTCCTAAACAACATGTTTTAACTCGAAAAGATTTGGTGTGGCGTGTACGTCTAAACGTGTATCCTCAAAAGAGAACCCACAGGAGAGTTTTCTTTCGTCAAAATTTGTCAGAAAACCACGTTTTAAGGAAATCCCGCATCGTGCGAATTATCTTGTTTTTCCCTAAACAACACGTTGTAACTCGAAAAGCTTTGGTGTTGCATGTATGTCTAAGTGTGTAGCCTCTAAAAGGAATGCAAGGAGAGTTTTCTCTCGAAAGAATATGTAAGAATACCACGTTATAAGGAAATACAGTGTTGAAGAGTAAAGACAAATACTTACATATTGTAAAACTTTAAGAGAAGAAATAAAAAATCATACAAAATTAGCTTGTATCTCCTAAACAACACGTTGTAACTCGAAAATATTTGGTGTGACGTGTACGTCTAAATGTGTAGCCTCAAAAGAGAACCGACAGGAGAATTTTTTTATCCTCAAAATATGTTAAGAAAACCACGTTTTAAGGAAATCCCTTATCGTGCAAAATTATCTTGTTTTTCCTAAACAATGCGTTGTAACTCGAAAAGCTTTGGAGTTGCGTGTATGTCTAAGCGTGTAGACACAAAAGAGAGCACACAGGAGAGTTTTCTCTAAAAAGAATATGTAAGAATACTACCTTATAAGGAAATACAGTGTTGCAGAGTAAAGACAAAATACGTACTTATTGGAAACAACTTTATGAGAAGAAATAACGCATCGTAAAAAATTAGCTTGTATCTCCTAAACAACACGTTGTAACTCGAAAAGATTTGGTGTGACCTGTACGTCTAAACGTGTAGCCTCAAAAGAGAACACACAGGAGAATTTTCTTTGGTCAAAATTTGTCAGAAAACCACGTATTAAGGAAATCCCGCATCGTGCGAAATTATCTTGTTTTTCCTAAACAAACGCGTTGTAACTCGAAAAGCTTTGGTGTTGCGTGTATGTCTAAGCGTGTAGCCTCAAAAGAGAACACACAGGAGAGTTTTCTCTCGAAAGAATATGTAAGAATACCACATTATAAGGAAGTACACTGTTGCAGAATAATGGACAAATACTTTCGTATTGGAAACCCTTAAACTTTACGAGATGAAATAAAGCATCGTACAAAATTAGCTTGTATCTCCTAAACAACACGTTGTAACTCGAAAAGATTTGGTGTGGCGTGTACATCTAAACGTGTAGCTCTCAAAGAGAACCACAGGACAAATTTCTTTCGTCAAAATTTGTCAGAAAACCACGTATTAAGGAAATCCCGCATCGTGAGAAATTATCTTGTTCTTCCTAAAAAACACGTTGTACACTCGAAAGCTTTGGTTGTTGCGTGTATGTCTAAGCATGTAGCCTCAAAAGAGAACGCACAGGAGAGTTTTCTCTCGAAAGAATATGTAAGAATACCACGTTATAAGGAAACACAGTGTTGCAGAGTAAAGACAAATACGTACTTATTGAAACACTTTACGAGAAGAAATAACGCATCGTAAAAAAATTAGCTTGTATCTCCTAAACAACAGGTTGTAACTCGAAAAGATTTGGTGTGGCGGTACGGCTAAACGTGTAGCCTCAAAAGAGAACCCACAGGAGTATTTTCTTTCGTCAAAATTTGTCAGAAAACCACGTTTTAAGGAAATCCCGCATCGTGCTAAATTATCTTGTTTTTCCTAAAACAACACATTGTAACTCGAAAAGCTGTGGTGTTGCCTGTATGTCTAAGCGTGTAGCCTCAAAAGAGAACGCACAGGAGAGTTTTCTCTCGAAAGAGTATGTAAGAATACCACGTTATAAGGAAAAACAGAGTTGCAGTGTAAAGGACAAAAACGTATGTATTGGAAACACTTAAACTTTACGGGAAGAAATAATGCATCGTAAAAAAAATTAGCTTGTTTCTCCTAAACAGCACGGTGTAACTCAAAAAGATTTGGTGTGGTTTGTATGTCTAAAGGTGTAGCCTCAAAAGAGAACCCACAGGAGAATTTTCTTCATCAAAATTGTCAGAACACCACGTTTTAAGGAAATCCCGCATCGTGGGAAATTATCTTGTTCTTCCTAAACAACATGTTGTAACTCGAAAAGTTCTGGTGATGCATGTATGTCTAAGCGTGTAGCCTCAAAAGAGAACGCACAAGGAGAGTTTTCTCTCGAAGGAATATGTAAGAATACCACGTTTTTAGGAAAACAGTGTTGCAGAGTAAAGGCAAATACGTACGTATTTGGAAACACTTAAACCTTTACGAGAAGAAATAACGCATCTTAAAAAATTAGCTTGTATCTCCTAAACAACACGTTGTAAACTCGAAAAGATTTGGTGTGGCGTGTACGTCTAAACGTGTAGCCTCAAAAGAGAAACCTCGGGAGTATTTTCTTTCGTCAAAATTTGTCAGAAAACCACGTTTAAGGAAATCCCAGCATCGTGCTAAATTATCTTGTTTTTCCTAAACAACACATTGTAACTCGAAAAGCTGTGGTGTTGCCTGTATGTCTAAGCGTGTAGCCTCAAAAGAGAATGCACAGGAGAGTTTTCTCTCGAAAGAATATGTAAGAATACCACGTTATAAGGAATTACAGAGTTGCAGTGTAAAGACAAAAACGTATGTATTGGAAACACTTAAACTTTATGAGAAGAAATAACGCATCGTAAAAAAAATTAGCTTGTATCTCCTAAACAGCACGGTGTAACTCAAAAAGATTTGGTGTGGTGTGTACGTCTAAAGGTGTAGCCTCAAAAGAGAACCCACAGGAGTATTTTCTTTCATCAAAATTTGTCAGAACACCACGTTTTAAGGAAATCCCGCATCGTGGTAAATTATCTTGTTCTTCCTAAGCAACATGTTGTAACTCGAAAGGCTTTGCTGTTGCGTGTATGTCTACAGGTGTAGCCTCAAAAGAGAACGCACAGGAGAGTTTTCTCTCGAAAGAATATGAAAGGATACCACGTTATAAGGAAATACAGTGTGTTGGTACAGAGTAAAGACAAACAACGTATGTATTGGAAACCCTTAAACTTTACGTGATGAATTAAAGGCATCGTGCAAAATTAGCTTGTATCTCCCAAACAACACGTTGTAACTCGAAAAGATTTGGTGTTGGCATGTACGTCTAAACGTGTAGCCTCAAAAGAGAACCCACAGGACAATTTCTTTCGTCAAAATTTTTCAGAAAACCACGTTTTAAGGAAATCGCGCATCGTGAGGAATTATCTTGTTCTTCCTAAACAACACGTTTTAAATCGAAAAGCTTTGGTGTTGGGGTGTATGTCTAAGCATGTAGCCCCAAAAGAGACGCATAGGAGAGTTTTCTCTCGAAAGAATATATAAGAATACCACGTTATAAGGAAATACAGTGTGGCAGAGTAAAGACAAATACGTACATACTGAAACACTTTATGAGAGAAAATAACGCATCTTGCAAAATTTGCTTGTATGTCCTAAACAACATGTTGTAACTCAAAAAGATTTGGGTGTGGCGTGTACGTCTAAACGTGTATCCTCAAAAGAGAACCCACAGGAGAATTTTCTTTCGTCAAATTTGTCAGAAAACCACGTTTTAAGGAAATCCCGCATCGTGCGAAATTATCTTGTTTTTCCTAAACAACACGTTGTAACTCGAAATGCTTTGGTGTTGCATGTATGTCTAAGTGTGTAGCCTCTAAAAGGAATGCAAGGAGAGTTTTCTCTTGAAAGAATATGTAAGAATACCACGTTATAAGGAAATACAGTGTTGAAGAGTAAAGACAAATACGTACATATTGTAAAACTTTAAGAGAAGAAATAAAAAATCATACAAAATTAGCTTGTATCTCCTAAACAACACGTTGTAACTCGAAAATATTTGGTGTGACGTGTACGTCTAAATGTGTAGCCTCAAAAGAGAACCGACAGGAGAATTTTTTATCGTCAAAATATGTAAGAAAACCACGTTTTAAGGAAATCCTTATCGTGAAAAATTATCTTGTTTTTTCCCTAAACAATGCGTTGTAAACTAGAAAAGCTTTGAGTTGCGTGTATGTCTAAGCGTGTAGACTCAAAAGAGAGCACACAGGAGAGTTTTCTCTAAAAGAATATGTAAGAATACCACCTTATAAGGAAATACAGTGTTGCAGAGTAAAGACAAATACGTACTTATTGGAAACACTTTATGAGAAGAAATAACGCATCGTAAAAAAATTAGCTTGTATCTCCTAAACAACACGTTGTAACTCGAAAAGATTTGGTGTGACCTGTACGTCTAAACGTGTAGCCTCAAAAGAGAACACACAGGAGTCAAAATTTGTCAGAAAACCACGTATTAAGGAAATCCCGCATCGTGCGAAATTATCTTGTTTTTCCTAAACAACGCGTTGTAACTCGAAAAGCTTTGGTGTTGCGTGTATGTCTAAGCGTGTAGCCTCAAAAGAGAACACACAGGAGAGTTTTCTCTCGAAAGAATATGTAAGAATACCACATTATAAGGAAGTACACTGTTGCAGAATAATGACAAATACTTTCGTATTGGAAACCCTTAAAATTTACGAGATGAAATAAAGCATCGTGCAAAATTAGCTTGTATCTCCTAAACAACACGTTGTAACTCGAAAAGATTTGGTGTGGCATGTACATCTAAACGTGTAGCCTCAAAGAGAACCACAGGACAAATTTCTTTCGTCAAAATTTGTCAGAAAACCACGTTTTAAGGAAATCCCGCATCGTGAGAAATTATCTTGTTCTTCCTAAAAAACACGTTGTAACTCGAAAAGCTTTGGTGTTGCGTGTATGTCTAAGCATGCAGCCTCAAAAGAGAACGCACAGGAGAGTTTTCTCTCGAAAGAATATGTAAGAATACCACGTTATAAGGAAACACAGTGTTGCAGAGTAAAGACAAATACTTACTTATTGGAAACACTTTACGAGAAGAAATAACGCATCGTAAAAAAATTAGCTTGTATCTCCTAAACAACAGGTTGTAACTCGAAAAGATTTGGTGTGGCGTGTACGGCTAAACGTGTAGCCTCAAAAGAGAACCCACAGGAGTATTTTCTTTCGTCAAAATTTGTCAGAAAACCACGTTTTAAGGAAATCCCGCATCGTGCTAAATTATCTTGTTTTTCCTAAACAACACATTGTAACTCGAAAAGCTGTGGTGTTCCCTGTATGTCTAAGCGTGTAGCCTCAAAAGAGAACGCACAGGAGAGTTTTCTCTCGAAAGAGTATGTAAGAATACCACGTTATAAGGAAAAACAGAGTTGCAGTGTAAAGACAAAAACGTATGTATTGGAAACACTTAAACTTTACGGGAAGAAATAATGCATCGTAAAAAAAATTAGCTTGGATCTCCTAAACAGCACGGTGTAACTCAAAAAGATTTGGTGTGGTGTGTACGTCTAAAGGTGTAGCCTCAAAAGAGAACCCACAGGAGAATTTTCTTTCATCAAAATTTGTCAGAACACCACGTTTTAAGGAAATCCCGCATCGTGGGAAATTATCTTGTTCTTCCTAAACAACATGTTGTAACTCGAAAAGCTTTGCTATTGCGTGTATGTCTAAGCGTGTAGCCTCAAAAGAGAACGCACAGGAGAGTTTTATCTCGAAAGAATATGAAAGAATACCACTTTATAAGGAAATACAGTGTTGCAGAGTAAAGACAAACACGTATGTATTGGAAACTCTTAAACTTTATGAGATGAAATAAAGCATCGTACAAAATTAGCTTGTATCTCCTAAACAACACGTTGTAACTCGAAAAGATTTGGTGTGGCATGTACGTCTAAACGTGTAGCCTCAAAAGAGAACCCACAGGACAATTTTCTTTCGTCAAAATTTTTCAGAAAACCACGTTTTAAGGAAATCGCGCATCCCGAGAAATTATCTTGTTCTTCCTAAACAACACGTTTTAACTCGAAAAGCTTTGGTGTTGGGTGTATGTCTAAGCATGTAGCCCCAAAAGAGAACGCATAGGAGAGTTTTCTCTCGAAAGAATATGTAAGAATACCACGTTATAAGGAAATACAGTGTGGCAGAGTAAAGACAAATACGTACATACTGGAAACACTTTATGAGAGAAATAACGCATCTTGGAAAATTAGCTTGTATGTCCTAAACAACATGTTGTGACTCGAAAAGATTTGGTGTGGCGTGTACGTCTAAACGTGTATCCTCAAAAGAGAACCCACAGGAGAGTTTTCTTTCGTCAAAATTTGTCAGAAAACCACGTTTTAAGGAAATCCCGCATCGTGCGAAATTATCTTGTTTTTCCTAAACAACACGTTGTAACTCGAAAAGCTTTGGGGTTGCGTGTATGTCTAAGTGTGTAGCCTCTAAAGGGAATGCAAGGAGAGTTTTCTCTCGAAAGAATATGTAAGAATACCACGTTATAAGGAAATACAGTGTTGCAGATTAAAGACAAATACGTACATATTGTAAAACTTTAAGAGAAGAAATAAAAAATCGTACAAAATTAGCTTGTATCTCCTAAACAACACGTTGTAACTCGAAAATATTTGGTGTGACGTGTACGTCTAAACGTGTAGCCTCAAAAGATAACCCACAGGAGAATTTTCTTTTGTCAAAATTTGTCAGAAAACCACGTTTTAAGGAAATCCCGCATCGTGCGAAATTATCTTTTTATTCATAAACAACATGTTGTAACTTGAAAAGCTTTGGTGTTGCGTGTATGTCTCCTCGTGTAGCCTCAAAAGGGAACGCACAGGATAGTTTTCTCTCGAAAGAATATATAAGAATACCACGTTATAAGGAAATACAGTGTTTCAGAGTAAAGACAAATACTTACGTATTGGAAACACCTTACAAGAAGAATTAACGCATCGTACAAAATTAGCTTGTATCTCCTAAAACGCACGTTGTAACTCGAAAACATTTGGTGTGGCGTGTACGACTAAATGTGTAGCCTCAAAAGAGAACCCACAGGAGAATTTTCTTTCCTCAAAATTTTTCAGAAAACCACGTCTTAAGGAAATCCCGCATCGTGCGAAATCATCTTCTTTTTCCTAAACAACATGTTGTGACTCGAAAAGCTTTAGTGTTGCGTGTATGTGTAAGCCTGGAGCCTCAAAAGAGAAGGCACAGGAGAGTTTTCTCTTGAAAGAATATGTAAGAATACCACGTTATTAGGAAATACAATTTTGCAGAGTAAATACAAATAAGTATATATTGGGAACACTTTACGAGAAGAAATAACGCATCGAACAAAATTAGCTTATATCTCCTAAACAACACGTGGTAACTCGAAAAGATTTGGTTTGACGTGTATATCTAAAGGTGTAGCCTCAAAGAAGAACAAAAAGGAGAATTTTCTTTCGTCAAAAATTTGTCAGAGAACCACGTTTTAAGGAAATACCGCATCTTGCGAAATTATCTTGTTTTTCCTAAACAACACGTGGTAACACGAAAAGCTTTGGTGTTGCGTGTTTGTCTAAGCGTGTAGCCTCAAAAGAGAATGCACAGGAGAGTTTTCTCTCGATAGAACATGTAAGAATTCAACGTTATAAGGAAATACAGTGTTGCAGAGTAAGGACAAATACGTACATATTGGAAACACTTTACGAGAAGAAATTAAGCATCATACAATATTAGCTTGTATCTCCTAAACAACAAGTGGAAACTCGAAGATATTTGGTTTGGCGTGTACGTGTAAAAGTTTAGCCTCAAAAGAGAACCCACTGGAGAATTTTCTTTCGTCAAAATTTGTCAGAAAACCACGTTTTAAAGAAATCCCGCATCCTGCGAAATTATCTTGTTTTTCCTAAACAACACGTTGTAACTCGAAAAGCTTTGGTGTTGCGTGTATGTCTCAGTGTGTAGCCTCAAAAGAGACCGCACAGGAGAGTTTTCACTCGAAAGAATATGTAAGAGTACCAGGTTATAAGGAAATACAGTGTTGCAGAATAAAGACAAATACATACGTATTGGAAACACTTTACGAGAAGAAATAACGCATCATACAAAATTAGCTGTATCTCCTAAAATACACGTTGTAACTCGAAAGATTTGGTGTGGCGTGTACGTCTAAACGTGTAGCCTCAAAAAGAGAACCCACAGGAGAATTTTCTTTGGTCAAATTTGTCAGAAAACCACGTATTAAGGAAATCCTGCATCATGCGAAATTATCTTGTTTTTCCTAAACAACACGTTGTAACTCGAAAAGCTTTGGTGTTGCGTGTATGTCTCAGCGTGTAGCCTCAAAAGAGAATACACAGGAGAGTTTTCTCTCAAAAGAATATGTAAGAATACCACGTTATAAGGAAATACAGTGTTGCAGAGTAAAGACAAATACGTACATATTGGAAACCCTTAAACTTTACGAGATGAAATAAAGCATCTTACAAAATGAGCTCGTATCTCCTAAACAACACGTTGTAACTAGAAAAGATTTGGTGTGGCGTGTACGTCTAAATGTGTAGCCTCAAAAGAGAACAGATAGGAGAATTACTTTCGTCAAAATTTTCAGAAAACCACGTTTTAAGGAAATCCCGCATCGTGCAAAATTATCTTGTTTTTCTTAAACAACACGTTGTAATTCGAAAAGCTTTTGTGTTGCGTGTATGTCTCAGCGTGTAGCCTCAAAAGAGAACACACAGGAGAGTTTTCTCTCGAAAGAATATGTAAGAATACCACGTTATAAGGAAATACAATTTTTCAGAATAAAGACAAATGAGTACACATTGGAAACACTTTACGAGAAGAAATAATGCATCATACAAAATTAGCTTGTATCTCCTAAACAACACGTTGTAACTCAAAAGGATTTGGTGTGTCGTATACGTCTAAACGTATAGCCTCAAAAGAGAACCCACAGGAGAATTTTCTTAAGTCAAAATTTGTCAAAAAACCACGTTTTAAGGAAATCCCGCATCCTGCGAAATTATCTTGTTTTTCCTAAACAACACGTTTTAACTCGAAAAGCTTTGGTGTTGCGTGTATGTCTAAGCATGTAGCCTCAAAAGAGAATGCACAGGAGAGTTTTCTCTCGAAAGAATATGTACGAATACCATGTTATAAGGAAATACAGTGTTGCAGAGTAAAGACAAATACGTACGTATTGGAAACCCTTAAACTTTATGGGATGAAATAAAGCATCGTACAAAATGAGCTCGTATCTCCTAAACAACATGTTGTAACTCGAAAAGATTTGGTGTGGCATGTACGTCTAAACGTGTAGCCTCAAAAGGGAACCCACAGGAGAATTTTCTTTCGTCAAAATTTGTCAGAACACCAAGTTTTGAGGAAATCCCGCATCGTGCGAAATTATCTTCTTTTTCATAAACAACACGTTGTAACTTGAAAAGCTTTGGTGTTGCCTGTATGTCTAAGTGTGTAGCCTCAAAAGGGAACGCACAGGATAGTTTTCTCTCGAAAGAATATGTAAGAATACCACGTTATAAGGAAATACAGTGTTGCAGAGTAAAGACAAATACGTACGTATTGGAAACACTTTACGAGAAGAAATAAAGCATCGTACAAAATTAGCCTGTATTTCCTAAACAACACGTGGCAACTCGAAAGGATTAGGTGTGACATGCACGTCGAAACATGAAGCCTCAAAAGAGAACCAACCGAAGAATTTTCTTTCGTCAAAATTTTTCAGAAAACCACGTTTTAAGGAAATCCCGCATCGTGCAAAATTATCTTGTTTTCCATAAACAACACGTTGTAACTCGAAAAGCTTTGGTGTTGCCTGTATGTCTAAGTGTGTAGCCTCAAAAGGGAACGCACAGGATAGTTTTCTCTCGAAGGAATATGTAAGAATACCACGTTATAAGGAAATATAATGTTGCAGTGTAAAGACAAATATGTACTTATTGGAAACACTTTATGAGAAGAATTAACGCATAGTAAAAAATTAGCTTATATCTCCTAAACAACACGTTGTAATTCGAAAAGATTTGGTGTGGCTCGTACCTCTACACGTGTAGCCTCAAAAGAGAACCCACAGGAGAACTTTCTTTCGTCAAAATTTTTCAGAAAACCACGTTTTATGGAAATCTCGCATCGTGCTAAATTATCTTGTTTTTCCTAAACAACACATTGTAACTCGAAAAGCTTTGGCGATGCATGTTTGCTTAAGCGTGTCCCCTCAAAAGAGAACGCACAGGAGAGTTTTCCCTCGAAATAATATGTAAGATTACCATGTTATAAGGAAATACAGTGTTGCAGATTAAAGACAAATAAGTACGTATTGGAAACACTTTACGAGAAGAAATAATGCATCGTACAAAATTAGCTTGTATCTCCTAAACAACACGTGGTAACTTGAAAGGATTTGGTGTGGCGTGTACGTCTAAACGTGTAGCCTCAAAAGAGAACCCACAGGAGAATTTTCTTTATTCAAAATTTTTCAGAAAACCACGTTTTAAGGAAATCCCGCATCGTGTGAAATCATCTTCTTTTTCCTAAACAACATGTTGTAACTCGAAAAGCTATGGTGTTGCGTGTATGTGTAAGCGTGGAGCCTCAAAAGAGAAGGCACTGGAGAGTTTTCTCTCCAAAGAATATGTAAGAATACCACGTTATAAGGAAATACAATTTTGCAGAGTAAAGACAAATAAGTACATATTGGAAAAAAATTTACGAGAAGAAATAACACATCTTATAAAATTAGCTGGTATCTCCTAAACAACAGGTTGTAACTCGAAAGGATTTGGTGTGACGTGTACGTCTAAAAGTGTAGCCTCAAACGAGAACCCACAGGAGAATTTTCTTTCATAAAAATTTGTCAGAAACCACGTTTTAAGGAAATCTCGCATCGTGGGAAATTATCTTGTTTTTCCTAAACAACACGTTGTAACTCGAAAAGCTTTGGTGTTGCGTGTATTTCTAAGCGTGTAGCCTCAAAAGAGAACGCACAGGAGAGGTTTCTCTCGAAAGAATATGTAAGAATACCACGTTATAAGGAAATAAAGTGTTGCAGAGTAAAGACAACTACATACATATTGGAAACACTTTAAGAGAAGAAATAACACATCGTACAAAATTAGCTTGTATCTCCTAAACAACACGTTTTAACTCGAAAAGATTTGGTGTGGCTCGTACCTCTACACGTGTAGCCTCAAAAGAGAACCCACAGGATAACTTTCTTTCGTCAAAATTTTTCAGACAACCACGTTTTATGGAAATCTCGCATTGTGCGAAATTATCTTGTTTTTCCTAAATGACACATTGTAACTCGAAAAGCTTTGGCGTTGCGTGTATGTCTAAGCGTGTAGCCTCTAAAGAGAACGCACAGGAGAGTTTTCTCTCGAAAGAATATGTAAGAATACAACGTTATAAGCAAATACAGTGTTGTAGAGAAAAGACAAATAAGTACGTATTGGAAAACTTTACGAGCAGAAGTAACGCATCTTACAAAATTAGCTTGTATCTCCGAAACAACACGTGGTAACTCGAAAAGATTTGGTGTGCCGTGTACGTCTAAACGTGTAGCCTCAAAAGAGAACCCACAGGAGAATTTTCTTTCGTCAAAATTTTTCAGAAAACCACGTTTTAAGGAAATCCTGCATCGTGCGAAATCATCTTCTTTTTCCTAAACAACATGTTGTAACTCGAAAAGCTTTGGTGTTGCGTGTATGTGTAACCATGGAGCCTCAAAAGAGAAGGCACAGGAGAGTTTTCTCTCGAAAGATTATATAAGAATACCACGTTATAAGGAAATACAATTTTGCAGAATAAAGACAAATATGTACATATTGGAATCACTTTACAAGAAGAAATAACGCATCGTAAAAAAGTAGCTTGTATCTCCTAAACAACACGTTGTAACTCGAAAAGATTTGGTGTGACGTGTACGTCTAAGCGTGTAGCCTCAAAAGGGAACCCACAAGAGAATTTTCTTTCATCAAAATTTGTCAGAAACCACGTTTTAAGGAAATCTCGCATCGTGCGAAATTATCTTGTTTTTCCTAAATAACACGTTATAACTCAAAAAGCTTTGGTGTTGCGTGTATGTCTAAGTGTGTAACCTCAAAAGAGAATGCACAGGATAGTTTTCTCTTGAAAGAATAGGTAAGAATACCACGTTATAAGGAAATACAATGTTGCAGAGTAAAGACAAATACGTATGTATTGGAAACACTTTACGAGAAGAATTAACGCATTGTAAAAAATTAGCTTGTATCTCCTAAACAACACGTTGTAACTCGAAAAGATTTGGTGTGGCATGTACGTCTAAACATGTAGCCTCAAAAGAGAGCCTACAGGAGAATTTTCTTTCTTCAAAATTTTTCAAAAAACCACGTTTTAAGGAAATCCCGCATCGTGTGAAATTATCTTCTTTTTCCTAAACAACATGTTGTAACTTGAAAAGCATTGGTGTTGCGTGTATGTGTAAGCGTGGAGACTCAAAAGAAAAGGCACAGGAGAGTTTTCTCTCGAAAGAATATGTAAGAATACCACGTTATACGGAAATACAATTTTGCAGAGTAAAGACAAATAAGTACATATTGGAAACACTTTACAAGAAGAAATAACGCATCGTCCAAAATTAGCTTGTATCTCCTAAACAACACGTTGTAACTCGAAAAGATTTGGTGTGACGTGTACGTCTAAAAGTGTACCCTCAAAAGAGAACCCACAGGAGAATTTTCTTTCATCAAAATTTGTCAGAAACCACGTTTTAAGGAAATCTCGCATCGTGGGAAATTATCTTGTTTTTCCTAAACAACACGTTGTAACTCGAAAAGCTTTGGTGTTGCATGTATGTCTAAGCGTGTAGCCTCAAAAGAGAACGCAAGGAGAGTTTTCTCTCGAAAGAATATGTAAGAATACCACGTTATAAGGAAATACAGTGTTGCAGAGTAAAGACAAATACTATTGGAAACACTTTAAGAGAAGAAATAATGCATCGTACAAAATTAGCTTGTATCTCCTAAACAACACATTGTAACTCGAAAAGATTTGGTGTGGCTCGTACCTCTACATGTGTAGCCTCAAAAGAGAACCCACAGGAGAACTTTCTTTCGTCAACATTTTTCAGACAACCACATTTTATGGAAATCTCGCATCGTGCGAAATTATCTTGTTTTTCCTAAACAACACATTGTAACTCGAAAAGCTTTGGCGTTGCGTGTATGTCTAAGCGTGTAGCCTCTAAAGAGAACACACAGTAGAGTTCTTTCTAGAAAGAATATGTAAGAATACAACGTTATAAGGAAATAAAGTGTTTCAGAGTAAAGACAAATACGTACATATTGGAAACACTTTACGAGAAGAAATAATGCATCATACAAAATTAGCTTGTATCTCCTAAATAACACGTGGTAACTCGAAAGTATTTGGTGTGGCGTGTACGTCTAAACATGTAGCCTCAAAAGAAAACCCACTGAAGAATTTTCTTTGGTCAAAATTTTTCAGAAAACTACATTTTAAGGAAATCCCGCATCGCGCGAAATTATCTTGTTTTTCATAAACAACACGTTGTAACTCGAAAATCTTTGGTGTTGCCTGTTTGTCTAAGTGTGTAGCTGCAAAAGGGAAAGCACGAGACAGTTTTCTCTGGAAAGAATATGTAAGAATACAACGTTATAAGGCAATACAGTGTTGCAGAGTAAAGACAAATACGTACGTATTAGAAACACTTTACGAGAATAAGTAACGCATCCTACAAAATTAGCTTGTATCTCCGAAACAACACGTTGTAACTCGAAAAGATTTGGTGTGGCATGTTCGTCTAAACATGTAGCCTCAAAAGAGCCCCCACAGGAGAATTTTCTTTCGTCAAAAATTTTCAGAAAACCAAGTTTCAAGGAAATCCCGCATCGTGCGAAATCATCTTCTTTTTCCTAAACAACATGTCATAACTCGAAAAGCTTTGGTGTTGCGTGTATGTGTAAGCGTGTAGCCTCAAAAGAGAAGGCACAGGAGAGTTTTCTCTTGAAAGATTATGTAAGAATACCACGTTATAAGGAAATACAATTTTGCAGAGTAAAGACAAATAGGTACATATTGGAAACACTTTACAAGAAGAAATAACACATCGTACAAAATTAGATTGTATCTCCTAAACAACACGTTGTAACTCGAAAAGATTTGCTGTGACATGTACGTCTAAACGTGTAGGCTCAACAGAGAACCCACAAGAGAATTTTCTTTCATCAAAATTTGTCAGAAACCAGGTTTTAAGGGAATCTCGCATCGTGCGAAATTATCTTGTTTTTCCTAAACAACACGTTGTAACTCGAAAAGCATTGGTGTTGCGTGTATGTCTAAGGGTGTAACCTCAAAAGAGAACGCACAGGATAAAATTCTCCTGTGGGTTCTCTTTTGAGGGTACACGTTTAGACGTACACGCCACACCAAATCCTTTCGAGTTATAACGTGTTGTTTAGGAGATACAAGCTAATTTTGTACTATGTGTTATTTCTTCTCGTAAAGTTTAAGTGTTTCCAATAAGTATGTATTTGTCTTTACTCTGCAACACTGTATTTCCTTATAATGTGGTATTCCTACATATTCTTTCGGGAGAAAACTCTCCTGTGCATTCTCTTTTGAGGCTACACGATTAGAAATACACGCAACACCAAAGCTTTTCGAGTTACAACGTGTTGTTTAGGAAAAACAAGATATTTTCGCACGATGCGGGATTTCCGTAAAACGTGGTTTTTGACAAATTATGACCAAAGAAAACTCTCCTGTGGGTTCTCTTTTGAGGCTACACGTTTAGACATACACACCACACCAAATCTTTTCCAGTTACAACGTGTTGTTTAGGAGATACAAGCTAATTTTGCATGATGCTTTATTTCTTCTCCTAAAGTGTTTCCAATAAGTACGTATTTGTCTATACTCTGCAACACTGTATTTCCTTATAACGTGGTATTCTTACATATTCTTTCAAGAGAAAACTCTCCTGTGCGTTCCCCTTTGAGGCTACGCACTTAGACGGACACGCAACACCAAAGCTTTTCGAGTTACAACGCGTTGTTTAGGAAAAACAAGATAATTACGCACGATGCGGGATTTCCTTAATAAGTGGTTTCCTGACAAATTTTGATTAAGGAAAATTCCTCTATGGGTTCTCTTTTGAGGCTACACGTTTAGACGTACAGGCCACACCAAATCTTTTTAAGTTACAACGTGTTGTTTAGGAGATACAAGCTAATTTTGTACGATGCGTTATTTCTTCTCCTAAAGTTTTTCCAATAAGTTAGTATATGTCTTTATTCTGCAACACTGTATTTCCTTATAACGTGGTATTCTTACATATTCTTTCAAGAGAAAACTCTCCTGTGCGTTCTCATTTGAGGCTACACGCTTAGAGATATACGCAACACCAACGCTTTTCGAGTTACAACGTGTTGTTTAGGAAGAACAAGATAATTTCCCACGATGCGGGATTTCCTTAAAACGTGGTTTTCTGACAAATTTTGACCAAAGAAAATTCTCCTGTGGGTTCTCTTTTGAGGCTACACGTTTAGTTGTACACGCCACACCAAATCTTCTTGAATTTCAACGTGTTGTTTAGGAGATACAAGCTAATATTTTTATGATGCGTTATTTCTTCTCGTAAAGTTTAAGTGTCTCCAATACGTATGTAGTTGCCTTTACTCTGCAACACTGTATTTCTTTATAACGTGGTATTCTTACATATTCTTTCGAGAGAAAACTCTCCTGTGCGTTCTCTTTGGAGGCTACATGCTTAGACATACACGCAAAACCAAAGCTTTTCGAGTTACAACGTGTTGTTTAGGAAAAACAAGATAATTACGCATGATGCGGGATTTCCTTAAAACGTGGTTATCTGACAAATTTTGACGAAAGAAAATTCTCCTGTGGGTTCTCATTGAGGCTACACGTTTAGACGTACACGCCACACCAAATCTTTTCGAGTTACAGCGTGTTGTTTAGGAGATACAAGCTAATTTTGCATGATGCATTATTTCTTCTCGTAAAGTGTTTCCAATAAGTACGTATTTGTCTTTACTCTGCAACACTGTATTTCCTTATCACGTGGTATTCTTACATATTCTTTTGAGAGAAAACTATCCTGTTCGTTCTCTTTGGAGGCTACATGCTTAGACATACACGCAACACCAAAACTTTTCGAGTTACAACGTGTTGATTAGGAAAAACAAGATAATTTCGTCCGATGCGGGATTTCCTTAAAACGTGGTTTTCTGACAAATTTTGACGTAAGAAAATTCTCCTGTGGGTTCTCTTTTGAGGCTACACGTTCAGACGTACACGCCACACCAAATCTTTTTGAGTTACCACGTGTTGTTTTGGAGATACAAGCTAATTTTGTACCATGCGTTATTTCTTCTCATAATGTGTTTCCAATAAGTACGTATGTCTTTACTCTGCAGCAATATGTTTCCTTATAACATGGTATTCTTACATATTCTTTCGAGAGAAAACTCTCCTGTGCATTCTCTTTTGAGGCTGCACGCTTAGACATACACGCAACACCAAAGCTTTTCTAGTTACAACGTGTTGTTTAGGAAAAACAAGATAATTTTGCACGATGCGGGATTTCCTTAAAACGTGATTTTCTGACAAATTTTGACGAACGAAAATTCTCCTGTGGGTTCTCTTTTGAGGCTACACGTTTAGACGTACACGGCACACCAAATCTTTTCGAGTTACCACGTGTTGTTTCGGAGATACAAGCTAATTTTGTAAGATGCGTTACTTCTGCTCGTAAAGATTTCCAATACGTACTTATTTGTCTTTTCTCTACAACACTGTATTTCCTTATAACGTTGTATTCTTACATATTCTTTCGAGAGAAAACTCTCCTGTGCGTTCTCTTTAGAGGCTACACGCTTAGACATACACGCAACGCCAAAGCTTTTCGAGTTACAATGTGTCGTTTAGGAAAAACAAGATAATTTCGCACAATGCGAGATTTCCATAAAACGTGGTTGTCTGAAAAATTTTGACGAAAGAAAGTTATCCTGTGGGTTCTCTTTTGAGGCTACACGTGTAGAGGTATGAGCCACACCAAATCTTTTCGAGTTAAAACGTGTTGTTTAGGAGATACAAGCTAATTTTGTACGATGTGTTATTTCTTCTCTTAAAGTGTTTCCAATATGTATGTAGTTGTCTTTACTCTGCAACACTTTATTTCCTTATAACGTGGTATTCTTACATATTCTTTCAAGAGAAACCTCTCCTGTGCGTTCTCTTTTGAGGCTACACGCTTAGAAATACACGCAACACCAAAGCTTTTCGAGTTACAACGTGTTGTTTAGGAAAAACAAGATAATTTCCCACGATGCGAGATTTCCTTAAAACGTGGTTTCTGACAAATTTTTATGAAAGAAAATTCTCCTGTGGGTTCTCGTTTGAGGCTACACTTTTAGACGTACACGTCACACCAAATCCTTTCGAGTTACAACCTGTTGTTTAGGAGATACAAGCTAATTTTATAAGATGCGTTATTTCTTCTCGTAAATTTTTTTCCAATATGTACTTATTTGTCTTTACTCTGCAAAATTGTATTTCCTTATAACGTGGTATTCTTACATATTCTTTGGAGAGAAAACTCTCCAGTGCCTTCTCTTTTGAGGCTCCACGCTTACACATACACGCAACACCATAGCTTTTCGAGTTACAACATGTTGTTTAGGAAAAAGAAGATGATTTCGCACGATGCGGGATTTCCTTAAAACGTGGTTTTCTGAAAAATTTTGAATAAAGAAAATTCTCTTGTGGGTTCTCTTTTGAGGCTACACGTTTAGACGTACACGCCACACCAAATCCTTTCAAGTTACCACGTGTTGTTTAGGAGATACAAGCTAATTTTGTACGATGCATTATTTCTTCTCGTAAAGTGTTTCCAATACGTTCTTATTTGTCTTTAATCTGCAACACTGTATTTCCTTATAACATGGTAATCTTACATATTATTTCGAGGGAAAACTCTCCTGTGCGTTCTCTTTTGAGGGGACACGCTTAAGCAAACATGCATCGCCAAAGCTTTTCGAGTTACAATGTGTTGTTTAGGAAAAACAAGATAATTTAGCACGATGCGAGATTTCCATAAAACGTGGTTTTCTGAAAAATTTTGACGAAAGAAAGTTCTCCTGTGGGTTCTCTTTTGAGGCTACACGTGTAGAGGTACGAGCCACACCAAATCTTTTCGAATTACAACGTGTTGTTTAGGAGATATAAGCTAATTTTTTACTATGCGTTAATTCTTCTCGTAAAGTGTTTCCAATAAGTACATATTTGTCTTTACACTGCAACATTATATTTCCTTATAACGTGGTATTCTTACATATTCCTTCGAGAGAAAACTATCCTGTGCGTTCCCTTTTGAGGCTACACACTTAGACATACAGGCAACACCAAAGCTTTTCGAGTTACAACGTGTTGTTTATGGAAAACAAGATAATTTTGCACGATGCGGGATTTCCTTAAAACGTGGTTTTCTGAAAAATTTTGACGAAAGAAAATTCTCCTGTGGCTTCTCTTTTGAGGCTACACGTTTAGACGTGCACGCCACACCAAATCCTTTCGAGTTACAACGTGTTGTTTAAGAGATACAAGCTAATTTTGTATGATGCGTTATTTCTTTTCGTAAAGTGGTTCCAATACGTATGTATTTGTCTTTACTCTGCAACACTGTATTTCCTTATAACGTTGTATTCTTACATGTTCTTTCGAGAGAAAACTCTCCTGTGCATTCTCTTTAGAGGCTACATGCTCAGACATACACGCAACACCAAAGCTTTTCGAGTTACAACGTGTTGTTTAGGAAAAACAAGATAATTTTGCACGATGCGGGATTTCCTTAAAACGTGGTTTTCTGACAAATTTTGACGAAAGAAAGTTCTCCTGTAGGTTCTCTTTTGAGGCTAGACGTGTAGACGTACGAGCCACACCAAATATTTTTCAGTTACAACGTGTTGTTTAGGAGACACAAGCAAATATTGTATGATGCGTTATTTCTTCTCGTAAAGTGTTTCCAATACGTACATATTTGTCTTTACTCTGCAACACTGTATTTCCTTATAACATGGTATTCTTACATATTCTTTCGAGGGAAAACTCTCCTGTGCATTCTCTTTTGAGGCTACATGATTAGACAAACACGCAACACCAAAGCTTTTCGAGTTACAACGTGTTGTTTAGGAAAAAGAAGATGATTTCGCACGATGCGGGATTTCCTAAAAACCTGGTTTTCTGAAAAATTTTGACGAAAGAAAATTCTCCTGTGGGTTCTCTTTTGAGGCTACATATTTAGACGTACACGTCACACCAAATCTTTTCGAGTTACAACGTGTTGTTTAGGAGATACAAGCTAATTTTTTATAATGCGTTAATTCTCGTAAAGTGTTTCCAATACGTACTTATTTGTCTTTACTCTGCAACACTGTATTTCCTTACAACGTGGCATTCTTACATATTCTTTCGCGAGAAAACTATCCTGTGCATTCCCTTTTGAGGCTAAACACTTAGACATACAGGCAACACCAAAGCTTTTTGAGTTACTACGTGTTGTTTATTAATAACAAGATACTTTCGCACGATGCCGGATTTCTTTAAAACATGGTTTTCTGACAAATTTTGACGAAAGGAAATTATTCGGTTGGTTCTCTTTTGAGGCTTCACGTTTCGACGTGCATGTCACACCTAATCCTTTCGAGTTGCCACGTGTTGTTTAGGAAATACAGGCTAATTTTGTACGATGCTTTATTTCTTCTCGTAAAGTGTTTCCAATACGTACGTATTTGTCTTTACTCTGCAACACTGTATTTCCTTATAACGTGGTATTCTTACATATTCTTTCGAGAGAAAACTATCCTGTGCGTTCCCTTTTGAGGCTACACACTTAGACATACAGGCAACACCAAAGCTTTTCAAGTTACAACGTGTTGTTTATGAAAAACAAGATAATTTCGCACGATGCGGGATTTCCTCAAAACTTGGTGTTCTGACAAATTTTGATGAAAGAAAATTCTCCTGTGGGTTCCCTTTTGAGGCTACACGTTTAGACGTACATGCCACACCAAATCTTTTCGAGTTACAACATGTTGTTTAGGAGATACGAGCTCATTTTGTACGATGCTTTATTTCATCCCATAAAGTTTAAGGGTTTCCAATACGTACGTATTTGTCTTTACTCTGCAACACTGTATTTCCTTATAACATGGTATTCGTACATATTCTTTCGAGAGAAAACTCTCCTGTGCATACTCTTTTGAGGCTACATGCTTAGACATACACGCAACACCAAAGCTTTTCGAGTTAAAACGTGTTGTTTAGGAAAAACAAGATAATTTCGCAGGATGCGGGATTTCCTTAAAACGTGGTTTTTTGACAAATTTTGACTTAAGAAAATTCTCCTGTGGGTTCTCTTTTGAGGCTATACGTTTAGACGTATACGACACACCAAATCCTTTTGAGTTACAACGTGTTGTTTAGGAGATACAAGCTAATTTTGTATGATGCATTATTTCTTCTCGTAAAGTGTTTCCAATGTGTACTCATTTGTCTTTATTCTGAAAAATTGTATTTCCTTATAACGTGGTATTCTTACATATTCTTTCGAGAGAAAACTCTCCTGTGTGTTCTCTTTTGAGGCTACACGCTGAGACATACACGCAACACAAAAGCTTTTCGAATTACAACGTGTTGTTTAAGAAAAACAAGATAATTTCGCACGATGCGGGATTTCCTGAAAACGTGGTTTTCTGAAAATTTTGACGAAAGTAATTCTCCTATCTGTTCTCTTTTGAGGCTACACATTTAGACGTACACGCCACACCAAATCCTTTCGAGTTACAACGTGTTGTTTAGGAGATACGAGCTCATTTTGTACGATGCTTTCTTTCATCTCGTAAAGTTTAAGGGTTTCCAATATGAACGTATTTGTCTTTACTCTGCAACACTGTATTTCCTTATTCTTACATATTCTTTTGAGAGAAAACTCTCCTGTGTGTTCTCTTTTGAGGCTACACGCTGAGACATACACGCAACACCAAAGCTTTTCAAGTTACAACGTGTTGTTTAGGAAAAACAAGATAATTTCGCATGATGCAGGATTTCCTTAATACGTGGTTTTCTGACAAATTTGACCAAAGAAAATTTTCCTGTGGGTTCTCTTTTTGAGGCTACACGTTTAGACGTACACGCCACACCAAATCTTTTCGAGTTACAACGTGTTTTTTAGGAGATACAGCTAATTTTGTATGATGCGTTATTTCTTCTCGTAAAGTGTTTCCAATACGTACGTATTTGTCTTTATTCTGCAACACTGTATTTCCTTATAACCTGGTACTCTTACATATTCTTTCGAGTGAAAACTCTCCTGTGCGGTCTCTTTTGAGGCTACACACTGAGACATACACGCAACACCAAAGCTTTTCGAGTTACAACGTGTTGTTTAGGAAAAACAAGATAATTTCGCAGGATGCGGGATTTCTTTAAAACGTGGTTTTCTGACAAATTTTGACGAAAGAAAATTCTCCAGTGGGTTCTCTTTTGAGGCTAAACTTTTACACGTACACGCCAAACCAAATATTTTCGAGTTTCCACTTGTTGTTTAGGAGATACAAGCTAATATTGTATGATGCTTAATTTCTTCTCGTAAAGTGTTTCCAATATGTACGTATTTGTCTTTACTCTGCAACACTGTATTTCCTTATAACGTTGAATTCTTACATGTTCTATCGAGAGAAAACTCTCCTGTGCATTCTCTTTTGAGGCTACACGCTTAGACAAACACGCAACACCAAAGCTTTTCGAGTTACCACGTGTTGTTTAGGAAAAACAAGATAATTTCGCAAGATGCGGTATTTCCTTAAAACGTGGTTTTCTGACAAATTTTTGACGAAAGAAAATTCTCCTTTTTGTTCTTCTTTGAGGCTACACCTTTAGATATACACGTCAAACCAAATCTTTTCGAGTTACCACGTGTTGTTTAGGAGATATAAGCTAATTTTGTTCGATGCGTTATTTCTTCTCGTAAAGTGTTCCCAATATATACTTATTTGTATTTACTCTGCAAAATTGTATTTCCTAATAACGTGGTATTCTTACATATTCTTTCAAGAGAAAACGCTCCTGTGCCTTCTCTTTTGAGGCTCCAGGCTTACACATACACGCAACACTAAAGCTTTTCGAGTCACAACATGTTGTTTAGGAAAAAGAAGATGATTTCGCACGATGCGGGATTTCCTTAAGACGTGGTTTTCTGAAAAATTTTGAGGAAAGAAAATTCTCCTGTGGGTTCTCTTTTGAGGCTACACATTTAGTCGTACACGCCACACCAAATGTTTTCGAGTTACAACGTGCTTTTTAGGAGATACAAGCTAATTTTGTACGATGCGTTAATTCTACTTGTAAGGTGTTTCCAATACGTAAGTATTTGTCTTTATACTCTGAAACACTGTATTTCCTTATAACGTGGTATTCTTATATATTCTTTCGAGAGAAAACTATCCTGTGCGTTCCCTTTTGAGGCTACACGCGGAGACATACATGCAACACCAAAGCTTTTCAAGTTACAACATGTTGTTTATGAATAAAAAGATAATTTCGCACGATGCGGGATTTCCTTAAAACGTGGTTTTCTGACAAATTTTGACAAAAGAAAATTCTCCTGTGGGTTATCTTTTGAGGCTACACGTTTAGACGTACACGTCACATCAAATCTTTTCGAGTTACCACGTGTTGTTTAGGAGATACAAGCTTATTTTGTACGATGCGTTATTTTTTCTTGTAAAGTGTTTCCAATATGTACTTATTTGCCTTTACTCTGCAAAATTGTATTTCTTTATAACGTGGTATTCTTACATTTTCTTTCGAGAGAAAACTCTCCTGTGCCTTCTCTTTTGAGGCTCCACGCTTAGACATACGCGTAACACCAAAGCTTTTCGAGTTACAACATGTTGTTTAGGAAAAAGAAGATGATTTTGCACTATGCGGGATTTCCTTAACACGTGGTTTTCTGAAAAATTTTAACGAAAGAAAATTCTCCTGTGGGTTCTCTTTTAAGGCTACACGTTTAGACGTACATGCCACACCAAATCTTTTCGAGTTACAACATGTTGTTTAGGAGATACAAGCTAATTTTGTACTATGCGTTAATTCTTTACGTAAAGTGTTTCGAATACATACGTGTTTGTCTTTACTCTGCAACACTGTATTTCCTTATAACGTGGTATTCTTACATATTCTTTCGAGAGAAAACTCTCCTGTGCATTCTCTTTTGAGGCTACATGCTTAGACATACACGCAACTCCAGAGCTTTTCGAGTTACAACTTGTTGTTTAGAAAAAACAAGATAATTTCGCACGATGCTAGTTTTCCTTAAAACGTGGTTTCTGACAAATTTTGATGAAAGAAAATTCACCTGTGGGTTCTCTTTTGAGGCTACACCTTTAGACGTACACACCACACCAAATCTTTTTGAGTTACACCGTGCTGTTTAGAAGATACAAGCAAATTTTTTTTACGATGCGTTATTTCTTCTCGTAAAGTGTTTCCAATAAGTACGTATTTGTCTTTACTCTGCAACACTGTGTTTCCTTATAACGTGGTATTCTTACATATTCTTTCGAGAGAAAACTCTCCTGTGCATTCTCTTTTGAGGCTACATGCTTAGACATACACGCAACACCAAAGCTTTTCGAGTTACAACGTGTTTTTTAGGAAGAACAAGGTAATTTCTCACGATGCGGGATTTCCTTAAAACGTGGTTTTCTGACAAATTTTGACGAAAGAAATTTGTCCTGTGGTTCTCTTTGAGGCTACACGTTTAGATGTACACGCCACACCAAATCTTTTCGAGTTACAACGTGTTGTTTAGGAGATACAAGGTAATTTTGTACGATGCTTTATTTCATCTCGTAAAGTTTAAGGGTTTCCAATACGAAAGTAGTTGTCATTATTCTGCAACAGTGTACTTCCTTATAATGTGGTATTCTTACATATTCTTTCGGGAGAAAACTCTCCTGTGTGTTCTCTTTTGAGGCTACACGCTTAGACATACACGCAACACTAAAGCTTTTCGAGTTACAACGCGTTGTTTAGGAAAAACAAGATAATTTCGCACGATGCGGGATTTCCTTAATACGTGGTTTTCTGACAAATTTTGACCAAAGAAAATTCTCCTGTGTGTTCTCTTTTGAGGCTACACGTTTAGACGTACAGGTCACACCAAATCTTTTCGAGTTACAACGTGTTGTTTAGGAGATACAAGCTAATTTTTTACGATGCGTTTTTTCTTCTCATAAAGTGTTTCCAATAAGTACGTATTTGTCTTTTCTCTGCAACACTGTATTTCCTTATAAGGTGGTATTCTTACATATTCTTTTTAGAGAAAACTCTCCTGTGTGCTCTCTTTTAAGTCTACACGCTTAGACATACACGCAACTCCAAAGCTTTTCGAGTTACAACGCATTGTTTAGGAAAAACAAGATAATTTTGCACGATAAGGGATTTCCTTAAAACGTGGTTTTCTTACATATTTTGACGATAAAAAAGTCTCCTGTCGGTTCTCTTTTTAGGCTACACATTTAGACGTACACATCACACCAAATATTTTCGAGTTACAACGTGTTGTTTAGGAGATACAAGCTAATTTTGTATGATTTTTTATTTCTTCTCTTAAAGTTTTACAATATGTACGTATTTGTCTTTACTCTTCAACACTGTATTTCCTTATAACGTGGTATTCTTACATATTCTTTCGAGAGAAAACTCTCCTTGCATTCCTTTTAGAGGCTACACACTTAGACATACACGCAACACCAAAGCTTTTCGAGTTACAACGTGTTGTTTAGGAAAAACAAGATAATTTCACACGATGCGGGATTTCCTTAAAACGTGGTTTTCTGACAAATTTTGATCAAAGAAAACTCTCCTATGGGTTCTCTTTTGAGGATACACGTTTAGACGTACACGCCACACCAAATCTTTTCGAGTTACAACATGTTGTTTAGGACATACAAGCAAATTTTGCAAGATGCGTTATTTCTCTCATAAAGTGTTTCCAGTATGTACGTATTTGTCTTTACTCTGCCACACTGTATTTCCTTATAACGTGGTATTCTTATATATTCTTTCGAGAGAAAACTCTCCTATGCGTTCTCTTTTGGGGCTACATGCTTAGACATACACCCAACACCAAAGCTTTTCGAGTTAAAACGTGTTGTTTAGGAAGAACAAGATAATTTCTCACGATGCGCGATTTCCTTAAAACGTGGTTTTCTGAAAATTTTTGACGAAAGAAAATTGTCCTGTGGGTTCTCTTTTGAGGCTACACGTTTAGTCGTACATGGCACACCAAATCTTTTCGAGTTACAACGTGTTGTTTAGGAGATACAAGCTAATTTTGTACGATGCTTTAATTCATCTCGTAAAGTTTAAGGGTTTCCAATACATACGTGTTTGTCTTTACTCTGTAACACTGTATTTCCTTATAACGTGGTATTCTTTCATATTCTTTCGAGAGAAAACTCTCCTGTGCGTTCTCTTTTGAGGCTACAAGCTTAGACATACACGCAACAGCAAAGCCTTTCGAGTTACAACATGTTGTTTAGGAAGAACAAGATAATTTCCCACGATGCGGGATTTCCTTAAAACGTGGTGTTCTGACAAATTTTGATGAAAGAAAATACTCCTGTGGGTTCTCTTTTGAGGCTACACCTTTAGACGTACACACCACACCAAATCTTTTTGAGTTACACCGTGCTGTTGAGGAGATACAAGCTAATTTTTTTTACGATGCGTTATTTCTTCTCATAAAGTTTAAGTGTTTCCAATACATACGTTTTTGTCTTTACACTGCAACTCTGTATTTCCTTATAACGTGGTATTCTTACATATTCTTTCGAGAGAAAACTCTCCTGTGCATTCTCTTTTGAGGCTACACGCTTAGACATACAGGCAACACCACAGCTTTTCGAGTTACAATGTGTTGTTTAGGAAAAACAAGATAATTTAGCACGATGCGGGATTTCCTTAAAACGTGGTTTTCTGAAAAATTTTGACGAAAGAAAATACTCCCGAGGTTTCTCTTTTGAGGCTACACGTTTAGACGTACACGCCACACCAAATCTTTTCGAGTTACAACGTGTTGTTTAGGAGATACAAGCTAATTTTTTAAGATGCGTTATTTCTTCTCGTAAAGTTTAAGTGTTTCCAATACGTACGTATTTGCCTTTACTCTGCAACACTGTTTTCCTAATAACGTGGTATTCTTACATATTCTCTCGAGAGAAAACTCTCCTGTGCGTTCTCTTTTGAGGCTACACGCTTAGACATACATGCAACACCAAAACTTTTCGAGTTACAACGTGTTGTTTAGGAAGAACAAGATAATTTCTCACGATGCGGGATTTCCTTAAAACGAGGTTTGCTGACAAATTTTGACGAAAGAAAATTGTCCTGTGGGTTCTCTTTTGGGGCTACACGTTTATACGTACAAGCCACACCAAATCTTTTCCAGTAAAAACGTGTTGTTTAGGAGATACAAGCTAATTTTGTACGATGCTTTAATACATCTCGTAAAGTTTAAGTGTTTCCAATATGTACGCTTTTGTCTTTACTCAGCAACACTGTACTTCCTTATAAAGTGGTATTCTTAACTATTCTTTCGAGAGAAAACTCTCCTGTGCGTTCTCTCTTGAGGCTACATGCTTAGACATACACGCAACACCAAAGCTTTTCGAGTTACAATGTGTTGTTTAGGAAAAACAAGATAATTTCGCACGATGCGGGGTTTCCTTAGTACGTGGTTTTCTGACAAATTTTGACCAAAGAAAATTCTCCTGTGCGTTCTCTTTTGAGGCTACACGTTTAGCCGTACACGCCACACCAAATCTTTTCGAGTTACAACCTGTTGTTTAGGAGATAGAAGCTAATTTTTTTACGATGCGTTATTTCTTCTCGTAAAGTGTTTCCAATAAGTACATATTTGTCTTTACTCTGCAACACTGTGTTTCCTTATAACGTGGTATTCTTACATATTCTTTCGAGAGAAAACTCTCCTGTGCGTTATCTTTTGAGGCTACATGCTTAGACATACACGCAACACCAAAGCTTTTCGAGTTACAACATGTTTTTTAGGAAGAACAAGATAATTTCTCACGATGCGGGATTTCCTTAAGACGTGGTTTTCTGACAAATTTTGACGAAAGAAATTTGTCCTGTGGTTCTCTTTGAGGCTACACGTTTAGATGTACACGCCACACCAAATCTTTTCGAGTTACAACGTGTTGTTTAGGAGATACAAGCTAATTTTGTACGATGCTTTATTTCATCTCGTAAAGTTTAAGGGTTTCCAATACGAAAGTATTTGTCATTATTCTGCAACAGTGTACTTCCTTATAACGTGGTATTCTTACATATTCTTTCGAGAGAAAACTCTCCTGTGTGTTCTCTTTTGAGGCTACACGCTTAGACTTACACCCAACACCAAAGCTTTTCGAGTTACAACGCGTTGTTTAGGAAAAACAAGATAATTTCACACGATGCGGGATTTCCTTAATACGTGGTTTTCTGACAAATTTTGACCAAAGAAAATTCTCCTGTGGGTTCTCTTTTGAGGCTACACGTTTAGACGTACACGCCACACCAAATCTTTTGGAGTTTCAACGTGTTGTTTAGGAGATACAAGCTAATTTTTTACGATATGTTATTTCTTCTCATAAAGTATTTCCAATAAGTACGTATTTGTCTTTAATCTGCAACATTGTATTTTCTTATAACGTGGTATTCTTACACATTCTTTCGAGAGAAAACTCTCCTCTGTGCTCTCTTTTGAGTCTACACGCTTAAACATACATGCAACACCTAAGCTTTTCGAGTTACAAGGTTTTGTTTAGGAAAAACAAGATAATTTCGCACGATGCGGGATTTCATAAACGTGGTTTTCTGAGTATTTGACGAAAGAAAATTCTCCTATGGGTTCTCTCTTGAGGCTACACGTTTAGACGTACACGCCACACAAAGTCTTTTCGAGTTACAACGTGTTGTTTAGGAGATACGAGCTAATTTTGTACGATGCTTTATTTCATCTCGTAAAGTTTAAGGGTTTCCAATACGTACCTATTTGTCTTTACTCTGAAACACTGTATTTCCTTATAACGTGGTATCCTTTCATATTCTTTCGAGAGAAAGTGTTTACAATATGTACGTATTTGTCTTTATGCTGCAACACTGTATTTCCTTATAACGTGGTATTCTTACATATTCTTTCAAGAGAAAACTCTCCTTGCATTCCCTTTAGAGGCTACACACTTAGACATACACGCAACCCCAAAGCTTTTCGAGTTACAACATGTTGTTTAGGACATACAAGCTAATTCTGCAAGATGCGTTATTTCTCTCATAAAGTGTTTCCAGTACGTACGTATTTGTCTTTACTCTGCCACACTGTATTTCCTTATAACGTGGTATTCTTACATATTCTTTCGAGAGAAAACTCTCCTATGCGTTCTCTTTTGGGGCTACATGCTTAGACATACACCCAACACCAAAGCTTTTCGAGTTAAAACGTGTTGTTTAGGAAGAACAAGATAATTTATCACGATGCGGTATTTCCTTAAAACGTGGTTTTCTGAAAAATTTTGACGAAAGAAAATTGTCCTGTGGGTTCTCTTTTGAGGCTACACGTTTAGACGTACATGCCACACCAAATCTTTTCGAGTTACAACGTGTTGTTTAGGAGATACAATCTAATTTTGTACGATGCTTTATTTCATCTCGTAAAGTTTAAGGGTTTCCAATACATACGTGTTTGTCTTTACTCTGCAACACTGTATTTCCTTATAACGTGGTATTCTTTCATATTCTTTTGAGAGAAAACTCTCCTGTGCGTTCTCTTTTGAGGCTACAAGCTTAGACATACACGCAACAGCAAAGCTTTTCTAGTTACAACGTGTTGTTTAGGAAGAACAAGATAATTTCCCACGATGCAGGATTTCCTTAAAACGTGGTGTTCTGACAAATTTTGACGAAAGAAAATTCTCCTGTGGGTTCTCTTTTGAGGCTACACCTTTAGACGTACACACCACACCAAATCTTTTTGAGTTACACCGTGCTGTTGAGGAGATACAAGCTAATTTTTTTTACGATGCGTTATTTCTTGTCGTAAAGTTTAAGTGTTTCCAATACATACGTTTTTGTCTTTACTCTGCAACTCTCTATTTCCTAATAACGTGGTATTCTTACATATTCTTTCGAGAGAAAACTCCCCTGTGCGTTCTCTTTTGAGGCTACACGCTTAGACATACACGCAACAACAAAGCTTTTCGAGTTACAACGTGTTTTTAAGGAAAAACAAGATAATTTTCACGATGCGGGATTTACTTAAAACGTGGTTTTCTGAAAAATTTTGAAGAAAGAAAGTTATTCTGTGGGTTCTCTTTTGAGGCTACACGTGTAGACGTACACGCCACACCAAATCTTTTTGAGTTACAACGTGTTGTTTAGGAGATACAAGCTAATTTTTTAAGATGCGTTATTTCTTCTCGTAAAGTTTAAGTGTTTCCAATTCGTACGTATTTGCCTTTACTCTGCAACACTGTTTTCCTTATAACGTGGTATTCTTGCATATTCTTTCGAGAGAAAACTCTCCTGTGCATTCTCTTTTGAGGCTACACGCTTAGACATACAAGCAACACCAAAGCTTTTCGAGTTACAACTTGTTGTTTTGGAAGAACAAGATAATTTCACACGATGCGGGGTTTCCTTAATACGTGGTTTTCTGACAAATTTTGACCAAAGAAAATTCTCCTTGTGGTTTCTCTTTTGAGGCTACACGTTTAGCCGTACACGCCACATCAAATCTTTTCGAGTTACAACCTGTTGTTTAGGAGATACAAGCTAATTTTGAACGATGCGTTATTTCTTCTCTTAAAGTGTTTCCAATAAGTATGTATTTGTCTTTACTCTGCAACACTGTATTTCCTTATAACGTGGTATTCTTCCATATTCTTTCGAGAGAAAACTCTCCTGTGCGTTCTCTTTTGAGGCTACATGCTTAGACATACACGCAACACCAAAGCTTTTCGAGTTACAACGTGTTTTTTAGGAAGAACAAGATAATTTCTCACGATGCGGGATTTCCTTAAAACGTGGTTTTCTGACAAATTTTGACGAAAGAAAATTGTTCTGTGGTTCTCTTTTGAGGCTACACGTTTAGATGTACACGCCACACCAAATCTTTTCGAGTTACAACGTGTTGTTTAGGAGATACAAGCTAATTTTGTACGATGCTCTATTTAATCTCGTAAAGTTTAAGGGTTTCCAATACGTAAGTATTTGTCATTATTCTGCAACAGTGTACTTCCTTATAACGTGGTATTCTTACATATTCTTTCGAGAGAAAACTCTCCTGTGTGTTCTCTTTTGAGGCTACACGCTTAGACATACACGCAACACCAAAGCTTTTCGAGTTACAACGCGTTGTTTAGGAAAAACAAGATAATTTCGCACGATGCGGGATTTCCTTAATAAGTGGTTTTCTGACAAATTTGACCAAAGAAAATTCTCCTGTGGGTTCTCTTTTGAGGCTACACATTTAGACGTACACGCCACACCAAATCATTTAGAGTTACAACGTGTGTTTAGGAGATACAAGCTAATTTTGTACGATGTGTTTTTTCTTCTCGTAAAGTGTTTCCAATATGTACGTATTTGTCTTTACTCTACAACACTGTATTTCCTTATAACGTGGTATTCTTATATATTCTTTCGAGAAAGAACTCTCCTTTGCAGTCTCTTTTGAGGCTACATGCTTAGACATACACGCAACACCAAAGCTTTTCGAGTTACAACGTGTTGTTTAAGAAAAACAAGATAATTTTTCACGATGAGGGATTTCCTTAAAACGTGGTTTTCTCACAAATTTTGACGATAGAAAATTCTCCTGTGGGTTCTCTTTTGACGCTACACGTTTAGACGTACATGCCACACCAAATCCTTTCGAGTTACAACCTGTTGTTTAGGAGATACAAGCTAATTTTGTATGATGCGTTATTTCTTCTTGTAAAGTGTTTCCAATAAGTACGTATTTGTCTTTACTCTGCAACACTGTATTTCCTTATAACCTGGTATTCTTACATATTTTTTCTAGTGAAAACTCTACTGTGTGTTCTCTTTTGAGGCTACACACTTAGACAAACACGCAACACCAAATCATTTCGAGTTACAACGTGTTGTTTAGGAAAAACAAGATAATTTCCCACGATGCAGGATTTCCTTCATATGTGGTTTTCTGACAAATCTGACCAAAGAAAATTCTCCTGTCGGTTCTCTTTTGAGGCTACACTTTTATACGTACATGCGACATCAAATCTTTTCGAGTTACAACGTGTTGTTTAGGAGATACAAGCTAATTTTGTATGATGCGTTATTTCTTCTCTAAAGCGTTTCCAATATGTACGTATTTGTCTTTACTCTGCAACTCTGTATTTCCTTATAACGTTGTATTCTTACATATTCTTTCGAGAAAAAACTCTCCTTTGCATTCTCTTTTGAGGCTACACGCTTAGGCATACACACAACACCAAAGATTTCGAGTTACAACTTGTTGTTTAGGAAAAACAAGATAATATTGCACGATGAGGGATTTCCTTAAAACGTGGTTTTCTCACATATTTTGACGATAAAAAATTCTCCTGTCGGTTCTCTTTTGAGGCTACACGTTTAGACGTACACGGCACACCAAATATTTTCGAGTTACAACCTGTTGTTTAGGAGATACAAGCTAATTTTGTACGATTTTTTATTTCTTCTCTTAAAGTGTTTCCAATATGTACGTATTTGTCTTTACTCTGCAACACTGTATTTCCTTATAACGTGGTATTCTTACATATTCTTTCGAGAGAAAACTCTCCTTGCATATCCTTTTGAGGCTACACACTTAGACATACACGCAACACCAAAGCTTTTCGAGTTACAACTTGTTGTTTAGGAAAAACAAGATAATTTTGCAGGATGCGGGATTTCGTTAAAACGTGGTTTTCTGACAAATTTTGAAGAAAGAAAATTCTCCAGTGCGCTCTCTTTTGAGGCTACACGTTTAGACATACACACCAAACGAAATGTTTGTGAGTTTCCACTTTTTGTTTAGGACATACAAGCTAATATTTCATGATGCGTAATTTCTTCTCGTAAAGTGTTTCCAATATGTACGTATTTGTCTTTACTCTGCAACACTGTATTTCCATATAACGTTGTATTCTTACATGTTCTTTTGAGAGAAAATTCTCCTGTGCATTCTCTTTTGAGGCTACACGCTTAGACATACACGCAACACCAAAGCTTTTCGAGTTACAACGTGTTGTTTAGGAAAAACAAGATAATTTCGCATTATGCGGGATTTCCTTAAAACGTGGTTTTCTGACAAATTTTGACGAAAGAAAATTCTCCTTTGTGTTCTCTTTTGAGGCTACACGTTTAGACATACACGCCAAACCAAAACTTTTCATGTTACAACGTGTTGTTTAGGAGATACAAGCTAATTTTGTACGATGCGTTATTTCTTTTCCTAAAGTGTTTCCAATATGTACTTATTTGCCTTTACTCTGCAAAATTGTATTTCTTTATAACGTGGTATTCTTACATATTCTTTTGAGAGAAAACTCACCTGTGCCTTCGCTTTTGAGGCTCCACGCTTAAACATACACGCAACACCAAAGCTTTTTGAGTTACAACATGTTGTTTAGGAAAAACAAGATGATTTTGCATGATGCGGGATTTCCTTAAAACGTGGTTTTCTGAAAAAATTTAACGAAAGAAAATTGTCCGGTGGGTTCACTTTTGAGGCTACACGTTTAGACGTACACGCCACACCAAATCTTTTCCAGTTACAACGTGTTGTTTAGGAGATACAAGTTAATTTTTTACGATGCGTTATTTCTTCTCATAAAGTATTTCCAATATGTACGTATTTGTCTTTACTCTGCAACACTGTTTTTCCTTATAACGTGGTATTCTTACATATTCTTTCTAGAAAAAACTCTCCTTTACATTCTCTTTTGAGGCTACACGCTTAGACATGCACGCAACACCAAAGCTTTTCGAGTTACAACTTGTTGTTTAGGAAAAACAAGATAATTTTGCACGATGAGGGATTTCCTTAAAACGTGGTTTTCTCACATATTTTGACGAAAGAAAATTCTTCTGTGGGTTCTCTTTTGAGGCTACACGTTTAGCTGTACACGCCACACCAAATCCTTTCGAGTTACAACCTGTTGTTTAGGAGATACAAGCTAATAATGTGTGTTGCGTTATTTCTTCTCGTAAAGTGTTTCCAATACATACGTATTTGTCTTTACTCTGCAACTCTGTATTTCCTTATAATGTGATATTCTTACATATTCTTTCGAGGGAAAACTCTCCTGTGTGTTCTCTTTTGAGGCTACATGCTTAGATATACATGCAACACCAAAGCTTTTCGAGTTACAACGTGTTGTTTAGGGAAAACAAGATAATTTCGCACGATGCGAGATTTCCTTAAAACGTGGTTTCTGACAAATTTTGTTGAAAGAAAATTCTCCTGTGGGTTCTCTTTTAAGGCTACACGTTTAGACGTATACATCACACCAAATCTTTTCGAGTTACAACGTGATGTTTAGGAGATACAATCTAATTTTGTACGATGCGTTATTTCTTCTCTTAAAGTGTTTCCAATATGTACGTATTTGTCTTTACTCTGCAACACTGTATTTCCTACAACGTGGTATTCTTACATATTCTTTCGAGAGAAAACTCTCCTGTGCATTCCCTTTTGTGGCTACACACTTAGACATACACGCAACACCAAAGCTTTTCGAGTTACAACTTGTTGTTTAGGAAAAACAAGATAATTTCGCAGGATGCGGGATTTCGTTAAAACGTGATTTTCTGACAAATTTTGAAGAAAGAAAATTCTCCTATTGGTTCTCTTTTGAGGCTACACGTTTAGAAGTACACACCACATGAAGTCCTTTCGAGTTACCACGTGTTGTTTAGGAGATACAAGCTAATTTTTTACGATGCATTATTTCTTCTTGTAAAGTGTTTCCAACAAGTATGTATTTGTCTTTACTCTGCAACACTGTATTTCCTTATAACGTTGTATTCTTACATGTTCTTTCTAGAGAAAACTCTCCTGTGCATACTCTTTAGAGGCTACACGCTTAGACATACACGCAACAACAAAGCTTTTCGAGTTACAACGTGTTTTTAAGGAAAAACAAGATAATTTTCACGATGCGGGATTTACTTAAAACGTGGTTTTCTGAAAAATTTTGAAGAAAGAAAGTTATCCTGTGGGTTCTCTTTTGAGGCTACACGTGTAGACGTACGAGCCACACCAAATCTTTTCGAGTTACAACGTGTTGTTTAGGAGATACAAGCTAATTTTGTACGATGCATTATTTCTTCTCTTAAAGTGTTTCCAATGGTATGTAATTGTCTTTTCTGTGCAACACTGTATTTCCTTATAACGTGGTATTCTTACATATTCGTTCAAGAGAAAACTCTCCTGTGCATTCTCTATTGAGGCTACACGCTTAGACATACACGCAACACCAAAGCTTTTCGAGTTACAATGTGTTGTTTAGGAAAAACTAGAAAATTTCGCACGAAGCGAGATTTCCATACAACGTGTTTTCTGACAAATTTTGATGAAAGAAAATTCTCCTATGGGTTCTCTTTTGAGGCTACACATTTAGATGTACACGCCACACCAAGTCCTTTCGAGTTACCCCGTGTTGTTTAGGAGATACAAGCTAATTTTTTACAATGCGTTATTTCTTCTCGTAAAGTGTTTCCAACAAGTATGTTTTTGTCTTTACTCTGCAACACTGTATTCCTTATAACGTTGTATTCTTACATGTTCTTTCGAGAGAAAACACTCCTGTGTGTACTCTTTAGAGGCTACACGCTTAGACATACTCGCAACACCAAAGCTTTTCGAGTTACAACGTGTTGTTTAGGAAAAACAAGATAATTTTGCACGATGCGGGATTTCCTTAAAACGTGGTTTTCTGACAAATTTTGACGAAAGAAAATTCTCCTGTGGGTTCTCTTTTGAGGCTACACGTGTAGACATACGGGCCACACCAAATCTTTTCGAGTTACAACGTGTTGTTTAGGAGATACAAGCTAATTTTGAACGATGCGTTATTTCTTCTCATAAAGTGTTTCCAATATGTATGTATTTGTCTTTACTCTGCAACACTGTATTTCCTTATAACGTGGTATTCTTACATATTCGTTCGATAGAAAACTCTCCTGCGCATTCCCTTTAGAGGCTACACACTTAAACATAAATGAAACACCAAAGCTTTTCGAGTTACAACTTGTTGTTTAGGAAAAACAAGATAATTTCGCAGGATGCGGGATTTCCTTATAACGTGGTTTTCTGACAAATTTTGAAGAAAGAAAATTCTCCTGTGGGGTCTCTTTTGAGGCTACACTTTTAGACGTACACGCCAAACCAAATCTTTTCGAGTTACCACTTGTTGTTTAGGAGATACAAGCTTATATTTTATGATGCGTCATTTCTTCTCGTAAAGTGTTTCCAATATTTATGTTTTTGTCTTTACTCTGCAACACTGTATTTCCTTATAACGTTGTAGTCTTACATGTTCCTTTGAGAGAAAACTCTCCTGTGCATTCTCTTTTGAGGCTACACGCTTAGATATACACGCAACACCAAAGCTTTTCGAGTTACAACGTGTTGTTTAGGAAAAACAAGATAATTTTGCACGATGCGGAATTTCCTTAAAACGTGGTTATCTAATTTTGATGAAAGAAAATTCTCCTGTGGGTTCTCTTTTGAGGCTACACGTTTAGACGGACACGCCAAACCAAATCTTTTCGAGTTACCACGTGTTGTTAGGAGATACAAGGTAACTTTGTATGATGTATTATTTCTTCTCGTAAAGTGTTTCCAATATGTACTTATTTGTCTTTACTCTGCAAAATTGTATTTCCTAATAACGTGGTATTCTTACATATTCTCTCGAGAGAAAACTATCCTGTGCCTTCTCTTTTGAGGCTCCACGCTTAGACATACACGCAACACTAAACTTTTCGAGTAACAATATGTTGTTTAGGAAAAAGAAGATGGTTTCACACGATGCGGGATTTCCTTAAAACTTGGTTCTGTGAAAAATTTTGATGAAAGAAAATTCTCCTGTGGGTTCTCCTTTGAGGCTACACGTTTAGACGTACAGGCCACATCAAATCTTTTCGAGTTACAACTTGTTGTTTAGGAGATACAAGCTAATTTTGTACTACGCGTTAATTCTTCTCGTAAAGTGTTTCCAATACGTATGTGTTTGTCTTTACTCTGCAACATTGTATTTCCTTATAACGTGGCATTCTTACATATTCTTTCGAGAGAAAACTCTCCTGTGCTTTCTCTTTTGAGGCTACACGCTTAGACATACACGCAACACCAGAGCTTTTCGAGTTACAACGTGTTGTTTAGGAAAAAACTAGATAATTTCGCACAATGCGAGATTTCCTTAAAACGTGGTTTCTGACAAATTTTGATGAAAGAAAATTCTCCTGTGGGATCTCTTTTGAGGCTACACGTTTAGACGTACAGGCCACACCAAATCTTTTCGAGTAACAACGTGTTGTTTAGGAGATTCAAGCTAATTTTGTACAATGCGTTAATTCCTCTCGTAAAGTGTTTCCAATATGTACGTATTTGTCTTTACTCTGCAACACTGTATTTCCTTATAACGGGGTATTCTTACATATTCTTTCGAGAGAAAACTCTCCTGTGCATTCCCTTTTGAGGCTACACACTTAGACATACACGCAACACCAAAGCTTTTCGAGTTACAACTTGTTGTTTAGGAAAAACAAGATAATTTCGCAGGATGCGGGATTTCGTTAAAACGTGGTTTTCTGACAAATTTTGAAGAAAGAAAATTCTCCAGTGGGTTCTCTTTTGAGGCTACACTTTTAGACGTACACGCCAAACCAAATGTTTTCGAGTTTCCACTTTTTGTTTAGGACATACAAGCTAATATTGTATGATGCGTAATTTCTTCTTGTAAAGTGTTTCCAATAAGTACGTATTTGTCTTTACTCTGCAACACTGTATTTCCTTATAACGTTGTATTCTTACATGATCTTTCGAGAGAAAACTCTCCTGTGCATTCTCTTTTGAGGCTACACGCTGAGACATACACGCAACACCAAAGCTTTTCGAGTTACAAGGTGTTGTTTAGGAATAACAAGATAATTTCGCACGATGCGGGATTTCCTTAAAACGTGGTTTTCTGAAAATTTTGACGAAAGAAAATTCTCCTTTGTGTTCTCTTTTGAGGCTACACGTTTAGACGTACACGCCAAACCAAATCTTTTCGAGTTACCACGTGTTGTTTAGGAGATACAAGCTAATTTTGTACGATGCGTTATGATGCGTTATTTCTTCTCCTAAAGTGTTTCCAATATGTACTTATTTGCCTTTACTCTGCAAAATTGTATTTCTTTATAACGTGGTATTCTTACATATTCTTTCGAGAGAAAACTCTCCTGTACCTTTGCTTTTGAGGCTCCACGCTTAGACATACACGCAACACCAAAGCTTTTTGAGTTACAACATGTTGTTTAGGAAAAAGAAGATGATTTCGCACGATGCGGGATTTCCTTAAAACGTGGTTTTCTGAAAATTTTTAACGAAAGAAAATTGTCCTGTGGGTTCCCTTTTGAGGCAACACGTTTAGACGTACACGCCACACCGAATTTTTTCGAGTTACAACGTGTTGTTTAGGAGATACAAGTTAATTTTTTACGATGCGTTATTTCTTCTCGTAAAGTGTTTCAAATATGTACGTATCTGTCTTTACTCTGCAACACTCTATTTCCTTATAACGTGGTATTCTTACATATTCTTTCTAGAAAAAACTCTCCTTTACATTCTCTTTTGAGGCTACACGCTTAGACATACACACAACACCAAAGTTTTTCGAGTTACAACGTGTTGTTTAGGAAAAACAAGATAATTTTGCATGATGAGGGATTTCCTTATATCGTGGTTTTCTGACAAATTTTGAAGAAAGAAAATTCTCCTGTGGGGTCTCTTTTGAGGCTACACTTTTAGACGTACACGCCAAACCAAATCTTTTCGAGTTACCACTTGTTGTTTAGGAGATACAAGCTTATATTTTATGATGTGTCATTTCTTCTCGTAAAGTGTTTCCAATATGTACGTATTTGTCTTTACTCTCCAACACTGTATTTCCTTATAACGTTGTATTCTTACATGTTCTTTCGAGAGAAAACTCTCCTGTGCATTCTCTTTTGAGGCTACACGCTGAGACATACATGCAACACCAAAGCTTTTCGTGTTACAAGTTGTTTAGGAAAAACAAGATAATTTCGCACGATGGGGGATTTCCTTAAAACGTGGTTTTCTGACAAATTTTGACGAAAGAAAATTCTCCTTTGTGTTCTCTTTTGCGGCTACACGTTTAGACGTACACGCCAAACCAAACCTTTTCAAGTTACCACGTGTTGTTTAGGAGATACAAGCTAATTTTGTATGATGCGTTATTTCTTCTCCTAAAGTGTTTCCAATATGTACTTATTTGCCTTTACTCGGCAAAATTGTATTTCTTTATAACGTCTATTCTTACATATTCTTTCGAGAGAAAACTCTCCTGTGCCTTCGCTTTTGAGGCTCCACGCTTAGACATACACGCAACACCAAAGTTTTTTGAGTTACAACATGTTGTTTAGGAAAAAGAAGATGATTTCGCACGATGCTGGATTTCCTTAAAACGTGGTTTTCTGAAAAATCTAAAATAAGAAAATTGTCCTGTGGGTTCTCTTTTGAGGCTACACGTTTAGACGTACACGCCACACCAAATCTTTTCGAGTTACAACGTGTTGTTTAGGAGAAACAAGTTAATTTTTTACGATGCGTTATTTCTTCTCGTAGAGAGTTTCCAATATGTACGTATTTGTCTTTACTCTGCAACAATGTATTTCCTTATAACGTGGTATTCTTAAATATTCTTTCGAGAAAAAACTCTCCTTTACATTCTCTTTTGAGGCTACACGCTTAGACATACACGCAACACCAAAGCTTTTCGAGTTACAACTTGTTGTTTAGGAAAAACAAGATAATTTTGCACGATGAGGGATTTCCTTAAAACGTGGTTTTCTCACATATTTTGACGAACGAAAATTCTCCTGTGGGTTCTCTTTTGAGGCTACACGTTTAGCCGTACACGCCACACCAAATCCTTTCGAGTTACAACCGGTTGTTTAGGAGATACGAGCTAATTTTGTATGATGCATTAGTTCTTCTCGTAAAGTGTTTCCAATACATACGTATTTGTCTTTACTCTGCAACACTGTATTTCCTTATAATGTGATATTCTTACATATTCTTTTGAGGGAAAACTCTCCTGTGTGTTCTCTTTTGAGGCTACATGCTTAGACATACACACAACACCAAAGATTTTCGAGTTACAACGTGTTGTTTAGGAAAAACTAGATAATTTCGCACAATGCGAGATTTCCTTAAAACGTGGTTTCTGACAAATTTTGATGAAAGAAAATTCTCCTGTGGGTTCTCTTTTGAGGCTACACGTTGAGACGTACACGTCACACCAAAACTTTTCGAGTTACAACGAGTTGTTTAGGAGACACAAGCTAATTTTGTATGATGCGATATTTCTTCTTTTAAAGTGTTTCCAATATGTACGTATTTGTCTTTACTCTGCAACACTGTATTTCCTTATAACGTGGTATTCTTACATATTCTTTCGAGAGAAAACTCTCCTGTGCATTCCCTTTTGTGGCTACACACTTAGTCATACACGCAACACCAAAGCTTTTCGAGTTACAACTTGTTGTTTAGGAAAAACAAGATAATTTCGCAGGATGCGGGATTTCGTTAAAACGTGATTTTCTGAAAAATTTTGAAGAAAGAAAATTCTCCTATGGGTTCTCTTTTCAGGCTACACGTTTAGACGTACATGCCACACCAAGTCCTTTCGAGTTACCACGTGTTGTTTAGGAGATACAAGCTAATTTTTTACAATGCGTTATTTCTTCTCGTAAAGTGTTTCCATCAAGTATGTATTTGTCTTTACTCTGCAACACTGTATTCCCTTATAACGTTGTATTCTTACATGTTGTTTCGAGAGAAAACTCTCCTGTGCGTACTCTTTAGAGGCTACACGCTTAAACATACACGCAACGCCAAAGATTTTCGAGTTACAATGTGTTGTTTAGGAAAAGCAAGATAATTTCGCACGATGCGAGATTTCCATAAAACGTGGTTTTCTGAAAAATTTTGACAAAAGAAAGTTTTCCTGTGGGTTCTCTTTTGAGGCTACACGTGTAGAAGTACGAGCCACAACAAATCTTTTCGAGTTCCAATTGTTGTTTAGGAGATACAAGATAATTTTGTACGATGTGTTATTTCCTCTCTTAAAGTGTTTCCAATACGTACGTATTTGTCTTTATTCTGCAACACTGTATTTTCTCATAACATGGTATTCTTACAAATTCTTTCGAGAGAAAACTCTCCTGTGCATTCTCTTTTGAGGCTACAAGCTTAGACATACACCCAACTCCAAAGCTTTTCGAGTTACAACATGTTGTTCAGGAAAAAGAAGATGATTTGGCATGATGCGGGATTTCCTTAAAACGTGGTTTTCTGAAAAATTTTGACGAAAGAAAATTCTCCTGTGGGTTCTCTTTTGAGGCTACACGTTTAGACGTACACGCCGCACCAAATCTTTTCGAGTTACAACGTTTTGTTTAGGAGATACAAGCTAATTTTCTACGATGCGTTACTTCTTCTCGTAAAGTGTTTCCAATATGTACATATTTGTCTGCTCTGCAACACTGTATTTCCTTATAACGTGGTATTCTTACATATTATTTCGAGAGAAAACTATCCTGTGCGTTCTCTTTTGAGGCTACACACTTAGACATACAGGCAACACCAAAGCTTTTCGAGTTACAACATGTTGTTTATGAAAAACAAGATAATTTCGCACGATGCAGGATTTCCTTAAAACGTGGTTTTCTGACAAATTTTGACGAAAGAAAATTCTCCTGTCGGTTCACTTTTGGGGCTACACATTTAGACGTACACGCCACACCAAATCCTTTAGAGTTACCACGTGTTGTTTAGGAGATACAAGCTAATTTTGTATGATGCGTTATTTCTTCTCGTAAAGTGTTTCCAATACGTACGAATTTGTCTTTACTCTGCAACACTGTATTTCCTTTTAACGTTGTATTATTACATGTTCTTTTGAGAGAAAACTCTCCTGTGCATTGTCTTTAGAGGCAACATGCTCAGACATACACGCAACACCAAAGCTTTTCGAGTTACAACGTGTTGTTTAGGAAAAACAAGATAATTTTGCACGATGCGGGATTTCCTTAAAACGTGGTTCTTTGACAAATTTTGACGAAAAAAAGTTCTCCTGTTGGTTCTCTTTTGAGGCTACAAGTGTAGAAGTACGAGCCACACCAAATATTTTCGAGTTATAGCGTGTTGTTTAGGAGATACAACAAATTTTGTACGATGCGTTATTTCTTCCCTAAATTGTTTCCAATATGTCGTTATTTATCTTTACTCTGCAACACTGTATTTTCTTATAACGTGGTATTCTTACATATTCTTTCGAGGGAAAACTCTCCTGTGCATGCTCTTTTGAGGCTACACGCTTAGACGAACACGCACGCCAAAGCTTTTCGAGTTACAACGTGTTGTTTAGGAAAAAGAAGATAATTTCGCACGATGCGAGATTTCCATAAAACGTGGTTTTCAGACAAATTTTGACGAAAGAAAGTTCTCCTCTGGGTTCTCTTTTGAGGCTACACGTGTAGAGGTACGAGCCACACCAAATCTTTTCGAGTTACAATGTGTTGTTTAGGAGATACAAGCTAATTTTGTACAATGCGTTATTTCTTCTCTTAAAGTGTTTCCAATATGTACGTAGTTGTCTTTATTCTGCAACACTGTATTTCCTTATAACGTGGTATTCTTACATATTCTTTCGAGAGAAAACTCTCCTGTGCATTCTCTTTTGAGGCTACATGCTTAGACATACACGCAACACCAAAGCTTTTCGAGTTACAACGTGTTGTTTAGGAAAAACAAGATAATTTCGCACGATGCGCTATTTCCTTAAAACGTGGTTTCAGACAAATTTTGATGAAAGAAAATTCTCCTGTGGGTTCTCGTTTGAGGCTACACTTTTAGACGTACATGTCACACCAAATCTTTTCGAGTTACAACGTGTTGTTTAGGAGATACAAGCTCATTTTTTACGATGCATTATTTCTTCTCGTAAAGTGTTTCCAATATGTACTTATTTGTCTTTACTCTGCAAAATTGTATTTCCTTTTAACGTGGTATTCTTACATATTCTTTCAAGAGAACACTCTCCTGTGCCTTCTCTTTTGAGTCTCCACGCTTACACATACACGCAACACCAACGCTTTTCGAGTTACAACATGTTGTTTAGGAAAAAGAAGATGATTTCGCACGATGCGGGATTTCCTTAAAACGTGGTTTTCTGAAAAATTTTGACGAAAGAAAATTCTCCTGTGGGTTCTCTTTTGAGGCTACATGTTTAGATGTACACGCCACACCAAATCTTTTCGAGTTACAACGTGTTGTTTTGGAGATACAAGCTAATTTTGTACGATGCGTTAATTCTTCTCATAAAGTGTTTCCAATACATACGTATTTGTCTTTACTCTGCAACACTGTATTTCCTTATAACGTGGTATTCTTACATATTCTTTCGAGAGAAAAGTATCCTGTGCGTTCCCTTTTGAGGCTGCACACTTAGACATACAGGCAACATCAATGCTTTTAGAGTTACAACGTGTTGTTTATGAAAAACAAGATTATTTCGCACGATGCGGGATTTCCTTAAAACGTGGTTTTCTGACAAATTTTGACGAATGAAAATTCTCCTGTGGGTTCTCTTTTGAGGCTCCACGTTTAGACATACACGCCACACCAAATCCTTTCGAGTTACCACGTGTTGCTTAGGAGATACAAGCTAATTTTCTACGATGCGTTATTTCTTCTCGTAAAGTGTTTCCAATAATTACGTATTTGTCTTTACTCTGCAACATTGTATTTCCTTATAACGTTGTATTCTTACATGTTATTTCGAGAGAAAACTCTCCTGTGCGTTCTCTTTAGAGGCTACAGGCTTAGACATACACGAAAAACCAAAGCTTTTTGAGTTACAACATGTTGTTTATGAAAAACAAGATAATTTTGCACGATGCGAGATTTCCTTAAAACGTGGTTTTCTGACAAATTTTGACGAAAGAAAGTTATCCTGTGGTTTCTCTTTTGAGGGTACACGTGTAGACGTACGAGCCACACCAAATCTTTTCGAGTTACAACGTGTTGTTTAGGAGATACAAGCAAATTTTGTAAGATGCGTTATTTCTTCTCCTAAGTGTTTCCAATATGTCCTTATTTGCCTTTACTCTGCAACATTGTATTTCCATATAACGTGGTATTCTTACATATTCTTTCGAGGGAAAACGCTCCTGTGCATTCTCTTTTGAGGCTACACGTTTAGACATACACGCAACGCCAAAGCTTTTCGAGTTACAACGTGTTGTTTAGGAAAAACAAGATAATTTCGCACGATGCGAGATTTCCATAAAACGTGGTTTTCTGAAAAATTTTGATGAAAGAAAGTTCTCCTGTGGGTTCTCTTTTGAGGCTAAACTTCTAGAGGTACGAGCCACACTAAATCTTTTCGAGTTACAAAGTGTTCTTTAGGAGATACAAGCTAATTTTGGACGATGCGTTATTTCTTCTCTTAAAGTGTTTCCAATATGTACGTAGTTGTCTTTACTCTGCAACACTGTATTTCCTTATAACATGGTGTTCCTACATATTCTTTCAAGAGAAAACTCTCCTGTGCGTTCTCCTTTGAGGCCACACGTTTAGACATACACGCAACATCAAAGCTTTTCGACTTACAACGTGTTGTTTAGGAAAAACAAGATAATTTCGCACAATGCGAGATTTCCTTAAAACGTGGTTTTCTGACAAATTTTGACGAAAGAAAATTCTCCTGTGGGTTCTCTTTTGAGGCTACACGTTTCAACTTACACGCCACACCAAATCCTTCGAGTTACAACGTGTTGTTTAGGAAATACAAGCTAATTTTTTACGATGTATTATTCCTTCTCGTAAAGTGTTTCCAATAAGTTAGTATCTGTCTTTACTCTGCAACACTGTATTTCCTTATAACGTGGTATTCTTACATATTCTTTCGAGAGAATACTCTCCTGTGCCTTCTCTTTTGAGGCTACACGCTTAGACATACACGCAACACCAAAGCTTTTCGAGTTACAATGTGTTGTTTAGGAAGAACAAGATAATTTCGCACGATGCGGGATTTCCTTAAAACGTGGTTTTCTGAAAAATTTTGACGAAAGAAAATTCTCCTGTGGGTTCTCTTTTGAGGCTACATGTTTAGATGTACACGCCACAACAAATCCTTTCGAGTTACAACGTTTTGTTTAGGAGATACAAGCTAATTTTGTAAGATGCGTTAATTCTTCTCATAAAGTGTTTCCAATACGTACGAATTTGTCTTTACTCTGCAACACTGTATTTCCTTATAACGTGGTATTCTTACATATTCTTTCGAGGGAAAACTCTCCAGTGCGTTCTCTTTCGAGGCTACACGCTTAGACAAACACACAACACCAAAGCTTTTCGAGTTACAACGTGTTGTTTAGGAAAAAACAAGATAATTTCGCATGATGCGAGATTTCCATAAATCGTGGTTTTCTGAAAAATTTTAACGAAAGAATTTCCTCCTGTGGGTTCTCTTTTGAGGCTACACTTGTAGAGGTATGAGCCACACCAAATCTTTTCGAGTTACAAAGTTTTGTTTAGGAGATACAAGCTAATTTTGTACGATGCATTATTTCTTCTCTTAAAGTGTTTCCAATATGTACGTATTTGTCTTTACTCTGCAACACTGTATTTCCTTATAACGTGGTATTCCTACATTTTCTTTCGAGAGAAAACTCTCCTGTGCGTTCTCTTTTGAGGCTACATGCTTAGACATACACGCAACACCAAAGCTTTTCGATTTACAACGTGTTGTTTATGAAAAACAAGATAATTTCACACGATGCGAGATTTCCTTAAAACGTGGTTTCTGACAAATTTTGATGAAAGAAAATTCTTGGGCCTGGGAGCGGCGGCAGCAGCAGCAGTAGCAGCAGCAGTGGCTGGTCCAGAGGAAGGGCCATCAGCAGTAGAACCAAGCGGACAGGGTCCAGGCAGACCCGGTGCCCACGACCACTGGCCATCGCTGGCCAGCCAGGCTGCAAGCAGCGGCGGATTTATGGTGCCTTTCACCACACGGAAGCCACATCAGAACTCTGCCTCCCGCCAGTCAGTTACGAGGGCTCCATATTGGTTCTCGGTCGCCAGAGAAATCAGACTGAGGTACGCAAATATAACCCGAGAACAACATCGTGGGGGTCTAAGCCCGACGGGCGTTGGCCTGCACCCAGGCCCTAAGCTGATCGGGGGTCCACCGGGGTGCAAACCCGGCCAGGAGTTTTTTTTCCTCCAGGGCCGGCGCGCGCACCACCACCATTTTGCCTGGGGGAAGCCAGGGAGACCTAGCAGGCAAAACCAAACCGGCTAACAGGCATAGCAGGGGTCTCAGACGGTCAGTCCCTGGACTGCCCCCAGGCCCTGGGCTGCTCGGTGGGCCATCTGTGTGCCGACCCGGCCAGGAGGTTGTTTATCCGGGCCAGTTTGCGCACCACCACCATTTTGCCTACGGGAAGCCAGAGAGACCTAGCAGGCAAAACCAAACCAGCTAACAGGCATAGCCCGAGGCGGACATAGCAGGGGTCTCAGACGGTCAGGCCCTGGACTGACCCCCAGGCCCTGGGCTGCTCGTTGGGCCATCTGTGTGCTGACCCAGCCAGGAGGTTGTTAGCCCAGCAGACTCTCCCAGCACTCTCAGGGAACTCGCACACGCCACCATCCTAGCCACCTGACACACCCAATTAACACCCACAGCTGAGGGGAACTTTGCACCGACATTGGCCTGCCAGGCTTTTGCCTAGACTCAGGGCCTGAGCAGCTAGGCTAGCCTTGTGTGCACCAACACGGTTGGGAGTTCTGCTGCCCAGATCAGCCTGGGCGGCAGCACCACATCTCCAAGTCCTGCAAGTGGCTAGCTGGGTTTCCGGGCGGCCAGCTGGGAGAAGTCAGTGTGCTCCAGTGAATCCAGCGGGCCCCAGCAGGAGCCTTCGGGTGCCTGCTTTGGGATCTGAACAGCCTGGGCAGCAGCACCCTGTCTACAAGCAGTGCAGGAGGTAAGCTGTGCACCAGAGGCCAACGGGGAAGGGGCAGCTTGCACTGGTGAGTCCAGCACTGACAAGACAAACTAACACCAGTGAGAACTAGATGGCAAAAGGCAAACGCAGGAACGTCACTAACAGAAATCAAGGCAATATGGCAACATCTGAACCCAATTCTCCTCTACCAACATGTCCTGGATACTCCATCACACCAGTAAAACAAGATTTGGATTTAAAATCACTGGTCATGATGCTGGTACAGGAACACATGAAGGACATACTTAAAGAAATTCAGGAGAAAATGGATCAAAAGTTAGAAGCCCTTGCAAGGGAAACACAAAAATCATTGAAAGAAATCCAGGAGAATACAAAAGCCAACAAGGAGGAAATGCAAAAAACACTTAAAGAAATACAGGAGAACTTTGGTCAACAGGCTGAGGTCATGAAAGACGAAACACAAAAATCTCTTAATGAAATGCAGGAGAACTTTGGTCAACAGGCTGAGCTCATGAAAGAGGAAACACAAAAATCTCTTAAAGAATTACAGGAAAACACAAACATGCAAGTGAAGGAGCTAAGCAAAACCATCCAGGATCAAAAATTAGAAGTAGAAACAACTAAGAAAACTCAAAGGGAGACAACTTTGGAGATAGAAAGCCTTGGGAAGAAATCAGGGGACAGAGATGCAAATATCAACAACAGAATACACGAGATAGAAGAAAGAATCTCAGATGCTGAAGATTCCATAGAAACCATGGTCTCAACAGTTAAAGAAAATGCAAAATGCAAAAAGCTTGTAACCCAAAATATCCAGGAAATCCAGGACACAATGAGAAGACCAAACCTAAGGATTATAGGCATAGATGAGAGTGAAGATTTACAACTTAAAGGGCCAGCAAATATCTTCAATAAAATTATGGAAGAAAACTTCCCTAACCTAAAGAGAGAGATGCCCATGAATATACAAGAAGCCTACAGAACTCCAAACAGACTGGACCAGAAGAGAAATACTTCCCGTCACATAATAATCAAAACACCAAATGTTCTAAACAAAGAAAGAATACTAAAGGCAGTAAGAGAAAAAGGCCAAGTAACATGTAAAGGAAGACCTATCAGAATCACAGCAGACTTTTCACCGGAGACTATGAAGGCTAGAAGGTCCTGGGCAGATCTCATGCAGACTCTAAGAGAACACAAATGCCAACGAAAACAACTATATCCAGCAAAACTCTCAATCACCATAGATGGAGAAACGAAGATATTTCATGACAAAACCAAGTTTACCCAATATCTATCCACAAACCCGGCCCTAAAAAGGATAATAGGAAGACAACACCAATACAAGGAGGGAAACTTCACCCTGGAAAAAGCAAGATAGTAACCTTTCATCAAACCCAAAAGAAGTTAAGCATTAAAATTTAAAAAATAACGTCAAAAATGATAGGAAGTAACAATCACTATTCCTTAATATCTCTTAACATCAATGGACTTAATGCCCCAACAAAAAGACACAGACTAACTGAATGGATACGTAAACAGGACCCTACATTTTGCTGCTTACAGGAAACACACCTCAGGTTCAAAGACAATCACTACCTTAGAGTAAAAGTCTGGAAGACAATTTTACAAGCAAATGGTCTCAGGAAACAAGCTGGAGTAGCCATTTTAATATCAGATAAAATTGACTTTCAACCCAAAGTCATCAAAAGAGACCCTGAGGGACACTTCTTGCTGGTCAAAGGAAAAATACAAAAAGAAGAACTGTCAATCCTGAACATCTATGCCCCAAATGCAAGGGCACCCTCTTTCGTAAAAGAAACTTTATTAAAACTAAAAGCACACATTGCACCTAACACAATAATTGTGGGTGACTTCAACACTGCACTTTCCTCAATGGACCGATCAGGAAAACAGAAACTAAACAAGGACACAATGAAACTAATTGAAGCTTTGGACCAATTAGATTTAACAGATATATATAGAACATTCTATCCTAAAACAAAAGAATATACCTTTTTCTCAGCACCTCATGGTACCTTCTCCAAAATCGACCATATAATTGGTCACAAGACAGACCTCAACAAATATAAGAAGATAGAACTAATACCATGCCTCCTATCTGATCACTATGGAGTAAAAGTGGTCTTCAATAGCAACAGAAACAACAGAAAACCCACATACACGTGGAAACTGAACAATACTCTACTCAATGATACCTTGGTCAAGGAAGAAATAAAGAAAGAAATTAAAGACTTTTTAGAACACAATAAAAATGAAAACACAACATACCCAAATCAATGGGACACAATGAAAGCAGTGCAAAGAGGAAAACTCATAGCCCTGAGTGCCTCCAAAAAGAAAATGGAGAGAGCATACATTACCAGCTTAATGACACACCTGAAAGCCCTAGAACAAAAAGAAGCTATTTCACCCAGGAGGAGTAGAAGGCAGGAAATCATCAAACTCAGGGCCGAAATCAATCAAGTAGAAACAAAGAGAACCATACAAAAAATCAACAAAACCAGGAGCTGGTTCTTTGAGAAAATCAACAAGAGAGATAAACCCTTAGCCAGACTGACCAAAGGGCACAGAGAAAGTATCCAAATTAACAAACTTAGAAATGAAAAGGGAGATATAACAACGGAAACTGAGGAAATCCAAAAAATCATCAGATCCTACTACAAGAGCCTGTACTCAACACAACTGGAGAATCTGGAGGAAATGGACAATTTCCTTGACAGATACCAAATACCAAAATTAAATCAGGACCAACTAGACCATCTAAACAGTCCCATAATGCCTAAAGAAATAGAAGGAGTCATAGAAAGTCTTCCAACCAAAAAAAGCACAGGACCAGATGGCTTCAGTGCAGAATTCTACAAGACCTTCAAAGAAGAGTTAACACCAATACTCTTCAAACTATTCCACAAAATAGAAACAGAAGGAACACTACCCAATTCCTTCTACGAAGCCACAATTACGCTGATACCAAAGCCACAAAAAGATCCAACAAAGAAAGAGAACTTCAGACCAATTTCCCTTATGAACATCGATGCAAAAATACTCAATAAAATTCTTGCTTACCGAATCCAAGAACACATCAAAACGATCATCCACCATGATCAAGTAGGCTTTATCCCGGGAATGCAGGGTTGGTTCAATATACGGAAATCCATCAATACAATCCACTACATAAACAAACTCAAATAACAAAACCACATGGTCATTTCATTGGATGCTGAAAAAGCATTTGACAAAATTCAGCATCCCTTCATGCTTAAAGTCTTGGAGAGAACAGGAATTCGAGGCCCATACCTAAACATAGTAAAAGCAATATACAGCAAACCGGTAGCCAGCATCAAACTAAATGGAGAGAAACTTGAAGCAATCCCACTGAAATCAAGGACCAGACAAGGCTGCCCCCTTTCTCCTTATCTTTTCAATATTGTACTTGAGGTACTAGCTCGGGCAATTCGACAACATAAGGAGGTCAAAGGGATACAAATTATTTACAGACGACATGATCGTCTACCTAAGTGACCCAAAGAACTCCACTAGAGAGCTCCTACAGCTGATAAACAACTTCAGCAAAGTGGCAGGTTATAAAATCAACTCAAGCAAATCAGTGGCCTTCCTATACTCAAAGGATAAGCAGGCTGAGAAAGAAATTAGGGAAATGACCCCCTTCAAAATAGCCTCAAACAGTATAAAGTATCTTGGGGTGACCCTTACCAAACATGTGAAAGATCTGTATGACAAGAACTTCAAGACTCTGAAGAAGGAAATGGAAGAAGACCTCAAAAAATGGGAAAACCTCCCATGCTCATGGATCGGTAGAACCAATATAGTTAAAATGGCCATTCTGCCTAAAGCACTATACAGATTCAATGCAATACCCATCAAAATCCCAACTCAATTCTTCACAGAGTTAGAAAGAGCAATTATCAAATTCATCTGGAACAACAAAAAACCCAGGATAGCTAAAACTATTCTCAGCACAAAAGAAAATCTGGGGGAATCAGTATCCCTGACCTCAAGCAATACTACAGAGCAATAGTGTTAAAAACTGCATGGTGTTGGTACAGTGACAGACAGGAGGATCAATGGAACAGGATTGAAGATCTAGAAATGAACCCACACACCTATGGCCACTTGATCCTTGACAAAGAGGCTGAAAACATCCAATGGAAGAAAGATAGCCTTTTCAACAAATGGTGCTGGTTCAACTGGAGGTCAGCATGCAGAAGAATGCGAATTGATCCATCCTTGTCTCCTTGTACTAAGCTCAAATCCAAATGGATCAAGGACCTCCACATAAAGCCAGACACTCTGAAGCTAATAGAAAAGAAACTGGGGAAGAACCTTGAGGACATCGGTACAGGGAGAAAGTTTCTGAACAGAACACCAATAGCGTATGCTCTAAGAGCAAGAATTGACAAATGGGACCTCATGAAATTACAAAGTTTCTGTAAGGCAAAGGACACCATCAAGAGGAAAAATCGGCAACCAACAAATTGGGAAAAGATCTTCACCAATCCTACATCATATAGAGGGCTAATATCCAATATATATAAAGAACTCAAGAAGTTAGACTCCAGAAAACCAAACAACCCTATTAAAAAATGGGGTACAGAGTTAAACAAAGAATTCTCACCTGAAGAACTTCGGATGGCGGAGAAGCATCTTAAAAAATGCTCAACTTCATTAGTCATCAGGGAAATGCAAATCAAAACAACCCTAAGATTTCATCTTACACCAGTCAGAATGGCTAAGATTAAAAATTCAGGAGACAGCAGCTGTTGGAGAGGGTGTGGAGAAAGAGGAACACTCCTCCACTGCTGGTGGGGTTGCAAATTGGTACAACCACTCTGGAAATCAGTCTGGCGGTTCCTCCGAAAACTGGGCACCTCACTTCCAGAAGATCCTGCTATACCACTCCTGGGCATATACCCAGAAGACTCCCCTCCATGTAATAAGGATACATGTTCTACTATGTTCATAGCAGCCCTATTTATAATTGCCAGATGCTGGAAAGAACCCAGGTATCCCTCAACAGGAGAGTGGATGCAAAAAATGTGGTATATCTACACAATGGAGCACTATTCAGCCATTAGAAACAATGAATTCATGAAATTCTTAGGCAAATGGATGGAGCTAGAGAATATCATACTAAGTGAGGTAACCCAGACTCAAAAGGTGAATCATGGTATGCACTCATTAATAAGTGGATATTAACCTAGAAAACTGGAATACCCAAAACATAATCCACACATCAAATGAGGTACAAGAAGAAAGGAGGAGTGGCCCCTGGTTCTGGAAAGACTCAGTGAAACAGTATTTAGCAAAACCAGAACGGGGAAGTGGGAAGGGGTGGATGGGAGGACAGGGGAAGAGAAGGGGGCTTTCGGGACTTTCGGGGAGTGGGGGGGCTAGAAAAGGGGAAATCATTTGAAATGTAAATAAATTATATCGAATAAAAAAGAAGTCAACACTAAAAAAAATAAGACAAAAAAAAAAAAAGGAGTGGGAGTGGATGGGTTGGTGAGCAGGGAGAAGGGGTTATGGGATAGTGTGTTTTCAGAGGGGAAACCAGGAATGCAGATAATATTTAAAATGTAAATAAAGAAAATATTTAATTTAAAAAACGTAAAAAAAAAAAGAAAGAAAGAAAATTCTCCTGTGGGTTCTCTTTTGAGGCTACACGTTTAGACGTACACGTCACACCAAATCTTTTCGAGTTACAACATGTTGTTTAGGAGATACAAGCTAATTTTTTACGATGCATTCTTTCTTCTCGTAAAGTGTTTCCAATCTGTACTTATTTGTCTTTAATCTGCAAAATTGTATTTCCTTATAACGTGGGATTCTTACATATTCTTTCGAGAGAAAACTCTCCTGTGCCTTCTCTTTTGAGGCTCCACGCTTACACATACACGCAACACCAAAGCTTTTCGAGTTACAACATGTTGTTTAGGAAAAAGAAGATGAATTCGCACGATGGGGGATTTCCTTAAAACGTGGTTTTCTGAAAAATTTGGACGAAAGAAAATTCTCCTGTGGGTTCTCTTTTGAGGCTACATGTTTAGAAGTACACCCCACGCCAAACCTTTTCGAGTTACAACGTGTTGTTTAGGAGATACAAGCTAATTTTGTACGATGCGTTAATTCTTCTCGTAAAGTGTTTCCAAAACGTACGTATTTGTCTTTACTCTGCAACACTCTATTTCCTTATAACATGGTATTCTTACATATTCTTTCGAGAGAAAACTATCCTTTGCATTCCCTTTTGAGGCTACACATTTAGACATACAGGCAACACCAATGCTTTTCGAATTACAACGTCTTGTTTATGAAAAACAAGATAATTTCGCACAATGCGGGATTTCCTTAAACCATTGTGTTCTGACAAATTTTGAGGAAAGAAAATTCTCCTGTGGGTTCTCTTTTGATGCTACACGTTTAGACGTGCACGCCACACCAAATCCTTTCCAGTTACCAAGTGTTTAGGAGATACAAGCTAATTTTGTACTATGTGTTATTTCTTCTCTTAAAGTGTTTCCAATAAGTATGCATTTGTCTTTACTCTGCAACACTCTATTTCCTTATAACATTGTATTCTTACATGTTCTTTCAAGAGAAAACTCTCCTGGGAGTTCTCTTTAGAGGCTACACGCTTAGACATACACGCAACACCAAAGCTTTTCGAGTTACAACGTGTTGTTTAGGAAAAACAAGATAATTTCGCACGATGCGGGATTTCCTTAAAACGTGGTTTTCTGACAAATTTTGACGAAAGAAAATTCTACTGTGTCTTCTCATTTGAGGCTACAGGTTTAGACGTACACGCCACACTGAATCTTTTCGAGTTACCACGTGTTGTTTAGGAGATACAAGCTAATTTTTTACGATGTGTTATTTCTTCTCGTAAAGTGTTTCCCATACATACGTATTTGTCTTTACTCTGCAACACTGTATTTCCTTATAACGTGGTATTCTTATATATTCTTTCGAGAGAAAACTCTCCTGTCCGTTCTATTTTGAGGCCACACGTTTAGACATACACGCAACACCAAAGCTTTTCGAGTTATAACGTGTTGTTTAGGAAAAACAAGATAATTTCGCACAATGCGGGATTTCCTTAAAACGTGGTTTTCTGACAAATATTGACAAAAGAAAATTCTCCTGTGGGTTCTCTTTTGAGGCTACAAGTTTCAAATTACATGCCACACCAAATCCTTCGAGTTACAACGTGTTGTTTAGGAAATACAAGCTAATTTTGTACTATGTATTATTCCTTCTCGTAAAGTGTTTCCAATAAGTAAGTATCTGTCTTTACTCTGCAACACTGTATTTCCTTATAACGTGGTATTCTTACATATTCTTTCGAGAGAATACACTACTGTGCCTTCTCTTTTGAGGCTACACGCTTAGACATACACGCAACACCAAAGCTTTTCGAGTTACAACGTGTTGTTTAGGAAAAACAAGATGATTTCGCACGATGCAGGACTTCCTTAAAACGTGGTTTTCTGAAAAAAATTTGACGAAAGAAAATTCTCTTGTGGGTTCTCTTTTGAGGCTACACGTTTAGATGTAAACATCACACCAAATCTTTTCGAGTTACAACGTGTTGTTTAGGAGATACAAGCTAATTTTGTACCATGCGTTATTTCTTCTCATTAAGTGTTTCCAATACATAAGTATTTCTCTTTTCTCTGCAACACCGTATCCTTATTACGTGGTATTCTTACATATTCTTTCGAGAGAAAACTCTCCTGTGGGTTCTCTTTTGAGGCTACATGCTTAGACATACATGTAACACCAAAGCTTTTCGAGTTACAACGTGTTGTTTAGGAAAAACAAGATAATTTCGCACAATGCGGGATTTCCTAAAAACGTGATTTCTGAAAAATTTTGACGAAAGAAAATTCTCCTGTGGGTTCTCTTTTGAGGCTACACATTTAGACGTACACGCCACACCAAATCTTTTCGAGTTACAACGTGTTGTTTAGGAGATACAAGCTAATTTTGAACGATGCGTTATTTCATCTCTAAAAGTGTTTCCAATAAGTACCTATTTGTCTTTAGTCTGCAACGCTGTATTTCCTTAGAACGTGGTATTCTTACATCTTATTTCGAGAGAAAACACTCCTGTACGTTCGCTTTTGAGGATACACGCTTAGACATACACGCAACACCAAAGCTTTTCAAGTTACAACGTGTTGTTTAGGAAAAACAAGATAATTTCACACGATGCGGGATTACCGTAAAACGTGGTTTTCTGACATATTTTGACGAAAGAAAATTCTCCTGTGGGTTCTCTTTTGAGGCTACACATTTAGACGTACATGCCACACCAACTCTTTTCGAGTTACAATGTGTTGTTTAGGAGATACAAGCTAATTTTGTACGATGCGTTATTTCTTCTCATAAAGTGTTTCCAATATGTACGTATTTGTCTTTATTCTGCAACACTGTATTTCCTTATAACGTGGTATTCTTAAATATTCTTTCGAGAGAAAACTCTCCTGTGCGTTCTCTTTTGAGGCTACACGCTTAGACATACACGCCACACCAAATCTTTTCGAGTTACAACGTGTTGTTTAGGAGATACAAACTAATTTTGAACGATGTTTTATTTCTTCTCGTAAAGTGTTTCCAATACATACGTATTTGTCTTTATTCCGCAATACTGTATTTCCTTATAACGTGGTATTCTTACATATTCTTTCGAGAGATAACTCTCCTCTGCGTTCTCTTTTGAGACTACACGCTTAGACATACACGTAACACCAAAGCTTTTCGAGTTACAACGTGTTGTTTAGGAAAATCAAGATAATTTCGCACAATGCGGGATTTCCTAAAAACGTGATTTCTGAAACATTTTGAAGAAAGAAAATTCTCCTCTGGGTTCTCTTTTGAGACTACACGTTTAGTCGTACACGCCACACCAAATCGTTTCGAGTTACAACGTGTTGTTAAGGAGATACAAGCTCATTTTGAACGATGCATTATTTCATCTCTAAAAGTGTTTCCAATACGTACGTATTTGTCTTTAGTCTACAACACTGTATTTCCTAGAACGTGGTATTCTTACATCTTCTTTCGAGAGAAAACTCTCCTGTGCATTCGCTTTTGAGGCTACATGCTTAGACATACACGCAACACCAAATCTTTTCAAGTTACAACGTGTTGTTTAAGAAAAACAAGATAATTTCACACGATGCGGGATTTCCTTAAAACGTGGTTTTCTGACATATTTTGACGAACAAAAATTCTCCTGTGGGTTCTCTTTTGAGGCTACACATTTAGACGTACATGCCACACCAAATCTTTTCGAGTTACAACGTGTTGTTTAGGAGATACAAGCTAATTTTGTATGATGCGTTATTTCTTCTCGTAAAGTGTTTACAATGTGTACATATTTGTCTTTATTCTGCAACACTGTATTTCCTTATAACGTGGTATTCTTACATGTTCTCTCGAGAGAAAACTCTCCTGTGGGTTCTCTTTTGAGGCTACACGTTTAGATGTACACGCCACACCAAATCTTTTTGAGTTACAACGTGTTGTTTAGGAGATACAAGCTAATTTTGAACGATGCATTATTTCTTCGTGTAGCCTCAAAAGAGAACCCACAGGAGAATTTTCTTTCATGAAAATTTGTCAGAAACCACGTTTTAAGGAAATCTCGCATCCTGCGAAATTATCTTGTTTTTCACAAACAAAATGTTGTAACACGAAAAGCTTTGGTGTGGCGTGTATATCTACGCATGTAGCCTCAAAAGAGAATGCAGAGGAGAGTTTTCTCTCGAAAGAATATGTAAGAATACCACGTTATAAGTAAATACAGTGTTGCAGAGTAAAGATAAATAGGTACAGATTGTAAATACTTTATGAGAAGAATTAATGCATGTTACAAAATTAGCTTGTATCTCCTAAACAACACCTTGTAACTCGAAAGGATTTGGTGTGGCGTGTAGGTCTAAATGCTTAGCCTCATAAGAGAACCCACAGGAGAATTTTCTTTCCTTAGAACTTGTCAGAAAACCACGTCTTAAGGAAATCCCGCATCGTACGAATAAAAAAAATAACAATAAAAAAATTCTAAAGAAAAGCAAATAAATTGTATCAAGCCTAAAAAAAGAAGAAAAAGAAAAAAAAAGAAAAAAAAGAAAGAATATGTAAGAATACCACGTTATAAGGAAATAAAGTGTTGCAGATTAAAGATAAATAGGTACGTATTGTAAATACTTTATGAGAAGAAATAACGCATGGTACAAAATTAGCTTGTATCTCCTAAACAACACCTTGTAACTCGAAAGAATTTGGTGCGGCGTGTACGTGTAATCGTGTAGCCTCATAAGAGAACCCACAGGAGAACTTTCTTACGTCAAAATTTTTTCAGAAAACCACGTTTTATGGAAATCTCGCATCCTGAGAAATTATCTTGTTTTTCCTAAACAGCACGTTGTAACTCGAAAAGATTTGGTGTGGCTCGTACGTCTAAACGTGTAGCCTCCAAAGTGAACCCACAGGAGAATTTTCTTTCATCAAAATTTGTCAGAAACCACGTTTTAAGGAAATCTCACATCGTGTGAAATTATCTTGTTTTTCCTAAACAACACGTTGTAACTCGAAAAGCTTTGGTGTTGCGTGTTTGTCTAAGCGTGTAGCCTCAAAAGAGAATGCACAGGAGAGTTTTCTCTCAAAAGAATATGTAAGAATACCACGTTATAAGGAAATACAGTGTTGCAGAGTAAAGACAAATAAGTACGTATTGGAAACACTTTATGAGAAGAAATAATGCATCGTACAAAATTTTTCCTAAACTACATGTTGTAACTTGAATAGCTTTGGTGTTGCCTGTATGTCTAAGTGTGTAGCCACAAAAGGGAACGCACAGGACAGTTTTCTATCGAAAGAATATGTAAGAATACCACGTTATAAGGAAATACAATGTTGCAGAGTAAAGACAAATACGTACGTATTGGAAACACTTTATGAGAAGAATTAACACATTGTAAAATATTAGCTTGTATCTCCTAAACAACACGTTGTAACTCGAACAGATTTGGTGTGGCGTGTACGTCTAAACATGTAGCCTCAAAAGAGAACCCACAGGAGAACTTTCTATTGTCAAATTTTTCAGAAAACCACGTTTATGGAAATCTCGCATCGTGCGAAATTATCTAGTTTTTCCTAAACAACACGTTGTAACTCGAAAAGCTTTGGTGTTGCTTGTATGTCTAAACATGTAGCCTCAAAAGAGAACGCTCAGGAGAGTTTTCCCTCGAAAGAATATATAAGAATACCACGTTATAAGGAAATACAGTGTTGCAGAGAAAGACAAATACGTACGTATTGGAAACAATTTACGAGAAGAAATAACACATCGTACAAAATTAGCCTGTATCTCCTAAACAACACGTGGAAACTCGAAAGGATTTGGTGTGTCGTGCATGTCTAAACGTGTAGCATCATAAGAGAACCCACAGGAGAATTTTCTTTCTTCAAAATTTGTCAGAACACAACGGTTTAAGGAAATCCGAGAACGCACAGGAGAGTTTTCTCTTGAAATAATATGTAAGAATACCACGTTATAAGGAAATACAGTGTTGCAGAGTAGAGGCAAATACATACTTATTGGAAAAACTTAAACTTTACGAGAAGAAATAATGCATCGTAAAAAAATTAGCTTGTATCTCCTAAACAACATGTTGTAACTTAAAAAGATTTGGTGTGGCCTGTACGTCTAAACGTGTAGTCTCAAATGAGAACCCATAGGAGAATTTTCTTTGGTCAAAATTTGTCAGAAAATCACGTATTAAGGAAATCCCTCTTCGTGCGAAATTATCTTGTTTTTCCTAAACAACACGTTGTAACGCGAAAATCTTTGGTATTGCGTGTATGTCTAAGCGTGTAGCCTCAAAAGAGGACGCACAGGAAAGTTTTCTCTCGAAAGAATATGTAAGAATACCACGTTATAAGGAAATACAGTGTTGCAGACTAAAGGCAAATACGTACCTATTGGAAACACCTTACAAGAAGAAATAAAGCATCGTAAAAAATTAGCTTGTATCTCCTAAACAACAGTTTGTAACTCGAAAAGATTTGGTGTGGCATGCACGTCTAAACGTGTAGCCTCAAAAGATAACCCACAGGAGAATTTTTTTTCGTTAATATTTCTCAGAAAACCATGTTTTAAGGAAATCACTCATCGTGCGAAATTATCTTGCTTTTCCTAAACAACACGTTGTAACTCGAAAAGCTTTGATGTTGCGTTTCCAATACATATGTATTTTCCTTTACTCTGCAACACTGTATTTCCTTACAACGTGGTATTCTTACATATTCTTTCGAGAGAAAACTCTCCTGTGCGTTCTCTTTTGGGGCTACACGCTTATACATACACGCAACACCAAAGCTTTTCGAGTTAAAACGTTTTGTTTAGGAAAAACAAGATAATTTCGCATGATGCGGTATTTCCTTCATACCTGGTTTTCTGACAAATTTTGACCAAAGAAAATTCTCCTATGGTTTCTCTTTTGAGGCTACACGATTAGACGTACAGGCCACACCAAATCTTTTTAAGTTACAACGTGTTGTTTAGGAGATACAAGCTAATTTTGTAAGATGCGTTATTTCTTCTCGTAAAGTTTTTCCAATACGTGATTATTTGTCTTTACTCTGCAACACTGTATTTCCTAATATCGTGGTATTCTTATATATTCTTTCGAGAAAAAAACTCTCCTTTGCATTCTCTTTTGAGGCTACACGCTTAGACATACACGCAACACCAAAGGTTTTCGCGTTACAACGTGTTGCTTAGGAAAAACAAGATAATTTCGCACGATGCAGGATTTCCTTAAAACGTGGTTTTCTGACAAATTTTGATGAACGAAAATTCTCCTGTGGGTTCTCGTTTGAGGCTACACGTTTAGACGTACACACCACACCAAATCTTTTCGAGTTATAACGTGATGTTTAGGAGATACATACTAATTTTGTACGATGCCTTATTTCTTCTGGTAAAGTTTAAGTGTTTCCAATAAGTACGTATTTGTCTTTACTCTGCAACACTGTATTTCCTTATAACGTGGTATTCTTACATATTCTTTCGAGAGAAAACTCTCCTGTGCGTTCTCTTTTGAGGCTACATGCTTTGACATACACGCAACACCAAAGCTTTTCGAGTTACAATGTGTTGTTTAGGAAAAACAAGATAATTTAGCACGATGCGGGATTTCCTTAAAACGTGGTTTTCTGACAAATTTTGACGAAAGAAAATACTCCTGTGGGTTCTCTTTGGAGGCTACACATTTAGACGTACACACCACATCAAATCTTTTCGAGTTACATCGTGTTGTTTAGGAGATACAAGCTAATTTTTTTTACGAAGCGTTATTTCTTCTCATAAAGTTTAAGTGTTTCCATTACGTAAATATTTGCCTTTACTCTGCAACACTGTATTTCCTTATAACGTGGTATTCTTGCATATTCTTTCGAGAGAAAACTCTCCTGTGCATTCTCCTTTGAGGGTACGTGCTTAGATATACACAAAACACCAAAGCTTTTCGAGTTACAACGTGTTATTTAGGAAAAACAACATAATTTCGCACGATGCGGGATTTCCTTAAAACGTGGTTTTCTGACAAATTTTGAAGAAATAAAACTCTCCTGTGGGTACTCTTTTGAGGCTACACGTTTAGACGTACATGCCACACCAAATCTTTTCGAGTTCCAACGTGTTGTTTAGGACATACAAGCTAATTTTGCAAGATGCGTTATTTCTCTCATAAAGTGTTTCCAATACATATGTATTAGTCTTTACTCTGCAACACTGTATTTCCTTTAATGTGGTATCCTTACATATTCTTTTGAGAGAAAACTCTACTGTGAGTTCTCTTTTGAGGCTACACGCAGGGAAAACTCTCCTGTGCCTTCTCTTTTGAGGCTCCATCCTTACACATACACGCAACACCAAAGCTTTTCGAGTTACAACATGTTGTTTAGGAAAAAGGAGATGATTTTGCACGATGCGGGATTAGCTTAAAACGTGGTTTTCTGAAAAATTTTGACGAAAGAAAATTCTCCTGTGTGTTCTCTTTTGAGGCTACATATTTAGACGTACATGCCACACCAAATCTTTTCGAATTACAACGTGTTGTTTAGGAGATACAAGCTAATTTTGTACAATGCGTTAATTCTTCTTGTAAAGTGTTTCAGATATGTACGTATTTGTCTTTACTCTGCAACACTGTATTTCCTTAAAACGTGGTTTTCTTACATATTCTTTCGAGAGAAAACTATCCTGTGTGTTCCCTTTTGAGGCTACACACTTAGACATACAGGTAACACCAAAGCTTTTCGAGTTACAATGTGTTGTTTATGAAAAACAAGATAATTTCGCACGATGCGGGATTTCCTTAAAACGTGGTTTTCTGACAAATTTTGACGAAAGAAAATTCTCCTGTGTGTTCTCTTTTGAGGCTACATATTTAGACGTACATGCCACACCAAATCTTTTCGAATTACAACGTGTTGTTTAGGAGATACAAGCTAATTTTGTACAATGCGTTAATTCTTCTTGTAAAGTGTTTCCGATATGTACGTATTTGTCTTTACTATGCAACACTGTATTTCCTTAAAACGTGGTTTTCTTACATATTCTTTCGAGAGAAAACTATCCTGTGCGTTCCCTTTTGAGGCTACACACTTAGACATACAGGTAACACCAAAGCTTTTCGAGTTACAATGTGTTGTTTATGAAAAACAAGATAATTTCGCACGATGCGGGATTTCCTTAAAACGTGGTTTTCCGACAAATTTTGACGAAAGAAAATTCTCCTGTGGGTTCTCTTTTGAGGTTTCACGTTTAGACGTGCACACCACACCAAATCCTTTCGAGTTACCACGTGTTGTTTAGGAGATACAAGCTAATTTTATACGATGCGTTATTTCTTCTCATAAAGTGTTTCCAATACGTACATATTTGTCTTTACTCTGCAACACTGTATTTCCTTATAACGTGGTATTCTTACATATTCTGTCGAGAGAAAACTATCCTGTGCGTTCCCTTTTGAGGCTACACACTTAGACATACAGGCAACACCAAAACTTTTCGAGTTACAACGTGTTGTTTATGAAAAACAAGATAATTTCGCACGATGCGGGATTTCCGTAAAAAGTGGTGTTCTGACAAATTTTGACGAAAGAAAATTCTCCTGTTGGTTCTCTTTTGAGGCTACACGTTTAGACGTGCACGCCACACCAAATCTTTTCGAGTTACCACGTGTTGTTTAGGAGATACAAGCTAATTTTTTACGAAGGGTTATTTCTTCTCGTAAAGTGTTTCCAAAAAGTATGTATTTGTCTTTACTCTGCAACACTGTATTTCCTTATAACGTTGTATTCTTACATGTTCTTTCGAGAGAAAAATCTCCTGTGCGTTCTCTTAAGTGGCTACACGCATAGACATACACGCAATACCAAAGCTTTGCGAGTTACAACGTGTTGTTTAGGAAAAACAAGATAATTTTCACGATGCGGGATATCCTTAAAACGTGGTTTTCTGACAAATTTTAACGAAAGAAAGTTCTCCTGTGCGTTGTCTTTTGAGGCTACAGGTTTAGACGTACACGTCACACCAAATCTTTTCGAGTTACAACGTGTTGTTTAGGAGATACAAGCTAATTTTTTACGATGCGTTATTTCTTCTCGTAAAATGTGTCCAATACGTACTTATTTGTCTTTACTCTGCAACACTGTATTTCCTTATAACGTGGTATTCTTACATATTCTTTCGAGAGAAAACTCTCCTGTGCGTTCTCTTTTGAGGCTACACGCTTAGACATACACGCACCACCAAAGCTTTCCGAGTTACAACGTGTTGTTTAGGAAAAACAAGATAATTTCCACGATGCGGGATTTCCATAAAACGTGGTTTTCTGACAAATTTTGACGAAAGAAAATTATCCTGTGAGTTCTCTTTTGAGGCTACACGTTTAGACGTACACGCCACACCAAATCTTTTCGAGTTACATCGTGTTGTTTAGGAGATACAAGCTAATTTTGTACGATGCGTTATTACTTCTCGTAAAGTGTTTCCAATACCTACGTATTTGTCTTTACTCTGCAACACTGTATTTCCTTATAACGTGGTATTCTTATATATTCTTTCGAGAGAAATCTCTCCTGTGCATTCTCTTTTGAGGCCACACGTTTAGACATACACGCAACACCAAAGCTTTTCGAGTTACGAAGTGTTGTGCAGGAAAAACAAGATAATTTCGCACAATGCGGGATTTCCTTAATACGTGGATTCTGACAAATTTTGACGAAAGAAAATTCTCCTGTGTGTTCTCTTTTGAGGCTACATATTTAGACGTACACGCCACATCAAATCTTTTCGAATTACAATGTATTGTTTAGGAGATACAAGCTAATTTTGTACAATGCGTTAATTCTTCTCGTAAAGTGTTTCCAATACGTACATATTTGTCTTTACTCTGCAATACTGTATTTCTTAAAACGTGGTTTTCTTACATATTATTTCAAGAGAAAACTATCCTGTGCATTCCCTTTTGAGGCTACACACTTAGACATACAGGCAACAACAAAGCTTTTCGAGTTACAACCTGTTGTTTATGAAAAACAAGATAATTTCGCACGATGCGGGATTTCCTTAAAACGTGGTTTTCTGACAAATTTTGACGAAAGAAAATTCTCCTGTGGGTTCCCTTTTGAGGCTTCACGTTTAGACGTGCACGCCACACCAAATCCTTTCGAGTTACCACATGTTGTGTAGGAGATACAAGCTAATTTTGTACGCTGCGTTATTTCTTCTCATAAAGTGTTTCCAATACGTACGTATTTGTCTTTATTCTGCAACACTGTATTTCCTTATAACGTGGTATTCTTACATATTCTGTCGAGAGAAAACTATCCTGTGCGTTCCCTTTTGAGGCTACACACTTAGACATACAGGCAACACCAAAACCTTTCAAGTTACAACGTGTTGTTTATGAAAAACAAGATAAGTTCGCACGATGCGGGATTTCCTTAAAACGTGGTGTTCTGACAAATTTTGACGAAAGAAAATTCTCCTGTTGGTTCTCTTTTGAGGCTACACGTTTAGACGTGCACGCCACACCAAATCTTTTCGAGTTACCACGTGTTGTTTAGGAGATACAAGCTAATTTTTTACGATGCGTTATTTCTTCTCGTAAAGTGTTTCCAATAAGTACGTATTTGTCTTTACTCTGCAACACTGTATTTCCTTATAACGTTGTATTCTTACATGTTCTTTCGAGAGAAAAATCTCCTGTGCCTTCTCTTAAGTGGCTACACGCATAGACATACATGCAGCACCAAAGCTTTTCGAGTTACAACGTGTTGTTTAGGAAAAACAAGATAATTTTGCACGATGCGGGATATCCTTAAAACGTGGTTTTCTGACAAATTTTGACGAAAGAAAGTTCTCCTGTGGGTTCTCTTTTGAGGCTACAAGTTTAGACGTATGAGCCACACCAAATCTTTTCGAGTTACAACGTGTTGTTTACGAGATACAAGCAAATTTTTTACGATGCGTTATTTCTTCTCCTAAAGTGTTTCCAATATGTACTTATTTGTCTTTACTCTGCAACACTGTATTTCCTTATAACGTGGTATTCTTACATATTCTTTCGAGAGAAAACTCTCCTGTGCGTTCTCTTTTGAGGCTACACGCTTAGACAAACACTCAACACCAAAGCTTTTCGAGTTACACCTTGTTGTTTAGTAAAAACAAGATAATTTTGCACGATGTGAGATTTCCTTAAAACGTGTTTTCTGACAAATTTTGATGAAAGAAAATTCTCCTGTGAGTTCTCTTTTGAGGGTACATGTTTAGACGTACATGTCACACCAAATCTTTTCGAGTTACAACGTGTTGTTTAGGAGATACAAGCTAATTTTTTACGATGCGTTATTTCTTCTCATAAATTGTGTCCAATACTTACTTATTTGTCTTTACTCTGCAACACTGTATTTCCTTATAACGCGGTATTCTTACATATTCTTTCGAGAGAAAACTCTCCTGTGCGTTCTCTTTTGAGGCTACACGCTTAGACATACACGCAGCACCAAAGCTTTTCGAGTTACAACGTGTTGTTTAGGAAAAACAAGATAATTTCCACGATGCGGGATTTCCATAAAACGTGGTTTTCTGACAAATTTTGACGAAAGAAAATACTCCTGTAAGTTCACTTTTGAGGCTACACGTTTAGACGTACACGCCACACCAAATCTTTTCGAGTTACATCGTGTTGTTTAGGAGATACAAGCTAATTTTGTACGATGCGTTATTTCTTCTCGTAAAGTGTTGCCAATACGAATGTATTTGTCTTTACTCTGCAACACTGTATTTCCTTAAAACGTGGTATTCTTACATATTCTTTCGAGAAAAAACTCTCCTGTGCCTTCTCTCTTGAGGCTACACGCTTAGACATACAGGCAAAACCAAAGCTTTTCGAGTTACAACGTGTTGTTTAGGAAAAACAAGATAATTTCGCAAGATGCGGGATTTCCTTAAAACGTGGTTTTCTGAAAAATTTTGACCAAAGAAAATTCTCCTGTTGGTTCTCTTTTGAGGCTACACGTTTAGACGTACACGCCACACCAAATCCTTTTCAGTTACAACGTGTTGTTTAGGAGATACAGACTAATTTTGTACGATGCCTTATTTTTTCTCGTAAGGTGTTGCCAATACGTACATATTTGTCTTTACTCTGCAACTCTGTATTTCCTTAAAACGTGGTATTCTTACATATTCTTTCGAGAGAAAATTCTCCTGTGCCTTCTCTTTTGAGGCTACACGTTTAGACGTACACGACACACAAAATATTTCGAGTTACAACGTGTTGTTTAGGAGATAAAAGCTAATTTTGTACGATGTTTTATTTCTTCTCGTAAAGTGTTTCCTATACATAAGTATTTGTATTTACACTGCAACATTGTATTTCCTTATAATGTGGTATTCTTACATATTCTTTCGAGAGAAAACTCTCCTGTGCGTTCTCTTTTGAGGCTACACGCTTAGACATACACGCAGCACCAAAGCTTTTAGAGTTACAACGTGTTGTTTAGGAAAAACAAGATAATTTCCACGATGCGGGATTTCCATAAAACGTGGTTTTCTGACAAATATTGACGAACGAAAATACTCCTGTAAGTTCACTTTTGAGGCTACACGTTTAGACGTACACGCCACACCAAATCTTTTCGAGTTACATCGTGTTGTTTAGGAGATACAAGCTAATTCTGTACGATGCGTTATTTCTTCTTGTAAAGTGTTTCCAATACCTACGTATTTGTCTTTACTCTGCAACACTGTATTTCCTTATAACGTGGTATTCTTATATATTCTTTCGAGAGAAAACTCTCCTGTGCGTTATCTTTTGAGGCCACACGTGTAGACATACATGCAACACCAAAGCTTTCGATTTACAATGTGTTGTTTAGGAAAAAAAAGATAATTTCGCACAATGCGGGATTTCCTTAAAACGTGGTTTTCTGACAAATTTTGACGAAAGAAAATTCTCCTGTGGGTTCTCTTTTGAGGCTACACGTTTCAACTTACACGTCACACCAAATCCTTCAAGTTACAACGTGTTGTTTAGGAAATACAAGCTAATTTTGTACGATGTATTATTCCTTCTCGTAAAGTGTTTCCAATAAGTAAGTATCTCTCTTTACTCTGCAACACTGTATTTCCTTATAACGTGGTATTCTTACATATTCTTTCGAGAGAATACTCTACTGTGCATTCTGTTTTGAGGCTACATGCTTAGACATACACGCAACACCAAAGCTTTTTGAGTTACAACGTGTTGTTTAGGAAAAACAAGATAATTTCGCATGATGCAGGACTTCCTTAAAACGTGGTTTTCTGAAAAAATTTTGACCAAAGAAAATTCTCCTGTGGCTTCTCTTTTGAGGCTACGCATTTAGATGTAAACACAACACCAAATATTTTCGAGTTACAATGTGTTGTTTACACCAAAGCTTTTCGAGTTACAACATGTTGTTTAGGAAAAACAAGATAATTTCGCACGATGCGGGATTTCCTTAAAACGTGGTTTTCCGACATATTTTGACGAAAGAAAATTCTCCTGTGGGTTCTCTTTTGAGGCTACACGTTTCAACGTACACGCCACACAAAATCTTTTCGCGTTACACCGTGTTGTTTAGGAAATACAAGCTAATTTTGTATGATGTATTATTCCTTCTCGTAAAGTGTTTCCAATATGTATGTATCTGTCTTTACTGTGCAACACTGTATGTCCTTATAAGGTGGTATTCTTACATATTCTTTCAAGAGAATACTCTCCTGTGCGTTCTCTTTTGAGGCTACACGCTTAGACATACATGCAAAACCAAAGCTTTTCGAGTTACAACGTGTTGTTTAGGAAAAACAAGATAATTTCGCACGATGCGGGATTTCCAGAAAACGTGGTTTTCTGAAAAAATTTTGACCAACGAAAATTCTCCTGTGGGTTCTCTTTTGAGGCTACACCTTTAGATAAACACCACACCAAATCCTTTTGAGTTACAACGTGTTGTTTAGGAGATACAAGCTAATTTTTTACCATGTGTTATTTCTTCTCGTAAAGTGTTTCCAATACGTACATATTTGTCTTTACTCTGCAACACAGTTTTTCCATATAACATGGAATAACAAATAGTAAAAAATTAGCTTGTATCTCCTAAACAACACGTTATAACTCGAAAGGATTTGGTGTGGCTTGTACGTCTAAACGTGTACCCTCAAAAGAGAACCCACGTTTTAAGGAAATCCCGCATCGTGCGCAATTATCTTCTTTTTCCTAAACAACACGTTTTAACTCGAAAAGCTTTGGTGTTGCGTGTATGTCTAAGCGTGTAGCCTCAAAAGAGAACGCACAGGAGAGTTTTCTCTCGAAAGAGTATGTAAGAATACCACTTTATAAGGAAATACAGTGTCGCAGAGTAAAGGCAAATACATACGTATTGGAAACACTTTACGAGAAAAAATAACGCAACGTACAAAATTAGCTTGTATCTCCTAAACAACACGTTGTAACTCGAAAAGATTTGGTGTGGCCTGTACGTCTAAACGTGTAGCCTCAAAAGAGAACCCACAGGAGAATTTTCTTTCGTCAAAATTTTTCAGAAAACCACGTTTTAAGGAAATCCCGCTTTAAGGAAATCCTAAACAACACGTTGTAACTCGAAAAGCTTTGGTGTTGCTTGTATGTTTAAGCGTGTAGCCTCAAAAGAGAACGCACAGGAGAGTTTTTTCTCGATAGAATTTGTAAGGATACCACGTTATAAGGAAATACAGTGTTGCAGAATAAAGACAAATACGTATGTATTGGAAACGCATAAATCCCGCATCATGCGAAATTATCTTGTTCTTCCTAAACAACACGTTGTAACTCGAAAAGCGTTGGTGTTGCGTATATGTCTAAGCGTGTAGCCTCAAATGAGAACGCACAGGAGAGTTTTCTCTTGAAAGAATATGAAAGAATACCACGTTGTAGAATAAAGACATATACTTACTTATTGGAAAAAACTTTAGGAGAAGAAATAACGCATCGTACAAAATTAGCTTGTATCTCCTAAACAACACGTTGTAACTTAAAAAGATTTGGTGTGGCCTGTACGTCTAAACGTGTAGCCTCAAAAGAGAACCCATAGAGGAATTTTCCTTGGTCAAAATTTGTCAGAAAACTACTTATTAAGGAAATCCCGCATCGTGCGTAATTATCTTGTTTTTCCTAAACAACACGTTGTAACTCGAAAAGCTTTGGTGTTGCGTGTATGTCTAAGTGCGTAGCCTCAAAGGAGAATGCCCAGGAGAGTTTTCTCTCGAAAGAATATGTAAGAATACCACGTTATAAGGAAATACAGTGTTGCAGAGTATAGACAAATACATACTTATTGGAAACACTTTACGAGAAGAAATAAAGCATCATGCAAAATTAGCTTGTATCTCCTAAACAACACGTTGTAACTGGAAAAGATTTGGTGTGGTGTGTACGTCTAAACGTGTAGCCTCAAAAGAGAATCTACAGGAGAGTTTTCTTTGGTCAAAATTTGTCAAAAACCACGTTTTACGGAAATCCCGCATCGTGCGAAAATATCTTGTTTTTCCTAAACAACACATTGTAACTCGAAAAGCTTTGGTGTTGCGTGTATTTCTAAGCGTGTAGCCTCAAAAGAGAACGCACAGGAGAGTTTTCTCCCGAAAGAATATGTAAGAATACCACGTTATAAGGAAATATAGTGTTGCAGAGTAAAGACAAATACGTATGTATTGGAAACACTTAAACTTTACGAGAAGAAATAACACATAGTAAAAAATTAATTTGTATCTCCTAAACAACACGTTATAACTCGAAAGGATTTGGTGTGGCGTGTATGTCTAAACGTGTACCCTCAAAAAAGAACCCACAGGAGAATTTTCTTTCTTCAAAATTTGTCAGAAAACCACGTTTTAAGGAAATCCCGCATCATGCGAAATTATCTTGTTTTTCCTAAACAACACGTTGTAACTCGAAAAGCTTTGCTGTTGCGTGTATGTCTAGGCGTGTATGTCTAGGCGTGTAGCCTCCAAAGAGAACGCACAGGAGAGTTTACTGTCGAAAGAATATGTAAGAATACCACGTAATAAGGAAATACAGTGTTGCAGAGTAAAGGCAAATACATACATATTGGAAACACTTAAACTTTACGAGAAGAAATAAGGCATCATAAAAAAAATTAGCTTGTATCTCCTAAACAACACGTTGTAACTCAAAAAGATTTAGTGTGGTGTGTACGTCTAAACGTGTAGCCTTAATAGAGAACCCACAGGAGAATTTTCTTTCATCAAAATTTGTCAGAAAACCACGTTTTAAGGAAATCCCGCATCGTGGGAAATTATCTTGTTCTTCCTAAACAACACATTGTAACTCGAAAAGCTTTGGTGTTGCGTGTATGTCTAAGCGTGTAGCCTCAAATGAGAACGCACAGGAGAGTTTTCTCTCGAAAGAATATGTAAGAATACCGCGTTATAAGGAAATACAGTGTTGCAGAGTAAAGACATATTTTTACTTATTAGAAAAACTTTCCGAGAAGAAATAACCTATCGTACAAAATTAGCTTGTATCTCCTAAACAACACGTTGTACCTTAAAAAGATTAGGTGTGGCCTGTACGTCTAAACGTGTAGCCTCAAAAGAGAACCCATAGGAGAATTTTCCTTGGTCAAAATTTGTCAGAAAACCACTTATTAAGGAAATCCCGCATCGCGCGAAATTATATTGTTTTTCCTAATCAACACGTTGTAACGCGAAAAGCTTTGGTGTTGCCTGTATGTCTAAGCGTGTAGCCTCAAAGGGGAACACACAGGAGAGTTTTCTCTCGAAAGAATATGTAAGAATACCACGTTATAAGGAAATACAGTGTTGCAGACTAAAGGCAAATATGTACGTATTGGAAACACGTTACGAGAAGAAATAACACATCGTAGAAAATTAGCTTGTATCTCCTAAACAACACGTTGTAACTCGAAAGGATTTGGTGTGGCGTGTACGTCTAAACGTGTAGCCTCAAAAGAGAACACACAGGACAATTTTCTTTCGTCAAAAATTTTCAGAAACCACGTTTTAAGGAAATCCCGCATCGTGCGAAATTATGTTGTTTTTCCTAAACAACACATTGTAACTCGAAAAGCTTTGGTGTTGCGTGTATGTCTAAGCGTGTAGCCTCAAAAGAGAACGCACAGGAGAGTTTTTTCTCGATAGAATTTGTAAGGATACCACGTTATAAGGAAATACAGTGTTGCAGAGTAAAGACAAATACGTATGTATTGGAAACCCATAAACTTTACGAGATGAAATAAAGCATCGTAAAAAATTAGCTTGTATCTCCTAAACAACACGTTGTAACTCGAAAAGATTTGGTGTGGTGTGTACGTCTAAACGTGTAGCCTCAAAAGAGAACACATAGGACAATTTTCTTTCATCCAATTTTGTCAGAAAACCACGTTTTAAGGAAATCACGCATCGTGAGAAATTATCTAGATCTTCCTAAACAACACGTTTTAACTCGAAAAGCTTTGGTGTTGGGTGTATGTCTAAGCATGTAGCCCCAAAAGAGAAGGCAGAGGAGAGTTTTTTCTCGAAAGAATATGTAAGAATGACACGTTATAAGGAAATACAGTGTTGCAGAGTAAAGACAAATACTTATTTATTGGAAAAACTTTACAAGAAGAAATAACGCATCGTACAAAATTAGCTTGTATCGCCTAAACAACACGTTGTAACTTAAAAAAAGATTTGGAGTGGCCTGTACGTCTAAACGTGTAGTCTCAAAAGAGAACCCATAGGAGAATTTTCTTTGGTCAAAATATGTCAGAAAACCACGTATTAAGGAAATCCCTCATTGTGCGAAATTATCTGGTTTTTCCTAAACAACACATTGTAACGCGAAAAGCTTTGGTGTTGCGTGTATGTCTAAGCGTGTAGCCTCAAAAAAGGATGCACAGGAGAGTTTTTTCTCGAAAGAATATGTAAGAATACCACGTTATAAGGAAATACAGTGTTGCAGACTAAAGCCAAATACGTACGTATTGGAAACACTTTACTAGAAGAAATAACGCATCGTACAAAATTAGCTTGTATCTCCTAAACAACACGTTGTAACTCGAAAAGATTTGGTGTGGCGTGTACGTCTAAACGTGTAGCCTCAAAAGAGAACCCACAGGAGAATTTTCTTTCGTCAAAATTTTTCAGAAACCACGTTTTAAGTAAATCCCGCATCGTGCGAAATTATCTTGTTTTTCCTAAACAACACGTTGTAACTCGAAAGCTTTGGTGTTGCGTGTATGTCTAAGCGTGTAGCCTCAAAAGGGAATGCACAGGAGAGTTTTTTCTCGATAGAATTTGTAAGGATACCACGTTATAAGGAAATACAGTGTTGCAGAATAAAGACAAATACGTATGTATTGGAAACCCATAAACTTTACGAGATGAAATAAATCATCGTACAAAATGAGCTTGTATCTCCTACACAACACGTTGTAACTCGAAAAGATTTGTTGTGGCGTGTACGTCTAAACATGTAGCCTCAAAAGAGAACCCACAGGAGAATTTTCTTTCATCAAAATTTGTCAGAAATCCACGTTTTAAGGAAATCCCGCATTGTGCGCAATTATCTTGTTTTTCATAAACAAAACATTGTAACTCTAAAAGCTTTGGTGTTGGGTGTATGTGCAAGTGTGTGGCCTCAAAAGAGAATGCACAGGAGAGTTTTCTCTCGAAAGAATATGTAAGAATACCACGTTATAAGGAAATACATTGCTGCAGAGTAGAGGCAAATACATACGTATTGGAAACATATTATGAGAAGAAATAATGCATGGTACAAAATTAGCTTGTATCTCCTAAACAACACGTGGTAACTCAAAAATATTTGGTGTGGCGTGTACGTCTAAATGTGTAGCCTCAAAAGAGAACCCACAGGAGAATTTTCTTACGTCAAAATTTGTCAGAAAACCACATTTAAAGGAAATCCCGCATCGTGTGAAATTATCTTGTTTTTCCTAATCAACACGTTGTAACTCGAAAAGCTTTGGTGTTGTGTGTATGTCTAAGCGTGTAGCCTCCAAAGAGAACGCACAGGATAGTTTTCTCTCGAAAGAATATGTAAGATACCATGTTATAAGGAAATACAGTTTTGCAGAGTAAAGACAAATACTTATTTATTGGAAAAACTTTACGAGATGAAATAACGCATCATAAAAAATTAGCTTGTATCTCCTAAACAACACGTTGTAACTCAAAAAGATTTGGTTTGGCATGTACGTCTAAACGTGTAGCCTCAAAAGAGAACCCACAGGAGAATTTTCTTTCGCCAAATTTGTCAGAAAACCATGTTTTATGGAAATCCCGCATCATGTTAAATTATCTTGTTTTTCCTAAACAACACGTTGTACCTCGAAAAGCTTTGGTGTTGTGTGAATGTCTAAGCGTGTAGCCTCAAAAGAGAATGCACAGAAGAGTTTTCTCTCGAAAGAACATGTAAGAATACCACATTATAAGGAAATACAGTTTTGCAGAGTAAAGACAAATACGTATGTATTTGAAACACTTTATGAGAAGAAATAACGCATCGTAAAAAATTAGTTTGTATCTCCTAAACAACACGTTGTAACTCGAAAAGATTTGGTGTGGCATGTACGTCTAAATGTGTAGCCTCAAAAGAGAACCCACAGGAGAATTTTCTTTCGTCAAAATTTGTCAGAAAACCATTTATTAAGGAAATCCCGCATCGTGCGAAACTATCTTGTTTTTCCTAAACAACACGTTGTAACTCAAAAAGATTTGGTGTGGTGTGTACCTCTAAACGTGTAGCCTTAATAGAGAACCCACAGGAGAATTTTCTTTCATCAAAATTTGTCAGAAAACCACGTTTTAAGGAAATCCCGCATCGTGGGAAATTATCTTGTTCTTCCTAAACAACACATTGTAACTCGAAAAGCTTTGGTGTTGCGTGTATGTCTAAGCGTGTAGCCTCAAATGAGAACGCACAGGAGAGTTTTCTCTCGAAAGAATATGTAAGAATACCACGTTATAAGGAAATACAGTGTTGCAGAGTAAAGACATATTTTTACTTATTAGAAAAACTTTCCGAGAAGAAATAACCTATCGTACAAAATTAGCTTGTATCTCCTAAACAACACGTTGTACCTTAAAAAGATTAGGTGTGGCCTGTACGTCTAAACGTGTAGCCTCAAAAGAGAACCCATAGGAGAATTTTCCTTGGTCAAAATTTGTCAGAAAACCACTTATTAAGGAAATCCCGCATCGTGCGAAACTATCTTGTTTTTCCTAAACAACACATTGTAACTCGAAAATCTTTGGTGTTGCGTGTATGTCTAAGCATGTAGCCTCAAAAGAGAAAGCACCGGAGAGCTTTCTCTCGAACGAGTATGTAAGAATACCACGTTATAAGGAAATACATTGTGACAAATTAAAAATAAATTAGTTCCTTTTGGAAACACTTAAACTTTACAAGAAGATATAAAGCATCGTAAAAAATTAGCTTGTATCTCCTAAACAACACGTTGTAACTCGAAAACATTTGGTGTGGCGTGTACGTCTAAACGTTTAGCCTCAAATGAAAACCCACAGGAGAATTTTCTTTGCTCAAAATTTGTCAGAAAACCACGTTTTAAGGAATTCCCGCATCGTGCGAAATTATCTTGTTTCTCCTAAACAACACGTTCTAACTCGAAATGCTTTGGTGTTGCGTGTATGTCTAAGCGTGTAGCCTCAAAAGAGAATGCACAGGAGAGTTTTCTCTCGAAAGAATATGTACGAATACCATGTTATAAGGAAATACAGTGTTGTAGAGTAAAGACAAATATGTAAGTATTGGAAACACTTTAGGAGAAGAAATAATGCATCGTACAAAATTAGCTTGTATCTCCTAAACAACACGTTGTAACTCGAAAAGATTTGGTGTGGCGTGTACGTCTAAACATGTAGCCTCAAAAGAGAACCCACAGGAGAATTTTCTTTCGTCAAAATTTGTCAGAAAACCACGTTTTAAGGAAATCCCGCATTGTGCGCAATTATCTTGTTTTTCATAAACAAAACATTGTAACTCGAAAAGCTTTGGTGTTGGGTGTATGTGTAAGCGTGTAGCCTCAAAAGAGAATGCACAGGAGAGCTTTCTCTCGAAAGAATATGTAAGAATACCACGTTATAAGGTAATATATTGCTGCAGAGTAAAGACAAATACATACGTATTGAAAACATATTATGAGAAAAAATAACGCATGGTACAAAATTAGCTTGTATCTCCTAAACAACACGTGGTAACTCAAAAAGATTTGGTGTGGCGTGTACGTCTAAATGTGTAGCCTCAAATGAGAACCCACAGGAGAATTTTCTTACGTCAAAATTTGTCAGAAAACCACATTTTAAGGAAATCCCGCATCGTGAGAAATTATCCTGTTTTTCCTAATCAACACGTTGTAACTCGAAAAGCTTTGTTGTTGCATGTATGTCTAAGCGTGTAGCCTCCAAAGAGAACGCACAGGGTAGTTTTCTCTCGAAAGAATATGTAGGAATACCACGATATAAGGAAATACAGTGTTGCAGAGTATAGACAAATATGTACTTATTGGAAACACTTTACGAGAAGAAATAACGCATCATAAAAAATTAGCTTGTATCTCCTAAACAACACGTTGTATCTCGAAAAGATTTGGTGTGGCGTGTACGTCTAAACGTGTAGCCTCAAAAGAGAACACACAGGAGAATTTTCTTTCGTCAAAATTTGTCAGAAAACCACGTTTTAAGGAAATCCCGCATCGTGAGAAATTATCTTGTTCTTCCTAAACAACACGTTGTAACTCGAAAAGGTTTGGTGTTGCGTGTATGTCTAAGCGTGTAGCCTCAAAAGAGAACGCACAGGAGAGTTTTCTCCCGAAAGAATATGTAGGAATACCACGTTATAAGGAAATACAGTGTTGCAGAGTAAAGACAAATAAATACTTATTGGAAACACTTAAACTTTACGAGAAGAAATAAAACATAGTAAAAAATTAGCTTGTATATCCTAAACAACACGTTATAACTCGAAAGGATTTGGTGTTGCGTGTATGTCTAAGCATGTAGCCTCAAAAGAGAATGCACAGGAGAGTTTTCTCTCGAAAGAATATGTAAGAATACCACGCTATAAGGAAACATATTGCTGCAGAGTAAAGACAAATACATACGTTTTGGAAACACATTATGAGAAGAAATAACGCATGGTACAAAATTAGCTTGTATCTCCCAAACAACACGTGGTTACTCAAAAAGATTTGGTGTGGCTTGTACATCTAAACGTGTAGCCTCAAAAGAGAACCCACAGGAGAATTTTCTTACGTCAAAATTTGTCAGAAAACCACGTTTTAAGGAAATCCCGCATCGTGCGAAATTATCTTGTTTTTCCTAATCAACACGTTGTAACTCGAAAAGCTTTGCTGGTGCGCGTATGTCTAAGCGTGTAGCCTCCAAAGAGAACGCACAGGATAATTTTCTCTCGAAAGAATATGTAAGAATACCACGTTATAAGGAAATACAGTGTTGCAGAGTATAGACAAATATGTACTTATTGGAAACACTTTAGGAGAAGAAATAACGCATCATGTAAAATTAGCTTGTATCTCCTAAACAACACGTTGTAACTCGACAAGATTTGGTGTGGCGTGTATGTCTAAACGTGTAGCCTCAAAAGAGAATCCACAGGAGAGTTTTCTTTCATCAAAATTTGTCAGAAAACCACGTTTTAAGGAAATACCGCATCGTGCGAAATTATCTTGTTTATCCTAAACAACATGTTGTAACTCGAAAAGCTTTGGTGGTGCGTGTATGTCTAAGCGTGTAGCCTCAAAAGAGAACGCACAGGAGAGTTTTCTCTCGAAAGAATATGTAAGAATACCACGTTATAAGGAAATACAGTGTTGCAGAGTAAAGACAAATACATACTTATTGGAAACACTTAAGCTTTACGAGAAGAAATAACACATAGTACAAAATTAGCTTCTATATCCTAAACAACACGTTATAACTCGAAAGGATTTGGTGTGCCGTGTACGTCTAAACGTGTAGCCTCAAAAGAGAACCCACAGGAGAATTTACTTTCGTCAAAATTTGTCAGAAAACCACGTTTTAAGGAAATCCCGCATCATGCGAAATTATCTTGTTTTTCCTAAACAACACGTTGTAACTCGAAAAGCTTTGGTGTTGGGTGAATGTCTAAGCGTGTAGCCTCCAAAGAGAACGCACAGGAGAGTTTTCTCTCGAAAGAATATGTAAGAATATCACGTTATAAGGAAATACAGTGTGGCAGAGTAGAGGCAAGTACATATGTATTGGAAACACTTAAAATTTACGAGAAGAAATAATTCATCGTAAAAAAATTAGCTTGTATCTCCTAAACAACAAGTTGTAACTCAAAAAGATTTGGTGTGGCGTGTACGTCTAAAAGTGTAGCCTCAAAAGAGAACGCACAGGGGAGTTTTCTCCCGAAAGAATATGTAGGAATACCACGTTATAAGGAAATACAGTGTTGCAGAGTAAAGACAAATACATACTTATTGGAAACAGTTAAGCTTTAAGAGAAGAAATAACACATAGTACAAAATTAGCTTGTATATCCTAAACAACAGGTTATAACTCGATAGGATTTGGTGTGGCGTGTACATCTAAACGTGTAGCCTCAAAAGAGAACGCACAGGAGAATTTTCTTTCGTCAACACTTTTCAGAAAACCACGTTTTAAGGGAATCCCGCATCATGTGAAATTATCTTGTTTTTCCTAAACAACACGTTGTAACTCGAAAAGCTTTGGTGTTGCATGAATGTCTAAGCGTGTAGCCTCCAAAGAGAACGCACAGGAGAGTTTTCTCTCGAAAGAATATGTAAGAATACCACGTTATAAAGAAATACAGTGTGGCAGAGTAAAGAAAATACGTATGTAATGGGAGCACTTTATGAAAGAAATAACGCATCTTGCAAAACTAGCTTGTATGTCCTAAACAACACGTTGTAACTCGAAAAGATTTGGTGTGGCGTGTACGTCTAAAAGTGTAGCCTCAAAAGAGAACCCACAGGAGAGTTTTCTTTCGTCAAAATTTGTTAGAAAACCACGTTTTAAGGAAATCCCTCATCGTGCGAAATTATCTTGTTTTTCCTAATCAACACGTTGTAACTCAAAAATCTTTGGTGGTGCATGTATTTCTAAGCGTGTAGCCTCCAAAGAGAATGCACAGGATGGTTTTCTCTCGAAAGAATATGTAAGAATACCACGTTATAAGGAAATACAGTGTTCCAGATTTTAGACAAATATGTACTTATTGGAAACACTTTAGGAGAAGAAATAACGCATCATGCAAAATTAGCTTGTATCTCCTAAACAACACTTTGTAACTCGACAAGATTTGGTGTGGCGTGTATGTCTAAACGTGTAGCCTCAAAAGAGAACCCACAGGAGAGTTTTCTTTCGTCAAAATTTGTCAGAAAACCACGTTTTAAGGAAATACCGCATCGTGCGAAATTATCTTGTTATTCCTAAACAACATGTAACTCGAAAAGCTTTGGTGGTGCGTGTATGTCTAAGCGTGTAGCCTCAAAAGAGAACGCACAGGAGAGTTTTCTTCCGAAAGTATATGTAGGAATACCACGTTATAAGGAAATACAGTGTTGCAGAGTAAAGACAAATGCATACTTATTGGAAACACTTAAGCTTTACGAGAAGAAATAACACATAGTAAAAATTAGTTTGTATACCCTAAACAACACGTTATAACTCGAAAGGATTTGGTGTGGCGTGTACGTCTAAACGTGTAGCCTCAAAAGAGAACCCACAGGAGAATTTTCTTTCATCAAAATTTGTCAGAAAACCACGTTTTAAGGAAATCCCGCATCATGCGAAATTATCTTGTTTTTCCTAAACAACACGTTGTAACTCGAAAAGCTTTGGTGTTGCGTATATGTCTAAGCGTGTAGCCTCCAAAGAGAACGCACAGGAGAGTTTACTCTCGAAAGAATATGTAAGAATACCACGTTATAAGGAAATACAGTGTTGCAGAGTAGAGGCAAATATATACATATTGGAACACTTAAACTTTACGAGAAGAAATAATTCATCGTTAAAAAATTAGCTTGTATCTCCTAAACAACAAGTTGTAACTCAAAAAGATTTGGTGTGGCGTGTACGTCTAAACGTGTAGCCTCAAAAGAGAACGCACGGGAGAGTTTTCTCCCGAAAGAAAAGTAGGAATACTAAGTTATAAGGAAATACAGTGTTGCAGAGTAAAGACAAATACATACATATTGGAAACACTTAAGCTTTACGAGAAGAAATAACACATAGTACAAAATTAGCTTGTATATCCTAAACAACACGTTAGAACTCAAAAGGATTTGGTGTGGCGTGTACGTCTAAATGTGAATCCTCAAAAGAGAACCCACAGGAGAATTTTCTTTCGTCAAATTTGTCAGAAAACCACGTTTTAAGGAAATCCCGCATCATGCGAAATTATCTTGTTTTTCCTAAACAACACGTTGTACCTCGAAAAGCTTTCGTGTTGCGTGAATGTCTAAGTGTGTAGCCTCCAAAAAGAACGCACAGGAGAGTTTTCTCTCGAAAGAATATGTAAGAATACCACGTTATAAGGAAATACAGTGTTGCAGAGTAGAGGCAAATACATACGTATTGGAAACACTTAAACTTTACGAGAAGAAATAATTCATTGTAAAAAAATTAGCTTGTATCTCCTAAACAACGAGTTGCAACTCAAAAAGATTTGGTGTGGCGTGTACGTCTAAACGTTTAGCCTCAAAAGAGAACCCACAGGAGAATTTTCTTTCGTCAAAATTTGTCAGAAAACCATGTTTTAAGGAAATCCCGCATCGTGAGAAATTATCTTGTTCTTCCTAAACAACACGTTGTAACTCGAAAAGCTTTGCTGTTGCGTGTATGTCTCAGCGTGTAGCCTCAAATGAGAACGCACAGGAGAGTTTTCTCTCGAAAAAATATGTAAGAATACCACGTTATAAAGAAATACAGTGTTGCAGAGTAAAGACAAATACTTATTGGAAAAACTTTATGAGAAGAAATAACGCATCGTACAAAATTAGCTTGTATCTCCTAAACAACACATTGTAACTCGAAAAGATTTGGTGTGGCGTGTACGTCTAAACGTGAAGCCTCAAAAGAGAACCCACAGGAGAATTTTTGTTCGTAAAATTTGTCAGAAATCCATGTTTTAAGGAAATCACTCATCGTGCGAAATTATCTTGTTTTTCCTAAACAACACGTTGTAACTAGAAAAGCTTTGATGTTGCGTGTATGTCTAAGCGTGTAGCCTCAAAAGAGAATGCACAGGAGAGTTTTCTCTCGAAAGAACATGTAAGAATACCACATTATAAGGAAATACAGTTTTGCAGAGTAAAGACAAATACATATGTATTTGAAACACTCTATGAGAAGAAATAAAGCATCGTAAAAAATTAGTTTGTATCTCCTAAACAACACGTTGTAACTCGAAAAGATTTGGTGTGGCATGTACGTCTAAACGTGTAGCCTCCAAAGAGAACCCACAGGAGAATTTTCTTTCGTCAAAATTTGTCAGAAAACCACTTATTAAGGAAATCCCGCATCATGCGAAACTATCTTGTTTTTCCTAAACAACACATTGTAACTCGAAAATCTTTGGTGTTGCGTGTATGTCTAAGCATGTAGCCTCAAAAGAGAACGCACAGGAGAGATTTCTCTCGATCGAGTATGTAAGAATACCACGTTATAAGGAAATACATTGTGGCAAATTAAAGATAAATACATTCCTTTTGGAAACACTTAAACTTTACAAGAAGATATAAAGCATCGTAAAAAATTAGCTTGTATCTCCTAAAGAACACGTTGTAACTCGAAAACATTTGGTGTGGCGTGTACGTCTAAACGTTTAGCCTCAAATGAAAACGCACAGGAGAATTTTATTTCCTCAAAATTTGTCAGAAAACCACGTTTTAAGGAATTCCCGCATCATGAGAAATTATCTTGTTTTTCCTAAACAACACGTTCTAACTCGAAATGCTTTGGTGTTGCGTGTATGTCTAAGCGTGTAGCCTCCAAAGAGAATGCACAGGATAGTTTTCTCTCCAAAGAATATGTAAGAATACCACGTTATAAGGAAATACAGTGTTGCAGAATTTAGACAAATATGTACTTATTGGAAACACTTTAGGAGAAGAAATAACGCATCATGCAAAATTATCTTGTATCTCCTAAACAACACGTTGTAACTCGACAAGATTTGGTGTGGCGTGTATGTCTAAACGTGTAGCCTCAAAAGAGAACCCACAGGAGAATTTTCTTTCATCAAAATTTGTCAGAAAACCACGTTTTAAGGAAATCCCGCATCATGCGAAATTATCTTGTTTTTCCTAAAAAACACGTTGTAACTCGAAAAGCTTTGGTGTTGCGTATATGTCTAAGCGTGTAGCCTCCAAAGAGAACGCACAGGAGAGTTTTCTCTCGAAAGAATATGTAAGAATACCACGTTATAAGGAAATACAGTGTTGCAGCGTAGTGGCAAATATATACATATTGGAAACACTTAAACTTTACGAGAAGAAATAATTCATCGTTAAAAAATTAGCTTGTATCTCCTAAACAACAAGTTGTAACTCAAAAAGATTTGGTGTGGCGTGTACGTCTAAACGTGTAGCCTCAAAAGAGAACGCACGGGAGAGTTTTCTCCTGAAAGAAAAGTAGGAATACTACGTTATAAGGAAATACAGTGTTGCAGAGTAAAGACAAATACATACATATGGTAAACACTTAAGCTTTACGAGAAGAAATAACACATAGTACAAAATTAGCTTGTATATCCTAAACAACACGTTAGAACTCAAAAGGATTTGGTGTGGTGTGTACGTCTAAACGTGAATCCTCAAAAGAGAACCCACAGGAGAATTTTCTTTCGTCAAATTTGTCAGAAAACCACGTTTTAAGGAAATCCCGCATCATGCGAAATTATCTTGTTTTTCCTAAACAACACGTTGTACCTCGAAAAGCTTTCGTGTTGCGTGAATGTCTAAGTGTGTAGCCTCCAAAAAGAACGCACAGGAGAGTTTTCTCTCGAAAGAATATGTAAGAATACCACGTTATAAGGAAATACACTGTTGCAGAGTAGAGGCAAATGCATACGTATTGGAAACACTTAAACTTTACAAGAAGAAATAATTCATTGTAAAAAAATTAGCTTGTATCTCCTAAACAACAAGTTGCAACTCAAAAAGATTTGGTGTGGCGTGTACGTCTAAACGTTTAGCCTCAAAAGAGAACCCACAGGAGAATTTTCTTTCGTCAAAATTTGTCAAAAAACCACGTTTTATGGAAATCCCGCATCGTGAGAAATTATCTTGTTCTTCCTAAACAACACGTTGTAACTCGAAAAGCTTTGATGTTGCGTGTATGTCTAAGCGTGTAGCCTCAAAAGAGAACGCACAGGAGAGTTTTCTCTCGAAAGAACATGTAAGAATACCACATTATAAGGAAATACAGTTTTGCAGAGTAAAGACAAATACATATGTATTTGAAACACTCTATGAGAAGAAATAACGCATCGTAAAAAATTAGTTTGTATCTCCTAAACAACACGTTGTAACTCGAAAAGATTTCGTGTGGCATGTACGTCTAAACGTGTAGCCTCCAAAGAGAACCCACAGGAGAATTTTCTTTCGTCAAAATTTGTCAGAAAACCACTTATTAAGGAAATCCCGCATCATGCGAAACTATCTTGTTTTTCCTAAACAACACATTGTAACTCGAAAATCTTTGGTGTTGCGTGTATGTCTAAGCATGTAGCCTCAAAAGAGAACGCACAGGAAAGATTTCTCTCGAACGAGTATGTAAGAATACCACGTTATAAGGAAATTCATTGTGGCAAATTAAAGATAAATACATTCCTTTTGGAAACACTTAAACTTTACAAGAAGATATAAAGCATCGTAAAAAATTAGTTTGTATCTCCTAAAGAACACGTTGTAACTCGAAAACATTTGGTGTGGCGTGTACGTCTAAACGTTTAGCCTCAAATGAAAACCCACAGGAGAATTTTATTTCCCCAAAATTTGTCAGAAAACCACGTTTTAAGGAATTCCCGCATCGTGCGAAATTATCTTGTTTTTCCTAAACAACACGTTCTAACTCGAAATGCTTTGGTGTTGCGTGTATGTCTAAGCGTGTAGCCTCAAAAGAGAATGCACAGGAGAGTTTTCTCTCGAAAGAATATGTACGAATACCATGTTATAAGGAAATACAGTGTTGTAGAGTAAAGACAAATACGTACATATTGGAAACACTTTAGGAGAAGAAATAAGGCATCGTACAAAATTAGCTTGTATCTCCTAAACAACACGTTGTAACTCGAAAAGATTTGGTGTGGCGTATACGTCTAAACATGTAGCCTCAAAAGAGAACCCACAGGAGAATTTTCTTTCGTCAAAATTTGTCAGAAAACCACGTTTTAAGGAAATCCAGCATTGTGCGCAATTATCTTGTTTTTCATAAACAAAACATTGTAACTCGAAAAGCTTTGGTGTTGGGTGTATGTCTAAGCGTGTAGCCTCAAAAGAGAATGCACAGGAGAGTTTTCTCTCGAAAGAATATGTAAGAATACCACGTTAAAAGGAAATATATTGCTAAAGAGTAAAGACAAATACATACGTATTAGAAACATATTATGAGAAGAAATAATGCATGGTACAAAATTTGCTTGTATCTCCTAAACAACACGTTTTAACTCAAAAAGATTTGGTGTGGCGTGCACGTTTAAATGTGTAGCCTCAAAAGAGAACCCACAGGAGAATTTTCTTACGTCAAAATTTGTCAGAAAACCACTTTTTAAGGAAATCCCGCATCGTGGGAAATTATCTTGTTTTTCCTAATCAACACATTGTAACTCGAAAAGTTTTGGTGGTGCGTGTATGTCTAAGCATGTAGCCTCCAAAGAGAACGCAAGGGATAGTTTTCTCTCGAAAGAATATGTAAGAATACCACGTTATAAGGAAATACAGTGTTGCAGAGTGTACTTATTGGAAACACTTTACGAAAAGAAATAACACATCATGCAAACTTACCTTGTATCTCCTAAACAACACGTTGTAACTCGAAAAGATTTGGTGTGGCATGAACGACTAAACGTGTACCCTCAAAGGAGAACCCACAGGAGAGTTTTCTTTCATCAAAATTTGTCAGAAAACCACGTTTTAAGGAAATCCTGCATCCTGCGAAATTATCTTGTTTTTCCTAAACAACATGTTGTAACTCGAAAAGCTTTGGTGTTGCGTATATGTCTAAGCATGTAGCCTCAAAAGAGAACGCACAGGAGAGTTTTCTCCCGAAAGAATATGTAGGAATACCACGTTATAAGGAAATACAGTGTTGCAGAGTAAAGACAAATAAATACTTATTGGAAACACTTAAACTTTACGAGAAGAAATAAAACATAGATTAAAAATTCAGGAGACAGCAGGTGTTGGAGAGGGTGCGGAGAAAGAGGAACACTCCTCCACTGCTGGTGGGGTTGCAAATTGGTACAACCACTCTGGAAAGCAGTCTGGCGGTTCCTCCGAAAACTGGGCACCTCACTTCCAGAAGATCCTGCTGTACCACTCCTGGGCATATACCCAGAGGATTCCCCACCATGGAATAAGGATTCATGCTCTACTATGTTCATAGCAGCCCTATTTATAATTGCCAGATGCTGGAAAGAACCCAGGTATCCCTCAACAGAAGAGTGGATACAAAAAATGTGGTATATCTACACAATGGAGTACTATTCAGCCATTAGAAACAATGAATTCATGAAATTCTTAGGCAAATGGATCGAGCTAGAGAACATCATACTAAGTGAGGTAACCCAGACTCAAAAGGCGAATCATGGTATGCACTAACTAATAAGTGGTTATTAACCTAGAAAACTGGAATACCCAAAACATAATCCACACATCAAATGAGATACAAGAAGAAAGCAGGAGTGGTCCCTGCTTCTGGAAAGACTCAGTGAAACAGTATTTGGCAAAACCAGAACGGGGAACTGGGAAGGGGTGGGAGGGAGGACAGGGGAAGAGAAGGGGGCTTACGGGACTTTCGGGGAGTGGGGGGGGGCTAGAAAAGGGGAAATCATTTGAAATGTAAATAAATTATATCGAATAAAAAAAGAATGAAAAAAAAAGAAATAAAACAGTACAAAATTAGCTTGTATATCCTAAACAACACGTTATAACTCGAAAGGATTTGGTGTTGCGTGTATGTCTAAGCATGTAGCCTCAAAAGAGAATGCACAGGAGAGTTTTCTCTCAAAAGAATATGTAAGAATACCACGTTATAAGGAAACATATTGCTGCAGAGTAAAGACAAATACATACGTTTTGGAAACACATTATGAGAAGAAATAACGCATGGTACAAAATTAGCTTGCATCTCCGAAACAACACATGGTTACTCAAAAAGATTTGGTGTGGCTTGTACATCTAAACGTGTAGCCTCAAAAGAGAACCCACAGGAGAATTTTCTTTCGTCAAAATTTGTCAGAAAACCATGTTTAAGGAAATCCCGCATCATGCGAAATTATCTTGTTTTTCCTAAACAACATGTTGTAACTCGAAAAGCTTTGGTGTTGGGTGAATGTCTAAGCGTGTAGCCTCCAAAGAGAACGCACAGGAGAGTTTTCTCTCGAAAGAATATGTAAGAATATCACGTTATAAGGAAATACAGTGTGGCAGAGTATAGACAAATTTGTATTTATTGGAAACACTTTAGGAGAAGAAATAACGCATCATGTAAAATTAGCTTGTATCTCCTAAAAAACACGTTGCAACTCGACAAGATTTGGTGTGGAGTGTATGTCTAAAGGTGTAGCCTCAAAAGAGAACCCACAGGAGAGTTTTCTTTCGTCAAAATTTGTCAGAAAGCCACGCTTTAAGGAAATACCGCATCGTGCGAAACTATCTTGTTTTTCCTAAACAACATGTTGCAACTCGAAAAGCTTTGGTGGTGCGTGTATGTCTAAGCGTGTAGCCTCAAAAGAGAACGCACAGGAGAGTTTTCTTCTGAAAGAATATGTAGGAATACCACGTTATAAGGAAATACAGTGTTGCAGAGTAAAGACAAATACATACTTATTGGAAACACTTAAGCTTTACGAGAAGAAATAACACATAGTACAAAATTAGCTTGTATATCCTAAACAACACGTTATATCTCGAAAGGATTTGGTGTGGCGTGTACGTCTAAACGTGCAGCCTCAAAAGAGAACCCACAGGAGAATTTTCTTTCATCAAAATTTGTCAGAAAACCACGTTTTAAGGAAATCCCGCATCATGCGAAATTATCTTGTTTTTCCTAAACAACACGTTGTAACTCGAAAAGCTTTGGTGTTGCGTGAATGTCTAAGTGTGTAGCCTCCAAAGAGAACGCACAGGAGAGTTTTCTCTCGAAAGAATATGTAAGAATATCACGTTATAAGGAAATACAGTGTTGCAGAGTAGAGGCAAATACATACGTATTGGAAACACTTAAACTTTACGAGAAGAAATAATTCATCGTAAAAAAATTAGCTTGTATCTCCTAAACAACAAGTTGAACTCAAAAAGATTTGGTGTGGCGTGTACGTCTAAATGTGTAGCCTCAAAAGAGAACGCACAGGAGAGTTTTCTCTCGAAAGAATATGTAAGAATACAACGTTATAAGGAAATACAGTGTTGCAGAGTAGAGGCAAATACATACGTATTGTAAACATTTAAACTTTACGAGAAGAAATAATTCATTGCAAAAAAAATTAGCTTGTATCTCCTAAACAACAAGTTGCAACTCAAAGAGATTTGGTGTGGCGTGTACGTCTAAACGTTTAGCCTCAAAAGAGAACCGACAGGAGAATTTTCTTTCGTCAAAATTTGTCAGAAAACCACGTTTTAAGGAAATCCCGCATCGTGAGAAATTATCTTGTTCTTCCTAAACAACACGTAACTCGAAAAGCTTTGCTGTTGCGTGTATGTCTCAGCGTGTAGCCTCAAATGAGAACGCACAGGAGAGTTTTCTCTCGAAAAAATATGTAAGAGTACCATGTTATAAGGAAATACAGTGTTGCAGAGTAAAGACAAATACTTACTTATTGAAAAACTTTATGAGAAGAAAGAACGCATCGTACAAAATTAGCTTGTATCTCCTAAACAACACATTGTAATTCGAAAAGATTTGGTGTGGCGTGTACTTCTAAACGTGTAGCCTCAAAAGAGAACCCACAGGAGAATTTTTGTTCGTAAAATTTGTCAGAAATCCATGTTTTAAGGAAATCACTCATCGTGCGAAATTATCTTGTTTTTCCTAAACAACACGTTGTAACTCGAAAAGCTTTGATGTTGCGTGTATGTCTAAGCGTGTAGCCTCAAAAGAGAACGCACAGGAGAGTTTTCTCTCGAAAGAACATGTAAGAATACCACATTATAAGGAAATACAGTTTTGCAGAGTAAAGACAAATACGTATGTATTTGAAACACTCTATGAGAAGAAATAACGCATCGTAAAAAATTAGTTTGTATCTCCTAAACAACACGTTGTAACTCGAAAAGGTTTGGTATGGCATGTACGTCTAAACGTGTAGCCTCAAAAGAGAACCCTCAGGAGAATTTTCTTTCGTCAAAATTTGTCAGAAAACCACTTATTAAGGAAATCCCGCATCATGCGAAACTATCTTGTTTTTCCTAAACAACACATTGTAACTCGAAAATCTTTGGTGTTGCGTGTATGTCTAAGCATGTAGCCTCAAAAGAGAACACACAGGAGAGATTTCTCTCGAACGAGTATGTAAGAATACCACGTTATAAGGAAATACATTGTGGCAAATTAAAGATAAATACGTTCCTTTTGGAAACACTTAAACTTTACAGGAAGATATAAAGCATCGTAAAAAATTAGCTTGTATCTCCTAAAGAACACGTTGTAACTCGAAAACATTTGGTGTGGCGTGTACGTCTAAACGTTTAGCCTCAAATGAAAACCCACAGGCGAATTTTATTTCCTCAAAATTTGTCAGAAAACCACGTTTTAAGGAATTCCCGCATCGTGCGAAATTATCTTGTTTTTCCTAAACAACACGTTCTAACTCGAAATGCTTTGGTGTTGCGTGTATGTCTAAGCGTGTAGCCTCAAATGAGAATGCACAGGAGAGTTTTCTCTCGAAAGAATATGTACGAATACCATGTTATAAGGAAATACAGTGTTGTAGAGTAAAGACAAATACGTACGTATTGGAAACACTTTAGGAGAAGAAATAACGCATCGTACAAAATTAGCTTGTATCTCCTAAACAACACGTTGTAACTCAAAAAGATTTGGTGTGGCGTGTACGTCTAAACATGTAGCCTCAAAAGAGAACACACAGGAGAATTTTCTTTCGTCAAAATTTTTCAGAAAACCACGTTTTAAGGAAATCCCGCATTGTGCGCAATTATCTTGTTTTTCATAAACAAAACTTTGTAACTCGAAAAGCTTTGGTGTTGGGTGTATGTGTAAGCGTGTAGCCTCAAAAGAGAATGCACAGGAGAGTTTTCTCTCGAAAGAATATGTAAGAATACCACGTTATAAGGAAATATATTGCTGCAGAGTAAAGACAAATACATACGTATTGGAAACATATTATGAGAAGAAATAATGCATGGGACAAAATTTGCTTGTATCTCCTAAACAACACGTGGTAACTCAAAAAGATTTGGTGTGGCGTGCACGTCTAAATGTGTAGCCTCAAAAGAGAACCCACAGGAGAATTTTCTTACGTCAAAATTTGTCAGAAAACCACATTTTAAGGAAATCCCGCATCGTGCGAAATTATCCTGTTTTTCCTAATCAACACGTTGTAACTCGAAAAGCTTTGGTGGTGCGTGTATGTCTAAGCGTGTAGCCTCCAAAGAGAACGCACAGGATAGTTTTCTCTCGAAAGAATATGTAAGAATACTACGTTATAAGGAAATACAATGTTGCAGAGTATAGACAAATATGTACTTATTGGAAACACTTTACGAGAAGAAATAACGCATCATGCAAAATTAGCTTGTATCTCCTAAACAACACGTTGCAACTCGAAAAGATTTGTTGTGGCGTGTACGACTAAACGTGTAGCCTCAAAGGAGAACCCACAGGAGGGTTTTCTTTCGTCAAAATTTGTCAGAAAACCACGTTTTAAGGAAATCCTGCATCGTGCGAAATTATCTTGTTTTTCCTAAACAACATGTTGTAACTCGAAAAGCTTTGATGTTGCATATATGTCTAAATGTGTAGCCTCAAAAGAGAAGGCAGAGGAGAGTTTTCTCTCGAAAGAATATGTAAGAATACCATGTTATAACGAAATACAGTTTTGCAGAGTAAAGACAAATACGTACTTATTGGAAACACTTTACTAGAAGAAATAACGCATCGTACAAAATTAGCTTGTATCTCCAAAACTACACGTTGTAACTCGAAAAGAATTGTTGTGGCGTGTACGTCTTAACGTGTAGCATCAAAAGAGAACCCAAAGGAGAATTTTCTTTTGTCAAAATTTTTCAGAAAATCACGTTTTAAGGAAATCCCGCATCGTGCGAAATTATCTTGTTTTTCCTAAACAACACGTTGTAACTCGAAAAGCTTTGGTGTTGCGTGAATGTCTAAGCTTGTAGCCTCAAAAGAGAATGCACAGGAGAGTTTTCTCTCGAAAGAATATGTAAGAATACCACGTTATAAGGAAATACACTGTTGCAGAGTAAAGACAAATACATACGTATTGGAACCACTTTACGAAAAGAAATAACGCATCATACAAAATTAGCTTGTATCTCTTAAACAACACGTATTGTATTTCCTTATAACGTGGTATTCTTATATATTCTTTCGAGAGAAAACTCTCCTGTGCCTTCTCTTTTGAGGATCCACGCTTACCCATACACGCAACACCAAATCTTTTCGAGTTACAACATGTTGTTTAGGAAAAAGAAGATGATTTCGCACGATGCAGGATTTCCTTAAAACGAGGTTTTCTGTAAAATTTTGACGAAAGAAAATTCTCCTGTGGGTTCTCTTTTGAGGCTACACGTTTAGACGTACATGCCACACCAAATCTTTTCGAGTTACAACATGTTGTTTCGGAGATACAAGCATAATTTTGTAAGATGCGTTACTTCTTCTCGTAAAGTGTTTCCAATATGTAAGTACTTGTCTTTACTCTGCAACACTGTATTTCCTTATAACGTGGTATTCTTATATATTCTTTCAAGAGAAAACTATCCTGTGCGTTCCCTTTTTAGGCTACACACTTAGACATACAGGCAACACCAAAGCTTTTCGAGTTACAACGTGTTGTTTATGAAAAACAAGATAATTTCGCACGATGCGGGATTTCCTTAAAACGTACTTTTCTGAAACATTTTGACGAAAGAAAATTCTTCAGTGGGTTCTCTTTTGAGGCTACACGTTTAGACGTATACGCCACACCAAATTCTTTCGATTTACCACGTGTTGTTTAGGAGATACAAGCTAATTTTGTATGATTCGTTATTTCTTCTCGTAAAGTGTTTCCAATAAGTACGTATTTGTCTTTACTCTGCAACACTGTATTTCCTTATAACGTTGTATTCTTACATATTCTTTCAAGAGAAAACTCTCCTGTGCGTTCTCTTTAGAGGACATACGCTTAGACATACACGCAACGCCAAAGCTTTTCGAGTTACAATGTGTTGTTTAGGAAAAACAAGATAATTTCACAGGATGCGAGATTTCCATAAAACGTGGTTTTCTGAAAAATTTTGACGAAACAAAGTTCTCCTGTGGGTTCTCTTTTGAGACTACACGTGTAGAGGTACGAGTCACACCAAATCTTTTCGAGTTACAACTTGTTGTTTAGGAGATACAAGCTAATTTTTTCGTTGCATTATTTCTTCTCTTAAAGTGTTTCCAATAGTGTTTGTCTTTACTCTGCAACACAGTATTTCCTTATAACGTGGTATTCTTACATATTCTTTCGAGCGAAAACTCTCCTGTGTGCTCTCTTTTGAGGCTACACGCTTAGACATACACGCAACACCAAAGCTTTTCGAGTTACAACGTGTTGTTTAGGAAAAACAAGATAATTTCGTACGATGCGAGATTTCCTTAAAACTTGGTTTCTGACAAATTTTGATGAAAGAAGATTCTCCTGTGGGTTCTCGTTTGAGGCTACACTTTTAGACTTACACGTCACACCAAATCTTTTCCAGTTACAACGTGTTGTTTAGGAGATACAAGCTAATTTTGTATGATGCGTTATTTCTTCTCGTAAAGTGTTTCCAATATGTACTTATTTGTCTTTACTCTGCAAATTTGTATTTCCTTATAACGTGATATTCTTACATCTTCTTTCGAGAGAAAATTCTCCTGTGCCTTCTCTTTTGAGGCTACACGCTTACACATACACGCAACACAAAAGCTTTTCGAGTTACAACGTGTTGTTTAGGAAAAACAAGATAATTTCGTACGATGTGAGATTTCCTTAAAACGTGGTTTCTGACAAATTTTGATGAAAGAAGATTCTCCTGTCGGTTCTCGTTTGAGGCTACACTTTTAGACTTACAGGTCACACCAAATCTTTTCGAGTTACAACGTGTTGTTTAGGAGATACAAGCTAATTTTGGACGATGTGTTATTTCTTCTCGTAAAGTGTTTCCAATATGTACTTATTTGTCTTTACTCTGCAAAATTGTATTTCCTTATAACGTGATATTCTTACATATTCTTTCGAGAGAAAATTCTCCTGTGCCTTCTCTTTTGAGGCTACACGTTTACACATACACGCAACACCAAAGCTTTTCGAGTTACAACATGTTGTTTAGGAAAAAGAAGATGATTTCGCACGATGCGGCATTTCCTTAAAACGAGGTGTTCTGAAAAATTTTGAAGTAAGAAAATTCTCCTGTGGGTTCTCTTTTGAGGATACACATTTAGACGTACATGCCACACCAAATCCTTTCGAGTTACCACGTGTTGTTTAGGAGATACAAGCTAATTTTGTACGATGTGTTATTTCTTCTTGTAAAGTGTTTCCGATACGTACTTATTTGTCTTTACTCTGCAACACTGTATTTCCTTATAACGTGGTATTCTTACATATTATTTTGAGGGAAAACTCTCCTGTGCGTTCTCTTTTGAGGCTACACGCTTAGACAAACATGCAACGCCAAAGTTTTTCGAGTTACAATGTGTTGTTTAGGAAAAACAAGATAATTTGGCATGATGCGAGATTTCCATAAAACGTGGTTTTCTGACAAATTTTGACGAAAGAAAATTCTCCTGTGGGTTCTCTTTTGAGGCTACACGTTTAGATGTACACGCCACACCAAATCCTTTCGAGTTACCACGTGTTGTTTAGGAGATACAAGCTAATTTTGTATGATGCGTTATTTCTTCTCGTAAAGTGTTTCCAATATGTACGTATTTGTCTTTACTCTGCAACACTGTATTTCCTTATAACGTTGCATTCTTACATGTTCTTTCGAGAGAAAACTCTCCTGTGCATTCTCTTTAGAGGCTACATGCTCAGACATACACGCAACACCAAAGCTTTTCGAGTTACAACGTGTTGTTTAGGAAAAACAAGATAATTTTGCACGATACGGGATTTCCTTAAACGTGGTTTTCTGACAAATTTTGAAGAAAGAAAGTTCTCCTGTGGGTTCTCTTTTGAGGCTAAACGTGTAGACATACGAGCCACACGAAATATTTTTGAGTTACAACGTGTTGTTTAGGAGATACAAGCAAATATTGTACAATGCGTTATTTCTTCTCATATAGTGTTTCCAATACGTACTTATTTGTCTTTACTCTGCAACACTGTATTTCCTTATAACGTGGTATTCTTACATATTCTTTCGAGGGAAAACAATCCTGTGCATTCTCTTTTGAGGTTACACGCTTAGACAAACACGCAACGCCAAAGCTTTTGGAGTTACAACGTGTTGTTTAGGAAAAACAAGATAATTTCGCACGATACGAGATTTCCATTAAACGTGGTTTTCTGAAAAATTTTGACGAAACAAAGTTCTCCTGTGGGTTCTCTATTGAGGCTGCACGTGTAGAGGTACGAGCCACACCAAATCTTTTCGAGTTACTACGTGTTGTTTTGGAGATACAAGCTAATTTTCTAGGATGCGATATTTCTTCTCTTAAAGTGTTTCTAATACGTACGTAGTTGTCTTTACTCTGCAACACTGTATTTCCTTATAACGTGGTATTCTTACATATTCTTTCGAGAGAAACCTCTCCTGTGCGTTCTCCTTTGAGGCTACACGCGTAGACATCCACGCAACACCAAAGCTTTTCGAGTTACAACGTGTTGTTTAGGAAAAACACGATAATTTCGCATGATGCGAGACTTCCTTAAAACGTGGTTTCTGACAAATTTTGATGAAAGAAAATTCTCCTGTGGGTTCTCTTTTGAGGCTACACTTTTAGACGTACACGTCACAACAAATCTTTTTGAGTTACAACGTGTTGTTTAGGAGATACAAGATAATTTTGTAAGATGCGTTATTTCTTCTCGTAAAGTGTTTCCAATATGTACTTATTGGTCTTTACTCTGCAAAATTGTATTTCCTTATAATGTGGTATTCTTACATATTCTTTCGAGAGAATACTCTCCCGTGCCTTCTCTTTTGAGGCTCCACGCTTACACATACACGCAACACCATAGCTTTTCGAGTTACAACATGTTGTTTAGGAAAAAGAAGATGATTTCGCACGATGCGGGATTTCCTTAAAACGTGGTTTTCTGAAAAATTTTGAATAAAGAAAATTCTCCTGTGGGTTCTCTTTTGAGGCTACACGTTTAGACGTACACGCCACACCAAATCCTTTCGAGTTACCACGTGTTGTTTAGGAGATACAAGCTAATTTTGTACGAAGCATTATTTCTTCTCGTAAAGTGTTTCCAATACGTACTTATTTGTCTTTAATCTGCTACACTGTATTTCCTTATAACATGGTATTCTTACATATTATTTCGAGGGAAAACTCTCCTGTGCGTTCTCTTTTGAGGGGACACGCTTAGACAAACACGCAACGCCAAAGCTTTTCGAGTTACAATGTGTTGTTTAGGAAAAACAAGATAATTTAGCACGATGCGAGATTTACATAAAATGTGGTTTTCTGAAAAATTTTGACGATAGAAAGTTCTCCTGTGGGTTCTCTTTTGTGGCTACTCGTGTAGAGGTACGAGCCACACCAAATCTTTTCGAATTACAACGTGTTGTTTAGGAGATATAAGCTAATTTTTTACGATGCGTTAATTCTTCTCGTAAAGTGTTTCCAATAAGTACATATTTGTCTTTACACTGCAACATTATATTTCCTTATAACGTGGTATTCTTACATATTCCTTCGAGGGAAAACTATCCTGTGCGTTCCCTTTTGAGGCTACACACTTAGACATACAGGCAACACCAAAGCTTTTCGAGTTACAACGTGTTGTTTATGGAAAACAAGATAATTTTGCACGATGCGGGATTTCCTTAAAACGTGGTTTTCTGACAAATTTTGATGAAAGAAAATTCTCCTGTGGCTTCTCTTTTGAGGCTACACGTTTAGACGTGCACGCCACACCAAATCCTTTCGAGTAACCACGTGTTGTTTAAGAGATACAAGCTAATTTTGTATGATGCGTTATTTCTTTTCGTAAAGTGGTTCCAATACGTATGTATTTGTCTTTACTCTGCAACAGTGTATTTCCTTATAACGTTGTATTCTTACATGTTCTTTCGAGAGAAAACTCTCCTGTGCATTCTCTTTAGAGGCTACATGCTCAGACATACACGCAACACCAAAGCTTTTCGAGTTACAACGTGTTGTTTAGGAAAAACAAGATAATTTTGCACGATGCGGGATTTCCTTAAAACATGGTTTTCTGACAAATTTTGACGAAAGAAAGTTCTCCTGTGGGTTCTCTTTTGAGGCTACACGTGTAGCCGTACGAGCCACACCAAATAATTTTGAGATACAACGTGTTCTTTATGAGATACAAGCAAATATTGTACGATGCGCTATTTCTTCTCATAAAGTGTTTCCAATACATACATATTTGTCTATACTCTGCAACACTGTATTTCCTTATAACATGGTATTCTTACATATTCTTTCAAGGGATAATTCTCCTGTGCATTCTCTTTTGAGGCTACACGATTAGACAAACACACAACACCAAAGCTTTTCGAGTTACAACATGTTGTTTAGGAAAAAGAAGATGATTTCGCACGATGCGGGATTTCCTAAAAACCTGGTTTTCTGAAAAATTTTGACGAAAGAAAATTCTCCTGTGGGTTCTCTTTTGAGGCTACATATTTAGACGTACACGTCACACCAAATCTTTTCGAGTTACAACGTGTTGTTTAGGGCATACAAGCTAATTTTTTTATAATGCGTTAATTCTCGTAAAGTGTTTCCAATACGTACGTATTTGTCTTTACTCTGCAACACTGTATTTCCTTATAACGTGGTATTCTTACATATTCTTTCGAGAGAAAACTATTCTGTGCATTCCCTTTTGAGGCTAAACACTTAGACATACAGGCAACACCAAAGCTTTTTGAGTTACAACGTGTTGTTTATAAAAAACAAGATAATTTCGCACGATGCCTGATTTCCTTAAAACATGGTCTTCTGACAAATTTTGATGAACGAAAATTATTCTGTTGGTTCTCTTTTGAAGCTTCACGTTTAGACGTGCACGCCACACCTAATCCTTTCGAGTTGCCATGTGTTGTTTAGGAGATACAAGCTAATTTTGTAAGATGCTTTATTTCTTCTCCTAAACTGTTTCCAATACGTACGTATTTGTCTTTACTCTGCAACACTGTATTTCCTTATAATGTGCTATTCTTACACATTCTTTCGAGAGAAAACTATCCTGTGCCTTCCCTTTTGAGGCTACACACTTAGACATACAGGCAACACCAAAGCTTTTCAAGTTACAACGTGTTGTTTATGAAAAACATGATAATTTCACACGATGCGGGATTTCCTTAAAACTTGGTGTTCTGACAAATTTTGACTAAAGAAAATTCTCCTGTGGGTTCTCTTATGAGGCTACACGTTTAGACGTGCACGCCACACCAAATCCTTTTGAATTACCATGTGTTGTTTAGGAGATAAAAGCTAATTTTCTAAGATGCGTTATTTCTTCTTGTAAAGAGTTTCCAATATGTACATATTTGTCTTTACTCTGCAACACTGTATTTCCTTATAACATTGTATTCTTACCTGTTCTTTCGAGAGAAAACTCTCCTGTGCATTCTCTTTAGAAGCTACACGCTTAGATATACACGCAACACCAAAGCTTTTCGAGTTACAACGTGTTGTTTAGGAAAAACAAGATAATTTTGCACGATGCGGGATATCATTAAAACGTGGTTTTCTGACAAATTTTGACTAAAGAAAGTTCTCCTGTGCATTGTCTTTTGAGGCTACAGGTTTAGACGTACACGCCACAGCAAATCTTTTCGAGTTACAACTTGTTGTTTAGGAGATACAAGCAATTATTTTCGATGCGTTATTTCTTCTTGTAAAGTGTGTCGAATACGTAATTAATTGTCTTTACTCTGCAACACTGTATTTCCTTATAACGTGGTATTCTTACATATTCTTTCGAGGGAAAACTCTCCTGTGCGTTCTCTTTTGGGCTACACGCTTAGACATACACGGAACGCCAAAGCTTTTCTAGTTACAACATGTTGTTTAGGAAAAACAAGATAATTTCGCACGATGCGAGATTTCCATAAAACGTGGTTTTCTGAAAAATTTTGAGGAAAGAAAGTTCTCCTGTGGATTCTCTTTTGAGGCTACATGTTTAGACGTACACGTCACACCAAATCTTTTCGAGTTACAACGTGTTGTTTAGGAGATACAAGCTAATTTTTTACGATGCGTTATTTTTTCTCATAAAGTGTTTCCAATAAGTACTTATTTGTCTTTACTCTGCAAAATTGTATTTCCTTATAACGTGGTATTCTTGCATATTCTTTCGAGAGAAAACTCTCCTGTGCCTTCTGTTTTGAGGCTCCACACTTACACATACACGCAACACCAAAGCTTTTCGAGTTACAACATGTTGTTTAGGAAAAAGAAGATGATTTCGCATGATGCGGTATTTCCTTAAAACGTGGTTTTCTGAAAAATTTTGAAGAAAGAAAATTCTCCTGTGGGTTCTCTTTTGAGGCTACACCTTTAGACGTACATGCCACACCAAATCTTGTTGAGTTACAACGTGTTGTTTAGGAGATACAAGCTAATTTTTTACGATGTGTTTATTCTTCTCGTAAAGTGTTTCCAACACATACGTATTTGTCTTTACTCTGCAACATTGTATATCCTTATAACGTGGTATTCTTACATATTCTTTCAATAGAAAACTATCCTGTGCGTTCCCTTTTGAGGCTACACACTTAGACATACAGGCAACATCAAAGCTTTTCGAGTTACAACGTGTTGTTTATGAAAAACAAGATAATTTCGCACGATGCGGGATTTCCTTAAAACGTAGTGTTCTGACAAATTTTGACGAAAGAAAATTCTCCTGTGGGTACTCTTTTGACGCTACACGTTTAGAGGTACACGCCACACCAAATCCTATCGAGTTACTACGTGTTGTTTAGGAGATACAAGCTAATTTTGTACGATGCTTTATTTCTTCTCGTAAAGTGTTTCCAAACTTACGTATTTGTCTTTACTCTGCAACACTGTATTTCCTTATAATGTTGAATTCTTACATGTTCTTGCGAGAGAAAACTTTCCTGTGCATTCTCTTTAGAGGCGACATGCTCACACATACACGCAACACCAAAGCTTTTCGAGTTACAACGTGTTGTTTAGGAAAAACAAGATAATTTTGCACGATGCAGATATCCTTAAAACGTGGTTTTCTGACAAATTTTGACGAAAGAAAGTTCTCCTGTGCATTGTCTTTTGAGGCTACAGGTTTAGACATACATGCCACACCAAATCTTTTTGAGTTACAACCTGTTGTTTAGGAGATACAAGCAAATTTTTTACGATGCGTTATTTCTTCTTGTAAAGTGTTTCCAATACATAAGTATTTGTCTTTACTCTACAACACTGTATTTCCTTATAACGTGGTATTCTTACATATTCTTTCAAGAGAAAACTCTCCTGTGAGTTCTCTTTTGATGCTACACGCTTAGACATACACGCAACACCAAAGCTTTTCGAGTTACAACGTGTTGTTTAGGAGATACAAGTTAATTTTGTACGATGCGTTATTTCTTCTCATAAAGTGTTTCCAATATGTACTTAATTGTCTTTACTCTGCAACACTGTATTTCCTTATAACGTGGTATTCTTACATATTCTTTCGAGGGAAAACTCTCCTGTGCATTCTCTTTTGGGCTACACGCTTAGACATACACGCAACGCCAAAGCTTTTCGAGTTACAATGTGTTGTTTAGGAAAAACAAGATAATTTCGCACGATGCGAGATTTCCATAAAACGTGGTTTTCTGAAAAAATTTGACGAAAGAAAGTTCTCCTGTGGGTTCTCTTTTGAGGCTACACGTTGAGACATACACGTCACACCAAATCTTTTCAAGTTACAACGTGTTGTTTAGGAGATACAAGCTAATTTTGTATGATGCGTTATTTCTTCTCATAAAGTGTTTCCAATAAGTACTTATTTGTCTTTACTCTGCAAAATTGTATTTCCTTATAACGTGGTATTCTTGCATATTCTTTCGAGAGAAAACTCTCCTGTGCTTTCTCTTTTGCGGCTCCACACTTACACATACACGCAACACCAAAGCTTTTCAAGTTACAACATGTTGTTTAGGAAAAAGAAGATGATTTCGCATGATGCGGGATTTCCTTAAAACGTCGTTTTCTGAAAAATTTTGACAAAAGAAAATTCTCCTGTGGGTTCTCTTTTGAGGCTACACATTTAGACGTAGATGCCACACCAAATCTTGTCGAGTTACAACGTGTTGTTTAGGAGATACAAGCTAATTTTTTACGATGTGTTTATTCTTCTCGTAAAGTGTTTCAAACACATACGTATTTGTCTTTACTCTGCCACATTGTATATCCTTATAACGTGGTATTCTTACATATTCTTTTGATAGAAAACTATCCTGTGCGTTCCCTTTTGAGGCTACACACTTAGACATACAGGCAACATCAACGCTTTTCGAGTTACAACTTGTTGTTTATGAAAAACAAGATAATTTCCACGATGCGGGATTTCCTTAAAACGTGGTGTTCTGACAAATTTTGACGAAAGAAAATTCTCCTGTGGGTACTCTTTTGATGCTACACGTTTAGAGGTACACGCCACACCGAATCCTATCGAGTTACCACGTGTTGTTTAGGAGATACAAGCTAATTTTGTACGATGCTTTATTTCTTCTCGTAAAGTGTTTCCAAACTTACGTATTTGTCTTTACTCTGCAACATTGTATTTCTTTATAATGTTGAATTCTTACATGTTCTTGCGAGAGAAAACTTTCCTGTGCATTCTCTTTAGAGGCGACATGCTCACACATACACTCAACACCAAAGCTTTTCGAGTTACAACGTGTTGTTTAGGAAAAACAAGATAATTTTGCACGATGCAGATATCCTTAAAACGTGGTTTTCTGACAAATTTTGACGAAAGAAAGTTCTCCTGTGCATTGTCTTTTGAGGCTACAGGTTTAGACGTACATGCCACACCAAATCTTTTTGAGTTACAACTTGTTGTTTAGGAGATGCAAGTTAATTTTGTACGATGCGTTATTTCTTCTCGTAAAGTGTTTCCAATACATAAGTATTTGTCTTTACTCTGCAACACTGTATTTCCTTATAACGTGGTATTCTTACATATTCTTTCGAGGGAAAACTCTCCTGTGCATTCTCTTTTGGGCTACACGCTTAGACATACACGCAACACCAAAGCTTTTCGAGTTACAACGTGTTGTTTAGGAAAAACAAGATAATTTCGCACGATGCGAGATTTCCATAAAACGTGGTTTTCTGAAAAAATTTGACGAAAGAAAGTTCTCCTGTGGGTTCTCTTTTTTTTTTCTTTTTTTTTTATTCGATATAATTTATTTACATTTCAAATGATTTCCCCTTTTCTAGCCCCCCACTCCCCGAAAGTCCCTTAAGTCCCCTTCTCTTTCCCTGTCCTCCCATCCACCCCTTCCCATTTCCCTGTTCTGGTTTTGCCGAATACTGCTTCACTGAGTCTCTCCAGAACCAGGGGCCAGTCCTCCTTTCTCCTTGTACCTCATTTGATGTGTGGATTATGTTTCGGGTATTCCAGTTTTCTAGGTTAATAACCACATATTAGTGAGTGCATACCATGATTCACCTTTTGAGTCTGGGTTACCTCACTTAGTATGATGTTCTCTAGCTCCATCCATTTGCCTAAGAATTTCATGAATTCATTGTTTCTAATGGCTGAATAGTACTCCATTGTGTAGATATACCACATTTTTTGTATCCACTCTTCTGTTGAGGGATACCTGGGTTCTTTCCAGCATCTGGCAATTATAAATAGGGCTGCTATGAACATAGTAGAGCATGTATCCTTATTATATGGTGGGGAATCCTCTGGGTATATGCCCAGGAGTGGTATAGCAGGATCTTCTGGAAGTGAGGTGCCCAGTTTTCGGAGGAACCGCCAGACTGATTTCCAGAGTGGTTGTACCAATTTGCAGCCCCACCAGCAGTGGAGGAGTGTTCCTCTTTCTCCACACCCTCTCCAACACCTGCTGTCTCCTGAATTTTTAATCTTAGCCATTCTGACTTGTGTAAGATGAAATCTCAGGGTTGTTTTGATTTGCATTTCCCTAATGACTAATGAAGTTGAGCATTTTTTAAGATGCTTCTCCGCCATCCGAAGTTCTTCAGGTGTGAATTCTTTGTTTAACTCTGTACCCCATTTTTTAATAGGATTGTTCGGTTTTCTGGAGTCTAACTTCTTGAGTTCTTTATATATATTGGATATTAGCCCTCTATCTGATGTAGGATTGGTGAAGATCTTTTCCCAATTTGTTGGTTGCCGATTTGTCCTCTTGATGGTGTCCTTTGTCTTACAGAAACTTTGTATCTTTATGAGGTCCCATTTGTCAATTCTTGCTCTTAGAGCATACGCTATTGGTGTTCTGTTCAGAAACTTTCTCCCTGTACCGATGTCCTCAAGGGTCTTCCCCAGTTTCTTTTCTATTAGCTTCAGAGTGTCTGGCTTTATGTGGAGGTCCTTGATCCATTTGGATTTGAGCTTAGTACAAGGAGACAAGGATGGATCAATTCGCATTCTTCTGCATGCTGACCTCCAGTTGAACCAGCACCATTTGTTGAAAAGGCTATCTTTTTTCCATTGGATGTTTTCAGCCTCTTTGTCGAGGATCAAGTGGCCATAGGTGTGTGGTTTCATTTCTGGATCTTCATGGGTTCTCTTTTGAGGCTACACGTTGAGACATACACGTCACACCAAATCCTTTCAAGTTACAACGTGTTGTTTAGGAGATACAAGCTAATTTTGTACGATGCGTTATTTCTTCTCCTAAAGTGTTTCCAATAAGTACTTATTTGTCTTTACTCTGCAAAATTGTATTTCCTTATAACGTGGTATTCTTGCATATTCTTTCGAGAGAAAACTTTCCTGTGCCTTCTCTTTTGAGGCTCCTCACTTACACATACACGCAACACCAAAGCTTTTCGAGTTACAACATGTTATTTAGGAAAAAGAAGATGATTTCGCATGATGCGGGATTTCCTTAAAACGTGGTTTTCTGAAAAATTTTGAAGAAAGAAAATTCTCCTGTGGGTTCTCTTTCGAGGCTACACGTTTAGACGTACATGCCATACCAAATCTTTTCGAGTTACAATGTGTTGTTTAGGAGATACAAGCTAATTTTTTCGATGCGTTAATTCGTCTCGTAAAGTGTTTCCAGTACGTATTTGTCTTTACTCTGCAACATTGTATTTCCTTATAACGTGGTATTCTTACATATTCTTTCGAAATAAAACTATCCTGTGCGTTCTCTTTTGAGGTTACACGCTTAGACACACACGCAACACCAAAGCTTTTCGAGTTACAATGTGTTGTTTAGGAAAAACAAGATAATTTCGCACGATGCGAGATTTCCTTAAAACCTGGTTTCTGACAAATTTTGATGAAAGAAAATTCTCTTGTGGGTTCTCTGTTGAGGCTACACCTTTAGACGTACATGTCACACCAAATCTTTTCGAGTTACAACGTGTTGTTTAGGAGATACAAGCTAATTTTGTATGATGTGTTATTTCTTCTCGTAAAGGGTTTCCAATATGTACTTATTTGTCTTTACTCTGCAAAATTGTATTTCCTTATAACGTGGTATTCTTACATAATCTTTCAAGAGAAAACTCTCCTGTGCCTTCTCTTTTGAGGCTACACGCTTACACATACACGCAACACCAAAGCTTTTCGAGTTACAACATGTTGTTTAGGAAAAAGAAGATGATTTCACACGATGCGGGATTTCCTTGAAGTGTGGTTTTCTGAAAAATTTTGACGAAAGAAAATTCTCCTGTGGGTTCTCTTTTGAGGCTACATGTTTAGACGAACATGCCACACCAAATCTTTTCGAGTTACAACGTGTTGTTTCGGAGATACAAGCTAATTTTGTAGGATGTGTAAATTATTCTCATAAAGTGTTTCCAAGACTTACATATTTGTCTTTACTCTGCAACACTGTATTTCCTTATAACGTGGTATTCTTACATATTCTTTCGAGAGAAAACTATCCCGTGCTTTCACTTTTGCGGCTACACACTTAGACAAAGAGGCAACACCAAACCTTTTCGAGTTACAATGTGTTGTTTATGAAAAACAAGATAATTTCGCACGATGCAGGATTTCCTTAAAACTTAGTTTTCTGAAAAATTTGACGAAAGAAAATTCTTCAGTGGGTTTTCTTTTGAGGCTACATGTTTAGACGTACACGCCACACCAATTCCTTTCAAGTTACCACGTGTTGTTTAAGAGATACAAGCTAATTTTGTATGATGCGTTATTTCTTCTCGTAAAGGGTTTCCAATATGTACTTATTTGTCTTTACTCTGCAAAATTGTATTTCCTCATAACGTGGTATTCTTACATAATCTTTCAAGAGAAAACTCTCCTGTGCCTTCTCTTTTGAGGCTACACGCTTACACATACACGCAACACCAAAGCTTTTCGAGTTACAACATGTTGTTTAGGAAAAAGAAGATGATTTCACACGATGCGGGATTTCCTTGAAGTGTGGTTTTCTGAAAAATTTTGACGAAAGAAAATTCTCCTGTGGGTTCTCTTTTGAGGCTACATGTTTAGACGAACATGCCACACCAAATCTTTTCGAGTTACAACGTGTTGTTTCGGAGATACAAGCTAATTTTGTAGGATGTGTTAATTATTCTCATAAAGTGTTTCCAAGACTTACATATTTGTCTTTACTCTGCAACACTGTATTTCCTTATAACGTGGTATTCTTACATATTCTTTCGAGAGAAAACTATCCCGTGCTTTCACTTTTGCGGCTACACACTTAGACAAAGAGGCAACACCAAACCTTTTCGAGTTACAATGTGTTGTTTATGAAAAACAAGATAATTTCGCACGATGCAGGATTTCCTTAAAACTTAGTTTTCTGAAAAATTTGACGAAAGAAAATTCTTCAGTGGGTTTTCTTTTGAGGCTACATGTTTAGACGTACACGCCACACCAATTCCTTTCAAGTTACCACGTGTTGTTTAAGAGATACAAGCTAATTTTGTATGATGCGTTATTACTTCTCGTAAAGTGTTTCCAATATGTACGTATTTGTCTTTACTCTGCAACACTTTATTTCCTTATAACGTGGTATTCTTACATATTCTTTGGAGAGAAAACTCTACTGTGCGTTCTCTTTAGAGGCTACACACTTAGACATACACGCAACGCCAAAGCTTTTCGAGTTACAATGTGCTGTTTAGGAAAAACAAGATAATTTCGCACGATGTGAGATTTCCATAAAACGTGGTTGTCTGAAAAATGTTGACGAAAGAAAGTTCTCCTGTGGATTTTCTTTTGAGGCTACACATGTAGAGGTACGAGCCACACCAAATCTTTTCGAGTAACAACGTGTTGTTTAGGAGATACAAGCTAATTTTGTACGATGCATTATTTCTTCTCTTAAAGTGTTTCCAATACTATTTGTCTTTACTCTGCAACACTGTATTTCCTTATAACGTGGTATTTTTACATATTCTTTCGAGAGAAAACTCTCCTGTGAGTTCTCTTTTGAGGCTACACGCTTAGACATACACGCAACACCAAAGGTTTTCGAGTTAAAACGTGTTGTTTAGGAAAAACAAGATAATTTCGCACGATGCGAGATTTCCTTAAAACGTGGTTTCTGACAAATTTTGATTAAATAAAATTCTCCTGTGGGTTCTCTTTTGAGGCTTCACGTTTAGAAGTGCATGCCACACCAAATCCTTTCGAGTTACCACGTGTTGTTTAGGAGATACAAGCTAATTTTTTACGATGCGTTATTTCTTCTCGTAAAGTGTTTCCAATAAGTATTTGCCTTTACTCTGAAACACTGTATTTCCTTATAACGTGGTATTCTTACATGTTCTTTGGAGAGAAAAATCTCCTGTGCGTTCTCTTAAGTGGCTACACGCATAGACATACACGCAACACCAAAGCTTTTCGAGTTACAACGTGTTGTTTAGGAAAAACAAGATAATTTCGCATGATGCGCGATTTCCTTAAAACTTGGTTTTCTGACAAATTTTGAACGAAAGAAAATTCTCCCGTGGGTTCTCTTTTGAGGGTACACATTTAGACGTACAAGCCACACCAAATCCTTTCGAGTTATAACGTGTTGTTTAGGAGATACAAGCTAATTTTGTACTATGTGTTATTTCTACTCGTTAAGTTTAAGTGTTTCCAATAAGTATGTATTTGTCTTTACTCTGCAACACTGTATTTCCTTATAATGTGGTGTTCCTACATATTCTTTCGGGAGAAAACTCTCCTGTGCGTTCTCTTTTGAGGCTACACGCTTAGACATACACGCAACACCAATGCTTTTCGAGTTACAACATGTTGTTTAGGAAAAACAAGATAATTTCGCACGATGCGGGATTTCCTTAAAACGTGGTTTTTGACAAATTTTGACAAAAGAAAACTCTCCTGTGGGTTCTCTTTTGAGGCTACACGTTTAGACCTACACGCCACACCAAATCTTTTCGAGTTACAGCGTGTTGTTTAGGAGATACAAGCTAATTTTACATGATGCGTTATTTCTTCTCGTAAAGTGTTTCCCATAAGTACGTATTTGTCTTTACTCTGCAACATTTTATTTCCTTATAACATGGTTTTCTTACATATTCTTTTGAGAGAAAACTATCCTGTGCGTTCTCTTTGGAGGCTACACGCTTAGACATACACGCAACACCAAAGCTTTTCGAGTTACAACGTGTTGATTAGGAAAAACAAGATAATTACGCACGATGTGGGATTTCCTTCAAACGTGGTTTTCTGACAAATTTTGAGGTTAGAAAATTCTCCTGTGGGTTCTCTTCTGAGGCTACACTCTCAGACGTACATGCCACACCAAATCTTTTTGAGTTACCACGTGTTGTTTCGGAGATACAAGCTAATTTTGTACCATGCGTTATTTCTTCTCATAATGTGTTTCCATTAAGTACGTGTATGTCTTTACTCTGCAGCAATATATTTCCTTATAACGTGGCATTCTTACATATTCTTTCGAGAGAAAACTCTCCTGTGCATTCTCTTTTGAGGCTGCATGCTTAGACATACACGCAACACCAAAGCTTTTCTAGTTACAACGTGTTGTTTAGGAAAAACAAGATAATTTCGCACGATGCGGGATTTCCTTAAAACGTGGTTTTCTGAAAAATTTTGACGAAAGAAAATTCTCCTGTGGGTTCTCTTTTGAAGCTACACGTTTAGACGTACAGGCCACACCAAATCTTTGTAAGTTACAACGTGTTGTTTAGGAGATACAAGCTAATTTTGTACTATGCTTTAATTCTTCTCGTAAAGTTTTTCCAATAAGCATTTGTCTTTACTCTACAACACTGTGTTTCCTAATAACGTGGTATTCCTACATATTCTTTCGAGACAAAACTCTCCTTTGCATTCTCTTTTGAGGCTACACGCTTAGACATACATGCAACAACAAAGCTTTTCGAGTTACAACGTGTTGTTTCCGAAAAAAAAAGATAATTTCGCACGATGCGGGATTTCCATAAAACGTGGTTATCTGACAAATTTTGACGAAAGAAAATTCTCCTGTGGGTTCTCTTTTGAGGCTACACGTTTAGATGTACACGCCACACCAAATCTTTTTGAGATACAACGTGTTGTTTAGGAGATACAAGCTAATTTTTTTAGATGCGTTATTTCTTCTCGTAAAGTTTAAGTGTTTCCAATACGTATGTATTTGCCTTTACTCTGCAACACTGTATTTCTTTATAACGTGGTATTCTTACATATTCTTTCGAGAGAAAACTCTCCTGTGCGTTCTCTTTGGAGGCTACACGCTTAGACATACATGCAACACCAAAGCTTTTCGAGTTACAACGTGTTGTTTAGGAAAAACAAGATAATTTCCCATGATGCGCGATTTCCTTAAAACTTGGTTTTCTGACAAATTTTGAACGAAAGAAAATTCTCCCGTGGGTTCTCTTTTGAGGGTACACATTTAGACGTACAAGCCACACCAAATCCTTTCGAGTTATAACGTGTTGTTTAGGAGATACAAGCTAATTTTGTACTATGTGTTATTTCTACTCGTTAAGTTTAAGTGTTTCCAATAAGTATGTATTTGTCTTTACTCTGCAACACTGTATTTCCTTATAATGTGGTATTCCTACATATTCTTTCGGGAGAAAACTCTCCTGTGCGTTCTCTTTTGAGGCTACACGCTTAGACATACACGCAACACCAATGCTTTTCGAGTTACAACATGTTGTTTAGGAAAAACAAGATAATTTCGCACGATGCGGGATTTCCTTAAAACGTGGTTTTTGACAAATTTTGACAAAAGAAAACTCTCCTGTGGGTTCTCTTTTGAGGCTACACGTTTAGACCTACACGCCACACCAAATCTTTTCGAGTTACAGCGTGTTGTTTAGGAGATACAAGCTAATTTTACATGATGCGTTATTTCTTCTCGTAAAGTGTTTCCCATAAGTACGTATTTGTCTTTACTCTGCAACATTTTATTTCCTTATAACATGGTTTTCTTACATATTCTTTTGAGAGAAAACTATCCTGTGCGTTCTCTTTGGAGGCTACACGCTTAGACATACACGCAACACCAAAGCTTTTCGAGTTACAACGTGTTGATTAGGAAAAACAAGATAATTACGCACGATGCGGGATTTCCTTAAAACGTGGTTTTCTGACAAATTTTGAGGTTAGAAAATTCTCCTGTGGGTTCTCTTCTGAGGCTACACTCTCAGACGTACATGCCACACCAAATCTTTTTGAGTTACCACGTGTTGTTTCGGAGATACAAGCTAATTTTGTACCATGCGTTATTTCTTCTCATAATGTGTTTCCATTAAGTACGTGTATTTCTTTACTCTGCAGCAATATATTTCCTTATAACGTGGCATTCTTACATATTCTTTCGAGAGAAAACTCTCCTGTGCATTCTCTTTTGAGGCTGCATGCTTAGACATACACGCAACACCAAAGCTTTTCTAGTTACAACGTGTTGTTTAGGAAAAACAAGATAATTTCGCACGATGCGGGATTTCCTTAAAACGTGGTTTTCTGACAAATTTTGACGAAAGAATACTCTCCTGTGGGTTCTCTTTTGAGGCTACACTTTTAGACGAACACGCCACACTAAATCTTTTTGAGTTACAACGTGTTGTTTAGGACATACAAGCTAATTTTGCAAGATGCGTTATTTCTCTCATAAAGTGCTTCCAATACGTACGTATTTGTCTTTACTCTGCCACACTGTATTTCCTTACAACGTGGTATTCTTACATATTGTTTCGAGAGAAAACTCTCCTGTGCGTTCTCTTTTGGGGCTACACGCTTAGACATACACCAAACACCAAAGCTTTTCGAGTTACAACGTGTTGTTTAGGAAAAACAAGATAATTGCGCACGATGCGGGATTTCCTTAAAACGTGGTTTTCTGGAAAATTTTGACGAAAGAAAATTCTCCTGTGGGTTCTCTTTTGAGGCTACACGTTTAGATGTACAGGCTACACACCAAATCTTTTTAAGTTACAACGTGTTGTTTAGGAGATACAAGCTAATTTTTTACGATGCGTTATTTCTTCTCCTAAAGTTTTTCCAATACGTATTTGTCTTTACTCTACAACACTGTGTTTCATAATAACGTGGTATTCTTACATATTCTTTCGAGAAAAAGCTCTCCTTTGGATTCTCTTTTGAGGCTACACGCTTAGACATACACGCAACAACAAAGCTTTCTGAGTTACAACGTGTTGTTTCGAAAAAAAAAGATAATTTCGCACGATGCGGGATTTCCATAAAACGTGGTTTTCTGACAAATTTTGAAGAAAGAAAATTCTCCTGTGGGTTCTCTTTTGAGGCTACACATATAGACTTACACGCCACACCAAATCCTTTCGAGTTACAACGTGTTGGTTAGGAGATACAAGCTAATTTTTTAAGATGCGTTATTTCTTCTCGTAAAGGTTAAATGTTTCCAATACGTATGTATTTGCCTTTTTCTCTGCAACACTGTATTTCCTTATAACGTGGTAATCTTGCATATTCTTTCGAGAGAAAAACTCTCCTGTGCGTTCTCTTTAGAGGCTACATGCTTAGACATACACGCAACACCAAAGCTTTTCGAATTACAACCTGTTTTAAGTAAATCCCGCATTGTGCGAAATTATCTTGTTTTTCCTACACAACACATTGTAACTCGAAAAGCTTTGGTGTTGCGTGTATGTCTAAACGTGTGGCCTCAAAAGAGAACGCACAGGAGAGTTTTCTCTCGAAAGAATATATAAGAATACCACGTTATAAGGAAATACAGTGTTGCAGAGTAAAGACAATTACGTATGTATTGGAAACACTTTATGAGAAGAAATAACGCATCGTACAAAATTAGCTTGTATCTCCTAAACAACACGATGTAACTCGAAAAGATTTGGTGTGGCGTGTACGTCTAAATGTACAGCCTCAAAAGAGAACTCACAGGAGAATTTTCTTTCGTCAAAATTTGTCAGAAAACCACGTTTTATGGAAATCCCGCATCGTGGAAATTATCTTGTTTTCCCTAAACAACACGTTGTAACTCGAAAAGCTTTGGTGCTGCGTGTATGTCTAAGCGTGTAGCCTCAAAAGAGAACACACAAGAGAGTTTTCTCTCGAAAGAATATGTAAGAATACCACGTTATAAGGAAATACAGTGTTGCAGAGTAAAGACAAATAAGTACGTATTGGACACACTTTACGAGAAGAAATAACGCATCTTAAAAAATTAGATTGTATCTCCTAAATAACACGTTGAAACTCAAAAAGATTTGGTGTGGCGTGGACATCTAAATGTGTAGCCTCAAAAGAGAACCCACAGGAGAATTTTCTTTCGTCAAAATTTGTCAGAAAACCAAGTTTTTTGGAAATCCCGCATCTTGCAAAATTATCTTGTTCTTCCTAAACAACACGGTGTAACTCGAAAAGCTTTGGTGTTGCGTATATGTCTAAGCGTGTAGCCTCAAATGTGAACGCACAGGAGAGTTTTTTCTTGAAAGAATATGTAAGAATACCACATTATAAGGAAATACAGTGTTGCAGAATAAAGACATATACTTACTTATTGGAAACACTTTAGGAGAAGAAATAACGCATCGTACAAAATTATCTTGTATCTCCTAAACAACACGGTGTAACTTAAAAAGATTTGGTGTGGCCTGTACGTCTAAACGTGTAGCCTCAAAAGAGAACCCATAGAGGAATTTTCCTTGGTCAAAATTTGTCAGAAAACCACTTATTAAGGAAATCCCGCATCGTGCGTAATTATCTTGTTTTTCCTAAACAACACGTTGTAACTTGAAAAGCTTTGGTGTTGCGTTTATGTCTAAGTGCGTAGCCTCAAAGGGGAACGCACAGGAGAGTTTTCTCTCGAAAGAATATGTAAGAATACCGCGTTATAAGGAAATACAGTGAAGCAGAATATAGACAAATACGTACTTATTGGAAACACTTTACGAGAAGAAATAAAGCATCATGCAAAATTAGCTTGTATCTCCTAAAGAACACGTTGTAACTGGAAAAGATTTGGTGTGGTGTGTACGTCTAAACGTGTAGCCTCAAAAGAGAACCCACAGGAGACTTTTCTTTGGTCAAAATTTGTCAAAAACCACTTTTTACGGAAATCCCGCACCGTGCGAAAATATCTTGTTTTTCCTAAACAACACTTTGTAACTCGAAAGGATTTGGTGTTGCGTGTATTTCTAATTGTGTAGCCTCAAAAGAGAATGCACAGGAGAGTTTTCTCCTGAAAGAATATGTAGGAATACCACGTTTTAAGGAAATACAGTGTTGCAGAGTAAAGACAAATACATACTTATTGGAAACACTTAAACTTTACGAGATGAAATAACACATAGTACAAAATTAGCTTGTATCTCCTAAACAACACGTTATAACTCGAAAGGATTTGTTGTCGCGTGTACGTCTAAACGTGTACCCTCAAAAGAGAACCCACAGGAGAATTTTATCCTGTGCATTCTCTTTTGAGGCTACACGCTTAGACATACACGCAACACCAAAGCTTTTCGAGTTACAACGTGTTGTTTAGGAAAAACAAGATAATTTCGCACGATGCGAGATTTCCTTAAAACCTGGTTTCTGACAAATTTTGATGAAATAAAATTCTCCTGTGGGTTCTCTTTTGAGGCTACACTTTTAGACGTACACGCCACACCAAATCTTTTCGAGTTACAACGTGTTGTTTAGGAGATACAAGCTAATTTTGTACGATGCGTTATTTCTTCTTGTAAGTGTTTCCAATATGTACTTATTTGTCTATACTCTGCAAAATTGTATTTCCGTATAACGTGGTATTCTTACATATTCTTTCGAGAGAAAATTCTCCTGTGCCTTTTCTTTTGAGGCTCCACGCTTACACATACACGAAACACCAATGCTTTTCAAGTTACAACATGTTGTTTAGGAAAAAGAAGATGATTTCACACGATGCGGGATTTCCTTAAAACGTGGTTTTTTGAAAAATTTTTGAAGAAAGAAAATTCTCCTGTAGGTTCTCTTTTGAGGCTACACGTTTAGACGTACATGCCACACCAAATCTTTTCGAGTTACAACGTGTTGTTTAGGAGATACAAGCTAATTTTTTAAGATGCGTTAATTCTTCTCGTAAAGTGTTTCCAATACGTACGTATTTGTCTTTACTCTGCAACATTGTATTTCCTTATAACGTGGTATTCTTACATATTCTTTCAAGAGAAAACTATCCTGTGCATTCTCTTTTGAGGTTACACACTTAGACATACAGGCAACATCAAAGCTTTTTGAGTTATAACGTGTTATTTAGGAAAAACAAGTTAATTTCGCACGATGCGAGATTTCCTTAAAACGTGGTTTCTGACAAATTTTGATGAAAGAAAAGTCTCTTGTGGGTTCCCTTTTGAGGCTACACGCTTAGACATACACGTCACACCAAATCTTTTCGAGTTACAACGTGTTGTTTAGGAGATACAAGCTACTTTTTTACGATGCGTTATTTCTTCTTGTAAAGTCATTCCAATATGTACTTATTTGTCTTTACTCTGCAAAATTGTATTTCCTTATAACGTGGTATTCTTATATAATCTTTCGAGAGAAAACTCTCCTGTGCCTTCTCTTTTGAGGCTTCATGCTTACACATACACGCAACACCAAAGCTTTTCGAGTTACAACATGTTGTTTAGGAAAAAGAAGATGATTTCGCACGATGCAGGATTTCCTTAAAACGTGGTTTTCTGAAAAATTTTGACGAAAGAAAATTCTCCTGTGGGTTCTCTTTTGAGGCTACACGTTTAGACGTACACGGCACACCAAATCTTTTCGAGTTACCACGTGTTGTTTCGGAGATACAAGCTAATTTTGTAAGATGTGTTACTTCTGCTCGTAAAGTTTTCCAATAAGTACTTATTTGTCTTAACTCTACAACAGTGTATTTCCTTATAACGTTGTATTCTTACATATTCTTTCGAGAGAAAACTCTCCTGTGCGTTCTCTTTAGAGGCTACACGCTTAGACATACACGCAACGCCAAAGCTTTTCGAGTTACAATGTGTCGTTTAGGAAATACAAGATAATTTTGCACGATGCGAGATTTCCATAAAACGTGGTTGTCTGAAAAATTTTGACGAAAGAAAGTTATCCTGTGGGTTCTCTTTTGAGGCTACACGTGTAGAGGTACGAGCCACACCAAATCTTTTCGAGTTACAACGTGTTGTTTAGGAGATACAAGCTAATTTTGTACGATGTGTTATTTCTTCTCTTAAAGTGTTTCCAATACGTACATAGTTGTCTTTACTCTGCAACACTTTATTTCCTTATAACGTGGTATTCTTACATATTCTTTCGAGAGAAAACTCTCCTGTGCGTTCTCTTTTGAGGCTACACGCTTAGACATACACGCAACACCAAAGTTTTTCGAGTTACAACGTGTTGTTTAGGAAAAACAAGATAATTTCGCACGATGCGAGATTTCCTTAAAACGTGGTTTCTGACAAATTTTGATGAAAGAAAATTCTCCTGTGTGTTCTCGTTTGAGGCTACACTTTTAGACGTACACGTCACACCAAATCCTTTCGAGTTACAACGTGTTGTTTAGGAGATACAAGATAATTTTGTAAGATGTGTTATTTCTTCTCGTAAAGTGTTTCCAATATGTACTTATTTGTCTTTACTCTGCAAAATTGTATTTCCTTATAACGTGGTATTCTTACATATTCTTTGGAGTGAAAACTCTCCAGTGCCTTCTCTTTTGAGGCTCCACGCTTACACATACACGCAACACCATAGCTTTTCGAGTTACAACATGTTGTTTAGGAAAAAGAAGATGATTTCGCACGATGCGGGATTTCCTTAAAATGTGGTTTTCTGAAAAATTTTGAATAAAGAAAATTCTCCTGTGGGTTCTCTTTTGAGGCTACACGTTTAGACGTACACGCCACACCAAATCCTTTCAAGTTACCACGTGTTGTTTAGGAGATACAAGCTAATTTTGTACGAAGCATTATTTCTTCTCGTAAAGTGTTTCCAATACGTACTTATTTGTCTTTAATCTGCTACACTGTATTTCCTTATAACATGGTATTCTTACATATTATTTCGAGGGAAAACTCTCCTGTGCGTTCTCTTTTGAGGGGACACGCTTAGACAAACATGCAACGCCAAAGCTTTTCGAGTTACAATGTGTTGTTTAGGAAAAACAAGATAATTTAGCACGATGCGAGATTTCCATAAAACGTGGTTTTCTGAAAAATTTTGACGAAAGAAAGTTCTCCTGTGGGTTCTCTTTTGAGGCTACACGTGTAGAGGTACGAGCCACACCAAATCTTTTCGAATTACAACGTGTTGTTTAGGAGATATAAGCTAATTTTTTACGATGCGTTAATTCTTCTCATAAAGTGTTTCCAATAAGTACATATTTGTCTTTACACTGCAGCATTATATTTCCTTATAACGTGGTATTCTTACATATTCCTTCGAGAGAAAACTATCCTGTGCGTTCCCTTTTGAGGCTACACACTTAGACATACAGGCAACACCAAAGCTTTTCGAGTTACAACGTGTTGTTTATGGAAAACAATATAATTTTGTACGATGCGGGATTTCCTTAAAACGTGGTTTTCTGACAAATTTTGACGAAAGAAAATTCTCCTGTGGCTTCTGTTTTGAGGCTACACGTTTAGACGTGCACGCCACACCAAATCCTTCCGAGTTACAACATGTTGTTTAAGAGATACAAGCTAATTTTGTATGATGCGTTATTTCTTTTCGTAAAGTGGTTCCAATACATATGTATTTGTCTTTACTCTGCAACACTGTATTTCCTTATAACGTTGTATTCTTACATGTTCTTTCGAGAGAAAACTCTCCTGTGCATTCTCTTTAGAGGCTACATGCTCAGACATACACGCAACACCAAAGCTTTTCGAGGTACAACGTGTTGTTTAGGAAAAACAAGATAATTTTGCACGAAGCGGGATTTCCTTAAAACGTGGTTTTCTGAGAAATTTTGACGAAAGAAAGTTCTCCTGTAGGTTCTCTTTTGAGGCTACACGTGTAGACGTACGAGCCACACCAAATATTTTTCAGTTACAACGTGTTGTTTAGGAGACACAAGCAAATATTGTATGATGCGTTATTTCTTCTCGTAAAGTGTTTCCAATACGTACATATTTGTCTTTACTCTGCAACACTGTATTTCCTTATAACATGGTATTCTTACATATTTTTTCGAGGAAAAACCCTCCTGTCCATTCTCTTTTGAGGCTACACGATTAGACAAACACGCAACACCAAAGCTTTTCGAGTTACAACGTGTTGTTTAGGAAAAAGAAGATGATTTCGCATGATGCGGGATTTCCTCAAAACCTGGTTTTCTGAAAAATTTTGACGAAAGAAAATTCTCCTGTGGGTTCACTTTTGAGGCTACATATTTAGACGTACACGTCACACCAAATCTTTTCGAGTTACATTGTGTTGTTTAGAAGATACAAGCTAATTTTTTATAATGCGTTAATTCTCGTAAAGTGTTTCCAATACGTACGTATTTGTCTATACTCTGCAACACTGTATTTCCTTATAATGTGGTATTCTTACATATTCTTTCGAGAGAAAACTATCCTGTGCATTCCCTTTTGAGGCTAAACACTTAGACATACAGGCAACACCAAAGCTTTTTGAGTTACAACGTGTTGTTTATAAAAAACAAGATACTTTCGCACGATGCCGGATTTCCTTAAAACATGGTTTTCTGACAAATTTTGACGAAAGAAAATTATTCTTTTGGTTCTCTTTTGAGGCTTCACGTTTCGACGTGCACGTCACACCTAATCCTTTTGAGTTACCACGTGTTGTTTAGGACATACAAGCTAATTTTGTACGATGCTTTATTTCTTCTCGTAAAGTGTTTCCAATACGTACGTATTTGTCTTTACTCTGCAACACTGTATTTCCTTATAACGTGGTATTCTTACACATTCTTTCGAGAGAAAACTATCCTGTGCGTTCCCTTTTGAGGCTACACACTTAGACATACAGGCAACACCAAAGCTTGTCAAGTTACAACGTGTTGTTTATGAAAAAGAAGATAATTTCGCACGATGCGTGATTTCCTTAAAACTTGGTGTTCTGACAAATTTTGACGAAAGAAAATTCTCCTGTGGGTTCTCTTTTGAGGCTACACGTTTAGACGTGCACGCCACACCATATCCTTTTGAATTACCACGTGTTGTTTAGGAGATACAAGCTAATTTTGTACGATGCATTATTTATTCTCATAAAGTGTTTCCAATATTTACGTATTTGTCTTTACTCTGCAACACTGTATTTCCTAATAACATTGTATTCTTACATGTTCTTTCGAGAGAAAACTCTCCGGTGCATTCTCTTTAGAGGCTACACGCTTAGACATACACGCAACACCAAAGCTTTTCGAGTTACAACGTGTTGTTTAGGAAAAACAGGATAATTTTGCACGATGCGGGATATCCTTAAAACGTGGTTTTCTGACAAATTTTGACGAAAGAAAGTTCTCCTGTGCGTTGTCTTTTGAGGCTACAGGTTTAGACGTACACGCCACACCAAATCTTTTCGAGTTACAACTTGTTGTTTAGGAGATACAAGCAAATTTTGTTCGATGCGTTATTTCTTCTTGTAAAGTGTGTCCAATATGTACTTAATTGTCTTTACTCTGCAACACTGTATTTCCTTATAACGTGATATTCTTACATATTCTTTCGAGGAAAAACTCTCCTGTGCGTTCTCTTTTGGGCTACACGCTTAGACATACACGCAGCACCAAAGCTTTTCGAGTTACAACGTGTTGTTTAGGAAAAACAAGATAATTTCGCACAATGCAGGACTTCCTTAAAACGTGGTTTTCTGAAAAAATTTTGACCAAAGAAAATTCTCCTGTGGGTTCTCTTTTGATGCTACACGTTTAGATGTAAACACCACACCAAATCTTTTCGAGTTACAACGTGTTGTTTACACCAAAGCTTTTCGAGTTACAACGTATTGTTTAGGAAAAACAAGATAATTTCGCACGATGCGGGATTTCCTTAAAACGTGGTTTTCTGACATATTTTGACGAAAGAAAATTCTCCTGTAGGTTCTCTTTTGAGGCTACACGTTTCAACGTACATGCCACACAAAATCTTTTCGCGTTACAACGTGTTGTTTAGGAAATACAAGCTAATTTTGTACGATGTATCATTCCTTCTCGTAAAGTGTTTCCAATATGTATGTATCTGTCTTTACTCTGCAACACTGTATGTCCTTATAACGTGGTATTCTTACATATTCTTTCGAGAGAATACTCTCTTGTGCGTTCTCTTTTGAGGCTACACGCTTCGACATACATGCAAAACCAAAGCTTTTCGAGTTACAACGTGTTGTTTAGGAAAAACCAGATAATTTCACACGATGCCGGATTTCCTTAAAACGTGGTTTTCTGAAAAAATTTTGACGAAAGAAAATTCTCCTGTGGGTTCTCTTTTGAGGCTACACCTTTAGATGTAAACACCACACCAAATCCTTTCGAGTTACTACGTGTTGTTTAGGAGATACAAGCTAATTTTTTCCCATGCATTATTTCTTCTCGTAAAGTGTTTCAAATACGTACATAATTGTCTTTACTCTGTAACACTGTTTTTCCATATAACGTAGTATTCCTACATATTCTTTCGAGAGAAAACTCTCCTGTGCGTTCTCTTTTGAGGCTACATTCTTAGACATACACCCAATACCAAAGCTTTTTGAGTTACAACGTGTTGTTTAGGAAAAACAAGATAATTTCGCACGATGTGGGATTTCCTTAAAACGTGGTTTTCTGACAAATTTTGACCAAAGAAAATTCTACTGTGGGTTCTCTTATAAGGCTACACTTTTAGACGTACACGCCACACCAAATCTTTTCGAGTTACGACGTGTTGTTTAGGAGAAACAAGCTAATTTTGTACGATGCAATATTTCGTCTGGTAAAGTGTTTCCAATACATATGTAATTGTCTTTATTCTGCAACACTGTATTTCCTTATAACTTGGTATTCTTACATATTCTTTCGAGAGAAAACTCTCCTGTGCATTCTCTTTTGAGGCTACACGCTTAGACTTACACGCTACACCAAAGCTTTTCGAGTTACAACTTGTTGTTTAGGAAAAACAAGATAATTTCGCACGATGCGGGATTACCTTAAAATGTGGTTTTCTGACAAATTTTGACCAAAGAAAATTCTCCAGTGTATTCTCTTTAGATGCTACACGTTTAGAGGTACATGCCACACCAAATCTTTTCGAGTTACAACGTGCTTTTTAGTAAATACAAGCTAATTTTGTACGATGCATTATTTCTTCTCGTAAAGTGTTTCCAATATGTATGCATCTGTCTTTACTCTGCAACACTGTATTTCCTTATAACGTGGTATTCTTTCATATTCTTTCTAGAGAAAACTCTCCTGTGCGTTCTCTTTTGAGGCTACACGCTTAGACATACACGCAGAACCAAAGCTATTTGAGTCACAACGTGTTGTTTAGGAAAAACAAGATAATTTCGCACGATGGGGGATTTCCTTAATACGTGGTTTTCTGACAAATTTTGACGAAAGAAAATTCTCCTGTGGGTTCTCTTTTGAGGCTACACGCCACACCAGATCTTTTCGAGTTACAACGCGTTGTTTAGGAGATACAAGCTAATTTTGTACGATGCGTTATTTCTTCTCGTAAAGTGTTTCCAATACTATTTGTCTTTACTCTGCAACACTGAATTTCCTTATAACGTGGTATTCTTATATATTGTTTCGAGAGAAAACTCTCCTGTGCTTTCTCTTTGAGCTGACACGTTTAGACATACACGCAACACCAAAGCTTTTCGAGTTAAAACGTGTTGTTAGGGAAACACAAGATAATTTTGCACGATGCGGGATTTCCTTAAAACGTGGTTTTCTGACAAATTTTGACGAAAGAAAATTCTCCTGTGGGTTCTCTTTTGAGGCTACACATTTCAACGTACACGCCACACCAAATCTTTTCGAGTTACAGCGTGTTGTTTAGGAAATACAAGCTAATTTTGTACGATGTATTATTCCTTCTCGTAAAGTGTTTCCAATACGTATGTATCTGTCTTTACTCTGCAACACTGTATTTCCTTATAACGTGGTATTCTTACATATTCTTTCGAGAGAATACTCTACTGTGCATTCTCTTTTGAGGCTACACGCTTAGACATACACGCAACACCAAAGCTTTTCGAGTTACAACGTGTTGTTTAGCAAAAACAAAATAATTTCGCACGATGCGGGATTTCCTTAAAACGTGGTTTTCTGAAAAAATTTTGATGAAAGAAAATACTCCTGTGGGTTCTCTTTTGAGGCTACACGTTTAGATGTAAACACCACATCAAATCCTTTTGAGTCACAACGTGTTGTTTAGGAGATACAAGCTAATTTTATACCATGCGTTATTTCTTCTCGTAAAGTGTTTCCAATACGTACATATTTGTCTTTACTCTGCAACACTGTATTTCCATATATCGTGGTTTTCTTACATATTCTTTCGAGAGAAACCTCTCCTGTGCATTCTCTTTTGAGGCTACATGCTTAGACATACACGCAACACCAAAGCTTTTCGAGTTACAACGTGTTGTTTTGGAAAAACAAAATAATTTCTCACGATGCGGGATTTCCTTAAAACGTGGTTTTCTGAAAAATTTTGACGAAAGAAAATACTCCTGTGGGTTCTCTTTTGAGGCTACACGTTTAGACGTACACGCCACACGAAATCCTTTTGAGTCACAACGTGTTGTTTAGGAGATACAAGCTAATTTTGTAGATGCGTTATTTCTTCTCGTTAAGTGTTTCCAATACGTACATATTTGTCTTTACTCTGCAACACTGTATTTCCATATATCGTGGTTTTCTTACATATTCTTTCGAGAGAAACCTCTCCTGTGCGTTCTCTTTTGAGGCTACATGCTTAGACATACACGCAACACCAAAGCTTGTCGAGTTACAACGTGTTGTTTTGGAAAAACAAAATAATTTCGCACGATGCGGGATTTCCTTAAAACGTGGTTGTCTGACAAATTTTGACGAAAGAAAATTCTCCTGTGGGTTCTCTTTTGAGGCTACATGTTTAGACGTACACGCCACATGAAATCTTTTCCAGTTACAACGTGTTGTTTAGGAGATACAAGCTAATTTTGTAGATGCGTTATTTCTTCTCGTTAAGTGTTTCCAATACGTATGTATTTGTCTTTACTCTGCAACATTGTATTACCTTATAACGTGGTATTCTTACATATTCTTTCGAGAGAAAACTCTCCTGTGCATTCTCTTTAGAGGCCACACGTTTAGACATACACGCAACCCAAAAGCTTTTCCAGTTACAACGTGTTGTTTAGGAAAAACAAGATAATTTCGCATGATGCAGGATTTCCTTAAAACGTGGTTTTCTCAAAAAATTTTGACGAAAGAAAATTCTCCTGTGGGTTCTCTTTTGAGGCTACACGTTTAGATGTAAACACCACACCAAACCTTTTCGAGTTACAACGTGTTGTTTAGGAGATACAAGCTAATTTTTTACCATGCGTTATTTCTTCTCATAAAGTGTTTCCAATATATACATATTGGTTTTTACTCTGCAACACTGTATTTCCAAATAACGTGGTATTCTTACATATTCTTTCGAGAGAAAACTCTCCTGTGCATTCTCTTCTGAGGCTACATGCTTAGACATACACGCAACACCAAAGCTTTTCGAGTAAGAACGTGTTGTTTAGGAATAACAAGATAATTTCGCACGATGAGGGATTTCCTTAAAACGTGGTTTTCTGACAAATTTTGACGAAAGAAAATTCTCCTGTGGGTTCCCTTTTGGGGCTACATGTTTAGACGTACACGCCACACCAAATCTTTTCGAGTTACAACGTGTTGTTTAGGAGATACAAGCTAATTTTGTACGATACATTATTTCTTCTCGTAAAGTGTTTCCAATAAGTACCTATTTGTCTTTACTCTGCAACACTGTATTTCCTTATAACGTGGTATTCTTACATATTCTTTCAAGAGAAAACTCTTCTGTGCGTTCTCTTCTGAGGCTACACGCTTAGACATACACGCAACACAAAAGCTTTTTGAGTTACAACGTGTTGTTTAGGAAAAACAAGATAATTTTGCACGATGCGGGATTTCCTTAAAAGGTGGTTTTCTGACAAATTTTGACGAAAGAAAATTCTCCTGTGGGTTCTTTTTTGAGGCTACACGTTTAGATGTAAACACCACACCAAATCTTTTCGAGTTACAACGTGTTGTTGAGGAGGTACAAGCTAATTTTTTACCATGAGTTTTTTCCTCTCGTAAAGTGTTTCCATACGTACATATTTGTCTTTACTCTGCAACACTGTATTTCCATATAACGTGGTATTCTTATATATTCTTTCGAGAGAAAACTCCCCTGTGCGTTCTCTTTTGAGGCTACACGCTTAGACATACACGCAACACCAAAACTTTTCGAGGTACAAGGTATTGTTTAGGAAAAACAAGATAATTTCGCACGATGCGGGATTTCCATAAAACGTGGTTTTCTGGAAAATTTTGACGAAAGAAAATTCTCCTGTGGGTTCACTTTTGAGGCTACACGTTTATATGTAAACGCCACAACAAATCTTTTCGAGTTACAACGTGTTGTTTAGGAGATACAAGCTAATTTTTTACCATGCGAGAAGAAATACCGAATGTTGCAGAGTAAAGACAAATACATAAGTATTGGAAACACTTTATGAGAAGAAATAATGCATCGTACAAAATTAACTTGTATCTCCTAAACAACACGTTGTAACTCGAAAAGAATTGGTGTGGCATGTATGTCTAAAGGTGTAGCCTCAGAAGAGATCCCATAGGAGAATTTTCTTTCATCAAAATTTTTCAGAAAATCACGTTTTAAGGAAATCCCGCATCGTGCGAAATTATCTTGTTTTTCCTAAACAACACGTTGTAACTCGAAGAGCTTTGGTGTTGCATGTATGTCTTAGTGTGTAGCCTCAAAAGGGAACACACAGGATAGTTTTCTCTCGAAAGAATATGTAAGAATACCACGAATAAGGAAATACAGTGTTGCAGAGTAAAGACAAATACGTACGTATAGGAAACACTTTACTAGAAGAATTAACGCGTCTTACAAAATAAGCATGTATCTCCTTAACAACACGTTGTAACTCGAAAAGATTTGGTGTGGCATGTATATCTAAACGTCTAGCCTCAAATGAGAACCCACAGGAGAATTTTCTTTCGTCAAAATTTTTCAGAAAACCACGTTTTAAGGAAATCCCGCATCATGCCAAATCATCTTCTTTTTCCTAAACAACATGTTTTAACTCGAAAAGCTTTGGTGTTGCGTGTAGGTCTAAGCGTGGAACCTCAAAAGAGAAGGCACAGGAGAGTTTTCTCTCGAAAGAACACGTAAGAATTCAACGTTATAAGGAAATACAGTGTTGAAGAGTAAAGACAAATACATATGTATTGGAAACACTTTGCAAGAAGAAATAACGCATCGTACAAAATTAGCTTGTATCTCCTAAACAACACGTTGTAACTCGAAAAGATTTGGTGTGACGTGTACGTCTAAACGTGTAGCCTCAAAAGAGAACCGACAGGAGAATTTTCTTTCATCAAAATTTGTCAGAAACCACGTTTTAAGGAAATCTCGCATCGTACGAAACTATCTTGTTTTCCCTAAACAACACGTTGTAACTCGAAAAGCTCTGGCGTTATGTGTATGTCTAAGCATGTAGCCTCAAAGGAGAACGCACAGGAGAGTTTTCTCTCAAAAGAATATGTAAGAATACCAAGTTATAAGGAAATACAGTGTTGCAGAGTAAAGACAAACACGTACGTATTGGAAACACTTTACGAGAAGAATTAAAGCACAGTACAAAATTAGCTTGTATTTCCTAAACAACACGTTGTAACTCGAAAAGATTTGGTGTGGCGTGTACGTCTAAACGTGTACCCTCAAAAGAGAACCCACAGGAGAATTTTCTTTCGTTAAAATTTTTCAGAAAACCACGTTTTAAGGAAATCCCGCATGGTGCCAAATCATCTTCTTTTTCCTAAACAACATGTTGTAACTCGAAAAGCTTTGGTGTTGCCTGTATGTCTAAGCGTGGAGCCTCAAAAGAGAACGCACAGGAGAGTTTTCTCTCGAAAGAATATGTAAGAATACCACGTTATAAAGAAATACAATTTTTCAGAGTAAAGGCAATTAAGTACATATTGGAATCACTTTACGAGAAGTAATAACGCATCGTACAAAATAGCTTGTATCTCCTAAACAACACGTTGTAACTCGAAAAGATTTGGTGTGACGTGTACATCTAAACGTGTAGCCCCAAAAGAGAACCCACAGGAGAATTTTCTTTCATCAAAATTTGTCAGAAACCACGTTTTATGGAAATCTCGCATCGAGCGAAATTATCTATTTTTTCCTAAACAACACGTTTTAACTCGAAAAGCTCTGGTGTTGCGTGTTTGTCTAAGCATGTAGCCTCAAAAGAGAACACACAGGAGAGTTTCTCTCGAAAGAATATGTAAGAATACCACGTTATAAGGAAATACAGTGTTGCAGAGTAAAGAGAAACACGTACGTATTGGAAACACTTTACGAGAATAATTAATGCATAGTACAAAATTAGGTTGTATCTCCTAAACAACAAGTTGTAACTCGAAACTTTTGGTGTGGTGTGTACGTCTAAACGTGTAGCCTCAAAAGAGAACCCACAGGAGAATTTTCTTTCTTCAAAATTTTTCAGAAAACCACGTTTTAAGGAAATTCCGCATCGTGCGAAATCACCTTCTTTTTCCTAAACGACATGTTGTAACTAGAAAAGCATTGGTGTTGCGTGTATGTGTAAGCGTGGAGCCTCAAAAGAGAAGGCACAGGAGAGTTTTCTCTCGAGAGAATATGTAAGAATACCACGTTATAAGGAAATACAATTTTGCAGAGTAAAGACAAATAAGTACATATTGGAAACACTTTAGGAGAAGAATTAACGCATCGTACAAAATTAGCTTGTATCTCCAAAACAACACATTGTAACTCGAAAAGATTTGGTGTGGCGTGTTCATTTAAACATGTAGCCTCAAAAGAGAACCCACAGGAGAATTTTCTTTCTTCAAAATTTGTCAGAAAACCACGTTTTAAGGAAATCCCGTATCGTGCGAAATCATCTTCTTTTTGCTAAACAAAACGTTATACCTCGAAAAGCTTTGGTGTTGCGTGTATGTGTAAGCATGGAGCCTCTAAAGAGAACACACAGGAGAGTTTTCTCTCGAAAGAACATGTAAGAATACAACGTTATAAGGAAATACAGTGTTGCAGAGTAAAGACAAATACGTAAGTATTGGAAAAATTTACGAGAAGAAATATTGCATCGTACAAAATTTGCTTGTATCTCCTAAACAACATGTGGTAATTCGAAAGGATTTGGTGTGGTGTGTACGTCTAAACGTGTAGCCTCAAAAGAGAAAGCACAGGAGAATTTTCTTTCTTCAAAATTTGTCAGAAAACCACGTTTTAAGGAAATCCCGCATCGTGCGAAATTATCTTGTTTTTCATAAACAACACGTTGTACCTCGAAAAGCTTTGGTGTTGCCTGTATATCTAAGTGTGTAGCCTCAAAAGGGAACGCACAGGATAGATTTCTCTCGAAAGAATATGTAAGAATACCACGTTATAAGGAAATACAGTGTGGCAGAGTAAAGACAAATACTTTCATATTGGAAAAACTTTACGAGAAGAATTAACGCATAGTACAAAATTAGCTTGAATCTCCTAAACAACACATTGTTACTCGAAAAGATTTGCTGTAGCGTGCACGTCTAAACGTGTAGCCTCAAAAGAGAACCCACAGGAGAATTTTCTTTCGTCAAAATTTTTCAGAAAACCACGTTTTAAGGAAATCCCGCATTGTGCGAAATCATCTTTTTCCTAAACAACATGTTGTAACTCGAAAAGCTTAGGTGTTGCGTGTATGTCTAAGGGTGGAGCCTGAAAAGAGAAGGCACAGAAGAGTTTTCTCTCAAAAGAATATGTAAGAATACCACATTATAAGGAAATACAATTTTGCAGAGTAAAGACAAATAAGTACAAATTGGAAATATTTTACGGGAAGAAATAACGCATCGTATAAAATTAGCTTGTATCTCCTAAACAACACGTTGTAACTCGAAAAGATTTGGTGTGAGGTGTACGTCTAAACGTGTAGCCTCAAAAGAGAACCCACAGGAGAATTTTCTTTCATCAAAATTTGTCAGAAACCACGTTTTAAGGAAATCTTGCATCGTGCGAAATTATCTTATTTTTCCTAAACAACACATTGTAACTCGAAAACCTTTGCTGTTGCGTGTATGTCTAAGCATGTAGCCTCAAAAGAGAACACCCAGGAGAGTTTTCTCTCGAAAGAATATGTAAGAATACTACGTTATAAGGAAATACAGTGTTGCAGAGTAAAGACAAATACGTACGTATTGGAAACACTTTAAGAGAAGAAATAACGTGTCGTACAAAATTAGCTTGTATCTCCTAAACAACACGTTGGAACTCGAAAAGATTTGGTGAGGCTCGTACGTCTACACGTGCAGCCTCAAAAGAGAACCCACAGGAGAATTTTCTTTCTTCAAAATTTGTCAGAAAACCATGTTTTAAGGAAATCCCGCATCGTGCGAAATTATCTTGTTTTTCATAAACAACACGTTGTACCTCGAAAAGCTTTGGTGTTGCCTGTATATCTAAGTGTGTAGCCTCAAAAGGGAACGCACAGGATAGTTTTCTCTCGAAAGAATATGTAAGAATACCACGTTATAAGGAAATACAGTGTTGCAGAGTAAAGACAAATACTTACATATTGGAAAAACTTTACGAGAAGAATTAACGCATAGTACAAAATTAGCTTGAATCTCCTAAACAACACATTGTTACTCGAAAAGATTTGCTGTAGCGTGTACGTCTAAACGTGTAGCCTCAAAAGAGAACCCACAGGAAAATTTTCTTTCATCAAAATTTTTCAGAAAACCACGTTTTAAGGAAATCCCGCATCGTGCGAAATCATCTTTTTCCTAAACAACATGTTGTAACTCGAAAAGCTTTGGTGTTGCGTGTATGTCTAAGTGTGGAGCCTGAAAAGAGAAGGCACAGAAGAGTTTTCTCTCGAAAGAATATGTAAGAATACCACATTGTAAGGAAATAAAATTTTGCAGAGTAAAGGCAAATAAGTACAAATTGGAAATATTTTACGGGATGAAATAACGCATCGTACAAAATTAGCTTGTATCTCCTAAACAACACGTTGTAACTCGAAAAGATTTGGTGTGAGGTGTATGTCTAAACGTGTAGCCTCAAAAGAGAACCGACAGGAGAATTTTCTTTCATCAAAATTTGTCAGAAACCACGTTTTAAGGAAATCTCGCATCGTGCGAAATTATCTTATTTTTCCTAAACAACACATTGTAACTCGAAAACCTTTGCTGTTGCGTGTATGTGTAAGCATGTAGCCTCAAAAGAGAACACCCAGGAGAGTTTTCTCTCGAAAGAATATGTAAGAATACTACGTTATAAGGAAATACAGTGTTGCAGAGTAAAGACAAATACGTACGTATTGGAAACACTTTAAGAGAAGAAATAACGTGTCGTACAAAATTAGCTTGTATCTCCTAAACAACACGTTGGAACTCGAAAAGATTTGGTGAGGCTCGTACGTCTACACGTGTAGCCTCAAAAGAGAACCCACAGGAGAACTTTCTTTCGTCAAAATTTGTCAGAAAACCACGTTTTAAGGAAATCCCGCATCGTGCAATATTATCTTGTTTTTCCTAAACAACACGTTGTAACTCGAAAAGCTTTGGTGTTGCGTGTATGTCTAAGCGTGTAGCCTCTAAAGAGAACGCACAGGAGAGTTTTCTCTCGAAAGAACATGTAAGAATACAACGTTATAAGAAAATACAGTTTTGCAGTGTAAAGACAAATACGTATGTATTGGAAACACTTTACGAGAAGAAATAATGCATCTTACAAAATTATCTTGTATCTCCTAAACAACACGTGGTATCTCGAAAGGATTTGGTGTGGTGTGTACGTCTAAACGTGTAGCCTCAAAAGAGAACCCACAGGAGAATTTTCTTTCGTTAAAATTTTTCAGAAAACCACGTATTAAGGAAATCCCGCATCGTGCGAAATCATCTTCTTTTTCCTAAACAACATGTTGTAACTCGAAAAGCTTTAGTGTTGCGTGTATGTCTAAGCGTGGAGCCTCAATAGAGAAGGCACAGGAGAGTTTTCTTTCAAAAGAATAGGTAAGAATACCACGTTATAAGGAAATACAGTGTTGTAGAGTCAACAAAAATACATATGTATTGGAAACACTTTAGGAGAAGAAGTAACGCATCATACAAAATTAGCTTGTATCTCCTAAACAACACGTTATAACTCGAAAAGATTTGGTGTGACGTGTACGTCTAAACGTGTAGCCTCAAAAGAGAACCCACAGGAGAATTTTCTTTCATCAAAATTTGTCAGAAACCACGTTTTAAGAAAATCTCGCATCGTGCGAAATTATCTTGTTTTTCCAAACAACACGTTGTAAATCGAAAAGCTTTGGGGTTGCGTGTATTTCTAAGCGTGTAGCCTCAAAAGAGAACGCACAGAAAAGTTTTCTCTCGAAAGAATATGTAGGAATACCACGTTATAAGGAAATACGGTGTGGCAGAGTAAAGACAACTAAGTACGTATTGGAAACACTTTAAGAGAAGAAATAACGCATCGTACAAAATTAGCTTGTATCTCCTAAACAACACGTTGTAACTCGAAAAGATTTGGTGTGGCTCGTACCTCTACACGTGTAGCCTCAAAAGAGAACCCACAGGAAAACTTTTTTCGTCAAAATTTTTCAGAAAACCACGTTTTATGGAAATCTCGCATCGTGCGAAATAATCTTGTTTTTCCTAAACAACACGTTGTAACTCGAAAAGCCTTGGTGTTGTGTGTATGTCTAAGCGTGTAGCCTCAAAAGAGAATGCACAGGAGAGTTTTTCCTCGAAAGAATATGTAAGAATACCACGTTATAAGGAAATACAGTGTTGCAGAGAAAGACAAATACGTACGTTTTGGCAACATTTTACGAGAAGAAATAACACATCATACAAAATTAGCTTGTATCTCCTAAACAACACGTGGTAACTCGAAAGGATTTGGTGTGGCGTGCACGTCTATACGTTTAGCGTCAAAAGAGAACCCACAGGAGAATATTCTTTTGTCAAAATTTGTCAGAAAACCACGTTTTAAGGAAATCCCACATCGTGCGAAATTATCTTTTTATTCATAAACAACACGTTGTAACTCGAAAAGCTTTGGTGTTGCCTGTATGTCTAAGTGTGTAGCCTCAAAAGGGAACGCACAGGAGAGTATTTTCTCGAAAGAATATGTAAGAATACCACGTTATAAGGAAATACAGTGTTGAAGAGTAAAGACAAATACTTACGTATTGGAAACACCTTACGAGAAGAATTAACGCATCTTACAAAATTAGCTTGTATCTCCTAAACAACAGGTTGTAACTCGAAAAGATTTGGTGTGGCGTGTACGTCTAAACGTGTAGCCTCAAAAGAGAACCCACAGGAGAATTTTCTTTCATCAAAATTTTTCAGAAAACTACGTTTTAATGAAATCCCGCATCGTGCGAAATTATCTTGTTTTTCCTAAACAACACGTTGTAACTCGAAAAGCTGTTGTGTTGCGTGTATGTCTCAGTGTATAGCCTCAAAAGAGAACACACAGGAGAGTTTTCTCTCGAAAGAATATGTAAGAATACCACGTTATAAGGAAATACAGTGTTGCAGAGTAAAGACAAATACGTAAGTATTGGAAACCCTTAAACTTTAAGAGATGAAATAAAGCATCGTACAAAATTAGCTCGTATCTCCTAAACAACACGTTGTAACTTGAAAAGACTTGGTGTGGAGTGTACGTCTAAACGTGTAGCCTCAAAAGAGAACCCATAGGAGAATTTTCTTTCGTCAAAATTTTCAGAAAACCACGTTTTAAGGAAATCCTGCATCGTGCAAAATTATCGTGAGAGAGTATCTTGTTTTTCCTAAACAACACGTTGTAATTCGAAAAGCTTTGGTGCTGCGTGTATGTCTAAGCGTGTAGCCTCAAAAGAGAACGCACAGGAGAGTTTTCTCTCGAAAGAATATGTAAGAATACCACGTTATAAGGAAATACAGTGTTGCAGAGTAAAGACAAATACGTACTTATTGGAAACACTTTATGAGAAGAAATAACGCATTGTAAAAAATTAGTTTGTATCTCCTAAACAACACGTTGTAACTCGAAAACATTTGGTGTGGCGTGTACGTCTAAATGTGTAGCCTCAAAAGAAAACCCACAGGAGAATTTTCTTTGGTAAAAATTTGTCAGAAAACCACGTACTAAGGAAATCCCGTATCGTGCGAAATTATCTTGTTTTTCCTAAACAACGCGTTGTAACTCGAAAAGCTTTGGTGTTGCGTGTATGTCTAAGCATGTAGCCTCAAAAGAGAACACACAGAAGAGTTTTCTCTCAAAAGAATATGTAAGAATACCACGTTATAAGGAAGTACAATGTTGCAGAATAAAGACAAATACTTACGTATTGGAAACCCTTAAAATTAGGGAGATGAAATAAAGCATCATACAAAATTAGCTTGTATCTCCTAAACAACACGTTGTAACTCGAAAAGATTTGGTGTGGCGTGTACGTCTAAACGTGTAGCCTCAAAAGAGAACCACAGGACAATTTTTTTTCGTCAAAATTTGTCAGAAAACCACGTTTTAAGGAAATCCCGCATCGTGAGAAATTATCTTGTTCTTCCTAAACAACACGTTGTAATTCGAAAAGCTTTGGTGTTGCGTGTATGTGTAAGCATGTAGCCTCAAAAGAGAACACCCAGGAGAGTTTTCTCTCGAAAGAATATGTAAGAATACTACGTTATAAGGAAATACAGTGTTGCAGAGTAAAGACAAATACGTACGTATTGGAAACACTTTAAGAGAAGAAATAACGTGTCGTACAAAATTAGCTTGTATCTCCTAAACAACACGTTGGAACTCGAAAAGATTTGGTGAGGCTCGTACGTCTACACGTGTAGCCTCAAAAGAGAACCCACAGGAGAACTTTCTTTCGTCAAAATTTGTCAGAAAACCACGTTTTAAGGAAATCCCGCATCGTGCAATATTATCTTGTTTTTCCTAAACAACACATTGTAACTCGAAAAGCTTTGGTGTTGCGTGTATGTCTAAGCGTGTAGCCTCTAAAGAGAATGCACAGGAGAGTTTTCTCTCGAAAGAACATGTAAGAATACAACGTTATAAGAAAATACAGTTTTGCAGTGTAAAGACAAATACGTATGTATTGGAAACACTTTATGAGAAGAAATAATGCATCTTACAAAATTATCTTGTATCTCCTAAACAACACGTGGTATCTCGAAAGGATTTGGTGTGGTGTGTACGTCTAAACGTGTAGCCTCAAAAGAGAACCCACAGGAGAATTTTCTTTCGTCAAAATTTGTCAGAAAACCACGATTTAAGGAAATCCCGCAAGGTGCAATATTATCTTCTTTTTCGTAAACAACACGTTGTAACTCGAAACGCTTTGGTGTTGCCTGTATGTCTAAGTGTGTAGTCTCAAAAGCGAATGCCCAGGATAGTTTTCTCTAGTAAGAATACCTAAGAATACCACATTATAATGAAATACAGTATTGCAGAGTAAAGACAAATACGTACGTATTGGAATCACTTAATGAGAAGAATTAAAGCATCGAACAAAATTAGCTTGTATCTCCTAAACAACACATTGTAACTCGAAAAGATTTGATGTGGCGTGTACGTCTAAACGTGTAGCCTCAAAAGAGAACCCACAGGAGAATTTTCTTTCGTTAAAATTTTTCAGAAAACCACGTATTAAGGAAATCCCGCATCGTGCGAAATTATCTTGTTTTTCCTAAACAACACATTGTAACTCGAAAAGCTTTGGTGTTGCGTGTATGTCTAAGCGTGTAGCCTCAAAAGAGAATGCACAGGAGAGTTTTCTCTCGAAAGAATATGTAAGAATACCACGTCATAAGGAAATACAGTGTTGCAGAGTAAAGACAAATACGTACTTATTGGAAACACTTAAACTTTACGAGAAGAAATAAGGCATCATACAAAATTAGTTTGTATCTCCTAAACAACACGCTGTAACTCGAAAAGATTTGGTGTGGCGTGTACGTCTAAACGTGTAGCCTCAAAAGAGAACCAACAGGAGGGTTTTCTCTCATCAAAATTTGTCAAAACCCACGTTTTAAAGAAATCCTGCATCGTGCGAAATTATCTTGTTTTTCCTAAACAACATGTAACTCGAAAAGGTTTGGTGTTGCGGGTATATCTAAGCGTGTAGCCTCAAAAGAGAACGCACAGGAGAGTTTTCTCCCAAAAGATTATGTAGGAATACCACATTATAAGGAAATACAGTGTTGCAGAGTAAAGACAAATACATACTTATTGGAAACACTTAAACTTTACGAGTAGAAATAATACATAGTACAAAATAAGCTTGTATCTCCTAAACAACACGATATAACTCGAAAGGATTTGGTGTGGCTTGTACGTCTAAACATGTACCCTCAAAAGAGAACCCACAGGAGAATTTTCTTTCGTCAAAATTTGTCAGAAAACCAAGTTTTAAGGAAATCCCGCATCATGCGAAATTATCTTGTTTTTCCTAAACAACACGTTGTAACTCGAAAAGCTTTGGTGTTGCGTGTATGTCTAAGCGTGTAGCCTCCAAAGAGAACGCACAGGAGAGTTTTCTCTCGAAAAAATATGTAAGAATAACACGTTATAAGGAAATACAGTGTTGCAGAGTAAAGGCAAATACAAACATATTGGAAACACTTAAACATTAGGAGAAGAAATAACGCACCGTAAAAAAATTAGCTTATATCTCCTAAACAACACATTGTAACTCAAAAATATTTGGTGTGGCGTGTACATCTAAACGTGTAAACTCAAAAGAGAACCCACAGGAGAATTTTCTTTAGTCAAAATTTGTCAGAAAACCAGGTTTTATGGAAATCCCGCATCGTGCGAAATTATCTTGTTTTTCCGAAACAACACGTTGTAACTCGAAAAGCTTTGTTGTTGCGTGTATGTCTAAGCGTGTAGCCTCAAAAGAGAATGCAAAGGAGAGTTTTTTTCTCGAAAGAATATGTAAGAATACCCCGTTATTAGGAAACACAGTGTTGTAAAGACAAATACTTACGTATTGGAAAAACTTTACGAGAAGAAATAACGCATCGTACAAAATTAGCTTGTATCTCCTAAACAACACGTTGTAACTTAAAACGATTTGGTGTGGCCTGTACGTCTAAACGTGTAGCTTCAAAAGAGAACCCACAGGAGAATTTTCTTTCGTCAAAATTTTTCAGAAAACCACGTTTTAAGGAAATCCCGCATCGTGCGAAATTATCTTGTTTTTCCTAAACAACATGTTGTAACTCGAAAAGCTTTGGTGTTGCGTGTATGTCTAAGCGTGTAGCCTCAAAAGAGAACACACAGGAGAGTTGTATCTCGATAGAATTTGTAAGAATACCACGTTAAAAGGAAATACAGTGTTGCAAAGTAAAGACAAATACATATGTATTGGAAACCCATAAACTTTACGAGATGCAATAAAGCATCGTACAAAATTAGCTTGTATCTCCTAAACAACACGTTGTAACTCGAAAAGATGTGGTGTGGCGTGTACGTCTAAACGTGTAGCCTCAAAAGAGAACCGACAGGAGAATTTTTTTCGTCAAAATTTTTCAGAAAACCACGGTTTACGGAAATCCTGTATCGTGCGAAATTATCTTGTTTTTCCTAAACAACACGTTGTAACTCGAAAGGCTTTGGTGTTGCGTGTATGTCTAAGCATGTAGCCTCAAAAGAGAACGCACAGGAGAGTTTTTTCTCAATAGAATTTGTAAGAATACCACGTTATAAGGAAATACAGTGTTGCAGAGTAAAGACAAATACGTATGTATTGGAAACCCATAAACTTTACGAGATGAAATAAAGCATCGTACAAAATTAGCTTGTATCTCCTAAAAAACACGTGGTAACTCGAAAAGATTTGGTGTGGCGTGTACGTCTAAACGTGTAGCCTCAAAAGAGAACCCACAGGACAATTTTCTTTCGTCAAAATTCGTCAGAAAACCACGTTTTAAGAAAATCCCTCATCGTGAGAAATTATCTTGTTCTTCCTAAACAACACGTTTTAACTCGAAAAGCTTTGGTGTTGGGTGTATGTCTAAGTGTGTAGCCCCAAAAGAGAACACACAGGAGAGTTTTCTCTCGAAAGAATATGTAAGAATACCACGTTATAAGGAAATACAGTGTGGCAGAGTAAAGACAAATACGTATGTATTGGAAGCACTTTACGAGAAGAAAAGAGAACCCACAGGAGAGTTTTCCTTCGATAAAATTTGTCAGAATATCACGTTTTAAGGAAATACCGCATAGTGCGAAATTATCTTGTTTTTCCTAAACAACATGTTGTAACTCGAAAAGCTTTAGTGTTGCGTGTATTTCTAAGCGTGTAGCCTCAAAAGAGAATGGACAGGAGAGTTTTCTCCCAAAAGAATATGTAGGAATACCACGTTATAAGGAAATACAGTGTTGCAGAGTAAAGACAAATACATACTTATTGGAAACACTTAAACTTTTTGAGAAGAAATAACACATAGTACAAAATTAGCTTGTATCTCCTAAACAACACGTTATAACTCGAAATGATTTGGTGTGGCGTGTATGTCTAAACGTGTACCCTCAAAAGAGAACCCACGGGAGAATTTTCTTTCATCAAAATTTGTCAGAAAACCAGGTTTTAAGGAAATCCCGCATCATGCGAAATTATCTTGTTTTTCCTAAACAACACGTTGTAACTCGAAAAGCTTTGGTGTTGCGTGTATGTCGAAGCGTGTATTCTCCAAAGAGAACGCACAGGAGAGTTTACTGTCGAAAGAATATGTAAGAATACCACGTTATAAGGAAATACAGTGTTGCAGAGTAAAGGCAAATACATACGTATTGGAAACACTTAAACTTTACGAGAAGAAATAACGCATCATAAAAAAATTAGCTTGTATCTCCTAAACAACACGTTGTAACTCGAAAGGATTTGGTTTGGCGTGTACGTTTAAACATGTAGCCTCAAAAGAGAACCCACAGGAGAATTTTCTTTCGTCAAAATTTGTCCAAAAACCACGTTATAAGGAAATCCCTCATCGTGCGAAATTATCTTGTTTTTCCTAAACAAAATGTCGTAACTCGAAAAGCTTTGGTGTTGTGTGTATGTCTAAGCTTGTAGCCTCAAAAGAGAAGGCACCGGAGAGTTTTCTCTCGAAAGAATATGTAAGAATACCACGTTATAAGGAAATACAATGTTGCAGAGTAAAGACATATTCTTACTTATTGGAAAATCTTAACGAGAAGAAATAACCTATCGTACAAAATTAACTTGTATCTCCTAAACAACACGTTGTAACTTAAAAAGATTAGGTGTGGCCTGTACATCTAAACGTGTAGCCTCAAAAGAGAACCCATAGGAGAATTTTCCTTGGTCAAAATTTGTCAGAAAACCACTTATTAAGGAAATCCCACAGCGCACGAAATTATCTGGTTTTTCCTAAACAACACGTTGTAACGCGAAAAGCTTTGGTGTTGCCTGTATGTCTAAGCGTGTAGCCTCAAAGGGGAACACACAGGAGAGTTTTCTCTCGAAAGAATATGTAAGAATACCACGTTATAAGGAAATACAGTGTTGCAGACTAAAGGCAAATACGTACCTATTGGAAACACTTTACGAGAAGAAATAACGCATCGTACAAAATTAGCTTGTATCTCCTAAACAACACGTTGTAAATCGAAAAGATTTGGTGTGGCCTGTACTTCTAAACGTGTAGCCTCAAAAGAGAACCCACAGGACAATTTTCTTTCGTCAAAATTTGTCAGAAAACCACGTTTTAAGGAAATCCCGCATCGTGAGAAATTATCTTGTTCTTCCTAAACAACACGTTTTAACTTGAAAAACTTTGGTGTTGGGTGTATGTCTAAGCATGTAGCCCCAAAAGAGAATGCAGAGGAGAGTTTTCTCTCGAAAGAATATGTAAGAATACCACCTTATAAGGAAATACAGTGTTGCAGAGTAAAGACAATTACATACTTATTGGAAAAACTTTACGAGAAGAAATAACGCATCGTACAAAATTAACTTGTGTCTCCTAAACAACACGTTGTAACTTAAAAAGATTTGGTGTGGCAAGTACGTCTAAACGTGTAGTCTCAAAAGAGAACCCATAGGATAATTTTCTTTGGTCAATATTTGTCAGAAAACCACGTATTAAGGAAATCCCTCATCGTGCGAAATTATCTTGTTTTTCCTAAACAACACGTTGTAACTTGAAAAGCTTTGGAGTTGCGTGTATGTCTAAGCGTGTAGCCTCAAAAGAGGATGCACAGGAGAGTTTTCTCTCGAAAGAATATGTAAGAATACCACGTTATAAGGAAATACAGTGTTGCAGACTAAAGGCAAATACATACATATTGGAAACACTTTACGAGAACAAATAACGCATCGTACAAAATTAGCTTGTATCTCCTAAACAACACGTTGTAACTCGAAAAGATTTGGTGTGGCGTGTACGTCTAAACGTGTAGCCTCAAAACAGAACCCACAGGAGAATTTTCTTTCGTAAAAATTTGTCAGAAAACCACTTATTAAGGAAATCCTGCATCGTGCGAAACTATCTAGTTTTCCTAAACAACACATTGTTACTCGAAAATATTTGCTGTTGCGTGTATGTCTAAGCATGTAGCCTCAAAAGAGAACGCACAGGAGAGATTTCTCTCGAACGAGTATGTAAGAATACCACGATATAAGGAAATACATTGTGGCAAATTAAAGATAAATACGTACCTTTTGGAAACTCTTAAACTTTACAAGAAGATATAAAGCATCGTAAAAAATTAGCTTTTATCTCCTAAACAACACGTTGTAACTCGAAAAGATTTGGTGTGGCATGTACGTCTAAACGTGTAGCCTCAAATGAAAACCCACAGGAGAATTTTTTTTCGTCAAAATTTTTCAGAAAACCACGTTTTAAGGAAATCCAGCATCGTGCGAAATTATCTTGTTTTTCCTAAGCAACACATTGTAAGTCGAAAAGCTTTGGTGTTGCGTGTATGTCTAAGCGTGTAGCCTCCAAAGAGAACGCACAGGAGAGTTTTCTCTCGAAAGAATATGTAAGAATACCACGTTGTAAGGAAATACAGTGTTGCAGAGTAAAGAAAGATACGTATGTATTGGAAACCCACAAACTTTACGAGATGAAATAAAGCATCGTACAAAATTAGCTTGTATCTCCTAAACAACACTTTGTAACTCAAAAAGATTTGGTGTGGCCTGTACGTCTAAACGTGTAGCCTCAAAAGAGAGCCCACAGGACAACTTTCTTTCGTCAAAATTTGTCAGAAAACCACGTTTTAAGGAAATCCCGCATCGTGAGAAATTATCTTGTTCTTCCTAAACAACACGTTTTAACTTGAAAAGCTTTGGTGTTGGGCGTACGTCTAAGCATGTAGCCCCAAAAGAGTATGCAGAGGAGAGTTTTCTCTCGAAAGAATATATAAGAATACCACCTTATAAGGAAATACAGTGTTGCAGAGTAAAGACAAATACATACTTATTGGAAAAACTTTACGAGAAGAAATAACGCATCGTAAAAAATTAGCTTGTGTCTCCTAAACAACACGTTGTAACTTAAAAAGATTTGGTGTGGCCTGTACGTCTAAACGTGTAGTCTCAAAAGAGAACCCATAGGATAATTTTCTTTGGTCAATATTTGTCAGAAAACCACGTATTAAGGAAATCCCTCATCGTGTGAAATTATCTAGTTTTTCCTAACAAACACGTTGTAACTCGAAAAGCTTTGGTGTTGCGTGTATGTCTAAGCGTGTAGCCTCAAAAGAGGATGCACAGGAGAGTTTTCTCTCGAAAGAATATGTAAGAATACCACGTTATAAGGAAATACAGTGTTGCAGATTAAAGGCAAATACATACGTATTGGAAAAACTTTACGAGAACAAATAACGCATCGTACAAAATTAGCTTGTATCTCCTAAACAACACGTGGTATTCTTACATATTCTTTCGAGAGAAAACTCTCCTGTGCGTTCTCTTTTGAGGCTACACGCTTAGACATACACGCAACACCAAAGCTTTTTGAGTTACAACTTGTTGTTTAGGAAAAACAAGATAATTTTGCACGATGCGGGATTTCCTTAAAACGTGGTTTTCTGACAATTTTGACGAAAGAAAGTTCTCCTGTGGGTTCTCTTTTGAGGTTACACGTGCATACGTACAAGCCACACCAAATCTTTTCAAGTTACAACGTGTTGTTTAGGAGATAGAAGCAAATTTTGTACTATGCGTTATTTCTTCTCAGTAAGTGTTTCCAATACGTACTTATTTGTCTTTACTCTACAACACTGTATTTCCTTATAACGTGGTATCCTTACATATTCTTTCGAGGGAAAACTCTCCTGTGCATTCTCTTTTGAGGCTACACGCTTAGACAAACACGCAACGCCAAAGCTTTTCGAGTTACAAAGTGTTGTTTAGGAAAAACAAGATAATTTCGCACGATGCGAGATTTCCATAAAACGTGGTTTTCTGAAAAATTTTGAAGAAAGAAAGTTCTTCTGTGGGTTCTCTTTTGAGGCTACACATGTAGAAGAACGAGCCACACCAAATCATTTCGAGTTACAACGTGTTGTTTAGGAGATACAAGCTAATTTTGTTCGATGCGTTATTTCTTCTCATAAAGTGTTTCAAATAGGTACGTATTTGTCTTTACTCTGCAACACTGTATTTCCTTATAACGTGGTATTCTTCCATATTCTTTCGAGAAAAAACTCTCCTGTGCGTTCTCTTGTGAGGCTACAAGCTTAGACATACACGCAACACCAAAGCTTTTCGAGTTACAACGTGTTTTTAAGGAAAAACAAGATAATTTCGCACGATGCGAGATTTCCTTAAAACGTGGTTTCTGACAAATTTTGATGAAAGAAAATTCTCCTGTCGGTTCTCTTTTGAGGGTACACGTTTAGACATACACGTCACACCAAATCTTTTCGATTTACAACGTGTTGTTTAGGAGATACAAGCTAATTTTGTATGATGCGTTATTTCTTAACCTAAAGTGTTTCCAATATGTACTTATTTGTCTTTACTCTGCAAAATTGTATTTCCTAAAAACGTGGTATTCTTACATATTCTTTCGAGAGAAAACTCTCCTGTGCCTTCTCTTTTGAGGCTCCACGCTTACACATACACGCAACACCAAAGCTTTTCGAGTTACAACATGTTGTTTAGGAAAAAGAAGATGACTTCCCACGATGCGGGATTTCCTTAAAACGTGGTTTTCTGACAAATTTTGAAGAAAGAAAATTCTGCTGTGGGTTCTCTTTTGAGGCTACATGTTTAGACGTACACGCCACACCAAATCTTTCCGAGATACAACGTATTGTTTAGGAGATACAAGCTAATTTTGTATGATGCGTTAATTCTTCTCATAAAGTGTTTCCAATATGTACGTATTTGTCTTTACTCTTCAACACTGTATTTCCTTATAACGTGGTATTCTTACACATTCTTCCGAGAGAAAACTATACTGTGCGTTCCCTTTTGAGGCTACACACTTAGACATAAAGGCAACACCAAAGCTTTTCGAGGTATAACGTGTTGTTTATGAAAAACAAGATGATTTCGCACGATGCGGTATTTTCTTAAAACGTGGTTTTCTGACAAATTTTGATGAAAGAAAATTGTCCTGTGGGTTCTCTTTTGAGGCTACATGTTTAGAGGTACATGCCACACCAAATCCTTTTGAGTTACCACGTGTTGTTTAGGAGATACAAGCTAATTTTGTATGATGTGTTATTTCATCTCGTAAAGTGTTACCAATATGTAAGTATTTGTCTTTACTCTGCAACACTGTATTTCCTTATACCGTTGTATTCTTACATGTTCTTTCGAGAGAAAACTCTCCTGTGTGTTCTCTTTAGAGGCTACACGCTTAGACATACACGCAACACCAAAGCTTTTCGAGTTACAACGTGTTGTTTTAGAAAAACAAGATAATTTTGCACGATGCGAGATTTCCATAAAACGTGGTTTTCTGACAAATTTTGACGAAAGAAAATTCTCCTGTGGGTTCTCTTTTGAGGCTACACGTTTAGATGTACACGCCACACCAAATCCTTTCGAGTTACCACGTGTTGTTTAGGAGATACAAGCTAATTTTTTACGATGCGTTATTTCTTCTCGTAAAGTGTTTCCAATACGTACGTATTTGTCTTTACTCTGCAACACTGTATTTCCTTATAACGTTGTATTCTTACATGTTCTTTCGAGAGAAAACTCTCCTGTGCGTTCTCTTTAGAGGCTACAAGCTCAGACATACACGCAACACCAAAGCTTTTTGAGTTACAACGTGTTGTTTAGGAAAAACAAGATAATTTTGCACGATGAGAGATTTCCCTAAAACGTGGTTTTTGGACAAATTTTGACGAAAGAAAGTTCTCCTGTGGGTTCTCTTTTGAGGTTACACATGTATACGTACGAGCCACACCAAATCCTTTCGAGTTACAAGGAGTTGTTTAGGAGATACAAGCTAATTTTGTACCATGCATTAATTCTTCTCATAAAGTATTTACAATACGTACCTATTTATCTTTACTCTGCAACACTGTATTTACTTATAACGTGGTATTCTTACATATTCTTTCGAGAGAAAACTCTCCTCTGCGTTCTCTTTTGAGGCTACACGCTTAGACCTACACACAACACCAAAGCTTTTCGAGATACAACGTGTTGTTTAGGAAAAACAAGGTAATTTCGCACGATGCGGTATTTCCTTAAAACGTGGTTTTCTGACAAATTTTGACGAAACAAAATTCTCCTGTGGGTTCTCTTTGGAGGCTACACGTTTAGATGTAAACAGCACACCAAATCAGTTCGAGTTACAACGTGTTGATTAGGAGATACAAGCTAATTTTGTACGATGCCTTATTTCTTCTCGTAAAGTGTTTCCAATATGTACGTATTTGTCTTTACTCTTCAACACTGTATTTCCTTATAACGTGGTATTCTTACATATTCTTTCGAGAGAAAACTCTCCTGTGCCTTCTCTTTTGAGGCTACACCCTTAGACATACACGCAAACCAAAGATTTTCGAGTTACAATATGTTGTTTAGGAAAAACAAGATAATTTCGCACGATGCGGGATTTCCATAAAATGTGGTTTTCTGAAAAATTTTAACGAAAGAAAATTATCCTGTGGGTTCTCTTTTGAGGCTACACATTTAGACGTACAGGCCACACCAAATCCTTTCGAGTTACAACGTGTTGTTTAGGAGATACAAGCTAATTTTGTACAATGCGTTATTTCTTCTCGTAAAGTGTTTCCAATACATACGTATTTGTCTTTACTCTGCAACTCTGTATTTCCTTATAACGTGGTATTTTAACATATTCTTTCGAGAGAAAACTCTCCTGTGCATTCTCTTTTGAGGCTATAGGCTTAGACATACACACAACACCAAAGCTTTTCGAGTTATAACGTGTTGTTTATGAAAAACTAGATAATTTCGCACGTTGAGGGATTTCCATAAAACGTGGTTTTCTGACAAATTTTGACAAGAGAAAATTATCCCGTGGGTTCTCTTTTGAGGCCTCACGTTTAGATGTACACGCCACACCAAATCATTTCGAGTTACAACGTGTTGTTTAGGGGATACAAGCTAATTTTGCACAAAGAGTTATTTCTTCTCGTAAAGTATTTCCAATACCTACGTAATTGTCTTTACTCAGCAACACTGTATTTCCTTATAACGTGGTATTCTTACATATTCTTTCGAGAGAAAACTCTCCTGTGCATTCCCTTTTGAGGCTACACGCTTAGACGTACACGCAACACCAAAGCTTTTCGAGTTATAACGTGTTGTTTAGGAAAAACAAGATAATTTCGCAAGATGCGGGATTTCCATAAAACGTGGTTTTCTGACAAATTTTGACCTAAGAAAATTCTCCTGTGGGTTCTCTTTTGAGGCTACACGTTTAGACGTACACGCCACACCAAATCTTTTCAAGTTACAACGTTTTGTTTCAGAGATACAGACTAATTTTGTACGATGCGTCATTTCTTCTCGTAAAGTGTTGCCAATACATATGTATTTGTCTTTATTCTGCAACACGATATTTCCTTAAAACGTGGTATTCTTACATATTCTTTCGAGAAAAAAACTCTCCTGTGCCTTCTCTTTTGAGGCTACACGCTTAGACATACACGCAACACCAAAGCTTTTCGAGTTACAACGTGTTGTTTAGGAAAAACAAGATAATTTCGCAAGATGCGGGATTTCCTTAAAACGTGGTTTTCTGAAAAATTTTGACGAAAGAAAATTCGCCTGTGGGTTCTCTTTTGAGGCTACATGTTTAGACGTACACGCCACACCAAATCTTTTTCAGTTACAACATGTTGTTTAGGAGATACAGACTAATTTTGTACGATGCCTTATTTTTTCTCGTAAGGTGTTGCCAATACGTACATATTTATCTTTACTCTGCAACTCTGTATTTCCTTAAAACGTGGTATTCTTACATATTCTTTCGAGACAAAACTCTCCTGTGCCTTCTCTTTTGAGGCTACACGTTTAGATGTACACGCCACACAAAATATTTCGAGTTACAACGTGTTGTTTAGGAGATAAAAGCTAATTTTGTACGATGCGTTATTTCTTCTCGTAAAGTGTTTCCTATACATAAGTATTTGTCTTTACTCTGCAACACTGTCTTTCCTTATAACGTGGTATTTTTACATATTCTTTCGAGAGAAAATTCTCCTGTGCCTTCTCTTTTGAGGCTACACGCTTACACATACACGCAACACCAAAGCTTTTCGAGTTACGACATGTTGTTGAGGAAAAACAAGATAATTTCGCACGATGTGGGATTTCTTTAAAATGTGGTTTTCTGGCAAAATTTGATGAAAGAAAGTTCTCCTGTGGGTTCTCTTTCGAGGCTACACGTTTAGACATACAGGTGACACCAAATCTTTTCGAGTTAAACGTGTTGTTTAGGAGATACAAGCTAATTTTGCACGAAGCATTACTTCTTCTCCTAAAGTGTTTCCAATACGTACGTATTTGTCTTTACTCTGCTACACTGTATTTCCTTATAACGTGGTATTCTTACATATTCTTTCGAGAGAAAACTCTCCTGTGCCTTCTCTTTTGAGGCTACACGCTTAGACATACACGCAACACCAAAGCTTTTGGAGTTACAACGTGTTGTTTAGGAAAAACAAGATAATTTCGCAAGATGCGGGATTTCCTTAAAACGTGGTTTTCTGACCAATTTTGATGTAAGAAAATTCTGCTGTGGGTTCTCTTTTGAGGCTACACATTTAGACGTACACGCCACACCAAATCTTTTCGAGTTACAACGTGTTGTTTAGTAGATACAGACTAATTTTGTACGATGCGTTATTTCTTCTAGTAAAGTGTTGCCAATACGAATGTATTTGTCTTTACTCTGCAACACTGTATTTCCTTAAAACGTGGTATTCTTACATATTCTTTCGAGAAAAAACTCTCCTGTGCCTTCTCTCTTGAGGCTACACGCTTAGACATACAGGCAACACCAAAGCTTTTCGAGTTACAACGTGTTGTTTAGGAAAAACAAGATAATTTCGCAAGATGCGGGATTTCCTTAAAACGTGGTTTTCTGAAAAATTTTGACCAAAGAAAATTCTCCTGTTGGTTCTCTTTTGAGGCTACACGTTTAGACGTACACGCCACACCAAATCCTTTTCAGTTACAACGTGTTGTTTAGGAGATACAGACTAATTTTGTACGATGCCTTATTTTTTCTCGTAAGGTGTTGCCAATACGTACAAATTTGTCTTTACTCTGCAACTCTGTATTTCCTTAAAACGTGGTATTCTTACATATTCTTTCGAGAGAAAACTCTGCTGTGCCTTCTCTTTTGAGGCTACACGTTTAGACGTACACGACACACAAAATATTTCGAGTTACAACGTGTTGTTTAGGAGATAAAAGCTAATTTTGTACGATGCTTTATTTCTTCTCGTAAAGTGTTTCCTATACATAAGTATTTGTATTTACACTGCAACACTGTATTTCCTTATAACGTGGTATTCTTACATATTCTTTCGAGAGAAAACTCTCCTGTGCCTTCTCTTTTGAGGCTACACGCTTAGACATACACGCAACACCAAAGCTTTTCGAGTTACGACATGTTGTTTAGGAAAAACAAGATAATTTCGCACGATGTGGGACTTCCTTGAAACGTGGTTTTCTGACAAATATTGACGAACGAAAATTATCCTGTGGGTTCTCTTTTGAGGCTACATGTTTACACGTACACGCCACACCAAATATTTTGGAGTTACAACATGTTGTTTAGGAGATACAAGCTAATTTTGTATGATGCGTTATTTCTTCTCGTAAAGTGTTTCCAATACGTATGTATTTGTCTTTACTCTGCAACACTGTATTTCCTTATAACGTGGTATTCGTACATATTCTTTCGAGAGAAACTCTCCTGTGCCTTCTCTTTTGAGGCCACACGTTTAGACATACACGCAACACCAAAGCTTTTCGAGTTACAACGTGTTCTTTAGGGTTCTCTTTTGAGGCTACACGAAGAAATAATGCATCGTTCAAAATTAGCTTGGAAACACTTTATGAGAAAAATTAACGCATTATAAAAAAATTAGCTTGTCTCTCCTAAACAACACGTTGTAACTCGTGTAGCCTCAAAAGAGAACCAACAGGAGAATTTTCTCTCAAAAGAAGATGTAAGACTACCACGTTGTAAGGAAATACAGTGTTGTAGACTAAAGACAAATACGTACGTACTGGAAACAATTTTAGAGATGAAATAACGCATCGTTCAAAATTAGCTTGTATCTCCTTAACAACACGTTGTCACTCGAAACGATTTGGTGTGGGGTGTACGACTAAACCTGTAGCCTCAAAAGAGAACCCAGAGGAGATTTTTCTTCTTTCAAAATTTTTCAGAAATCACGTTTTTAGGAAATCCCGCATTGTGCGAAATTATCTTGTTTTTCCTAAACAACATGTTGTAACTCGAAAAGCTTTGGTGTTACTTGTATATCTAAGCGTGTAGCCTCAAAAGAGAATGCACAGGAGAGTTTTCTCTCAAAAGAATATGTAAGAATACCACGTTATAAGGAAATACAGTGTTGCAGAATAAAGACAAATACGTACGTATTGGAAACACTTTATGAGAAGAAATAACGCATCATACAAAATTAGCTTGTATCTCCTAAACAACACGTTGTAACTCGAAAAGAGTTGGTGTGGCATGTACGTCTAAATGTGTAGCCTCAAAAGAGAACCCACAGGAGAATTTTCTTTCGTCAAAATATGTCAGAAAACCACGTTTTATGGTAATCCCGCATCGTGCGAAATTATCTTGTTTTTCCTAAACAACACGTTGTAACATGAAAAGCTTTGCTGTTGCGTGTATGTCTAAGCCTGTATCCTCAAAAGCGAATGCACAGGAGTGTTTTCTCTTGAAATAAGATGTAAGAATACCACGTTCGAAGGAAATACAGTGTTGCAGACTAAAGACAAATAGGTACTTATTGGAAACACTTTTAGAGATGAAATAACGCATCGTTCAAAGTTAGATTGTATCTCCTAAACAACACGTTGTAACTTGAAACTGTTTGGTGTGGTGTTTACATCTAAATGCGTAGCCTCAAAAGAGAACCCACAGGAGAATTTTCTTTCGTCAAAATTTTTCAGAAATCACGTTTTTAGGAAATCCCGCATTGTGCGAAATTATCTTGTTTTTCGTAAACAACACGTTGTAACTTGAAAAGGTTTGGTGTTACGTGTATGTCTAAGCATGTAGCCTCAAAAGAGAACGCACAGGAGAGTTTTCTCCCGAAAGAATATGTAAGAATACCACGTTATAAGGAAATACGGTGTTGCAGAGTAAAGACAAATTCTTACATATTGGAAACACTTAACGAGAAGAAATAACACATGGTACAAAATTAGCTTGTATCTCCTAAACAACACGTTGTAACTCGAAAAGATTTGCTGTGGTGTTTACATCTAAACGTGTAGCCTCAAAAGAGAACCCACTGGAGAATTTTCTCTCGTCAAAATTTTTTCAGAAAACCACGTTTTAAGGAAGTCCTGCATCATGCGAAATCATCTTGTTTTCCTAAAAACACGTTGTAACTCGAAAAGCTTTGGTGTTGCGTGTATGTCTAAGCGTGTAGCCTCAAAAGAGAATGCACAGTAGAGTATTCTCTCGAAAGAATATGTAAGAATACCACGTTATAAGGAAATACAGTATTGCAGAGTAAAGACAGATACTTACTTATTGGAAACACTTTACGAGAAGGAATAATACATCGTACAAAATTAGCTTGTATTTCCTAAACAACACGTTGTAACTCGAAGGATTTGGTGTGGCGTATAAGTTGAAACGTGTAGCCTCAACAGAGAACCCACAGGAGAATTTTCTTTCGTCAAATTTGTCAGAAAACCACGTTTTAAGGAAATCCCGCATTGTGCGAAATTATCTTGTTTTTCCTAAACAACACGTTGTAACTCCAAAAGCTTTGGTGTTGCGTGTATGTCTAAACGTGTGGCCTCAAAAGAGAACGCACAGGAGAGTTTTCTCTCGAAAGAATATATAAGAATACCACGTTATAAGGAAATACAGTGTTGCAGAGTAAAGACAAATATGTATGTATTGGAAACACTTTACGAGAAGAAATAATGCATCTTACAAAATTAGCTTGTATCTCTTAAACAACATGTTGTAACTCGAAAAGATTTGGTGTGGCATGTAAGTCTAAACGTGTAGCCTCAAAAGAGAACCCACAGGAGAATTTTCTTTCGTCAAAATTTGTCAGAAAAACACGTTTTAAGGAAATCCCGCATCGTGCGAAATTATCTTGTTTTTCCTAAACAACATGTTATAACTCGAAAAGCTTTGGTGCTGCGTGTATGTCTAAGCGTGCAGCCTTAAAAGAGAACGCACAGGAGAGTTTTCTCTCGAACGAATATGTAAGAATACCACGTTATAAGGAAATACAGTGTTGCAGATTAAAGATAGATACATACGTATTTGAAACACTTTAAGAGAAGAAATAATGCATCGTACAAAATTAGCTTGTATTTCCTAAAAAGCACATTGTAACTCGAAAGGTTTTGGTGTGGCGTGTACCTCTAAATGTGTAGCCACAAAAGAGAACCCACAGGAGAATTTTCTTTCGTCAAAATTTTTCAGAAAACCACGTTTTAAGGAAATCCCGCGTCCTGCGAAATCATCTTCTTTTTCCTAAACTACATGTTGTAACTTGAATAGCTTTGGTGTTGCCTGTATGTCTACGTGTGTAGCCACAAAAGGGAACGCACAGGACAGTTTTCTATCGAAAGAATATGTAAGAATACCACGTTATAAGGAAATACAATGTTGCAGAGTAAAGACAAATACGTACGTATTGGAAACACTTTATGAGAAGAATTAACACATTGTAAAATATTAGCTTGTATCTCCTAAACAACACGTTGTAACTCGAACAGATTTGGTGTGGCGTGTACGTCTAAACATGTAGCCTCAAAAGAGAACCCACAGGAGAACTTTCTATTGTCAAATATTTCAGAAAACCACGTTTATGGAAATCTCGCATCGTGCGAAATTATCTAGTTTTTCCTAAACAACACGTTGTAACTCGAAAAGCTTTGGTGTTGCTTGTATGTCTAAACATGTAGCCTCAAAAGAGAACGCTCAGGAGAGTTTTCCCTCGAAAGAATATGTAAGAATACCACGTTATAAGGAAATACAGTGTTGCAGAGAAAGACAAATACGTACGTATTGGAAACAATTTATGAGAAGAAATAACACATCGTACAAAATTAGCCTGTATCTCCTAAACAACACGTGGTAACTCGAAAGGATTTGGTGTGGCGTGCACGTCTAAACGTGTAGCATCATAAGAGAAGCCACAGGAGAATTTTCTTTCTTCAAAATTTGTCAGAACACAACGGTTTAAGGAAATCCGAGAACGCACAGGAGAGTTTTCTCTCGAAATAATATGTAAGAATACCACGTTATAAGGAAATACAGTGTTGCAGAGTAGAGGCAAATACATACTTATTGGAAAAACTTAAACTTTACGAGAAGAAATAATGCATCGTAAAAAAATTAGCTTGTATCTCCTAAACAACACGTTGTAACTTAAAAAGATTTGGTGTGGCCTGTACGTCTAAACGTGTAGTCTCAAATGAGAACCCATAGGAGAATTTTCTTTGGTCAAAATTTGTCAGAAAATCACGTATTAAGGAAATCCCTCTTCGTGCGAAATTATCTTGTTTTTCCTAAACAACACGTTGTAACGCGAAAATCTTTGGTATTGCGTGTATGTCTAAGCGTGTAGCCTCAAAAGAGGACGCACAGGAGAGTTTTCTCTCGAAAGAATATGTAAGAATACCACGTTATAACGAAATACAGTGTTGCAGACTAAAGGCAAATACGTACCTATTGGAAACACCTTACAAGAAGAAATAAAGCATCGTAAAAAATTAGCTTGTATCTCCTAAACAACAGTTTGTACCTCGAAAAGATTTGGTGTGGCGTGCACGTCTAAACGTGTAGCCTCAAAAGATAACCCACAGGAGAATTTTTTTTCGTTAATATTTCTGAGAAAACCATGTTTTAAGGAAATCACTCATCGTGCGAAATTATCTTGTTTTTCCTAAACAACACGTTGTAACTCGAAAAGCTTTGATGTTGCGTTTCCAATACATATGGATTTTCCTTTACTCTGCAACACTGTATTTCCTTACAACGTGGTATTCTTACATATTCTTTCGAGAGAAAACTCTCCTGTGCGTTCTCTTTTGGGGCTACACGCTTAGACATACACGCAACACCAAAGCTTTTCGAGTTAAAAAGTTTTGTTTAGGAAAAACAAGATAATTTCGCATGATGCGGTATTTCCTTCATACGTGGTTTTCTGACAAATTTTGACCAAAGAAAATTCTCCTATGGTTTCTCTTTTGAGGCTACACGATTAGACGTACACGCCACACCAAATCTTTTTAAGTTACAACGTGTTGTTTAGGAGATACAAGCTAATTTTGTAAGATCCGTTATTTCTTCTCGTAAAGTTTTTCCAATACGTAAATATTTGTCTTTACTCTGCAACACTGTATTTCCTAATAACGTGGTATTCTTATATATTCTTTCGAGAAAAAAACTCTCCTTTGCATTCTCTTTTGAGGCTACACGCTTAGACATACACGCAACACCAAAGGTTTTCGCGTTACAACGTGTTGCTTAGGAAAAACAAGATAATTTCGCACGATGCAGGATTTCCTTAAAACGTGGTTTTCTGACAAATTTTGATGAACGAAAATTCTCCTGTGGGTTCTCGTTTGAGGCTACACGTTTAGACGTACACACCACACCAAATCTTTTCGAGTTATAACGTGATGTTTAGGAGATACATACTAATTTTGTACGATGCCTTATTTCTTCTCGTAAAGTTTAAGTGTTTCCAATAAGTACGTATTTGTCTTTACTCTGCAACACTGTATTTCCTTATAACGTGGTATTCTTACATATTCTTTTGAGAGAAAACTCTCCTGTGCGTTCTCTTTGAGGCTACATGCTTTGACATACACGCAACACCAAAGCTTTTCGAGTTACAATGTGTTGTTTAGGAAAAACAAGATAATTTAGCACGATGCGGGATTTCCTTAAAACGTGGTTTTCTGACAAATTTTGACGAAAGAAAATACTCCTGTGGGTTCTCTTTTGAGGCTACACATTTAGACGTACACACCACATCAAATCTTTTCGAGTTACAATGTGTTGTTTAGGAGATACAAGCTAATTTTTTTACGAAGCGTTATTTCTTCTCATAAAGTTTAAGTGTTTCCATTACGTACATATTTGCCTTTACTCTGCAACACTGTATTTCCTTATAACGTGGTATTCTTGCATATTCTTTCGAGAGAAAACTCTCCTGTGCATTCTCCTTTGAGGCTACGTGCTTAGATATACACGCAACACCAAAGCTTTTCGAGTTACAACGTGTTATTTAGGAAAAACAACATAATTTCGCACGATGCGGGATTTCCTTAAAACGTGGTTTTCTGACAAATTTTGAAGAAATAAAACTCTCCTGTGGGTACTCTTTTGAGGCTACACGTTTAGACGTACATGCCACACCAAATCTTTTCGAGTTACAACGTGTTGTTTAGGACATACAAGCTAATTTTGCAAGATGCGTTATTTCTCTCATAAAGTGTTTCCAATACATATGTATTAGTCTTTACTATGCAACACTGTATTTCCTAATAACGTGGTATTCTTATATATTCTTTCGAGAAAAAAACTCTCCTTTGCATTCTCTTTTGAGGCTACACGCTTAGACATACACGCAACACCAAAGGTTTTCGCGTTACAACGTGTTGCTTAGGAAAAACAAGATAATTTCGCACGATGCAGGATTTCCTTAAAACGTGGTTTTCTGACAAATTTTGATGAACGAAAATTCTCCTGTGGGTTCTCGTTTGAGGCTACACATTTAGACGTACACACCACACCAAATCTTTTCGAGTTATAACGTGATGTTTAGGAGATACATACTAATTTTGTACGATGCCTTATTTCTTCTCGTAAAGTTTAAGTGTTTCCAATAAGTACGTATTTGTCTTTACTCTGCAACACTGTATTTCCTTATGATGTGGTATTCTTACATATTCTTTCGAGAGAAAACTCTCCTGTGCGTTCTCTTTTGAGGCTACATGCTTTGACATACACGCAACACCAAAGCTTTTCGAGTTACAATGTGTTGTTTAGGAAAAACAAGATAATTTAGCACGATGCGGGATTTCCTTAAAACGTGGTTTTCTGACAAATTTTGACGAAAGAAAATACTCCTGTGGGTTCTCTTTTGAGGCTACACATTTAGACGTACACACCACATCAAATCTTTTCGAGTTACAACGTGTTGTTTAGGAGATACAAGCTAATTTTTTTACGAAGCGTTATTTCTTCTCATAAAGTTTAAGTGTTTCCATTACGTACATATTTGCCTTTACTCTGCAACACTGTATTTCCTTATAACGTGGTATTCTTGCATATTCTTTCGAGAGAAAACTCTCCTGTGCATTCTCCTTTGAGGCTACGTGCTTAGATATACACGCAACACCAAAGCTTTTCGAGTTACAACGTGTTATTTAGGAAAAACAACATAATTTCGCACGATGCGGGATTTCCTTAAAACGTGTTTTTCTGACAAATTTTGAAGAAATAAAACTCTCCTGTGGGTACTCTTTTGAGGCTACACGTTTAGACGTACATGCCACACCAAATCTTTTCGAGTTACAACGTGTTGTTTAGGACATACAAGCTAATTTTGCAAGATGCGTTATTTCTCTCATAAAGTGTTTCCAATACATATGTATTAGTCTTTACTCTGCAACACTGTATTTCCTTATAATGTGGTATCCTTACATATTCTTTCGAGAGAAAACTCTCCTTTGCATTCTCTTTTGAGGCTACACGCTTAGACATACACGCAACACCAAAGCTTTTCGAGTTACAACGTGTTGTTTAGGAAAAACAAGATAATTTAGCACGATGCGGGATTTCCTTAAAACGTGGTTTTCTGACAAATTTTGACGAAAGAAAATTCTCCTGTGGGTTCTCCTTTGAGGCTAAACGTTTAGACATACACGCCACACCAAATCTTTTTGAGTTATATCGTGTTGTTTAGGAGATACAAGCTAATTTTTTACCATGCATTATTTCTTCTCGTAAAGTGTTTCCCTTACTTACGTATTTGTCTTTACTCTGCAGCACTGTATTTCCTTATAACGTGGTATTCTTACATATTCTTTCAAGAGAAACCTCTCCTGTGCATTCTCTTTTGAGGCTACACGCTTAGACATACATGCAACACCAAAGCTTTTCGAGTTACAATGTGTTCTTTATGTAAAACAAGATAATTTCGCACGATGCAGGATGTCCTTAAAACGTGGTTTTCTGAAAAATTTTGACGAAAGAAAATTCTACTGGGGGTTCTCTTTTGAGGCTACGCGTTTAGACATACATGGAACACCAAATGTTTTCAAGTAGAACGTGTTGTTTAGGACATACAAACTATTTTTGTATGATGCGTTATTTCTCTCATAAAGTGTTTCCAATACATATGTATTTGTCTTTACTTTGCAACCCTGTATTTCTGTATAACGTGATATTCTTACATATTCTTTCGAGAGAAAACTCTCCTGTGCATTCTCCTTTGAGGCTATACGCTTAGATATACACGCAACACCTAAGCTTTTTGAGTTAAAACGTGTTGTTTAGGAAGAACAAGATAATTTCTCACGATGCGGGATTTTCTTAAAACGTGGTTTTCTGACAAATTTTGACGAAAGAAAATTGTCCTGTGGGTTCTCTTTTGAGGCTACTCGTTTAGACGTACAGGCCACACTAAATCCTCTCGAGTAACAACGTGTTGTTTATGAGTCACAAGCTAATTTTGTACGATGCTTTATTTCAACTCGTAAAGTTTAAGGGTTTCCAATATGTACGTTTTTGTCTTTACTCAGCAACACTGTACTTCCTTTAAAGTGGTATTCTTACGTATTCTTTCGAGAGAAAACTCTCCTGTGTGTTCTCTTTTGAGGCTACACGCTTAGACATACACGCAACACCAAAGCTTTTCAAGTTAAAACGTGTTGTTTAGGAAAAACAAGATAATTTCGCACGATACGATATTTCCTTAAAAGGTGGTTTCTGACAAATTTTGATGAAAGAAAATTCTCCTGTGGGTTCCCTTTTGAGGCTACACGTTTAGACGTACATGCCACACCAAATCTTTTCGAGTTACAACATGTTGTTTAGGAGATACGAGCTCATTTTGTACGATGCTTTATTTCATCCCATAAAGTTTAAGGGTTTCCAATATGTACGTATTTGTCTTTACTCTGCAACACTGTATTTCCTTATAACGTGGTATTCTTACATATTCTTTTGAGAGAAAACTCTCCTGTGTGTTCTCTTTTGAGGCTACACGCTGAGACATACACGCAACACCAAAGCTTTTCGAGTTACAACGTGTTGTTTAGGAAAAACAAGATAATTTCGCACCATGCAGGATTTCCTTAATACGTGGTTTTCTGACAAATTTGACCAAAGAAAATTCTCCTGTGGGTTCTCTTTTTTAGGCTACACGTTTAGACGTACACGCCACACCAAATCTTTTCGAGTTACAACGTGTTTTTTAGGAGATACAAGCTACTTTTGTATGATGCGTTATTTCTTCTCATAAAGTGTTTCCAATACGTACGTATTTGTCTTTATTCTGCAACACTGTACTTCCTTATAACGTGGTATTCTTACATATTCTTTCGAGAGAAACCTCTCCTGTGTGTTCTCTTTGAGGGTACATGCTTAGACATACACGCAACACGAAAGATTTTCGAGTTACCACGTGTTGTTTAGGAAAAACAAGATAATTTCCCACGATGCAGGATTACCTTATAACGTGGTTTCTGACAAATTTTGACGAAAGGAAATTCTCCTATGGGTTCTCTTTTGAGGCTACAGGTTTAGACGTACACGCCACACCAAATCTTTTCGAGTTAAAACGTGTTGTTTAGGAGATACGAGCTAATTTTGTAAGATGCTTTATTTCATCTTGTAAAGTTTAAGGATTTCCAATACGTACCTATTTGTCTTTACTCTGCTACACTGTATTTCCTTATAACGTGGTATTCTTACATATTCTTTCGAGAGAAAACTCTCCTGTGTGTTCTCTTTTGAAGCTACACGCTGAGACATACACGCAACACAAAGACTTTTCGAGTTACAACGTGTTGTTTAAGAAAAACACGATAATTTCGCACGATGCGGGATTTCCTTAAAACGTGGTTTTCTGAAAATTTTGACGAAAGAAAATTCTCCTATGGGTTCTCTTTTGAGGCTACACGTTTAGACATACACGCCACACCAAATCTTTTCGAGTTACAACGTGTTGTTTAGGAGATACGAGCTCATTTTGTCCGATGCTTTATTTCATCTCGTAACATTTAAGGGTTTCCAATATGTACGTATTTGTCTTTACTCTGCAACACTGTATTTCCTTATAACGTGGTATTCTTACATATTCTGTTGAGAGAAAACTCTCCTGTGTGTTCTCTTTTGAGGCTACACGCGGAGACATACACAAAACACCAAAGCTTTTCGAGTTACAACGTGTTGTTTAGGAAAAACAAGATAATTTCGCACGATGCGGGATTTCCTTAATACGTGGTTTTCTGACAAATTTGACCAAAGAATATTCTCCTGTGGGTTCTCTATTTGAGGCTACACGTTTAGACGTACACGCCACACCAAATCTTTTCGAGTTACAACGTGTTGTTTAGGAGATACAAGCTAATTTTGTATGATGCGTTATTTCTTCTCGTAAAGTGTTTCCAATAGGTACGTCTTTGTCTTTACTTTGCAACACTGTATTTCCTTATAACCTGGTATTCTTACATATTCTTTCGAGTGAAAACTCTCCTGTGTGTTCTCTTTTGAGGCAACACACTGAGACATACACGAAACACCAAAGCTTTTCGAGTTATAACGTGTTGTTTAGGAAAAACAAGTTAATTTCGCAGGATGCGGGATTTCTTTAAAACGTGGTTTCCTGACAAATTTTGACGAAAGAAAATTCTCCAGTGGGTTCTCTTTTGAGGCTAAACTTTTAGACGTACACGCCAAACCAAATGTTTTCGAGTTTCCACTTGTTTTTTAGGAGATACAAGCTAATATTGTATGATGCTTAATTTCTTCTCGTAAAGTGTTTCCAATATGTACGTATTTGTCTTTACTCTGCAACACTGTATTTCCTTATAACGTAGTATTCTTACATATTCTTTCGAGAAAAACCTCTCCTTTGCATTCTCTTTTGAGGCTACACGCTTAGACATACACCCAACACCAAAGCTTTTCGAGTTACCACGTGTTGTTTAGGAAAAACAAGATAATTTCGCACGATGCGGTATTTCCTTAAAACGTGGTTTTCTGACAAATTTTGACGAATGAAAATTCTCCTTTGTGTTCTCCTTTGAGGCTACACGTTTAGACATACACGCCAAACCAATTCTTTACGAGTTACCACGTGTTGTTTAGGAGATACAAGCTAATTTTGTTCGATGCGTTATTTCTTCTCGTAAGTGTTCCCAATATATTCTTATTTGTCTTTACTCTGCAAAATTGTATTTCCTAATAACGTGGTATTCTTACATATTCTTTCAAGAGAAAACTCTCCTGTGCCTTCTCTTTTGAGGCTCCACGCTTACACATACACGCAACTCTAAAGCTTTTCGAGTTACAACATGTTGTTTAGGAAAAAGAAGATGATTTCGCATGACGCGAGATTTCCTTAAAACATGGTTTTCTGACAAATTTTGAGGAAAGAAAATTCTCCTGTGGGTTCTCTTTTGAGGCTACACATTTAGACGTACACACCACACCAAATCTTTTCGAGTTACAATGTGTTGTTTAGGAGATACAATCTAATTTTGTATGATGCATTATTTCTTCTCGTAAAGTCTTTCCAATATGTACGTAGTTGTCTTTACTCTGCAACACTGTATTTCCTTATAAAGTGGTATTCTTACATATTCTTTTGAGAAAAAACTCTCCTTTACATTCTCTTTTGAGGCTACATGCTTAGACATACACGCAACACTAAAGCTTTTCAAGTTATAACTTGTTGTTTAGGAAAAAGAAGATAATTTTTCTCGATGAGGGATTTCCTTAAAACGTGGTTTTCTCACATATTTTGACGAAAGAAAATTCTCCTTTCTGTTCTCTTTTGAGGCTACATGTTTAGCCGTACACGCCACACCAAATCCTTTTGAGTTACAACCTGTTGTTTAGGAGATACAAGCTAATTTTGTATGATGCGTTATTTCTTCTCGTAAAGTGTTTCCAATACATACATATTTGTCTTTACCTGCAACACTGTATTTCCTTATAACGTGGTATTCTTACATATTCTTTCGAGAGAAAACTCTCCTGTGCGTTCTCTTTTGAGGCTACACGCTTATTCATACACGCAACACCAAAGCATTTCGAGTTACAACGTGTTGTTTAGGAAAAACAAGATAATTTCGCACGATGCGAGATTTCCTTAAAACGTGGTTTCTGACAAATTTTGATGAAAGAAAATTCTCCTGTCGGTTCCCTTTTGAGGCTACACGTTTAGACGTACACGTCACACCAAATCTTTTCGAGTTACAACGTGTTGTTTAGGAGATACAAGCTAATTTTGTACGATGCGTTATTTCTTCTCTTACAGTGTTTCAAATATGTACGTATTTGTCTTTAATCTGCAACACTGTATTTCCTTATAACGTGGTATTCTTACATATTCTTTCGAGAGAAAACTCTCCTGTGCGTTCTCTTTTGAGGCTACACCCTTAGGGTTACACGCAGGACCATAGCTTTTCGAGTTACAATGTGTTGTTTAGGAAGAACAAGATAATTTCGCACGATGCTGGATTTCTTTACAACGTAGTTTTCTGACAAATTTTGACGAAGGAAAATTCTCCTGTGGGTTCTCTTTTGAGGCACATGTTTAGACGTACACGCCACACCAAATCTTTTAGAGTTATAACGTGTTGTTTAGGAGATACAAGCTAATTTTTTACGATGTGTTTTTTCTTCTCATAAAGCTTAAGTGTTTCCAATCAGTATGTATTTGTCTTTACTCTGCAACACTGTATTTCCTTATAACGTGGTATTCTTACATATTCTTTCGAGAGAAAACTCTCCTGTGCATTCTCTTTTGAGGCTACATGCTTAGACAAATTTTGACGAAAGAAAATACTCCTGAGGGTTCTCTTTTGAGGCTACACGTTTAGACGTACACGCCACACCAAATCTTTTCAAGTTACAACGTGTTGTTTAGGAGATACAAGCTAATTTTTTAAGATGCGTTATTTCTTCTCGTAAAGTTTAAGTGTTTCCAATACGTACGTATTTGCCTTTACTCTGCAACACTGTTTTCCTTATAACGTGGTATTCTTGCATATTCTTTCGAGAGAAAACTCTCCTGTGCATTCTCCTTTGAGGCTACACGCTTAGACATACATGCAACACCAAAGCTTTTCGAGTTACAACGTGTTGTTTAGGAAGAACAAGATAATATCTCACGATGCGGGATTTCCTTAAAACGTGGTTTGCTGACAAATTTTGACGAAATAAAATTGTCCTGTGGGTTCTCTTTTGGGGCTACACGTTTAGACGTACAAGCCACACCAAATCTTTTCCAGTAAAAACGTGTTTTTTAGGAGATACAAGCTAATTTTGTACGATGCTTTATTTCATCTCATAAAGTTTAAGTGTTTCCAATATGTACGTTTTCGTCTTTACTCAGCAACACTGTACTTCCTTATAAAGTGGTATTCGTAACTATTCTTTCGAGAGAAAACTCTCCTGTACGTTCTCTCTTGAGGCTACATGCTTAGACATACACGCAACACCAAAGCTTTTCGAGTTACAAAGTGTTATTTAAGAAAAACAAGATAATTTTGCACTATGAGGGATTTCCTTAAAACGTAGTTTTCTCGCAAATTTTGACGATAGAAAATTCTCCTGTGGGTTCTCTTTTGAGGCTACACGTTTAGCCGTACACGCCACACCAAATCCTTTCGAGTTACAACCTGTTGTTTAGGAGATACAAACTAATTTTTTATGATGCGTTATTTCTTCTCGTAAAGTGTTTCCAATAAGTGCATATTTGTCTTTACTCTGCAACACAGTGTTTCCTTATAACGTGGTATTCTTACATATTCTTTCTAGTGAAAACTCTCCTGTGTGTTCTCTTTTGAGGCTACACACTGAGGCAAACACGCAACACCAAATCTTTTCGAGTTACAACGTGTTGTTTAGAAAAAACAAGATAATTTCCCACGATGCAGGATTTCCTTAATACGTGGTTTTCTGACAAATATGACCAAACAAAATTCGCCTGTGGGTTCTCTTTTGAGGCTACACGTTTAGACGTACACACCACATCAAATCTTTTCGAGTTACAACGTGTTGTTTAGGAGATACAAGCTAATTTTGTATGATGCATTATTTCTTCTCGTAAAGTGTTTCCAATATGTACGTATTTGTCTTTACTCTGCAACACTGTATTTCCTTATAACGTGGTATTCTTACATATTCTTTCGAGAAAAAACTCTCCTTTGCATTCTCTTTTGAGGCTACACGCTTAGACATACACGCAACACCAAAGCTTTTCGAGTTACAACTTGTTGTTTAGGAAAAACAAGATAATTTTTCACGCTGAGGGATTTCCTTAAAACGTGGTTTTCTTACATATTTTGACGATAAAAAATTCTCCTGTCGGTTCTCTTTTGAGGCTACATGTTTAGAAGTACACGTCACACCAATTATTTTCGAGTTACAACGTGTTGTTTATGAGATACAAGCTAATTTTGTACGAATTTTTATTTCTTCTCTTAAAGTGTTTCCAATATGTACGTATTTGTCTTTACTCTGCAACACTGTATTTCCTTATAACGTGGTATTCTTACATATTCTTTCGAAAGAAAACTCTCCTTGCATTCCCTTTAGAGGCTACACACTTAGACATACACGCAACACCAAAGCTTTTCGAGTTACAACGTGTTGTTTAGGAAAAACAAGATAATTTCGCACGATGCGGAATTTCCTTAAAACGTGGTTTTCTGACAAATTTTGACGAAAGAAAACTCTCCTGTGGGTTCTCTTTTGAGGATACACGTTTAGACGTACACGCCACACCAAATCTTTTCGAGTTACAACATGTTGTTTAGGACCTACAAGCTAATTTTGCAAGATGCGTTATTTCTCTCATAAAGTGTTTCCAGTACTTACGTATTTGTCTTTACTCTGCTACACTGTATTTCCTTATAACGTGGTATTCTTACATATTCTTTCGAGAGAAAACTCTCCTATGCGTTCTCTTTTGGGGCTATACGCTTAGACATACACCCAACACCAAAGCTTTTCGAGTTAAAACGTGTTGTTTAGGAAGAACAAGATAATTTCTCACGATGCGGTATTTCCTTAAAACGTGGTTTGCTGAAAAATTTTGACGAAAGAAAATTGTCCTGTGGGTTCTCTTTTGAGGCTACACGTTTAGACGTACATGCCACACCAAATCTTTTCGAGTTACAACGTGTTGTTTAGGAGATACAAGCTAATTTTGTACGATGCTTTATTTCATCTCATAAAGTTTAAGGGTTTCCAATACATACGTGTTTGTCTTTACTCTGCAACACTGTATTTCCTTATAACGTGGTATTCTTTCATATTCTTTCGAGAGAAAACTCTCCTGTGCGTTCTCTTTTGAGGCTGCAAGTTTAGACATACACGCAACGGCAAAGCTTTTCGAGTTACAACATGTTGTTTAGGAAGAACAAGATAATTTCCCACGATGCAGGATTTCCTTAAAACGTGGTGTTCTGACAAATTTTGACGAAAGAAAATTCTCCTGTGGGTTCTCTTTTGAGGCTACACCTTTAGACGTACACACCACACCAAATCTTTTGAGTTACACCGTGCTGTTTAGGAGATACAAGCTAATTTTTTTTACGATGCGTTATTTCTTCTCGTAAAGTTTAAGTGTTTCCAATACATACGTTTTTGCCTTTACTCTGCAACTCTGTAATTCCTAATAACGTGGTATTCTTACATATTCTTTCGAGAGAAAACTCTCCTGTGCGTTCTCTTTTGAGGCTACACGCTTAGACATACACGCAACACCAAAGATTTTCGAGTTACAATGTGTTGTTTAGGAAAAACAAGATAATTTAGCACGATGCGGGATTTCCTTAAAACGTGGTTTTCTGACAAATTTTGACGAAAGAAAATACTCCTGAGGGTTCTCTTTTGAGGCTACACTTTTAGACGTACACGCCACACCAAATCTTTTCGAGTTACAACGTGTTGTTTAGGAGATACAAGCTAATTTTTTAAGATGTGTTATTTCTCTCGTAAAGTTTAAGTGTTTCAAATACGTACGTATTTGCCTTTACTCTGCAACACTGTTTTCCTTATAACATGGTATTCTTGCATATTCTTTCGAGAGAAAACTTTCCTGTGCGTTCTCTTTTGAGGCTACACGCTTAGACATACAAGCAACACCAAAGCTTTTCGAGTTACAACTTGTTGTTTTGGAAGAACAAGATAATTTCTCACGATGCGGGATTTCCTTAAAACGTGGTTTGCTGACAAATTTTGACGAAAGAAAATAGTCCTGTGGGTTCTCTTTTGGGGCTACACGTTTAGACGTACAAGCCACACCAAATCTTTTCCAGTAAAAACGTGTTGTTTAGGAGATACAAGCTAATTTTGTACGATGCTTTATTTCATCTCGTAAGTTTAAGGGTTTCCAATATGTACGTTTTCGTCTTTACTCAGCAACACTGTACTTCCTTATAAAGTGGTATTCTTAACTATTCTTTCGAGAGAAAACTCTTCTGTGCGTTTTCTTTTGAGGCTACACGCTTAGACATACATGCAACAACAAAGCTTTTCGAGTTACAACGTGTTGTTTAGGAAATACAAGATAATTTCACACGATGCGGGGTTTCCTTAATACGTGGTTTTCTGACAAATTTTGACCAAAGAAAATTCTCCTGTGGGTTCTCTTTTGAGGCTACACGTTTAGCCGTACATGCCACATCAATTCTTTTCGAGTTACAACCTGTTGTTTAGGAGATACAAGCTAATTTTGAACGATGCGTTATTTCATCTCTAAAAGTGTTTCCAATAAGTACGTATTTGTCTTTACTCTGCAACACTGTATTTCCTTATAACGTGGTATTCTTACATATTCTTTCGAGAGAAAACTCTCCTGTGCGTTCTCTTTTGAGGCTACATGCTTAGACATACACGCAACACCAAAGCTTTTCGAGTTACAACGTGTTTTTTAGGAAGAACAAGATAATTTCTCACGATGCGGGATTTCCTTAAAACGTGGTTTTCTGACAAATTTTGACGAAAGAAAATTGTCCTGTGGTTCTCTTTTGAGGCTACACGTTTAGATGTACACGCCACACCAAATCTTTTCGAGTTACAACGTGTTGTTTAGGAGATACAAGCTAATTTTGTACGATGCTTTATTTCATCTCTTAAAGTTTAAGGGTTTCCAATACGTAAGTTTTTGTCATTATTCTGCAACAGTGTACTTCCTTATAACGTGGTAGTCTTACATATTCTTTCGAGAGAAAACACTCCTGTGTGTTCTCCTTTGAGGCTACACGCTTAGACATACACGCAACACCAAAGCTTTTCGAGTTACAACGCGTTGTTTAGGAAAAAACAAGATAATTTCTCACGATGCTGGATTTCCTTAATAAGTGGTTTTCTGACAAATTTGACCAAAGAAAATTGTTCTGTGGGTTCTCTTTTGAGGCTACACATTTAGACGTACACGCCACAGCAAATCATTTAGAGTTACAACGTGTTGTTTAGGAGATACAAGCTAATTTTGTACTATGCGTTATTTCTTCTCGTAAAGTGTTTCCAATATGTACGTATTTGTCTTTACTCTGCAACACTGTATTTCCTTATAATGTGGTATTCTTATATATTCTTTCGAGAAAGAACTCTCCTTTGCATTCTCTTTTGAGGCTACATGCTTAGACATACACGCAACACCAAAGCTTTTCGAGTTACAACGTGTTGTTTAAGAAAAACACGATAATTTTGCACGATGAGGGATTTCCTTAAAACGTGGTTTTCTCACAAATTTTGACGATAGAAAATTCTTCTGTGGGTTCTCTTTTGAGGCTACACGTTTAGACATACATGCCACAGCAAATCCTTTCGAGTTACAACCTGTTGTTTAGGAGATACAAGCTAATTTTGTATGATGCGTTATTTCTTCTTGTAAAGTGTTTCCAATAAGTACGTATTTGTCTTTACTCTGCAACACTGTATTTCCTTATAACCTGGTATTCTTACATACTTTTTCTAGTGAAAACTCTCCTGTGTGTTCTCTTTTGAGGCTACACACTGAGACAAACACGCAACACCAAATCTTTTCGAGTTACAACGTGTTGTTTAGGAAAAACAAGATAATTTCCCACGATGCAGGATTTCCTTAATACGTGGTTTTCTGACAAATTTGACCAAAGAAAATTCTCCTGTGGGTTCTCTTTTGAGGCTACACCTTTATACGTACACGCCACATCAAATCTTTTCGAGTTACAACGTGTTGTTTAGGAGTACAAGTTAATTTTGTATGATGCGTTATTTCTTCTCTTAAAGTGTTTCCAATATGTACGTATTTGTCTTTACTCTGCAACTCTGTATTTCCTTATAACGTGGTATTCTTACATATTCTTTCGAGAAAAAACTCTCCTTTGCATTCTCTTTTGAGGCTACACGCTTAGACATACACGCAACACCAAAGATTTCGAGTTACAACTTGTTGTTTAGGAAAAACAAGATAATATTGCATGATGAGGGATTTCCTTAAAACGTGGTTTTCTCACATATTTTGACGATAAAAAAAATTCTCCTGTCAGTTGTTTTTTGAGGCTACACGTTTAGTTGTACACGTCACACCAAATATTTTCAAGTTACAACCTGTTGTTTAGGAGATACAAGCTAATTTTGTACGGTTTTTTATTTCTTCTCTTAAAGTGTTTCCAATATGTACGTATTTGTCTTTACTCTGCAACACTGTATTTCCTTATAACGTGGTATTCTTACATATTCTTTCGAGAGAAAACTCTCCTTGCATATCCTTTTGAGGCTACACACTTAGACATACACGCAACACCAAAGCTTTTCGAGTTACAACTTGTTCTTTAGGAAAAACAAGATAATTTTGCAGGATGCGGGATTTCGTTAAAACGTGGTTTTCTGACAAATTTTGAAGAAAGAAAATTCTCCAGGGCGCTCTCTTTTGAGGCTACACGTTTAGACATACACACCAAACGAAATGTTTGTGAGTTTCCACTTTTTGTTTAGGAGATACAAGCTAATATTTCATGATGCGTAATTTCTTCTCGTAAAGTGTTACCAATATGTACGTATTTGTCTTTACTCTGCAACACTGTATTTCCATATAAAGTTGTATTCTTACATGTTCTTTCGAGAGAAAACTGTCCTGTGCATTCTCCTTTGAGGCTACACGCTTAGACATATACGCAACACCAAAGCTTTTCGAGTTACAACGTGTTGTTTAGGAAAAACAAGATAATTTCTCATGATGCAGGATTTCCTTAAAACGTGGTTTTCTGACAAATTTTGACGAAAGAAAATTCTCCTTTGTGTTCTCTTTTGCGACTACACGTTTAGACGTACACGCCAAACCAAACCTTTCGAGTTACCACGTGTTGTTTAGGAGATACAAGCTAATTTTGTCCGATGCGTTATTTCTTCTCCTAAAGTGTTTCCAATATGTACTTATTTGCCTTTACTCGGCAAAATTGTATTTCTTTATAACGTGGTATTCTTACATATTCTTTCGAGGGAAAACTCACCTGTGCCTTCGCTTTTGAGGCTCCACGCTTTAACATACAGGCAACACCAAAGCTTTTTGAGTTACAACATGTTGTTTAGGAAAAAGAAGATGATTTCGCATGATGCGGGGTTTCCTTAAAACGTGGTTTTCTGAAAAAATTTAACGAAAGAAAATTGTCCGGTGGGTTCACTTTTGAGGCTACACGTTTAGACGTACACGCCACACCAAATCTTTTCCAGTTACAACGTGTTGTTTAGGAGATACAAGTTAATTTTTTACGATGCGTTATTTCTTCTCGTAAAGTGTTTCCAATATGTACGTATTTGTCTTTACTCTGCAACACTGTATTTCCTTATAACGTGGTATTCTTATATATTCTTTCTAGAAAAAACTCTCCTTTACATTCTCTTTTGAGGCTACACGCTTAGACATACACGCAACACCAAAGCTTTTCGAGTTACAACTTGTTGTTTAGGAAAAACAAGATAATTTTGCACGATGAGGGATTTCCTTAAAACGTGGTTTTCTCACATATTTTGATGAAAGAAAATTCTCCTGTGGGTTCTCTTTGAGGCTACACGTTTAGCTGTACACGCCACACCAAATCCTTTTGACTTACAACCTGTTGTTTAGGAGATACAAGCTAATAATGTATGTTGCCTTATTTCTTCTCGTAAAGTGTTTCCAATACATACGTATTTGTCTTTACTCTGCAACACTGTATTTCCTTATAAGGTGGTATTCTTACATATTCTTTCGAGGAAAAACTCTCCTGTGTGTTCTCTTTTGAGGCTACATGCTTAGACATACACGCAACACCAAAGCTTTTCGAGTTACAACGTGTTGTTTAGGGAAAACAAGATAATTTCGCACGATGCGAGATTTCCTTAAAACGTGGTTTCTGACAAATTTTGTTGAAAGAAAATTCTCCTGTGGGTTCTCTTTTAAGGCTACACGTTTAGACGTACACATCACACCAAATCTTTTTGAGTTACAACGTGTTGTTTAGGAGATACAATCTAATTTTGTACGATGCATTATTTCTTCTCTTAAAGTGTTTCCAATATGTACGTATTTGTCTTTACTCTGCAACACTCTATTTCCTTATAACGTGGTATTCTTACATATTCTTTCGAGAGAAAACTCTCCTGTGCATTCCCTTTTGTGGCTACACACTTAGACATACACGCAACACCAAAGCTTTTCGAGTTACAACTTGTTGTTTAGGAAAAACAAGATAATTTCGCAGGATGCAGGATTTCGTTAAAACGTGATTTTCTGACAAATTTTGAAGAAAGAAAATTCTCCAATGGGTTCTCTTTTGAGGCTACACGTTTAGACGTACACGCCACATGAAGTCCTTTCGAGTTACCACGTGTTGTTTAGTAGATACAAGCTAATATTTTACGATGCATTATTTCTTCTTGTAAAGTGTTTCCAACAAGTATGTATTTGTCTTTACTCTCCAACACTGTATTTCCTTATAACGTTTTATTCTTACATGTTCTTTCTAGAGAAAACTCTCCTGTGCATACTCTTTAGAGGCTACACGCTTAGACATACACGCAACAACAAAGCTTTTCGAGTTACAACGTGTTGTTTAGGAAAAACAAGATAATTTTGCACGATGCGGGATTTACTTAAAACGTGGTTTTTCTGACAAATTTTGAAGAAAGAAAGTTATCCTGTGGGTCCTCTTTTGAGGCTACACGTGTAGACATACGAGCCACACCAAATCTTTTCGAGTTACAACGTGTTGTTTAGGAGATACAAGCTAATTTTGTATGATGCATTATTTCTTCTCTTAAAGTGTTTCCAATAGGTACGTAATTGTCTTTTCTGTGCAACACTGTATTTCCTTATAACGTGGTATTCTTACATGTTCGTTCAAGAGAAAACTCTCCTGTGCATTCTCTTTTGAGGCTACACGCTTAGACATACACGCAACACCAAAGCTTTTCGAGTTACAACGTGTTGTTTAGGAAAAACTAGAAAATTTCGCACGAAGCGAGATTTCCATACAACGTGGTTTCTGACAAATTTTGATGAAAGAAAATTCTCCTATGGGTTCTCTTTTGAGGCTACACGTTTAGACGTACACGCCACACCAATTCTTTTCGAGTTACCACGTGTTGTTTAGGAGATACAAGCTAATATTTTACAATGAATTATTTCTTCTCATAAAGTGTTTCCAACAAGTATGTATTTGTCTTTACTCTGCAACACTGTATTCCTTATAACGTTGTATTCTTACATGTTCTTTCGAGAGAAAACTCTCCTGTGTGTACTCTTTAGAGGCTACACGCTTAGACATACACGCAACACCAAAGCTTTTAGAGTTACAACGTGTTGTTTAGGAAAAACAAGATAATTTTGCACGATGCGGGCTTTCCTTAAGACGTGATTTTCTGACAAATTTTGACAAAGAAAGTTCTCCTGTGGGTTCTCTTTTGAGGCTACACGTGTAGTCGTACGAGCCACACCAAATCTTTTCTAGTTACAACGTGTTGTTTAGGAGATACAAGCTAATTTTTTACGATGCATTATTTCTTCTCTTAAAGTGTTTCCAATAGGTACGTATTTGTCTTTACTCTGCAACACTGTATTTCCTTATAACGAGGTATTCTTACATATTCTTTCAAGAGAAAACTCTCCTGTGCGTTCTCTTTTGAGGCTACACGCTTAGACATACACGCAACACCAAAGCTTTTCGAGTTACAACGTGTTCTTTAGGAAAAACAAGATAATTTCGCACGATTCGAGATTTCCTTAAAACGTGGTTTCTGACAAATTTTGATGAAAGAAAATTCTCCTGTGGGTTCGCTTTTGAGGCTACACGTTTAGACGTACACGTCACATCAAATCTTTTCGAGTTACAACGTGTTGTTTAGGAGATACAAGCTAATTTTTTACGATGCATTATTTCTTCTCGTAAAGTGTTTCCAATATGTACGTATTTGTCTTTACTCTGCAACCCTGTATTTCCTTATAACGTGGTATTCTTACATATTTGTTCGATAGAAAACTCTCCTGGGCATTCCCTTTAGAGGCTACACACTTAGACATACAAGAAACACCAAAGCTTTTCGAGTTACAACTTGTTGTTTAGGAAAAACAAGATAATTTCGCACGATGCGGGATTTCCTTATAACGTGGTTTTCTGACAAATTTTGAAGAAAGAAAATTCTCCTGTGGGGTCTCTTTTGAGGCTACACTTTGAGACGTACATGCCAAACCAAATCTTTTCGAGTTACCACTTGTTGTTTAGGAGATACAAGCTTATATTTTATGATCCGTCATTTCTTCTCGTAAAGTGTTTCCAATATTTATGTTTTTGTCTTTACTCTGCAACACTGTATTTCCTTATAACGTTGTAGTCTTACATGTTCCTTCGAGAGAAAACTCTCCTGTGCATTCTCTTTTGGGGCTACATGCTTAGATATACACGCAACACCAAAGCTTTTTGAGTTACAACGTGTTGTTTAGGAAAAACAAGATAATTTTGCACGATGAGGGATTTCCTTAAAACGTGGTTATCTAATTTTGATGAAAGAAAATTCTCCTGTTGGTTCTCTTTTGAGGCTACACGTTTAGACGTACACACCAAACCAAATCTTTTCGAGTTACCACGTGTTGTTTAGGAGATACAAGGTAATTTTGTATGATGTATTATTTCTTCTCGTAAAGTGTTTCCAATATGTACTTATTTGTCTTTACTCTGCAAAATTGTATTTCCTAATAACGTGGTATTCTTACATATTCTCTCGAGACAAAACTATCCTGTGCCTTCTCTTTTGAGGCTCCACGCTTAGACATACACGCAACACTAAAGCTTTTCGAGTTACAATATGTTGTTTAGGAAAAAGAAGATGATTTCACACGATGCGGGATTTCCTTAAAACATGGTTCTGTGAAAAATTTTGATGAAAGAAAATTCTCCTGTGGTTTCTCCTTTGAGGCTACACGTTTAGACGTACAGGCCACACCAAATCTTTTCGAGATACAACTTGTTGTTTAGGAGATACAAGCTAATTTTGTACTATGCGTTAATGCTTCTCGTAAAGTGTTTCCAATACGTACGTGTTTGTCTTTACACTGCAACATTGTATTTCCTTATAACGTGGCATTCTTACATATTCTTTCGAGAGAAAACTCTCCTGTGCTTTCTCTTTTGAGGCTACACGCTTAGACATACACGCAACACCAGAGCTTTTCGAGTTACAACGTGTTGTTTAGGAAAAACAAGATAATTTCGCACAATGCGAGATTTCCTTAAAACGTGGTTTCTGACAAATTTTGATGAAAGAAAATTCTCCTGTGGGATCTCTTTTGAGGCTACACGTTTAGACGTACACGCCACACCAAATCTTTTCGAGTAACAAGGTGTTGTTTAGGAGATTCAAGCTAATTTTGTACGATGCGTTAATTCTTCTCGTAAAGTGTTTCCAATATGTACGTATTTGTCTTTACTCTGCAACACTGTATTTCCTTATAACGGGGTATTCTTACATATTCTTTCGAGAGAAAACTCTCCTGTGCATTCCCTTTTGAGGCTACACACTTAGACATACACGCAAACCAAAGCTTTTCGAGTTACAACTTGTTGTTTAGGAAAAACAAGATGATTTCGCAGGATGCGGGATTTCGTTAAAACGTGGTTTTCTGACAAATTTTGAAGAAAGAAAATTCTCCAGTGGGTTCTCTTTTGAGGCTACACTTTTAGACGTACACGCCAAACCAAATGTTTTCGAGTTTCCACTTTTTCTTTAGGAGATACAAGCTAATATTGTATGATGCGTAATTTCTTCTCGTAAAGTGTTTCCAATAAGTACGTATTTGTCTTTACTCTGCAACACTGTATTTCCTTATAACTTTGTATTCTTACATGTTCTTTCGAGAGAAAACTCTCCTGTGCATTCTCTTTTGAGGCTACATGCTGAGACATACACGCAACACCAAAGCGTTTCGAGGTACAAGGTGTTGTTTAGGAAAAACAAGATAATTTCGCACGATGCGGGATTTCCTTAAAACGTGGTTTTCTGACAAATTTTGACGAAAGAAAATTCTCCTTTGTGTTCTCTTTTGAGGCTACACGTTTAGATGTACACGCCAAACCAAATCTTTTCGAGTTACCACGTGTTGTTTAGGAGATACAAGCTAATTTTGTACGATGCGTTATTTCTTCTCCTAAAGTGTTTCCAATATGTACTTATTTGCCTTTACTCTGCAAAATTGTATTTCTATATAACGTGGTATTCTTACATATTCTTTCGAGAGAAAACTCTCCTGTGCCTTCGCTTTTGAGGCTCCACGCTTAGACATACACGCAACACCAAAGCTTTTTGAGTTACAACATGTTGTTTAGGAAAAAGAAGATGATTTCGCACGATGCGGGATTTCCTTAAAACGTGGTTTTCTGAAAAGTATTAACGAAAGAAAATTGTCCTGTGGGTTCTCTTTTGAGGCAACACGTTTAGACGTACACGCCACACCAAATCTTTTCGAGTTACAACGTGTTGTTTAGGAGATACAAGTTAATTTTTTACGATGCGTTATTTCTTCTCATAAAGTGTTTCCAATATGTACGTATCTGTCTTTACGCTGCAACACTCTATTTCCTTATAACGTGGTATTCTTACATATTCTTTATAGAAAAAAACTCTCCTTTACATTCTCTTTTGAGGCTACACGCTTAGACATACACACAACACCAAAGCTTTTCGAGTTACAACGTGTTGTTTAGGAAAAACAAGATAATTTTGCATGATGAGGAATTTCCTTATAACGTGGTTTTCTGACAAATTTTGAAGAAAGAAAATTCTCCTGTGGGGTCTCTTTTGAGGCTACACTTTTAGACGTAAACGCCAAACCAAATCTTTTCGAGTTACCACTTGTTGTTTAGGAGATACAAGCTTATATTTTATGATGTGTCATTTCTTCTCGTAAAGTGTTTCCAATATGTACGTATTTGTCTTTACTCTCCAACACTGTATTTCCTTATAACGTTGTATTCTTACATGTTCTTTCGAGAGAAAACTCTCCTGTGCATTCGCTTTTGAGGCTACATGCTGAGACATACACGCAACACCAAAGCTTTTCGTGTTACAAGTTGTTGTTTAGGAAAAACAAGATAATTTCGCACGATGGGGGATTTCCTTAAAATGTGGTTTTCTGACAAATTTTGACGAAAGAAAATTCTCCTTTGTGTTCTCTTTGGCGGCTACACGTTTAGACGTACACGCCAAACCAAACCTTTTCGAGTTACCACGTGTTGTTTAGGAGATACAAGCTAATTTTGTCCGATGCGTTATTTCTTCTCCTAAAGTGTTTCCAATATGTACTTATTTGCCTTTACTCGGCCTAATTGTATTTCTTTATAACGTCTATTCTTACATATTCTTTCGAGAGAAAACTCTCCTGTGCCTTCGCTTTTGAGGCTCCACGCTTAGACATACACGCAACACCAAAGTTCTTTGAGTTACAACATGTTGTTTAGGAAAAAGAAGATGATTTCGCATGATGCGGGATTTCCTTAAAACGTGGATTTCTGAAAAAATTTAACGAAAGAAAATTGTCCTGTGGGTTCTCTTTTGAGGCTACACGTTTTGACGTACACGCCACACCAAATCATTTCGAGTTACAACGTGTTGTTTAGGTGATACAAGTTAATTTTTTACGATGCGTTATTTCTTCTCGTAAAGAGTTTCCAATATGTACGTATTTGTCTTTACTCTGCAACAATGTATTTCCTTATAACGTGGTATTCTTACATATTCTTTGAGAAAAAAACTCTCCTTTACATTCTCTTTTGAGGCTACACGCTTAGACATACACGCAACACCAAAGCTTTTCGAGTTACAACTTGTTGTTTAGGAAAAACAAGATAATTTTGCACGATGAGGGATTTCCTTAAAACGTGGTTTTCTCACATATTTTGACGAAAGAAAATTCTCCTGTGGGTTCTCTTTTGAGGCTACACGTTTAGCCGTACACGCCACACCAAATCCTTTCGAGTTACAACCTGTTGTTTAGGAGATACAAGCTAATTTTGTATGATGCATTATTTCTTCTCATAAAGTGTTTCCAATACATACGTATTTGTCTTTACTCTGCAACACTGTATTTCCTTATAATGTGATATTCTTACATATTCTTTCGAGGGAAAACTCTCCTGTGTGTTCTCTTTTGAGGCTACATGCTTAGACATACACACAACACCAAAGCTTTTCGAGTTACAACGTGTTGTGTAGGAAAAACTAGATAATTTCGCACAATGCGTGATTTCCTTAAAACGTGGTTTCTGACAAATTTTGATGAAAGAAAATTCTCCTGTGGGTTCTCTTTTGAGGCTACACGTTGAGACGTACATGTCACACCAAATCTTTTCGAGTTACAACGAGTTGTTTAGGAGACACAAGCTAATTTTGTAAGATGCGATATTTCTTCTCTTAAAGTGTTTCCAATATGTACGTATTTGTCTTTACTCTGCAACACTGTATTTCCTTATAACGTGGTATTCTTACATATTCTTTCGAGAGAAAACTCTCCTGTGCATTCCCTTTTGTGGCTACACACTTAGTCATACACGCAACACCAAAGCTTTTCGAATTACAACTTGTTGTTTAGGAAAAACAAGATAATTTCGCAGGATGCAGGATTTCGTTAAAACGTGATTTTCTGACAAATTTTGAAGAAAGAAAATTCTCCTATGGGTTCTCTTTTGAGGCTACACGTTTAGACGTACACGCCACACCAAGTCCTTTCGAGTTACCACGTGTTGTTTAGGAGATACAAGCTAATTGTTTACAATGCGTTATTTCTTCTCGTAAAGTGTTTCCATCAAGTATGTATTTGACTTTACTCTGCAACACTGTATTCCCTTATAACGTTGTATTCTTACATGTTCTTTTGAGAGAAAACTCTCCTGTGCGTACTCTTTAGAGGCTACACGCTTAGACATACACGCAATGCCAAAGCTTTTCGAGTTACAATGTGTTGTTTAGGAAAAGCAAGATAATTTCGCACGATGCGAGATTTCCATAAAACGTGGTTTTCTGAAAAATTTTGACGTAAGAAAGTTTTCCTGTGGGTTCTCTTTTGAGGCTACACGTATAGAGGTACGAGCCACAACAAATCTTTTCGAGTTCCAATTGTTGTTTAGGAGATACAAGATAATTTTGTACGATGTGTTATTTCTTCTCTTAAAGTGTTTCCAATACATACGTATTTGTCTTTACTCTGCAACACTGTATTTTTTTATAACATGGTATTCTTACATATTCTTTCGAGAGAAAACTCTCCTGTGCATTCTCTTTTGAGGCTACAAGCTTAGGCATACACGCAACACCAAAGCTTTTCGAGTTACAACATGTTGTTCAGGAAAAAGAAGATGATTTGGCACGATGCGGGATTTCCTTAAAACGTGGTTTTCTGAAAAATTTTGACGAAAGAAAATTCTCCTGTGGGTTCTCTTTTGAGGCTACACGTTTAGACGTACATGCCGCACCAAATCTTTTCGAGTTACAACGTTTTGTTTAGGAGATACAAGCTAATTTTCTACGATGCGTTACTTCTTCTCCTAAAGTGTTTCCAATATGTACGTATTTGTCTACTCTGCAACACTGTATTTCCTTATAACGTGGTATTCTTACATATTCTTTCGAGAGAAAACTATCCTGTGCGTTCCCTTTTGAGGCTACACACTTAGACATACAGGCAACACCAAAGCTTTTCGAGTTACAACATGTCGTTTAGGAAAAACCAGATAATTTCGCACGATGCAGGATTTCCTTAAAACGTGGTTTTCTGACAAATTTTGACGAAAGAAAATTCTCCTGTCGGTTCTCTTTTGAGGCTACACATTTAGACGTACACGCCACACCAAATCCTTTAGAGTTACCACGTGTTGTTTAGGAGATACAAGCTAATTTTGTATGATGCGTTATTTCTTCTCATAAAGTGTTTCCAATACGTACGTATTTGTCTTTACTCTGCAACACTGTATTTCCTTTTAACATTGTATTCTTACATGTTCTTCCGAGAGAAAACTCTCCTGTGCATTGTCTTTAGAGGCAACATGCTCAGACATACACGCAACACCAAAGCTTTTCGAGTTACAAAGTGTTGTTTAGGAAAAACAAGATAATTTTGCACGATGCGGGATTTCCTTAAAACGTGTTTTTTTGACAATTTTTGACGAAAGAAAGTTCTCCTGTTGGTTCTCTTTTGAGGCTACACGTGTAGAAGTACGAGCCACACCAAATACTTTCGAGTTATAACGTGTTGTTTAGGAGATATAAGCAAATTTTGTACGATCCGTTATTTCTTCCCTAAATTGTTTCCAATATGTCGTTATTTATCTTTACTCTGCAACACTGTATTTTCTTATAACGTGGTATTATTACATATTCTTTCGAGGGAAAACTCTCCTGTGCATGCTCTTTTGAGGCTACACGCTTAGACAAACACGCACGCCAAACTTTTCGAGTTACAACGTGTTGTTTAGGAAAAACAAGATAATTTCGCACGATGCGAGATTTCCATAAAACGTGGTTTTCAGACAAATTTTGACGAAAGAAAGTTCTTCTCTGGGTTCTCTTTTGAGGCTACACGTGTAGAGGTATGAGCCACACCAAATCTTTTCGAGTTACAATGTGTTGTTTAGGAGATACAAGCTAATTTTTTACAATGCGTTATTTCTTCTCTTAAAGTGTTTCCAATACGTACGTAGTTGTCTTTATTCTGCAACACTGTATTTCCTTATAACGTGGTATTCTTACATATTCTTTCGAGAGAAAACTCTCCTGTGCATTCTCTTTTGAGGCTACATGCTTAGACATACACGCAACACCAAAGCTTTTCGAGTTACAATGTGTTGTTTAGGAAAAACAAGATAATTTCGCACGATGCGCTATTTCCTTAAAACGTGGTTTCAGACAAATTTTGATGAAAGAAAATTCTCCTGTGGGTTCTCGTTTGAGGCTACACTTTTAGACGTACATGCCACACCAAATCTTTTCGAGTTACAACGTGTTGTTTAGGAGATACAAGCTAATTTTTTACGATGCGTTATTTCTTCTCGTAAAGTGTTTCCAATATGTACTTATTTGTCTTTACTCTGCAAAATTGTATTTCCTTTTAACGTGGTATTCTTACATATTCTTTCAAGAGAACACTCTCCTGTGCCTTCTCTTTTGAGTCTCCACGCTTACACATACACGCAACAGCAACGCTTTTCGAGTTACAACATGTTGTTTCTGAAAAAGAAGATGATTTCGCACGATGCGGGATTTCCTTAAAACGTGGTTTTCTGAAAAATTTTGACGAAAGAAAATTCTCCTGTGGGTCCTCTTTTGAGGCTACATGTTTAGATGTACACGCCACACCAAATCTTTTCGAGTTACAATGTTTTGTTTAGGAGATACAAGCTAATTTTGTAAGATGCGTTAACTCTTCTCATAAAGTGTTTCCAATACATACGTATTTGTCTTTATTCTGCAACACTGTATTTCCTTATAACGTGGTATTCTTACATATTCTTTCGAGGGAAAACTCTCCTGTGCGTTCTCTTTCGAGGCTACACGCTTAGACAAACACGCAACACCAAAGCTTTTCGAGTTACAACGTGTTGTTTAGGAAAAAACAAGATAATTTTGCACGATGCGAGATTTTCATAAATCGTGGTTTTCTAAAAAAATTTGACGAAAGAATTTCCTCCTGTGGGTTCTCTTTTGAGGCTACACTTGTAGAGGTACGAGCCACACCAAATCTTTTCGAGTTACAAAGTTTTGTTTAGGAGATACAAGCTATTTTTGTACGATGCTTTATTTCTTCTCTTAACGTGTTTCCAATATGTACGTATTTGTCTTTACTCTGCCACACTGTATTTCCTTATAACGTGGTATTCCTACATTTTCTTTCGAGAGAAAACTCTCCTGTGCGTTCTCTTTTGAGGCTACTCGCTTAGACATACACGCAACACCAAAGCTTTTAGATTTACAATGTGTTGTTTATGAAAAACAAGATAATTTCACACGATGCGAGATTTCCTTAAAATGTGGTTTTTGACAAATTTTGATGAAAGAAAATTCTTGGGCCTTGGAGCGGCGGCAGCAGCAGCAGTAGCAGCAGCAGCGGCTGGTCCAGAGGAAGGGCCATCAGCAGTAGAACCAAGCGGACAGGGTCCAGGCAGACCCGGTGCCCACGACCACTGGCCATCGCTGGCCAGCCAGGCTGCAAGCAGCGGCGGATTTACGGTGCCTTTCACCACACAGAAGCCACATCAGAACTCTGCCTCCCGCCAGTCAGTTACGAGGGCTCCATATTGGTTCTCGGTTGCCAGAGAAATCAGACTGAGGTACGCAAATATAACCCGAGACCAACATCGCGGGGGTCTAAGCCCGACGGGCGTTGGCCTGCACCCAGGCCCTGAGCTGATCGGGGGTCCACCTGTGTGCAAATCCGGCCAGGAGGTTTTTTTCCTCCCGGGCCAGCGCGCGCACCACCACCATTTTGCCTGGGGGAAGCCAGGGAGACCTAGCAGGCAAAACCAAACTGGCTAACAGGCATAGCCCGAGGCGGACATAGCAGGGGTCTCAGACGGTCAGGCCCTGGACTGCCCCCAGGTCCTGGGCTGCTCGGCAGGCCATCTGTGTGCCGACCCAGCCAGGAGCTTGTTTGCCTCGGCCGGCGCACACCGCCGCCATTTTGCCTACAGGAAGCCGGAGAGACCTAGCAGGCAAAACCAAACCAGCGAACAGGCATAGCCCAAGGCGGACGTAGCAGGGGTCTCAGACGGTCAGGCCCTGGACTGCACCCAGGCCCAGGACTGCTCGGTGGGCCATCTGTGTGCTGACCCGGCCAGGAGGTTGTTTATCAGAGCCGTTTGCGCACCACCGCCATTTTGCCTACGGGAAGCCAGAGAGACCTAGCAGGCAAAGCCAAACTGGCTAATAGGCATAGCCCGAGGCAGACATAGCAGGGTCTCAGACGGTCAGGCCCTGGACTGCCCCCAGGTCCTGGGCTGCTCGGTGGGCCATCTGTGTGCCGACCCGGCCAGGAGGTTGTTTATCTGGGCCAGTTTGCGCACCACCGCCATTTTGCCTACGGGAAGCCAGAGAGACCTAGCAGGCAAAACCAAACCAGCTAACAGGCATAGCCCGAGGCGGACATAGCAGGGGTCTCAGACGGTCAGGCCCTGGACTGACCCCCAGGCCCTGGGCTGCTCGTTGGGCCATCTGTGTGCTGACCCAGCCAGGAGGTTGTTAGCCCAGCATACTCTCCCAGCACTCTCAGGAACTCGCACACGCCACCATCCTAGCCACCTGACACACCCAATTAACACCCACAGCTGAGGGGAACTTTGCACCGACATTGGCCTGCCAGGCTTTTGCCTAGACTCAGGGCCTGGGCAGCTAGGCTAGCCTTGTGTGCACCAATCCAGTTGGGAGTTCTGCTGCCCAGATCAGCCTGGGCGGCAGCACCACATCTCCAAGTCCTGCAAGTGGCTAGCTGGGTTTCCGGGCAGCCAGCTGGGAGAAGTCAGTGTGCTCCAGTGAATCCAGTGGGCCCCAGCAGGAGCCTTTGGGTGCCTGCTTTGGGATCTGAACAGCCTGGGCAGCAGCACCCTGTCTACAAGCAGTGCAGGAGGTAAGCTGTGCACCAGAGGCCAACGGGGAAGGGGCAGCTTGCACTGGTGAGTCCAGCACTGACAAGACAAACTAACACCAGTGAGAACTAGATGGCAAAAGGCAAACGCAGGAACGTCACTAACAGAAATCAAGGCAATATGGCAACATCTGAACCCAATTCTCCTCTACCAACACGTCCTGGATACCCCATCACACCAGTAAAACAAGATTTGGATTTAAAATCACTGGTCATGATGCTGGTACAGGAACACATGAAGGACATACTTAAAGAAATTCAGGAGAATATGGATCAAAAGTTAGAAGCCCTTGCAAGGGAAACACAAAAATCATTGAAAGAAATCCAGGAGAATACAAAAGCCAACAAGGAGGAAATGCAAAAAACACTTAAAGAAATACAGGAGAACTTTGGTCAACAGGCTGAGGTCATGAAAGACGAAACACAAAAATCTCTTAATGAAATACAGGAGAACTTTGGTCAACAGGCTGAGGTCATGAAAGAGGAAACACAAAAATCTCTTAAAGAATTACAGGAAAACACAAACATGCAAGTGAAGGAGCTAAGCAAAACCATCCAGGATCTAAAATCAGAAGTAGAAACAACTAAGAAACCTCAAAGGGAGACAACTTTGGAGATAGAAAGCCTTGGGAAGAAATCAGGGGACAGAGATGCAAATATCAACAACAGAATACAAGAGATAGAAGAAAGAATCTCAGATGCTGAAGATTCCATAGAAACCATGGACTCAACAGTTAAAGAAAATGCAAAATGCAAAAAGCTTGTAACCCAAAATATCCAGGAAATCCAGGACACAATGAGAAGACCAAACCTAGGGATTATAGGCATAGATGAGAGTGAAGATTTACAACTTAAAGGGCCAGCAAATATCTTCAATAAAATTATGGAAGAAAACTTCCCTAACCTAAAGAGAGAGATGCCCATGAATATACAAGAAGCCTACAGAACTCCAAACAGACTGGACCAGAAGAGAAATACTTCCCGTCACATAATAATCAAAACACCAAATGTTCTAAACAAAGAAAGAATACTAAAGGCAGTAAGAGAAAAAGGCCAAGTAACATATAAAGGAAGACCTATCAGAATCACAGCAGACTTTTCACCGGAGACTATGAAGGCTAGAAGGTCCTGGGCAGATCTCATGCAGACTCTAAGAGAACACAAATGCCAACCAAAACTACTATATCCAGCAAAACTCTCAATCACCATAGATGGAGAAACTAAGATATTTCATGACAAAACCAAGTTTACCCAATATCTATCCACAAACCCGGCCCTAAAAAGGATAATAGGAGGACAACACCAATACAAGGAGGGAAACTTCACCCTGGAAAAAGCAAGATAGTAACCTTTCATCAAACCCAAAAGAAGTTAAGCATTCAAATTTAAAAATAACGTCAAAAATGATAGGAAGTAACAATCACTATTCCTTAATATCTCTTAACATCAATGGACTTAATGCCCCAATAAAAAGACACAGACTAACTGAATGGATACGTAAACAGGACCCTACATTTTGCTGCTTACAGGAAACATACCTCAGGGTGAAAGACAAACACTACCTTAGAGTAAAAGGCTGGAAGACAATTTTACAAGCAAATGGTCTCAGGAAACAAGCTGGAGTAGCCATTTTAATATCAGATAAAATTGACTTTCAACCCAAAGTCATCAAAAGAGACGCTGAGGGACACTTCTTGCTGGTCAAAGGAAAAATACAAAAAGAAGAACTGTCAATCCTGAACATCTATGCCCCAAATGCAAGGGCACCCTCTTTCGTAAAAGAAACTTTATTAAAACTAAATTGCACCTAACACAATAATTGTGGGTGACTTCAACACTGCACTTTCCTCAATGGACCGATCAGGAAAACAGAAACTAAACAGGGACACAATGAAACTAATTGAAGCTTCGGACCAATTAGATTTAACAGATATATATAGAACATTCTATCCTAAAACAAAAGAATATACCTTTTTCTCAGCACCTCATGGTACCTTCTCCAAAATCGACCATATAATTGGTCACAAGACAGACCTCAACAAATATAAGAAGATAGAACTAATCCCATGCCTCCTATCTGATCACTATTGAGTAGAAGTGGTCTTCAATAGCAACAGAAAACCCACATACACGTGGAAACTGAACAATACTCTACTCAATGATACCTTGGTAAGGAAGAAATAAAGAAAGAAATTAAAGACTTTTTAGAACACAATAAAAATGAAAACACAACATACCCAAATCTATGGGACACAATGAAAGCAGTGCTAAGAGGAAAACTCATAGCCCTGAGTGCCTCCAAAAAGAAAATGGAGAGAGCATACATTACCAGCTTAATGACACACCTGAAAGCCCTAGAACAAAAAGAAGCTATTTCGCCCAGGAGGAGTAGAAGTCAGGAAATCATCAAACTCAGGGCCGAAATCAATCAAGTAGAAACAAAGAGAACCATTCAAAAAATCAACAAAACCAGGAGCTGGTTCTTTGAGAAAATCAACAAGATAGATAAACCCTTAGCCAGACTGACCAAAGGGCACAGAGAAAGTATCCAAATTAACAAACTTAGAAATGAAAAGGGAGATATAACAACGGAAACCGAGGAAATCCAAAAAATCATCAGATCCTACTACAAGAGCCTGTACTCAACACAACTGGAGAATCTGGAGGAAATGGACAATTTCCTTGACAGATACCAAATACCAAAATTAAATCAGGACCAACTAGACCATCTAAACAGTCCCATAATGCCTAAAGAAATAGAAGGAGTCATAGAAAGTCTTCCAACCAAAAAAAGCACAGGACCAGATGGCTTCAGTGCAGAATTCTACCAGACCTTCAAAGAAGAGTTAACACCTATACTCTTCAAACTATTCCACAAAATAGAAACAGAAGGAACACTACCCAATTCCTTCTACGAAGCCACAATTACGCTGATACCAAAGCCACAAAAAGATCCAACAAAGAAAGAGAACTTCAGACCAATTTCCCTTATGAACATCGATGCAAAAATACTCAATAAAATTCTTGTCAACCGAATCCAAGAACACATCAAAACGATCATCCACCATGATCAAGTAGGCTTTATCCCGGGAATGCAGGGTTGGTTCAATATACGGAAATCCATCAATACAATCAACTACATAAACAAACTCAAAGAACAAAACCACATGGTCATTTCATTGGATGCTGAAAAAGCATTTGACAAAATTCAGCATCCCTTCATGCTTAAAGTCTTGGAGAGAACAGGAATTCAAGGCCCATACCTAAACATAGTAAAAGCAATATCCAGCAAACCGGTAGCCAGCATCAAACTAAATGGAGAGAAACTTGCAGCAATCCCACTGAAATCAGGGACCAGACAAGGCTGCCCCCTTTCTCCTTATCTTTTCAATATTGTACTTGAGGTACTAGCTCGGGCAATTCGACAACATAAGGAGGTCAAAGGGATACAAATTGGAAAGGAAGAAGTCAAAATATCATTATTTGCAGACAACATGATCGTCTACCTAAGTGACCCAAAGAACTCCACTAGAGAGCTCCTACAGCTGATAAACAACTTCAGCAAAGTGGCAGGTTATAAAATCATCTCCAGCAAATCAGTGGCCTTCCTATACTCAAAGGATAAGCAGGCTGAGAAAGAAATTAGGGAAATGACCCCCTTCACAATATCTTGTTTTTTCTAATCAACACATTGTAACACGAAAATCTTTGGTTTTGCGTGTAAGTCTAAGCGTGTAGCCTCAAAAAAGAATGCACAGGAGAGTTTTATCTCGAGAGAATATGTAAGAATACCAGGTTATAAGGAAATACAGTGTTTCAGAGTACAGACATATACATATGAATTGGAAACACTTTACGAGAAGAAATAACGCTTCATACAAAATTAGCTTGTATCTCCTATACAACAAGTGGTAACTCGAAAAGATTTGGTGTGGCGTGTAGGTCTAAATGGGTAGCCTCAAAACAGAACCCACAGGAGAATTTTCTTTCGTCAAAATTTTCAGAAAACCACGTTTTAAGGACATCCCGCATCGTGCGAAATTATCATGTTTTTCTTAAACAACACGTTGTAACTCGAAAAGCTTTTGTGTTGCGTGTATTTCTCAGAGTGTAGCCTCAAAAGAGAACACACAGGAGAGTTTTCTTTCGAAATAATATGTAAGAATACCACGTTATAAGGAAATACATTGTTGCAGAGTAAAGACAAATACGTATGTATTGGAAACACTTTAGGAGAAGAAATAATGCATCATACAAAATTAGCTTGTATCTCCTAAACAACACGTTGTAACTCGAAAGGATTTGGTGTGGCGTGTACGGCTAAATTGGTAGCCTCAAAAGAGAACCCACAGGAGAATTTTCTTTCGTCAACATTTGTCAGAAACCCACGTTTTAAGGAAATCCCGCATCGTGTGAAATTATCTTATTTTTCCTAATCAACACGTTGTAACACGAAATGCTTTGGTTTGCCTGTATGTCTAAGCGTGTAGCCTCAAAAGAGAAGGCACAGGAGAGTTTTCTCTCGAAAGAATATGTAAGAATACCACCTTATAAGGAAATACAGTGTTGCAGAGTAAAGACAAATACATACATATTGGAAACACTTTAAGAGAAGAAATAAGGCATCGTAAAAATTAGCTTGTATCTCCTAAACTACACGTTGTAACTCGAAAAGATTTGGTGTGGCGTGTACGTCTAAACGTGTAGCCTCAAAAGAGAACCCACAGGAGAATTTTCTTTCTTCAAAATTTGTCAGAAAACCATGTTTTAAGGAAATCCCGCATCGTGCGAAATTATCTTGTTTTTTCTAATCAACACATTGTAACGCGAAAATCTTTGGTGTTGCGTGTATGTCTAAGCATGTAGCCTCAAAAGAGAATGTACAGGAGAGTTTTATCTCGAAAGAATATGTAAGAATACCACGTTATAAAGAAATACAGTGTTGCAGAGTAAGGACAAATACGTATGTATTGGAAACACTTTACGAGAAGAAATATCGCTTCATACAAAATTAGCTTGTATCTCCTATACAACAAGTGGTAACTCGAAAAAATTTGGTGTGGCGTGTACGTCTAAACATGTAGCCTCAAAAGAGAACCAACAGGAGAATTTTCTTTCGTCAAATTTGTCAGAAAACCACGTTTTAAAGAAATCCTGCATCGTGCGAAATTATCTTATTTTTCCTAATCAACACGTTGTAACACGAAATGCTTTGGTTTTGCCTGTATGTCTAAGTGTGTAGTCTCAAAAGAGAAGGCACAGGAGAGTTTTCTCTTGAAAGAATATGTAAGAATAGCACGTTATAAGGAAATACAGTGTTGCAGAGTAAAGACAAATACATACTTATTGGAAACACTTCAAGAGAAGAAATAACGCATCGTACAAAATTAACTTGTATCTCCTAAAGAACACGTTGTAAGTCGAAAATATTTGGTGTGGCGTGTACAGCTAAATGTGTAGCCTCAAAAGAGAACCCACAGGAGAATTTTCTTTCGTCAAAATTTGTCAGAAATCCACGTTTTATGGAAATCCCGCATGGGGGAAATTATCTAGTTTTTCCTAAACAACACATTGTATCTCGAAAAGCTTTGGTGTTGCGTGTATGACTAAGCATGTAGCCTCAAAAGGGAAGGCACAGCAGAGTTTTCTCTCGAAAGAATATGTAAGAATACCACGATATAAGGAAATACAGTGTTGCAGAGTAAAGACAAATACATAAGTATTGGAAACACTTTACAAGAAGAAATAACGCATCGTAAAAATTAGCTTGTATCTCCTAAACTACACGTTGTAACTCGAAAAGATTTGGTGTGGTGTGTATGTCTAAAGGTGTAGCCTCAAAACAGAACCCACAGGAGAATTTTCTTTCGTCAAAATTTTTCAGAAAACCACGTTTTAAGGAAATCCCGCATCGTGCGAAATTATCATGTTTTTCCTAAAAAACACGTTGTCACTCGAAAAGCTTTGGTATTGCGTGTATGTCTTAGCGTGTAGCCTCAAAAGAGAACCAACAGGAGAATTTTCTTTCATCAAAATTTGTCAGAAATCCACGTTTTAAGGAAATCCCGCATCGTGCGAAATTATCTTACTTTTCCTAATCAACACGGTGTAACATGAAATGCTTTGGTTTTGCCTGTATGTCTAAGCGTGTAGCCTCAAAAGAGTAGGCACAGGAGAGTTTTCTCTCAAAAGAATATGTAAGAATACCTCGTTATAAGGAAATACAATGTTGCAGATTAAAGACAAATACGTACGTATTGGAAACACTTTAAGAGAAGAAATAAAGCATCGTACATAATTAGCTTGTATCTCCTAAACAACAAGTTGTAACTCGAAAAGATTTGATGTGGCGTGTACGTCTAAACATGTAGCCTCAAAAGAGAACCCACAGGAGAATTTTCTTTCCTCAAAATTTGTCAGAAAAGCACGTTTTATGGAAATCCGGCATAGTGCTAAATGATCTTGTTTTTCCTAAACAACACGTCGTAACTGGAAAAGCTTTGGTGTTGTGTTTATGGGTAAGCGTGTAGCCTCAAAAGAGTAGGCACAGGAGAGTTTTCTCTCGAAAGAACATGTAAGCATACCATGTTATAAGGATGCTACACGCTTAGACATACACGCAACACCAAAGCTTTTTGAGTTACAACTTTTTGTTTAGGAAAAACAAGATAATTTCGCACGATGCGGGATTTCCTTAAATCGTGGTTTTCTGAAAAAATGTTGACTAAAGAAAATTCTCCTGTGGGTTCTCTTTTGAGGCTACACGTTTAGACGTACACGCCACACCAAATATTTCGAGTTACAACGTGTTGTTTAGGAGATACAAGCTAATTTTTACGATGCGTAATTTCTTCTCGTAAAGTGTTTACAATATATATGTATTTGTCTTTATTCTGCAACACTGTATTTCCTTATAACGTAGTATTCTTACATATTCTTTCGAGATAAAACTCTCCTGTGCATTTTCTTTTGAGGCTACACGCTTAGACATACACGCAACACCAAAGCTTTTCGAGTTACAACATGCTGTTTAGGAAAAACAAGATAATGTCGCACGATGCGGGATTTCCTTAAAACGTGGTTTTCAGACAAAATTTTATGAAAGAAAATTCTCCTGTGGGTTCTCTTTTGAGGCTACAAGTTTAGATGTACACGCCACACCAAATCCTTTCGAGTTACAACGTGTTGTTTAGGAGATACAACCTAATTTTGTACTATGGGTTATTTCTACTTTTAAATTGTTTCCAATACGTACCTATTTGTCTTTACTCTGCAACAATGTATTTCCTTATAACGTGGTATTCTTACATATTCTTTCGAGAGAAAAATGTCCTGAGCATTTCCTTTGAGGCTACACACTTAGACATACACGCAACACCAAAGCTTTTTGAGTTCCAACCTGTTGTTTAGGAAAAACAAGATAATTTCGCATGATGCGGGATTTCCTTAAAACGTGGTTTTCTGACAAATTTTTACGAAAGAAAATTCTCCTGTGGGTTCTCTTTTGAGGCTACACGCTTAGAAGTACACGTCACACCAAATATTTTCGAGTTACAACGTGTGTTTAGGAGATACAAGCTAATTTTGAACGATGCGTTATTTCTTCTCGTAAGGTGTTTCCAATACTTACGTATTTGTCTTTACTCTGCAACACTGTATTTCCTTATAACGTGGTATTCTTACTTATTCCTTCAAGAGAAAACTCTCCTGTGCCTTCACTTTTGAGGCTACACGATTAGACATACACGCAACACCAAAGCTTTTTGAGTTACAACGTGTTGTTTTGGAAAAACAAGATAATTTCGCACGATGCGGGATTTCCTTAAAACGTGGTTTTCTGAAAAAATGTTGACTAAAGAAAATTCTCCTGTGGGTTCTCTTTTGAGGTTACACGTTAAGACATACACGCAACACCAAAGCTTTTCGAGTTACAACGTGCTGTTTGGGAGATACAAGCTAATTTTGTAAGATGCGTTATTTCTCTTCATAAAGTGTTTCCAATAGGTACGTATTTGTCTTTACTCTGCAACACTGTATTTCCTTATGAGGTGGTATTCTTACATATTATTTCGAGAGAAAACTCTCCTGTGTGTTCTCTTTTGAGGCTACACGCTTATACATACACGCAACACCAAAGCTTTTCGAGTTACAACATGTTGTTTAGGAAAAACAAGATAATTTCGCACGATGCGGGATTTCCTTAAAACGTGGTTTTCTGACAAATTTTGAAGAAAGAAAATTCTCCAGTGGGTTCTCATTTGAGGCTACACATTTAGAAGTACACGTTACACCAAATCCTTTCGAGTTACAACATGTTGTTTAGGAGATACAATCTAATTTATGCGATGCGTTATATCATCTCGTAAAGTGTTTCCAATAAGTACATATTTGTCTTTACTCTGCAACACTGTATTTCCTTATAACGTGGTATTCTTACATATTCTTTCAAGAGAAAACTCTCCTGTGCCTTCTCTTTTGAGGCTACATGCATACACATACACAAAACACCAAAGCTTTTCGCGTTACAACGTGTTGATTAAGAAAAACAAGATAATTTCGCACGATGCGGGATTTCCTTAAAACGTGGTTTTCTGACAAATTTTGACGAAAGAAAATTCTCCAGTTGGTTCTCTTTTGAGGCTACACATTTAGACGTACATGCCACACCAAATATTTTCGAGTTACAACGTGTTGTTTAGGAGATACAAGCTAATTTTGTACGATGCGTTATTTCTTCTCCTAAAGTGTTTACAATATATATGTATTTGTCTTTACTCTGCAACACTGTATTTCCTTATAACGTAGTATTCGTACATATTCTTTCGAGATAAAACTCTCCTGTGCATTCTCTTTTGAGGCTACACGCTTAGACATACACGCAACACCAAACTTTTCTAGTTACAACATGTTGTTTAGGAAAAACAAGATAATTTCGCACGAAGCGGGATTTCCTTAAAACGTGGTTTTCTGACAAAATTTTATGAAAGAAAATTCTCCTGTGGGTTCTCTTTTGAGGCTACAAGTTTAGATGTACACGCCACACCAAATCCTTTCGAGTTACAACGTGTTGTTTAGGAGATACAACCTAATTTTGTACTATGCGTTATTTCTTCTTGTAAAGTGTTTCCAATACGTACGTATTTGTCTTTACTCTGCAACACTGTGTTTCCTTATAACATGGTGTTCTTACATATTCTTTCGAGAGAAAACTGTCCTGTACGTTTTCTTTTGAGGCTACACACTTAGACATACACGCAACACCAAAGCTTTTCGAGTTCCAACGTGTTGTTTAGGAAAAACAAGATAATTTAACACGATGCGGGATTTCCTTAAAACGTGGTTCTCTGACAAATTTTTACAAAAGAAAATTCTCCTGTGGGTTCTCTTTTGAGGCTACACGTTTAGAAGTACATGTCACACCAAATCATTTCGAGTTACAACGTGTTGTTTAGGAGATACAAGCTAATTTTGTACGATGCATGATTTCTTCTCGTAAAGTGTTTCCAATACTTGTGTATTTGTCTTTACCCTGCAACACTGTATTTCCTTATAACGTGATATTCTTACTTATTCCTTCAAGAGAAAACTCTCCTGTGCCTTCTCTTTTGAGGCTACACGATTAGACATACACGCAACACCAAAGCTTTTTGAGTTACAATGTGTTGTTTTGGAAAAACAAGATAATTTCGCACGATGCGGGATTTCCTTAAAATGTGGTTTTCTGAAAAAATGTTGATTAAAGAAAATTCTCCTGTGGGTTCTCTTTTGAGGCTACACGTTAAGACATACACGCAACACCAAAGCTTTTCGAGTTACAACGTGCTGTTTAGTAGATACAAGCTGATTTTGTAAGATGCGTTATTTCACTTCGTAAAGTGTTTCCAATAGGTACGTATTTGTCTTTACTCTGCAACACTGTATTTCCTTATAAGGTGGTATTCTTACATATTCTTTCGAGAGAAAACTCTCCTGAGTGTTCTATTTTGAGGCTACACGCTTAGACATACACGCAACACCAAAGCTTTTCGAGTTACAACATGTTGTTTAGGAAAAACAAGATAATTTCGCACGATGCGGGATTTCCTTAAAACGTGGATTTCTGACAAATTTTGACGAAAGAAAATTCTCCTTGGCTTCTCTTTTGAGGCTACACGTTTAGAAGTACACGTCACACCAAATATTTTCGAGTTACAACGTGTTGTTTAGGAGATACAATCTAATTTTTGCGATGCGTTATTTCTTCTCGTAAAGTGTTTCCAATAAGTACGTATTTGTCTTTACTCTGCAACACTGTATTTCCTTATAACATAGTATTCTTGCATATTCTTTCGAGAGAAAACTCTCCTGTGCCTTCTCTTTTGAGGCTACACACTTAGACAGACACGCAACACGAAAGCTTTTCGAGTTACGACGTGTTGTTTAGGAAAAACAGGATAATTTCCCACGATACGGGATTTCCTCCAAACTTGGTTTTCTGACAAATTTTGACGAAAGAAAATTCTCCTGTGGGTTCTCTTTTGAGGCTACACGTTTAGACGTACACGCCACACCAAATCTTTTCGAGTTACAACGTGTTGATTAGGAGATACAAGCTAATTTTGTACGATGCGTTATTTCTTCTCTTAAAGTGTTTCCAATAAGTACGTATTTGTCTTTACTCTGCAACACTGTATTTCCTTTTAACGTGGTATGCTTACATATTCATTCGAGAGATAATTCTCCTGTGCCTACTCTTTTGAGGCTACACGCTTACCCATACACGCAATACCAAAGCTTTTCGAGTTTCGACGTGTTGTTTCGGAAAAACAAGATCGTTTCACACGATGCTGGATTTCCTTAAAACGTGCTTTTCTGAAAAATTTTGACGAGAGAAAATTCTCCTGTGGGTTCTCTTTTGAGGCTACACGTTTAGACGTACACGCCACACCAAAACTTTTCGAGTTACAACTTGTTGTTTAGGAGATAAAAGCTAATTTTGTAGGATGCTTTATTTCTTCTCGTAAAGTGTTTCCAATACGTATGTATTTGTCTTTACTCTGCAACACTGTATTTCCTTATAACGTGGTATTCTTCCATATTCTTTCGAGAGAAAACTCTCCTGTGCCTTCTCTTTTGAGGCTACATGCTTAGACATACAGGCAAAATCCAAGCATTTCGTGTTACAACGTGTTGATAAGGAAAAATAAGATAATTTTGCACGATGCGGGATATCCTTAAAACGTGGTTTTCTGAAAAAGTTTGACGAAAGAAAATTCTGCTGTTGGTTCTCTTTTGAGGCTACACATTTAGACGTACACGCCACACCAAAACCTTTCGAGTTGCAACGTGTTGTTTAGGAGATACAAGCTAATTTTGTATGATGCTTTATTTCTTCTCGTAAAGTGTTTCCAATACGTACGTATTTGTCTTTACTCTGCAACATTGTATTTTCTTATAACGTGGTATTCTTACATATTCTTTCGAGAGAAAACTCTCCTGTGCCTTCTCTTTTGAGGGTACACGCTTAGGCATACAGGCAAAACCAAAGCATTTCGTGTTACAACATGTTGATTAGGAAAAATAAGATAATTTCTCACGATGCGGGATTTCCATAAAACGTGGTTTTCTGACAAATTTTGACGGAAGAAAATTCTCCTGTTGGTTCTCTTTTGAGGCTACACGTTTAGACGTACACGACACACCAAATCTTTTCGAGTTACAACGTGTTGTATAGGAGATACAAGCTAATTTTGTTAGAAGCGTTATTTCTTCTCGTAAAGTGTTTCCAATAGGTATGTATTTGTCTTTACTCTGCAATACTGTATTTCCTTATAACGTGGTATTCTTACATATTCTTTCGAGAGAAAACTCTCCTGTACCTTCTATTTTGAGGCTACATGCTTAGACATACACGCAACACTGAAGCTTTTCGAGTTACAACGTGTAGTTTAGGAGATACAAGCTAATTTTGTACGATGCGTTATTTCTTCTCATAAAGTGTTTCCAATACGTACGTTTTTGTCTTTACTCTGCAACACTGTATTTCCTTATAAGGTGGTATTCTTACATATTATTTCGATAGAAAACTCTCTTGTGCATTCTCTTTTGAGGATACAAACTTAGTCATACACGCAACACCAAAGCATTTAGCGTTACAACATGTTGATTAGGAAAAACAAAGATACTTTCCTTAAAACGTGGTTTTCTGAAAAATTTTGACGAAAGGAAATTCTCCTGTGGGTTCTGTTTTGAGGCTACACGTGTACACGTACACGCCCCACCAAATCCTTTCGAGTTACAACGTGCTGTTTAGGAGATACAAGTTAATTTTGTATGATACGTTATTTCTTTTCGTAAAGAGTTTCCAATAGAGTACGTATTTGTCTTTGCTCTGAGACACTGTGTTTCCTAATAAAGTGGTATTATTACATATTCTTTCCATAGAAAACTCACCTGTGCGTTCTCCTTTGAGGCTACACGCTTTGACATACATGCAACACCAAAGCTTTTCGCATTACCACGTGTTGATTAGGAAAAACAAGATAATTTCGCAGGATGCGGGATTTCCTTAAAACGTGGTTTTCTGACAATTTTGACGAAAGAAAATTCTCCTGTGGGTTCTCTTTATAGGCTACACGTTTAGACGTACACGCCACACCAAATCTTTTCGAGTTACAACGTGTTGTTTAGGAGATACAAGCTAATTTTGTTTTTTTCGTCAAAATTTGTCAGAAAACCACGTTTTAAGGAAATCCCGCATCGTGCGAAATTAACTTTTTTTTTCCTAAACAACACGTTTTAACAGGAAAAGCTTTGCTGTTGCGAGTATATCTAAGCATGTAGCCTCAAAAGAGATCGCACATGAGAGTTTGCTCTCGAAAGAATATGTAAGAATACCACGTTATAAGGAAATACATTGTTGCAGAGTAAAGACAAATACATACGTATTGGAAACACTTTACAAGAAGAAATAACGCCTCATACAAAATTAGCTTGTATCGCCTAAACAACACTTTGTAACTCGAAAACATTTGGTGTGGCATGTACGTCTAAACGTGTAGCCTCAAAAGAGAACCAACAGGAGAATTTTCTGTCGTCCAAATTTGTCAGAAAACAACGTTTTAAGGAAATCCTGCATCGTGCGAAATTATCTTGTTTTTCCTAAACAAAGTGTTATAACTCGAAAAGCTTTGGTGTTGCGTGTATGTCTAAGCATGTAGCCTCAAAAGAGAAGGCACAGGAGAGTTTCCTCTTGAAAGAATATGTAACAATACCACGTTATAAGGATATACAGTATTGCAGAGTAAAGACAAATACGTATTGGAAACACTTTACTAGAAGAAATAACGCATCTTACAAAATTAGCTTGCATCTCCTAAACAACACGTTGTAACTCGAAAAGATTTGGTGTGGCCTGTACGTTTAAATATGTAGCCTCAAAGGAGAAATCACAGGAGAATTTTCTTTCATCAAAATTTGTCAGAAAACCACGTTTTAAGGAAATCCCAAATCGTGCGAAATTATCTTGTTTTTCCTAAACAACACATCGTATCTCGAAAAGCTTTGGTGTTGCGTGTATGTCTAAGCGTGTAGCCTCAAAACAGAAGGCGCAGGAGAGTTTTCTCTCGAAAGAATATGTAAGAATACCACATTATAAGGAAATACAGTGTTGCAGAGTAAAGACAAACATGTACGTATTGGAAAGACTTTACAAGAAGAAATAACGCATCATAAAAATTAGCTTGTATCTCTTAAACTACACGTTGTAACTTGAAAAGATTTGGTGTAGCTTGTATGTCTAAACGTGTAGCCTCAAAAGAGAACCCACAGGAGAATTTTCTTTCGTCAATTTTTTTTCAGAAAACCACGTTTTAAGGAAATCCCGCAACATGCGAAATTATCTTGTTTTTCCTAAACAACACGTTGTAACTCGAAAAGCTTTCGTGTTCTGTCTATGTCTAAGCGTGCAGCCTCAAAAGAGAAGTCACAGGAGAGTTTTCTCTCGAAAGAATATGTAATAATACCAAGTTATATGGAAATACAGTGTTGCAGAGTAAAGACATATAGGTACATGTTGGAAACACTTTATGAGAAGAAATAACGCATCGTAAAAAATTAGCTTGTATCTCCTAAACAACACGTTGTAACTCGAAAAGCTTTGGTGTTGCGTGTATATTTAAGCGTGTAGCTTCAGAAGAGAACACACAGGAGAGTTTTCTCTCGAAAGAATATGTAAGAATACCACATTATTATTAAATACAGTGCTGCAGAGTAAAGACAAATATGTATATATTGGAAACACTTTACGAGAAGAAATAACGCATCGTACAAAATTAGCTTGTAACTCCTAAACAACACGTTGTACTCGAAAATATTTGGTGTGGCATGTACGTCTAAACGTGTAGCCTCAAAAGAGAACACACAGGAGAAATTTCTTTCGTCAAAATTTGTCACAAAACAAAGTTTTGATGAAATCCCGCATCGTGAGAAATTATCTTGTTTTTCCTAATCAACAAGTTGTAACTCGAAAAGCTTTGGTGTTGCGTGTATGTCTAAGCGTGTAGCCTCAAAAGAGAAGGCACAGGAGAGTTTTCTCTTGAAAGAATACGTAAGAATACCACGTTATAAGGAAATACAGTGTTGCAGAGTAAAGACAAATACGTACCTATTGGAAACACTTAAACTTTACGAGAATAAAAAATGCATCGTAAAAAATTAGCTTGTATCTCATAAACAACACGTTGTAACTCGAAAAGATTTGGTGTGGCGTGTACGTCTAAAGGTGTAGCCTCAAAAGAGAACCCACAGGAGAATTTTCTTTCGTCAAAATTTGTCAGAAAACCACGTTATAAGGAAATCCCGCATTGTGCGAAATTATCTTGTTTTTCCTAAACAACACATTGTAACTCGAAAATCTTTGGTGTTGCGTGTATGTCTAAGCGTGTAGCCTCAAAAGAGAAGGCACAGGAGAGTTTTCTCTCGAAAGAATATGTAAGAATACCACGTTATAAGGAAATACAGTGTTGCAGAGTAAAGACAAATACTTACGTATTGGAAACACTTTAAGAGAAGAAATAACGCATCTTAAAAAATTAGGTGATATCTCCTAAACAACACGTTGTAACTCAAAAAGATTTCGTGTGGCATGTACGTCTAAACGTGTAGCCTTCAAAAGAGAACCCACAGGAGAATTTTCTTTTGTCAAAATTTGTCTGAAAACCACGTTTTAAGGAAATCCAGCTTCGCGCGAAATTATCTTGTTTTTCCTAAACAACACGTTGTAACCCGAAACGCTTTGGTGTTGTGTGTATGTCTAAGCGTGTAGCTTCAAAAGAGAAGGCACAGGAGAGTTTTCTCTCAAAAGAATATGTAAGAATACCACGTTATAAGGAAATACAGTGTTACAGAGTAAAGAGAAGTACATATGTACTGGAAACACTTTACGAGAAGAAATAACGCATCTTACAAAATTAGGTTGTATCTCCTAAACAACACGTTGTAACTCGAAAAGATTTGGTGTGGCGTGTATGTCTCAACGTGTAGCCTCAAAAGAGAGCCCACAGGAGAATTTTCTTTTGTCAATATTTGTCAGAAAACCACGTTTTAAGGAAATCCCGCATCGGGCGAAATTATCTTGTTTTTCCTAAACAACATGTTGTAACTCGAAAAGCGTTCGTATTGCGTGTATGTCTAAGAGTGTAGCCTCAAAAGAGAAGGCACAGGAGAGTTTTCTCTCAAAAGAATATGTAAGAATAACACGTTATAAGGAAAAACAATGTTGTAGAGAAAAGACAAATATGTACATATTGGAAACACTTAAACTATATGAGAAGAAATAATGCATCGTACAAAATTAGTTTGTATCTCCTAAACAGCACGTTGTAACTCGAAAAGATTTGGTGTGGCGTGTACGTCTAAACGTGTAGCCTCAAAGAGAACGCACAGGAAAATTTTCACTCATCAAAATTTGTCAGAAACCACGTTTTAAAGAAATCCCGCATTGTGCGAAATTATCTTATTTTTCCTAAACAACATGTTATAAATCGAAAAGCTTTGGTGTTGCATGTATGTCTAAGCATGTAGCCTCAAAAGAGAAGGCACAGGAGAGTTTTCTCGAAAGAATATGTAAGAATACCACGTTATAAGGAAATACTGTGTTGCAGAGTAAAGACAAATAGGTACATATTGGAAACACTTTACAAGAAGAAATAACCCATCGTACAAAATTAGCTTGTATCTCCTAAACTACACGTTGTAACTCAAAAAGATTTGGTGTGGCGTGTACATCTAAACGTGTAGCCTCAAATGAGAACCCACTGGAGAATTTTCGTTCTTCAAATTTTTTTTAGAAAACCACGTTTTAAGGAAATCACGCATCGTGTGAAATTATCTTGTTTTTCCTAAACAACAAATTTTAACTCGAAAAGCTTTGTTGTTGCGTGTATGTCTAAGCGAGTAGCATCAAAAAAGAAGAGGCACAGGAGAGTATTCTCTCGAAAGAATACATAAGAATACCACATTATAAGGAAATACAGTGTGGCAGAGTAAAGACAAATACATACATAGTGGAAACACTTTACAAGAAGAAATAACGCATCGTACAAAATTAGGTTGTATCTCTTAAACAGCACTTTGTAACTCGAAAAGATTTGGTGTGGCGTGTACATCTAAACGTGTAGCCTCAAAGGAGAACCCACAGGAGAATTTTCTTTCGTCAAAATTTGTCAGAAAACCACGTTTAAGGAAATCCCGCATCGTGTGAAATTATCTTGTTTTTCCTAAAGAACACGTTGTAACTCGAAAAGCTTTGGTGTTGCGTGTATGTCTAAGATTGTAGCCTCAAAAGAGAAGGCAAAGGAGAGTTTTCTCTCAAAAGAATATGTAAGAATACCACGTTATAAGGAAATACAGTGTTGCAAAGTAAAGACAAATACGTACATTTTGGAAATATTTTACGAGCAGAATTAACGCCTCGTTCAAAATTAGTTTGTATCTCCTAAACAACACGTTGTAACTCGAAAAGATTTGGAGTGGCTTGTACGTCTAAACGTGTAGCCTCAAAAGAGAACCCACAGGAGAATTTTCTTTCGTCAAAATTTGTCAGAAAACCACGTTTTAAGGAAATCCGGCATCGTGCGAATTTATCTTGTTTTTCCTAATCAACACGTTGTAACACAAAATGCTTTGGTTTTGCGTGTATGTCTAAGCGCGTAGCCTCAAAAGCAAAGGCACAGGAGAGTTTTCTCTCGAAAGAATATGTAGGAATACCACGTTATAAGGAAATATAGTGTTGCAGAGTAAAGACAAATACGTACCTATTGGAAACACTTAAAATTTACGAGAATAAAAAATGCATCGTAAAAAATTAGCTTGTATCTCATAAACAGCACATTGTAACTCGAAAAGATTTGGTGTGGCGTGTATGTCTAAACATGTAGCCTCAAAAGAGAACCCACAGGAGAATTTTCTTTCATCAAAATTTGTCAGAAAACCAAGTTTTAAGGAAATCCCGCATCGTGCGAAATTATCTGGTTTTTCCTAAACAACATGTTGTAACTCAAAAGCTTTGGTGTTGCGTGTATGTCTAAGCGTGTAGCCTCAAAAGAGAAGGCACAGGAGAGTTTTCTCTCAAAAGAATATGTAAGAATACCACGTTATAAGGAAATACAGTTTTGCAGAATAAAGACAAATACGTACCTATTGGAAACACTTAAAGTTTATGAGAAGAAATAACACATCTTAAAAAATTAGCTTGTATCTCCTAAACAACACATTGTAACTCGAAAAGACTTGGTGTGGCGTGTACATCTAAACGTGTAGCCTCAAAAGAGAACCTACAGGAGAATATTCTTAGGTCAAAATTTGTCAGAAAACCACGTTTTAAGGAAATCCCATATCGTGCGAAATTATCTTATTTTTCCTAAACAACATGTTGTAACATGAAAAGCATTGGTGTTGTGAGTATGTCTTAGCATGTAGCCTCAAAGGAGAACGCACAGGAGAGTTTTGTCTCGAAAAAATATGTAAGAATACCACGTTATAAGGAAATCGAATGCTGCAGAGTAAAGACAAATACATACTTATTGGAAACACGTTCCGAGAAGAAATAACGCATCGTAAAAATTAGCTTGTATCTCCTAAACAACACGTTGTAACTCGAAAAGATTTGGTGGGGCGTGTACGTCTAAACGTGTAGCCTCAAAAGAGAACCCACAGGATAATTTTCTTTCGTCAAAATTTGTCAGAAAACCATGTTTTAAGGTAATCCCGCATCGTGCGAAATTATCTTGTTTTTCCTAATCAACATGTTGTAACTCGCAAAGCTTTGGTGTTGTGTGTATGTCTAAGCGTGTAGCCTCAAAAGAGAAGGCACAGGAGAGTTTTTTCTCAAAGAATATGTAAGAATACCACGTTATAAAGAAATACAGTTTTGCAGAGTAAAGACAAATATGTATGCATTGGAGAAACTTTAGGAGTAGAAATAACGCATCGTACAAAATAAGCTTGTATCTCCTAAACAACACGTTGTAACTCGAAAATATTTGGTATGGCGTGTATGTCTAAACATGTAGCCTCAAAAGAGAACCCACAGGAGAATTTTCATTCGTCAAAATTTGTCAGAAAACCACGTTTTAAGGAAATCCTGCATCGTGACAAATTATCTTGTTTTGCCTAAACAACACGTTGTAATTCGAAAAGCTTTGGTGTTGCGTGTATGTCTAACCGTGTAGCCTCAAAAGAGAAGGCACAGGAGAGTTTTCTCTCGAAAGAATATGTAAGAATACCACGTTATAAGGAAATACAGTGTTGCAGATAAAGACAAATACATACGTATTGGAAACACTTAAACTTTACGAGAAGAAATAACTTATCGTAAAAAATTAGCTTGTATCTCCTAAACAACACGTTGTAACTCGAAAAGACTTGGTGTGGCGTGTAAGTCTAAACGTGTAGCCTCAAAAGAGAACCCACAGGAGAATTTTCTTTGTCAAAATTTGTCAGAAAACCATGTTTTAAGGAAATCCTGCATCTTGCAAAATTATCTTTTTCCTAAACAACTCATCTTAACGCATAAAGCTTTGGTGTTGCGTGTATGTCTAAGCATGTAGCCTCAAAAGAGAAGGCACAGGAGAGTTTTCTCTCGAAACAATATGTAAGAATACCGCGTTATAAGGAAATACAGTGTTGCAGAGTAAAGACAAATACGTACCTATTGGAAACACTTAAACTTTACGAGAATAAAAAATGCATCGTAAAAAATTAGCTTGTATCTCATAAACAACACGTTGTAACTCGAAAAGATTTGGTGTGGCGTGTACGTCTAAAGGTGTAGCCTCAAAAGAGAACCCACAGGAGAATTTTCTTTCGTCAAAATTTGTCAGAAAACCACGTTATAAGGAAATCCCGCATTGTGCGAAATTATCTTGTTTTTCCTAAACAACACATTGTAACTCGAAAATCTTTGGTGTTGCGTGTATGTCTAAGCGTGTAGCCTCAAAAGAGAAGGCACAGGAGAGTTTTCTCTCGAAAGAATATGTAAGAATACCACGTTATAAGGAAATACAGTGTTGCAGAGTAAAGACAAATACTTACGTATTGGAAACACTTTAAGAGAAGAAATAACGCATCTTAAAAAATTAGGTGATATCTCCTAAACAACACGTTGTAACTCAAAAAGATTTCGTGTGGCATGTACGTCTAAACGTGTAGCCTTCAAAAGAGAACCCACAGGAGAATTTTCTTTTGTCAAAATTTGTCTGAAAACCACGTTTTAAGGAAATCCAGCTTCGCGCGAAATTATCTTGTTTTTCCTAAACAACACGTTGTAACCCGAAACGCTTTGGTGTTGTGTGTATGTCTAAGCGTGTAGCTTCAAAAGAGAAGGCACAGGAGAGTTTTCTCTCAAAAGAATATGTAAGAATACCACGTTATAAGGAAATACAGTGTTACAGAGTAAAGAGAAGTACGTATGTACTGGAAACACTTTGCGAGAAGAAATAACGCATCTTACAAAATTAGGTTGTATCTCCTAAACAACACGTTGTAACTCGAAAAGATTTGGTGTGGCGTGTATGTCTCAACGTGTAGCCTCAAAAGAGAGCCCACAGGAGAATTTTCTTTTGTCAATATTTGTCAGAAAACCACGTTTTAAGGAAATCCCGCATCGGGCGAAATTATCTTGTTTTTCCTAAACAACATGTTGTAACTCGAAAAGCGTTCGTATTGCGTGTATGTCTAAGAGTGTAGCCTCAAAAGAGAAGGCACAGGAGAGTTTTCTCTCAAAAGAATATGTAAGAATAACACGTTATAAGGAAATACAATGTTGTAGAGAAAAGACAAATACGTACATATTGGAAACACTTAAACTATACGAGAAGAAATAATGCATCGTATAAAATTAGTTTGTATCTCCTAAACAGCACGTTGTAACTCGAAAAGATTTGGTGTGGCGTGTACGTCTAAACGTGTAGCCTCAAAGAGAATGCACAGGAAAATTTTCATTCATCAAAATTGTCAGAAACCACGTTTTAAAGAAATCCCGCATTGTGCGAAATTATCTTATTTTTCCTAAACAACATGTTATAAATCGAAAAGCTTTGGTGTTGCGTGTATGTCTAAGCATGTAGCCTCAAAAGAGAAGGCACAGGAGAGTTTTCTCGAAAGAATATGTAAGAATACCACGTTATAAGGAAATACTGTGTTGCAGAGTAAAGACAAATACGTACATATTGGAAACACTTTACAAGAAGAAATAACCCATCGTACAAAATTAGCTTGTATCTCCTAAACTACACGTTGTAACTCGAAAAGATTTGGTGTGGCGTGTACGTCTAAACGTGTAGCCTCAAATGAGAACCCACTGGAGAATTTTCGTTATTCAAATTTTTTTTAGAAAACCACGTTTTAAGGAAATGACGCATCGTGTGAAATTATCTTGTTTTTCCTAAACAACAAATTTTAACTCGAAAAGCTTTGTTGTTGCGTGTATGTCTAAGCGAGTAGCATCAAAAAAGAAGAGGCACAGGAGAGTATTCTCTCGAAAGAATACATAAGAATACCACATTATAAGGAAATACAGTGTGGCAGAGTAAAGACAAATACATACATAGTGGAAACACTTTACAAGAAGAAATAACGCATCGTACAAAATTAGGTTGTATCTCTTAAACAGCACTTTGTAACTCGAAAAGATTTGGTGTGGCGTGTACATCTAAACGTGTAGCCTCAAAGGAGAACCCACAGGAGAATTTTCTTTCGTCAAAATTTGTCAGAAAACCACGTTTAAGGAAATCCCGCATCGTGTGAAATTATCTTGTTTTTCCTAAAGAACACGTTGTAACTCGAAAAGCTTTGGTGTTGCGTGTATGTCTAAGATTGTAGCCTCAAAAGAGAAGGCAAAGGAGAGTTTTCTCTCAAAAGAATATGTAAGAATACCACGTTATAAGGAAATACAGTGTTGCAAAGTAAAGACAAATACGTACATTTTGGAAATATTTTACGAGCAGAATTAACGCCTCGTTCAAAATTAGTTTGTATCTCCTAAACAACACGTTGTAACTCGAAAAGATTTGGAGTGGCTTGTACGTCTAAACGTGTAGCCTCAAAAGAGAACCCACAGGAGAATTTTCTTTCGTCAAAATTTGTCAGAAAACCACGTTTTAAGGAAATCCGGCATCGTGCGAATTTATCTTGTTTTTCCTAATCAACACGTTGTAACACAAAATGCTTTGGTTTTGCGTGTATGTCTAAGCGCGTAGCCTCAAAAGCAAAGGCACAGGAGAGTTTTCTCTCGAAAGAATATGTAGGAATACCACGTTATAAGGAAATATAGTGTTGCAGAGTAAAGACAAATACGTACCTATTGGAAACACTTAAAATTTACGAGAATAAAAAATGCATCGTAAAAAATTAGCTTGTATCTCATAAACAGCACATTGTAACTCGAAAAGATTTGGTGTGGCGTGTATGTCTAAACATGTAGCCTCAAAAGAGAACCCACAGGAGAATTTTCTTTCATCAAAATTTGTCAGAAAACCAAGTTTTAAGGAAATCCCGCATCGTGCGAAATTATCTGGTTTTTCCTAAACAACATGTTGTAACTCAAAAGCTTTGGTGTTGCGTGTATGTCTAAGCGTGTAGCCTCAAAAGAGAAGGCACAGGAGAGTTTTCTCTCAAAAGAATATGTAAGAATACCACGTTATAAGGAAATACAGTTTTGCAGAATAAAGACAAATACGTACCTATTGGAAACACTTAAAGTTTATGAGAAGAAATAACGCATCTTAAAAAATTAGCTTGTATCTCCTAAACAACACATTGTAACTCGAAAAGACTTGGTGTGGCGTGTACATCTAAACGTGTAGCCTCAAAAGAGAACCTACAGGAGAATATTCTTAGGTCAAAATTTGTCAGAAAACCACGTTTTAAGGAAATCCCATATCGTGCGAAATTATCTTATTTTTCCTAAACAACATGTTGTAACATGAAAAGCATTGGTGTTGTGAGTATGTCTTAGCATGTAGCCTCAAAGGAGAACGCACAGGAGAGTTTTGTCTCGAAAAAATATGTAAGAATACCACGTTATAAGGAAATCGAATGCTGCAGAGTAAAGACAAATACATACTTATTGGAAACACGTTCCGAGAAGAAATAACGCATCGTAAAAATTAGCTTGTATCTCCTAAACAACACGTTGTAACTCGAAAAGATTTGGTGGGGCGTGTACGTCTAAACGTGTAGCCTCAAAAGAGAACCCACAGGATAATTTTCTTTCGTCAAAATTTGTCAGAAAACCATGTTTTAAGGTAATCCCGCATCGTGCGAAATTATCTTGTTTTTCCTAATCAACATGTTGTAACTCGCAAAGCTTTGGTGTTGTGTGTATGTCTAAGCGTGTAGCCTCAAAAGAGAAGGCACAGGAGAGTTTTTTCTCAAAGAATATGTAAGAATACCACGTTATAAAGAAATACAGTTTTGCAGAGTAAAGACAAATATGTATGCATTGGAGAAACTTTAGGAGTAGAAATAACGCATCGTACAAAATAAGCTTGTATCTCCTAAACAACACGTTGTAACTCGAAAATATTTGGTATGGCGTGTATGTCTAAACATGTAGCCTCAAAAGAGAACCCACAGGAGAATTTTCATTCGTCAAAATTTGTCAGAAAACCACGTTTTAAGGAAATCCTGCATCGTGACAAATTATCTTGTTTTGCCTAAACAACACGTTGTAATTCGAAAAGCTTTGGTGTTGCGTGTATGTCTAACCGTGTAGCCTCAAAAGAGAAGGCACAGGAGAGTTTTCTCTCGAAAGAATATGTAAGAATACCACGTTATAAGGAAATACAGTGTTGCAGATAAAGACAAATACATACGTATTGGAAACACTTAAACTTTACGAGAAGAAATAACTTATCGTAAAAAATTAGCTTGTATCTCCTAAACAACACGTTGTAACTCGAAAAGACTTGGTGTGGCGTGTAAGTCTAAACGTGTAGCCTCAAAAGAGAACCCACAGGAGAATTTTCTTTGTCAAAATTTGTCAGAAAACCATGTTTTAAGGAAATCCTGCATCTTGCAAAATTATCTTTTTCCTAAACAACTCATCTTAACGCATAAAGCTTTGGTGTTGCGTGTATGTCTAAGCATGTAGCCTCAAAAGAGAAGGCACAGGAGAGTTTTCTCTCGAAACAATATGTAAGAATACCGCGTTATAAGGAAATACAGTGTTGCAGAGTAAAGACAAATACGTACCTATTGGAAACACTTAAACTTTACGAGAATAAAAAATGCATCGTAAAAAATTAGCTTGTATCTCATAAACAACACGTTGTAACTCGAAAAGATTTGGTGTGGCGTGTACGTCTAAAGGTGTAGCCTCAAAAGAGAACCCACAGGAGAATTTTCTTTCGTCAAAATTTGTCAGAAAACCACGTTATAAGGAAATCCCGCATTGTGCGAAATTATCTTGTTTTTCCTAAACAACACATTGTAACTCGAAAATCTTTGGTGTTGCGTGTATGTCTAAGCGTGTAGCCTCAAAAGAGAAGGCACAGGAGAGTTTTCTCTCGAAAGAATATGTAAGAATACCACGTTATAAGGAAATACAGTGTTGCAGAGTAAAGACAAATAAGCACTTATTGGAAACACTTAAACTTTACGAGAAGAAATGATGCATCATACAAAATTAGCTTGTATCTCCTAAACAGCACATTGTAACTTGAAAAGATTTGGTGTGGCGTGTATATCTAAACGTGTAGCCTCAAAAGAGAACCCACAAGAGAATTTTCTTTCCTCAAAATTTGTCAGAAAACCACGTTTTAAGGAAATCCCGCATCGTGTGTAATTATCTTGTTTTTCCTAAACAACACGTTGTAACTCGAAAAGCTTTGGTGTTGCGTGTAAGTCTTAGCGTGTAGCCTCAAAAGAGACGGCAATGGAGAGTTTTCTCTCGAAAGAATATGTAAGAATACCACGTTATAAGGAAATAAAGTGTTGCAGAGTAAAGACAAATAAGTACGTAATGGAAAAACTTAAACTTTATGAGAAATAATAACACATCGTAAAAAATAGCTTGTATCTCCTAAACAACACGTTGTAACTCGAAAGGATTTGGTGCGGCATATATGACAAAATGTGTAGCCTCAAAAGAGAACCCATAGGAGAATTTTCTTTCGTCAATATTTGTCAGAAAACCACATTTTAAGGAAATCCCGCATCGTGCGAAATTATCTTGTTTTTCCTAAACAACACGTTGTAACTTGAAAAGCTTTGGTGTTGCGTGTATTTCTAAGCGTGTAGCATCAAAAGAGAAGGCACAGGAGAGTTTTCTCTCGAAAGGATATGTAAGAATACCACGTTATAAGGAAATACAGTGTTGCAGAGTAAAGACAAATACATACATATTGGAAACACTTAAACTTTACGAGAAGAAATAACTTATCGTACAAAATTAGCTTGTATCTCCTAAACAACACGTTGTAACTCGAAAAGATTTGGTGTGGCATGTGCGTCTAAACGTGTAGCCTCAAAAGAGAACCCACAGTAGAATTTTCTTTCTTCAAAATTTTTCAGACAACCACATTTTAAGGAAATCCGGCATTGTGCGAAATTATCTATTTTTTCCTAAACAAAACGTCCTGACTCGAAAATCTTTGGTGTTGCGTGTATGTCTAAGCGTGTAGCCTCAAAAGAGAAGGCACAGGAGAGTTTTCTCTCGAAAGAATATGTAAGAAAACCATGTTATAAGGAAATACAGTGTTGCAGATTAAATACAAATACGTGTATATTGGAAACATTTTACGAGAAGAAATAATGCTTCGTACAAGCTTGTATCTCCTAAACAACACGTTTTAACTCAAAATGATTTGGTGTGGCGAGTACGTCTAAACGTGTAGCCTCAAAAGAGAACCCACAGGAGAATTTTCTTTGGTCAAAATTTGTTAGAAAACCACATTTTAAGGAAATACTGCATCGTGCGAAATTATCTTGTTTTTCCTAAACAACACTTCGTAACTCGAAAAGCTTTGGTTTTGTGTGTATGTCTAATCATGTAGCCTCAAAGGAGAAGGCACAGGAGAGTTTTCTCTCGAACGAATATGTAAGAATACCACCTTATAAGGATATACAGTGTTGCAGAGAAAAGACAAATACGTACATATTGGAAACACTTAAACTTTACGAGAAGAAATAATGCATCGTACAAAATTAGCTTGTACCTCCTAAACAACACGTTGTAACTCGGAAATATTTGATGTGGCTTGTACGTCTAAAAGTGTAGCCTCAAAAAAGAACCCACAGGAGAATATTCTTAGGTCAAAATTTGTCAGAAAACCACGTTTTAAGGAAATCCCGCATCGTGCGAAATTATCTTGTTTTTCCTAAACAACACGTTGTAACTCCAAAAGCTTTGGTGTTGCATGTATGTCTAAGCATGTAGCCACAAAAGGGAACGCACAGGAGAGTTTTCTCTCCAAAGAATATGTAAGAATACCACGTTATCAGGAAATACAGTGTTGCAGAGTAAAGACAAATACATATATATTGGAAACACTTAAACTTTATGAGAAGAAATAATGCATCATACAAAATTAGCTTGTATCTCCTAACAGCACGTTGTAACTCGAAAAGATTTGGTGTGGCGTGTACTTCTAAACGTGTAGCCTCAAAAGAGAACCACACAGGAGAATTTTCTTTCGTCAAAATTGGTCAGTAAACCACGTTTTAAGGAAATCCCACATCTAGCGAAATTATCTTGTTTTTCCTAAACAACACGTCCTAACTCGAAAAGCTTTGGTGTTGCGTGTATGTCTAAGCGTGTAGCCTCAAAAGAGAAGGCACAGGAGAGTTTTCTCTCTAAAGAATATGTAAGAATACCACGTTATAAGGAAATACAGTGTTGCAGAGTAAAGACAAATACCTATGTATTGCAAACACTTTAGAAGAAGAAATAATGCATCGTACAAAATTAGCTTGTATCTCCTAAACTACACGTTATAACTCGAAAAGATTTGGTGTGGGGTGTACGTATAAACGTGTAGCCTCAAAAGAGAACCCACAGGAGTATTTTCTTTCATCAAAATTTTTTCAGAAAACCACGTTTTAAGGAAATCCCGCATCGTGCAAAATTATCTTGTTTTTTCCTAAACAACACGTTGTAACTCGAAAAGCTTTGGTGTTGCATGTATGTCTAAGCATGTAGCCACAAAAGGGAATGCACAGGAGAGTTTTCTCTCCAAAGAATATGTAAGAATACCACGTTATAAGGAAATACAGTGTTGCAGAGTAAAGACAAATACATACATATTGGAAATACTTAAACTTTATGAGAAGAAATAATGCATCATACAAAATTAGCTTGTATCTCCTAACAGCACGTTGTAACTCGAAAAGATTTGGTGTGGCGTGTACTTCTAAACGTGTAGCCTCAAAAGAGAACCACACAGGAGAATTTTCTTTTGTCAAAATTTGTCTGAAAACCATGTTTTAAGGAAATCCCGCATCGTTGGAAATTACCTTGTTTTTCCTAAACAACACGTTGTCACTCGAAAAGCTTTGGTGTTGCGTGTATGTCTAAGCGTATAGCCTCAAAAGAGAAGGCACAGGAGAGTTTTCTCTCGAAATAATATGTAAGAATACCACGTTATAAGGAATTACAGTGTTGCAGAGTAAAGCAAATACATACGTATTGGAAACACTGTACAAGAAGAAATAACGCATCATACAAAATTAGCTTGTATCTCCTAAACAATACGTTGTAACTCGGAAAGATTTGATGTGGCTTGTACGTCTAAACGTATAGCCTCAAAAGAGAACCCACAGGAGAGTTTTCTTTCGTCAAATTTTTTTTCAGAAAACCACGTTTTAAGGAAATCCCGCATCGTGCTAAATTATCTTGTTTTTCGTAAACAACACGTTGTCACTCGAAAAGCTTTGGTGTTGCGTGTATGTCTAAGCTTGTATCCCCAAAGAGAACGCACAGGAGAGTTTTCTCTCGAAAGAATATGTAAGAAAACCACGTTATAAGGAAGGACAGTGTTGCAGAGTAAAGCAAATACATACGTATTGGAAACACTTTACAAGAAGAAATAACGCATCATACAAAATTAGCTTGTATCTCCTAAACAACACATTGTAACTCAGAAAGATTTGATGTGGCTTGTATGTCTAAACGTGTAGCCTCAAAGGAGAACCCACAGGAGAATATTCTTTAGTCAAAATTGGTCAGAAAACCACGTTTTAAGGAAATCCCGCATTGTGCGAAATTATCTTGTTTTTCCTAAAGAACACTTTGTAACTCGAAAAGCTTTGGTGTTGTATGTATGTCTAAGCGTGTAGCCTCAAAAGAGAAGGCACAGGAGAGTTTTCTCTCGAAAGAATACGTAAGAATATCACGTTATATGGAAATACAGTGTTGCAGAGTAAAGAGAAATACGTACGTATTCGAAACACTTTACAAGAAGAAATAACGCATCATACAAAATTACGTTGTATCTCCTAAATTACACGTTGTAACTCGAAAAGATTTCGTATGGCGTGTACGTCTAAACATGTAGCCTGAAAAGAGAACCCACAGGAGAATTTTCTTTCGTCAAAATTTTTTCAGAAAACCACGTTTTAAGGAAATCCCGCATCGTGCGAAATTATCTTGTTTTTCCTAAAGAACACGTTGTAACTCGAAAAGCTTTGGTGTTTAGTGTATGTCTAAGCGTGTAGCCTCAAAAGAGAACGCACAGGAGTGTTTTCTCTCGAAAGAATATGTAAGCATACCACGTTATTAGGAAATACAGTGTTGCAGAGTCAAGAAAAATATGTATGTATTGGAAACACTTTACGAGAAGAAATAACGCATCAAACAAAATTAGCTTGTATCTCCTAAACAACACGTTGTAACTCGAAATGATTTGGCATGGCATGTACGTCTAAACGTGTAGCCTCAAAAGAGAACCCACAGAAGAATTTTCTTTCGTCAAAATTTGTCAGAAAACAATTTTTTAAGGAAATCCCGCATCGTGCGAAATTATCTTGTGTTTCCAAAACAACACATCGTAACTCGAAAAGCTCTGATGTTGTGTGTTTGTCTAAGCATGTACCCTCAAAAGAGAAGGCACAGGAGAGTTTTCTCTCAAAAGAATAGGTAAGAATACCACGTTATAAAGAAATACAGTGTTGCAGACTAAAGACAAATACGTACGTATTGGAAACACTTAAACTTTACGAGAAGAAATAACTTATCATACAAAATTAGCTTGTATCTCCTAAACAGCACGTTGTAACTCGAAAAGATTTGGTTTGGCATGTACGTCTAAATGTGTAGCCTTAAAAGAGAACCCCCAGGAGAATTTTCTTTCGTCAAAATTTTTCAGAAAACCACGTTTTAAGGAAATCCCGCATCGTGCGAAATTATCTTGTTTTTCCTAAACAACACGTCGTTACTAGAAAAGCTTGGTGTTGCGTGTATGTCTAAGCATGTAGCCTCAAAAGAGAATGCACTGGAGAGTTTTCTCTCGAAAGAATATGTAAGAATACCACAATATAAAGAAATACAGTGTTGCAGAGTAAAGACAAATATGTACTTATTGGAAACACTTTACGAGGAGAAATAACGCATAGTAAAAAAATTAGCTTGTATCTCCTAAACAACACATTGTAACTCGAAAACATTTGGTGTGGCGTGTACGTCTAAAGGTGTAGCCTCAAAAGAGTACCCACAGGAAAATTTTCTTTCGTCAAAATTTGTCACAAAACCACGTTTTAAGGAAATCACGCATCGTGCGAAAAATCTTGTTTTTCCTAAACAACACGTTGTAACTCGAAAAGCTTTGGTGTTGCGTGTATGTCTATGCGTGTAGCCTCAAAAGAGAAGGCACAGGAGAGTTTTCTCTGGAAACAATATGTAACAATACCACGTTATAAGGAAATACAGTGTTGCAGAATAAAGACAAATCCATACATATTGGAAACACTTAAACTTTACGAGAAGAAATAATGCGTCGTGCAAAATTAGCTTGTATCTCTTAACAGCACGTTGTAACTAGAAATGATTTGGTGTGGCGTGTACTTCTAAACGTGTAGCCTCAAAAGAGAACCCACAGGAGAATTTTCTTGCGTCAAAATTTGTCAGAAAACCACGGTTTAAGGAAATCCCGCATCATGCGAAATTATCTGGTTATTCCTAAACAACACGTTGTAAATCGAAAAGCTTTGGTGTTTTGTGTATGTCTTAGCGTGTAGCCTCAAAAGAGAAGGCAACGGAGAGTTTTCTCTCAAAAGAATATGTAAGAATACCACGTAAATAGGAACTACAGTGTTGCAGAGTAAAGACAAGTACATACGTATTGGAAACACTTTAGGAGAAGAAATAACGCATCATAAAATATTAGCTTGTATCTCCTAAACAACACGTTGTAACTCGAAAATATTTGGTGTGGCGTGTGCGTCTAAACGTGTGGCATCAAAAGAGAACCCACAGGAGAATTTTCTTTCGTCAAAATTTATCAGAAAACCACGTTTTAAGGAAATCCCGCATCGTGCGAAATTATCTTGTTTTTCCTAAACAAAACATCGTAACTCGAAAAGCTTTGGCGTTGCTTGTATATCTAATCGTGTAGCCTCAAAAGAGAAGGCACAGGAGACTTTTCTCTCGAAAGAATATGTAAGAATACCACGTTATAAGGAAATACAGTGTTGCAGAGCAAAGACAAATACGTACGTTTTGGAAACATTTTAGGAGAAGAAATAATGCTTCGTACAAGCTTGTATCTCCTAAACAACACGTTTTAACTCGAAATGATTTGGTGTGGCGTGTACGTCTAAACGTGTAGCCTCAAAAGAGAACCCACAGGAGAATTTTCTTTCTTCCAAATTTGTCAGAAATCCACGTTTTAAGGAAATCTCGCATCGTGTGAAATTATCTTGTTTTTCCTAATCAACACGTTGTAACTCGAAAAGATTTGGTGTTGCGTGTATGTCTAAGCGTGTAGCCTCAAAAGAGAAGGCACAGGAGAGTTTTCTCTCAAAAGAATATGTAAGAATACCACGTTATAAGGAAATACAGTGCTGCAGAGTAAAGACAAATACTTACTTATTGGAAACACTTAAACTTTATGAGAAGAAATAACTTATCATACAAATTTAGCTTGTATCTCCTAAACAGCACGTTGTAACTTAAAAAGATTTGGTGTGTCGTGTAATTCTAAACGTGTAGCCTCAAAAGAGAACCCACAGGAGAATTTTCTTTCATCAAAATTTGTCAGAAAACCATGTTATAAGGAAATCCCGCATCGTGCAAAATTATCTTGTTTTTCCTAAACAACACATCTTAACTCGAAAAGCTTTGGTGTTGCGTGTATGTCTAAGCGTGTAGCCTCAAAAGAGAAGGCACAGGAGAGTTTTCACTCAAAACAATATGTAAGAATACCACGTTATAAGGAAATACAGTGTGGCAGAGTAAAGACAAATACCTACTAATTAGAAACACTTAAACTTTACGAGAAGTAATAACGCATCATTTAAAATTAGCTTATATCTCCTAAACAACACGTTGTAAATGGAAAAGATTTGGTCTGGCGTTTACAACTAAACATGTAGGCTTAAAAGAGAACCCACAGGAGAATTTTTTTTCGTCAAAATTTGCCAGAAAAACGTGTTTTAAGGAAATCCCGCATTGTGCGAAATTATCTTGTTTTTCCTAAACAACACATCGTAACTCGAAAAGCTTTGGTGTTGCATGTATGTCTAGGCGTGTAGCCTCAAAAGAGAAGGCACAGGAGAGTTTTCTCTCAAAAGAATATGTAAGAATACCACGTTATAAGGAAATACAGTGTTGCAGAGTAAAGACAAATACGCACTTATTAGAAACACTTAAACTTTATGAGAAAAAATAATGCATCGTACAAAATTAGCTTGTATCTCCTAAACAGCACGTTGTAACTTGAAAAGATTTGGTGGGGCGTGTACACCTAAACGTGTAGCCTCAAAAGAGAACCCACAGGAGAATTTTCTTTCATCAAAATATGTCAGAAAACCACGTTTTAAGGAAATCCCTCATCGTGTGAAATTATCTTGTTTTTCCTAAACAACATGTTGTAACTCGAAAAGCTTTGGTGTTGCGTGTAAGTCTTAGCGTGTAGCCTCAAAAGAGAAGGCAATGGAGAGTTTTCTCTAGAAAGAATATATAAGAATACCACGTTATAAGGAAATACAGTGTTGCAGAGTAAAGACAAATACGTACATATTGGAAACACTTTAACATTATGAGAAAAAATAACACATCGTAAAAAATAGCTTGTATCTCCTCAACAACACGTTGTAACTCGAAAAGACTTGGTGTGGCATGTATGACTAAACGTGTAGCCTCAAAAGAAAACCCATAGGAGAATTTTCTTTCGTCAATATTTGTCAGAAAACCACATTTTAAGGAAATCTCACATCGTGCGAAATTATCTTGTTTTTCCTAAACAACACGTTGTAACTCGAAAAGCTTTGGTGTTGCGTGTATTTCTAAGCTTGTAGCCTCAAAAGAGAACGCACAGGAGAGTTTTCTCTCGAAAGAATATGTAAGAATACCACGTTATAAGGAAATACCGTGTTGCAGAGTAAAGACAACTACGTACGTATTGGAAATCTTTAAGAGAAGAAATAACGCATCGTACAAAATTAGCTTGTATCTCCTAAACAACACGTTATAACCCGAAAAGATTTGGTGTGGCGTGTGTGTCTAAACGTGTAGCATCAAAATAGAACCCACAGGAGAATTTTCTTTCGTCAAAATTTTTCAGAAAACCACGTTTTATGGAAATCTCGCATCGTGCAAAATTTCCTTCTTTTTCCTAAACAACACGTGGTAACTCGAAAAGCTTTGGAGTTGCGTGTTTGTCTAAGCATCTAGCCTCAAAAGAGAATGTACAGGAGAGTTTTCCCTCGAAAGAATATGTAAGAATACCACGTTATAAGGAAATACATTGTTGCAGAGTAAAGACAAATAAGTACATATTGGAAACACTTTACGAGATGAAATAACGCATCATACAATATTTGCTTGTATCTCCTAAACAACACGTTGTAACTCAAAAATATTTGGTGTGGCTCGTATCTCTACACGTGTAGCCTCAAAAGAGAACCTACAGGAGAACTTTCTTTCGTCAAAATTTGTCAAAAAACCACGTTTTAAGGAAATCCCACATCGTGCAAAATTATCTTGTTTTTCCTTAACAACACGTTGTAACTCGAAAAGCTTTGGTGTTGTGTGAATATCTGAGATTGTAGTCTCTAAAGAGAATGCACAGGAGAGTTTTCTCTCGAAAGAACATGTAAGAATACAATGTCATAAGGAAAAAGAGTGTTGCAGAGTAAAGACAAATATGTACATAAGGGAAACACTTTACGAGAAAAAATAACGCATCGTACAAAGTTAGCTTGTATCTCCTAAACAACACGTGGTAACTCGAAAGGATTTGGTGTGGCGTGTACGTCTATACAGGTAGCCTCAAAAGAGAACCCACAGGAGAATTTTCTTTCGTCAAAATTTTTCCTAAAACCACGTTTTAAGGAAATCCCGCATCTTGTGAAATTATCTTGTTTTTCATAAACAACACGTTGTAACTCGAAAAGCTTTGGTGTTGCCTGTATGTCTAAGTGTGTAGCCTCAAAAGGGAAGGCACAGGATAGTTTTCTCTCAAAAGAATATGCATGAATTCCACCTTATAAGGAAATACAATGTTGCAGAATAAAGACAAATATGTACGTATGGGAAACACTTTACAAAAAGAATTAACGCAACGTAAAAAATTAACTTGTATCTCCTAAACAACACGTTGTAACTCGAAAAGATTTGGTATGGCATGTACGTCTAAACGTGTAGCCTCAAAAGAGAACCCACAGGAGAATTTTCTTTCGTCAAAATTTTTCAGAAAACCACGTTTTAAGGAAATCCCGCATCGTGCGAAATCATCTTGTTTTTCCTAAACAACATGTTGTAACTCGAAAAGTTTTGGTGTTGCGTGTATGTGTAAGCATGGAGCCTCAAAAGAGAAGGCACAGGAGAGTTTTCTCTCAAAAGAATAGGTAAGTATACCATGTTATAAGGAAATACAATTTTGCAGAGTAAAAACAAATAAGTACATATTGGAAACACTTTACGAGAAGAAATAACGCATCGTACAAAATTAGCTTGTATCTCCTAAACAACACGCTGTAACTCGAAAAGATTTGGTGTGACGTGTACGTCTAAACGTGTAGCCTCAAAAGAGAACCCACAGGAGAATTTTCTTTCATCAAAATTTGTCAGAAACCACGTTTTAAAGAAATCTCGCATCGTGCAAAATTATCTTGTTTTTCCTAAACAACAGGTTGTAACTGGAAAATCTTTGGTGTTGCCTGTATGTCTAAGCTTGTAGCCTCAAAAGAGAACTCACAGGAGAGTTTTCTCTCGAAAGAATATGTAAGAATACCACGTTATAAGGAAATACAGTGTTGCAGAGTAAAAACAAATACGTACGTATTGGAAACACTTTAAGAGAAGAAATAACGCATCGTACAAAATTAGCTTGTATCTCCTAAACAACACGTTGTAACTCGAAAAGATTTGGTATGGCCTATATGTCTAAACATGTAGCCTCAAAAGAGAAGCCACAGGAGAATTTTCTTTCGTCAAAATTGGTCAGTAAACCACATTTTAAGGAAATCCAGCATCATGCGAAATTATCTTGTTTTTCCTAAACAACCGGTCGTAACTCGAAAAGCTTTGGTGTTGCGAGTATGTCTAAGCATGTAGCCTCAAAAGAGAAGGCATAGGAAGAGAGTTTTCCCTTAAAGAAAATGTAAGAATACCACGTTAAAAAGAAATACAGTGTTGCAGAGTAAAGACAAATACGTACATATTGGAAACACTTTACAAGAAGAAATAATGCATCGTAAAAAATTAGCTTGTATCTCCTAAACAACACGTTATAACTCGAAAAGATTTGGTTTGGCGTGTACATCTAAACGTGTAGCCTCAAAAGAGAACCCACAGGAGTATTTTCTTTCGTCAAAATTTTTTCAGAAAACCACGATTTTAGGAAATCCCGCATCGTGCGAAATTATCTTGTTTTTCCTAAACAACACGTTGTAACTCGTGTGCTTTGGTGTTGCATGTATGTCTAAGCATGTAGCCTTCAAAAGAGAACGCACAGGAGAGTTTTCTCTCGAAAGAATATGTAAGAATACCACGTTATAAGGAAATACAGTGTTGCAGAGTAAAGACAAATACGTTCGTATTGGAAACACTTTACGAGAAGAAATAACGCTTCGTACAAGCTTGTATCTCCTAAACAACACGTTTTAACTCGAAATGATTTGGTGTGGCGTGTACGTCTAAACGTGTAGCCTCAAAAGAGAACCCACAGGACAATTTTCTTTCGTCAAAATTTGTAAGAAAACCACGTTTTAAGGAAAGCCCGCATCATGCGAAATTATATTGTTTTTCCTAATCAACACGTGTAAATCAAAAAGATTTGGTTTTGCGTGTATGTCTAAGCATGTAGCCTCAAATGAGAAGGCACAGGAGAATTTTCTCTCGAAAGAATATGCAAGAATACCACGTTATAAGGAAATACAGTGTTGCAGAGTAAAGACAAATACGTACGTATTGGAAACACTTTACGAGAAGAAAGAATGCATCGTACAAAATTAGCATGTATCTCCTAAACTACACGTTATAACTCGAAAAGATTTGGTGTGACGTGTACATCTAAACGTGTAGCCTCAAAAGAGAACCCACAGGAGTATTTTCTTTGGTCAATTTTTTTTCAGAAAACCACGATTTTAGAAAATCCCACATCGTGCGAAATTATCTTGTTTTTCCTAAACAACACGTTGTAACTCGAAAAGCTTTGGTGTTGCGTGTATATCTAAGCGTGTAGCCTCAAAAGAGAACGCACAGGACAGTTTTCTCTCGAAAGAATATGTAAGAATACCACGTTATGAGGAAATACAATGTTGCAGAGTAAACACAAATATGTACATATTGGAAACACTTAAACTTTACGAGAAGAAATAATGCATCATAAAAAATTAGCTTGTAACTCCTAAACAGCACGTTGTAACTCGAAAAGATTTGGTGTGGTGTGTACATCTAAATGTGCAGCCTCAAAAGCGAACCCACAGGAAAATTTTCTTTCGTCAAAATTTGTCAGAAAACCACGTTTTAAGGAAATCCCACATCGTGCGAAATTATCTTGTTTTTCTTAAACATCACGGTGTCACTCGAAAATCTTTGGTGTTGCGTGTATTTCTAAGCGTGTAGCCTCAAAAGAGAAGGCACAGGAGAGTTTTCTGTCAAAAGAATATGTAAGAATACCACGTTATTAGGAAATACAGTATTGCACACTAAAGAAAATACATACTTATTGGAAACACTTTACAAGAAGAAATAACGCATCGTACAAAATTAGCTTGTATCTCCTGAACAACACATGGTAACTCGAAATGATTCGGTATTGCGTGCACTTCTAAACGTGTAGCCTCAAAAGAGAACCCACAGGAGAATTTTCTTTCCTCAAAAGTTGTCAGAACACCACGTTTTAAGGAAATCTCGCATCGTGCGAAATTATCTTGTTTTTCATAAAAACACGTTGTAACTCGAAAAGCTTTGGTGTTGCCTGTATGTCTAAGTGTGTAGCTTCAAAAAGGAACGCACAGTATAGTTTTCTCTCGAAACAATATGTAAGAAAACCACGTGATAAGGAAATACAGTGTTGCAGCGTAAAGACAAATACATACATATTGGAAACGCTTTACTAGAAGAATTAACGCATCGTACAAAATTAGCTTGTATCTCCTAAACAACACGTTGTAACTCGAAAAAATTTGGTGTGGCGTGTACATCTAAAAATGTAGCCTCAAAATTGAACCCAAAGGAGAATTTTCTTTCGTCAAAATTTGTCAGAAAACCACGTTTTAAGGAAATCCCGCATCGTGCGATATCATCTTCTTCCTAAACAACATGTTGTAACTCGAAAAGCTTTGGTGTTGCGTGTATGTGTAAGCGTGGAGCCTCAAAAGAGAAGGCACAGGAGAGTTTTCTCTTGAAAGAATATGTAAGAATACCACGTTATAAGAAAATACAATTTTGCAGGGTAAAGAGAAATAAGAACTTATTGGAAACACATTACAATAAGTAATAACGTATCGTAGAAAATTAGCTTGTATCTCCTAAACAACAAAAAGATTTGGTGTGACGTGTACGTCTAAATGTGTAGCCTCAAAAGAGAACCCACAGGAGAATTTTCTTTCATCAAAATTTGTCAGAAACCACGTTTTATGGAATTCTCGCATCGTGCGAAATTATCTTGTTTTTCCTAAACAACACGTTGTAACTCGAAAAGCTTTGGTGGTGCGTGTATGTCTAAGCATGTAGCCTCAAAAGAGAACACACAGGAGAGTTTTCTCTCGAAAGAATATGTAAGAATACCACGTTATAAGGAAATACAGTGTTGCAGAGTAAAGACAAATACATACGTATTGGAAACACTTTACGAGAAGAATTAAAGCATCGTACAAAATTAGCTTGTATCTCCTAAACAACACCTTGTAACTCGATAAGATTTAGTGTGGCTCGTACCCCTACACGTGTAGCCTCAAAAGAGAACCCACAGGAGAATTTTCTTTCGTCAAAATTTTTCAGAAAACCACGTTTTATGGAAATCTCGCATCGTGCGAAATTATCTTGTTTTTACTAAACAACACGTTGTTACTCGAAAATCGTTGTCGTTGCATGTATGTCTAAGCATGTAGCCTCAAAAGAGCACGCACAGGAGAGTTTTCCCTCAAAGAATATGTAAGAATACCACGTTATAAGTAAATACAGTGTTGCAGACTAAATACAAATAAGTACGTATTGGAAACAATTTATGAGAAGAAATAACGCATCGTAGAAAATTAGCTTGTATCTCCTAAACAACACGTTGTAACTCGAAAAGATTTGGTGTGACGTGTACGTCTACATGTGTAGCCTCAAAAGAGAACCCACAGGAGAATTTTCTTTCATCAAAATTTGTCAGAAACCACGTTTTAAAGAAATCTCGCATCGTGCAAAATTATCTTGTTTTTCCTAAACAATAGGTTGTAACTGGAAAAGCTTTGGTGTTGCCTGTATGTCTAAGTTTGTAGCCTCAAAAGAGAACTCACAGGAGAGTTTTCTCTCGAAAGAATATTTAAGAATACCACGTTATAAGGAAATACAGTGTTGCAGAGTAAAGACAAATATGTACTTATTGGAAATACTTTAAGAGAAGAAATAACGCATCGTACAACATTAGCTTGTATCTCCTAAATAACACGTTGTAACTCGAAAAGATTTGGTATGGCTCTTACCTCTACACGTGTAGCCTCGAAAAAGAACCCACAGGAGAACTTTCTTTCGTCAAAATTTTTCAGAAAACCACGTTTTATGGAAATCTGGCATCGTGGGAAATTATCTTGTTTTTCCTAAACAACACATTGTAACTCAAAAAGCTTTGGCGTTGCGTGTTTGTGTAAGCATGGAGCCTCAAAAGAGAAGGCACAGGAGAGTTTTCTCTCGAAAGAATATGTAAGAATACCACGTTATAAGGAAAGACAATTTTGCAGAGTAAAGACAAATAAGTACATATTGGAAACACTTTACGAGAAGAAATAACGCATCGTACAAAATTAGCTTGTATCTCCTAAACAACACGTTGTAACTCGAAAAGATTTGGTGTGACGTGTACGTCTAAACGTGTAGCCTCAAAAGAGAACCCACAGGAGAATTTTCTTTCGTCAAAATTTGTCAGAAACCACGTTTTAAGGGAATCTCGCATCGTGCGAAATTATCTTGTTTTTCCTAAAGAACACGTTGTAACTCGAAAAGCTTTGGTGTTGCGTGTATGTCTAAGCGTGTAACCTCAAAAGAGAACTCAAAGGAGAGTTTTCTCTCGAAAGAATATGTAAGAATACCACGTTATAAGGAAATACAGTGTTGCAGAGTAAAGACAAATATGTACGTATTGGAAACACTTTAAGAGAAGAAATAATGCATTGTACAACATTAGCTTGTATCTCCTAAACAACACGTTGTAGCTCGAAAAGATTTGGTGTGGCTCATACCTCCACACGTGTAGCCTCAAAAGAGAACCCACAAGAGAACTTTCTTTCGTCAAAATTTTTCAGAAAACCACGTTTTATGGAAATCTGGCATCGTGCGAAATAATCTTGTTTTTCCTAAACAACACATTGTAACTCAAAAAGCTTTGGCGTTGTGTGTTTGTGTAAGCATGGAGCCTCAAAAGGGAAGGCACAGGAGAGTTTTCTCTCGAAAGAATATGTAAGAATACCACGTTAAAAGGAAATACAATTTTGCAGAGTAAAGACAAATAAGTACATATTGGAAACACTTTACGAGAAGAAATAACGCATCGTACAAAATTAGCTTGTATCTCCTAAACAACAACTTGTAACTCAAAAAGATTTGGTGTGAAGTGTACGTCTAAACGTGCAGCCTCAAAAGAGAACCCACAGGAGAATTTTCCTTCATCCAATTTGTCAGAAACCACGTTTTAATGAAATCTCGCACCGTGCGAAATTATCTTGTTTTTCCTAAACAACACGTTGTAACTCGAAAAGCTTTGGTGTTGCGTTTATGTCTAAGCGTGTCACCTCAAAAGAGAACGCACAGGAGAGTTTTCTCTCGAAAGAATATATAAGAATACCACGTTATAAGGAAATACAGTGTTGCAGAGTAAAGACAAATACGTACATATTGGATACACTTTACGAGAAGAAATAACGCATCGTACAAAATTAGCTTGTATCTCCTAAACAACACGTTGCAACTCGAAAAGATTTGGTGTGGCCCGTACCTCTACACGTGTAGCCTCAAAAGAGAACCCACAGGAGAACTTTCTTTCGTCAAAATATATCAGAAAACCATGTTTTATGGACATCTCGCATCCTGCGAAATTATCTTGTTTTTCCTAAACAACAAGTTGTAACTCGAAAAGCTGTGGGGTTGCATGTATGTCTAAGCATGTAGCCTCAAAAGAGAATGCACAGGAGAGTTTTCCCTCGAAAGAATATGTAAGAATACGACGTTATAAGGAAATACAGTGTTGCAGAGTAAAGACAAATACGTACGTATTGGAAACACTTTATGAGAAGAAATAACGCATCGTACAAAATTTGCTTGTATCTCCTAAACAACACGTTGTAACTAGAAAAGATTTGGTGTGGCTCGTACGTCTACACGTGTTGACTCAAAAGAACACCAACAGGGGAACTTTCTTTCGTCAAAATTTGTCAGAAAACCACGTTTTAAGGTAATCCCGCATCGTGCAAAATTATCTTGTTTTTCCTAAACAACACGTTGTAACTCGAAAAGCTTTGGTTTTGCGTGTATGTCTAAAGGCGTGGCCTCAAAAGAGAACGCACAGGAGAGTTTTCTCTCGAAAGAATCTGTAAGAATACCACGTTATAAGGAAATACAGTTTTGCAGAGTAAAGACAAATAAGTACATATTGGAAACACTTTAGTAAAAGAAATACTGCTTCATACAAAATTAGCTTGTATCTCCTAAACAACACGTTGTAACTCGAAAAGATCTGGTGTGACATGTACGTCTAAACCTGTAGCCTCAAAAGAGAACACACAGGAGAATTTTCTTTCATCAAAATTTGTCAGAAACCACGTTTTAAGGAAATCTTGCATCGTGCGAAATTATCTTGTTTTTCCTAAACAACATGTTGTATCTCGAAAAGCTTTGCTGTTGCGTGTATGTCTAAGCGTGTAGCCTCACAAGAGAACGCACAGGAGAGTTTTCTCTCGAAAGAATATGTAAGAATACCACGTTATAAGGAAATTCAGTGTTGCAGAGTAAAGACAAATACGTACGTATTGGAAACACTTTAAGAGAAGAAATAATGCATCTTAAAAAAATAGCTTGTATCTTCTAAACAACACGTTGTAACTCGAAAAGATTTGTTTTGGCTCCTACGACTACACGTGTAGCCTCAAAAGAGAATGCACAGGAGAACTTTCTTTGGTCAAAATTTTTCAGAAAACCACGTTTTATGGAAATCTCGCATCGTGCGAAATTATCTTCTTTTTCCTAAACAAAACGTTGTAACTCGAAAAGCTTTGGCGTTGCGTGTATGCCTAAGCATGTAGCCTCAAAAGAGAACACACAGGAGAGTTTTCCCTCGAAAGAATATGTAAGAATACCACGTTATAGGGAAATACAATGTTGCAGAGTAAAAAGAAATAAGTACGTATTGGAAACACTTTACGAGAAGAAATAACGCATCATAAAAAATTAGCTTGTATCTCCTAAACAACACGTGGTAACTCGAAAGGATTTGGTGTGGCGTGTACGTGTAAACGTGTAGACTCAAAAGAGAAACCACAGGATAATTTTCTTTCGTCAAAATTTGTGAGAAAACCACATTTTAAGGAAATCACGCATCGTGAGAAATAATCTTGATTTTCATAAACAACACGTTGTAACTCGAAAAGCTTTGGTGATGCCTGTATGTCTAAGTGTGTAGCCTCAAAAGGGAACGCACAGGATAGTTTTCTCTAAAAAGAATATGTAAGAATACCAAGTTATAAGGAAATACAGTGTTGCAGAGTAAAGAAAAATATGTACGTATTGGAAAACTTTACGAGAAGAAATAACGCATCGTACAAAATTAGCTTGTATCTCCTAAACAACACGTTGTAACTCGAAAAGATTTGGTGCGGCGTGTACGTCTAAATGTGTAGCTTCAAAAGAGAACCCACAGGAGAATTTTCTTTCGTTAAAATTTTTCAGAAAACCACGTTTTAAGGAAATCCCGCATCGTGCGAAATCATCTTCTTTTTCCTAAACAACAAGCTGTAACTCGAAAAGCTTTGGTGTTGCGCGTATGTCTAAGCGTGGAGCCTCAAAAGAGAAGGCACAGGAGAGTTTTCTCTTGAAAGAATATGTAAGAATACCACGTTATAAGGAAATAAAATTTTGATGAGTAAAGACAAATAAGTACATATTGGAAACACTTTATGAGAAGAAATAACGCATCTTACAAAATTAGCTTGTATCTCCTAAACAACACGTTGTTACTCGAAAACATTTGGTGTGACGTGTATGTCTAAACGTGTACCCTCAAAAGAGAACCCACAGGAGAGTTTTCTTTCATCAAAATTTGTCAGAAACCACGTTTTAAGGAAATCTCGCATCGTGCGAAATTATCTTGTTTTTCCTAAACAACACGTTGTAACTCGAAAAGCTTTGGTGTTGCATGTATGTCTAAGCGTGTAGCCTCAACAGAGAACGCAAAGGAGAGTTTTCTCTCGAAAGAATATGTAAGAATATCACGTTATAAGGAAATACAGTGTTGCAGAGTAAAGATAAACACGTACGTATTGGAAACACTTTACTAGAAGAATTAACGCATAGTAAAAAATTAACATGTATCTCCTAAACAAAACGTTGTAACTCAAAAAGATCTGGTGTGGCGTGTATGTCTAAACGTGTAGCCTCAAAAGAGAACACACAGTGAATTTTCTTTCTTCAAAATTTTTGAGAAAACCACGTTTTAAGGAAATCCTGCATCGTGCGAAATCATCTTCTTTTTCCTAAACAACATGTGGTAACCCGAAAAGCTTTAGTGTTGCGTGTATGTCTAAACGTGGAGCCTCAAAAGAGAAGGCACAGGAGAGTTTTCTCTCGAACGAATATGTAAGAACACCACGCTATTAGGAAATACAATTTTGCAGAGTAAAGACAAATATGTACATATTGAGAACACTTTACTAGAAGAAATAATGCATTATTAAAAATTAGCTTTTATCTCCTAAACAACACGTTGTAACTCGAAAAGATTTGGTTTGGCATGTAAGTCTAAACGTGTAGCCTCAAAAGAGAACCAACAGGAGAATTTTCTTTCATCAAAATTTGTCAGAAAACCATGTTTTAAGGAAATCCCGCATCGTGCGAAATTATTTGTTTTTCCTAAACAACACGTTGTAACTCGAAAAGCTTTGGTGTTGCGTGTATGTCTAAGCGTGTAGTCTCAAAAGAGAATGCACAGGAGAGTTTTCTCTCGGAAGAACATGTAAGAATACCACGTTATAAGGAAATACAGTGTTGCAGAGTAAAGACAAAAACGTACATATTGCAAACACTTTACGAGAAGAAATAACGCATCATAAATTATTAACTTGTATCTCCTAAACAACAAGTGGTAACTCGAAAAGATTTGGTTTGGCGTGTACGTCTAAAAGTGTAGCCTCAAAGACAACGAACAGGAGAATTTTCTTTCGTCAAAATTTGTGAGAAAACCACGTTTTAAGGAAATCCTGCATCCTGCAAAATTATCTTGTTTTTCCTAAACAACACGTTGTAATTCAAAAAAGCTTTGGTGTTGCGTGTATATCTAAGCTTGTAGCCTCAAAAGAGAACGCACAGTAGAGTATTCTCTCGAAACAATATGTGAGAATACCACGTTATAAGGAAATACAGTGTTGCAGACTAAAGACAAATACGTAAGTATTGGAAAAAACTTTACGAAAAGATATAATGCATCATACAAAATTAGCTTGTATCTCCTAAACAACACGTTGTAACTCGAAAGGATTTGGTGTGGCATGTACGGCTAAACGTGTAGCCTCAAAAGAGAAACCACAGGAGGATTTTCCTTCGTCAAAATTTGTCAGAAACCCACGTTTTATGGAAATCCCGCATCGTGCGAAATTATCTTGTTTCTCCTAAACAACACGTTGTAATTCGAAAAGCTTTGGTGTTGCATGTATGTCTAAGCATGTGGCCTCAAAAGAGAATTCACGGGAGAGTTTCTGTCGAAAGAATATGTAAGAATACCACGTTATAAGGAAATACAGTGTTGCAGCATAAAGACAAATACGTACGTATTGGAAACACTTTACGAGAAGAAATAACGCATCGTACAAAATTAGCTTGTATCTCCTAACCAACACGTTGTAACTCGAAAAGATTTCGTGTGGCGTGTACGTCTAAACGTGTAGCCTCAAAAGAGAACCCACAAGAGAATTTTCTTTCGTCAAAATTTGTTAGAAAACCATGTTCTAAGGAAATACCTCATCGTGCGAAATTACCTTGTTTTTCCTAAACTACACGTTGTAACTCGAAAAGCTTTGGTGTTGCGTGTATGTCTAAGCGTGTAGCCTCAAAAGAGGACACAGGAGAGTTTTCTCTCGAAAGAATATGTAGGAATACCACGTTATAAGGAAATACAGTGTTGCAGAGTAAAGATAAATAGGTAGTAATTGTAAATACTTTACGAGAAGAAATGACGCATGGTACAAAATTAGCTTGTATCTCCTAAACAACACGTTGTAATTCGAAAATATTTGGTGTGGCGTGTGCGTCTAAACGTGTAGCCTCAAAAGAGAACCCACAGGAGAATTTTCTTTCTTCAAAATTTGTCAGAAAACCACGTTTTAAGTAAATCCCTCATCGTGCGAACTTATCTTGTTTTTCCTAAACAACACGTTGTAACTCGAAAAGCTTTGGTGTTCGTGTATGTCTAAGCATGTAGCCTCAAAAGAGAATTCACAGGAGAGTTTTCTCTCGATAGAATATATAAGAATACCACGTTATAAGGAAATACAGTGTTGCAAAATAAAGACAAATACGTACGTATTGGAAACACTTTACGAGAAGAAATAATGCATCGTACAAAATTAGCTTGTTTCTCCTAAAGAACACGTTGTAACTCGAAAATATTTGGCGTGGTGTGTACGTCTAAACATGTAGCCTCAAAAGAGAACCCACAGGAGAAATTTCTTTCGTCAAAATTTGTCAGAAAACCACGTTTTAAGGAAATCCCGCATCATGCGAAATTATCTTGTTTTTCCTAAACAACACGTTGTAACTCGAAAAGCTTTGGTGTTTCGTGTATGTCTAAGCATGTAGCCTCAAAAGAGAAGGCACAGGAGAGTTTTCTCTCAAAATAATATGCAAGAATACCACGTTATAAGGAAATACAGTGTTGCACAATAAAGACAAATATGTATGTATTGGAAACACTTTAGGAGAAGAAATAACGTATCTTACAAAATTAGCTTGTATCTCCAAAACAACACGTTGTAACTCGAAAAGATTTGGTGTGGCATATTCCTCTAAACGTGTAGCCTCAAAAGAGAACCCACAGGAGAATTTTCTTTGGTCAAATATGTCAGAAAACCAGGTTTTAACGAAATCCCATATCGTGCGAAATTATCTTGTTTTTACTAAACAACACGTTGTAACTCGAAAATCTTTGGTGCTGCGTGTATGTCTAAGCGTGTAGCCTCAAAGAGAACACACAGGAAAGTTTTCTCTCGAAAGAATATGTAAGAATACCACGTTATAAGGAAATACAGTGTTGCATAGTAAAGACAAATACGTACGTATTGGAAACAGGTTACGAGAAGAAATAACGCATCATAAAATATTTGCTTGTATCTTCTAAACAACACGTTGTAACTCGAAAAGATTTGGTGTGGCGTGTACGTCTAAACGTGTAGCCTCAAAAGAGAACTTATAGGAGAATTTTCTTTCGTCAAAATTTTTCAGAAAATCACATTTTAAGGAAATCCCGCATCGTGCGAAATTATCTTGATTTTCCTAAACAACACCTTGTAACTCGAAAAGCTATCGTGTTGCGTGTATGTCTAAGTGTGTAACCTCAAAAGAGAAGGCACAGGAGAGTTTTCTCTCGAAAGAATATGTAAGAATACCACGTTAATAGGAAATACAGTGTTGCAGAGTAAAGACAAATACGTACCTATTGGAAACACTTTACGAGAAGAAATAACGCATCGTACAAAATTAGCTTGTATCTCCTAAACAAAACGTTGTAACTCGAAAAGATTTGGTGTGGCGTGTACTTCTAAACATGTAGCCTCAAAAGAGAACCCATAGGAGAATTTTCTTTCGTCAAAATTTTTCAGAAAATCACGTTTTAAGGAAATCCCGCATCGTGCGAAATTATCTTGTTTTTCCTAAACAACACGTTGTAACTCGAAAAGCTTTCGTGTTGCGTGTATGCCTAAGTGTGTAGCCTCAAAAGAGAAGGCACAGGAGAGTTTTCTCTCGAACTAATATATAAGAATACCACATTATAAGGAAATACAGTTTTGCAGAGTAAAGACAAATACATATGTATTGGAAACACTTTAAGAGAAGAAATAGCACATCGTACAAAATTAGCTTGTATCTCCTAAACAACACGTTGTAACTCGGAAAGATTTGGTGTGGCGTGTACGTCTAAACGTGTAGCCTCAAAAGAGAACCCATAGGAGAATTTTCTTTCCTCAAAATTTTTCAGACAATCACGTTTTAAGGAAATCCCACATCTTGCGAAATTATCTGGTTTTTCCTAAACCACACGTTGCAACTCAAAAAACTTTGGTGTTGCGCATATGTCTAAGTGTGTAGCCTCAAAAAAGAAGGCACAGGATAGTTTTCTCTTGAAAGAATATGTAAGAACACCAAGTTATAAGGAAATACAGTGTTGCAGAGTAAAGACAAATACATACGTATTGGAAACACTTTACGAGAAGAAATAACGCATCATACAAAAGTAGCTTCTATCTCCTAAACAACACGTTGTAACTCAAAAGGAATTGGTGTGGCGTGTACGTCTAAACGTGTAGCCTCATAAGAGAACCCATAGGAGAATTTTCTTTCGTCAAAATTTTTCAGGATTTCCATAAAACCTGGTTTTCTGACAAATTTTGACCAAAGAAAATTCTCCTGTGGGTTCTCTTTTGAGGCTACACGTTTAGAAATGCACGCCACACCAAATCTTTTCGAGTTACAGCGTGTTGTTTAGGAGATACAAGCTAATTTTTACAATGCACTATTTCTTATTGTAAAGTGTTTCCAATGCGTAGGTATTTCTCTTTACTCTGCAACACTGTATTTCCTCATAACGTGGTATTCTTACATATTCTTTCGCAGGAAACTGTCCTGTGCGTTCTCCTTTGAGGCTACAAGCTTAGACATACACGCAACACCAAAGCTTTTCGAGTTACAACGTGTTGTTTAGGAAAAACAAGATAATTTCGCATGATGTGGGATTTCCGTAAAACATGGTATTCTGAAAAATTTTGACGAAAGAAAATTCTCCTGTGGGTTCCCTTTTGAGGCTACACGTTTAGATGCAAACGTCACATCAAATCTTTTCGAGTTACAACGAGTTGTTTAGGAGGTACAAGCTAATTTTGTACCATGCGTTATTTCTGCTCGTAACGTGTTTCCAATACGTAAGTATTTGTCATTACTCTGCAACACTGTATTTCCTTATACCGTGGTATTCTTACATATTCTTTCGAGAGAAAACTCTCCTGTGCATTCTCTTTTGAGGCTACATGCTTAGACATACAAGCAACACCAAAGCTTTTCGAGTTACAACGTGTTGTTTAGGAAAAACAAGATAATTTCGCACGATGCGGGATTTCCTTAAAACGTGGCTTGCTGACAAATTTTGACCAAAGAAAATTCTCCGGTGGCTTCTCTCTTGAGGCTACACCTTTAGACTTACATGCCAAACAAAATCTTTTCGAGTTACAAGGTGTTGTTTAGGAGATACAATCTAATTTTGTACAAATGCGTTATTTCTTCTCGTAAAGTTTTTCCAATACGTACGTATTTTTCTTTACTCTGCAACACTGTATTTCCTTATAATGTGGTTTTCTTACATATTCTTTCGAGAGAAAACTCTCCTGTGCGCTCTCTTTTGAGGCTACATTCTTAGACATACACGCAACACCAAAGCTTTTCAAGTTGCAACGTGTAGTTTAGGAAAAACAAGATAATTTCGCACGATGCGTGATTTCCTTAGAAAATGTTTTTCAGACAAATTTTGACGGAAGAAAATTCTCCTGTGGGTTCTCTTTTGAGGCTACACGTTTAGACGTACACACCACACCAAATATTTTCGAGTTACAACGTGTTGTTTAGGAGATGCAAGCTAATTTTGTACGATGCGTTATTTCTTCTCATAAAGTGTTTTCTATGCGTACATATTTGTCTTTATTCTGCAACACTGTATTTCCTTATAACTTGGTAGTCTTACATATTCTTTCGAGAGAAAACTCTTTTGTAATATGCGTTATTTCTTCTCGTAAAGTATTTACAATAACTACTTATTTATCTTTACTCTGCAACACTGTATTTACTTATAACGTGGTATTCTTACATATTCTTTCGAGAGAAAACTCTCCTGTGCATTCTCTTTTGAGGCTACACGCATAGACGTACACGCAACACCAAAGCTTTTCGAGTTACAATGTGTTGTTTAGGAAAAACAAGATAATTTTGCACGATACGGGATTTTCTTAATACATGGTTTTCTGACAAATTTTGACGAAAGAAAATTCTCCTGTGGGTTCTCTTTTGAGGCTACACATTTAGACGTACACGCCACACCAAATCTTTCGAGTTACAAAGTGTTGTTTAGGAGATAAAAGCTTAATTTTTACGATGCTTTATTTCTTCTCATAAAGTGTTTCCAATACGTACATATTTGTCTTTACTCTGCAACACTGTATTTCCTTATAACATTGTATTCTTACATATTCTTTCGAGAGAAAACTCTCCTGTGCATTGTCTTTTGAGGCTACACGCTTAGACATACAGGCAACACCAAAGCTTTTCGAGTTACAATGTGTTGTTTAGGAAAAACAAGATAATTTCGCACAATGAGGGATTTCATTAAAACGTGATTTCTGAAAAATTTTGACGAAAGAAAATTCTCCTGTCGGTCCTCTTTTGAGGCTACACATTTAGACGTACATGCCACACCAAATATTTTCGAATTCCAACGTGTTGTTTAGGAGATACAATCTAATTTTGTACCATGTGTCATTTCTTCTCGTAAAGTATTTACAATAACTACCTATTTATCTTTACTCTTCAACACGGTATTTCCTTATAACGTGGTATTCTTACATATTCTTTCGAGAGAAAACTCTCCTGTGCGTTCTCCTTTGAGGCTACAGGCTTAGACATACACGCAACACCAAAGCTTTTCGAGTTACAACGTGTTGTTTAGGAAAAACAAGATAATTTCGCACGATGCGGGATTTCCTTAAAACGTGGTTTTCTGTCAAATTTTGACCAAAGAAAATTCTCCTTTGGGTTCTCTTTTGAGGCTACACATTTAGACGTACACGCCACACCAAATCCTTTCGAGTTACAAGGTGTTGTTTACGAGATACTAGCTAATATTGTACGATGCGTTATTTCTTCTCATAAAGTTTTTCCAATACGTACGTATTTTTCTTTACTCTGCAACACTGTATTTCCTTATAACGTGGTATTCTTACATATTCTTTCGAGAGAATACTCTCCTGTGCGCTCTCTTTTGATGCTACATGCTTAGACATACACGCAACACCAAAGCTTTTCGAGTTACATTGTGCTGTTTAGGAAAAACAAGATAATTTCGCACGATGAGGGATTACCTTAAAACGTGGTTTTCTGAAAAATTTTGACTAAAGAAAATTCTCCTGTGGGTTCTCTTTTGAGGCTACACATTTAGACATACACGCCACACCAAATATTTTCGAATTACAACGTGTTGTTTAAGAGATACAAGCTAATTTTGTACCATGCGTTATTTTTTCTCGTAAAGTATTTACAATAACTACCTATTGATCTTTACTCTGCAACACTGTATTTCCTTATAACATGGTATTCTTACATATTCTTTCGAGAGAAAACTCTCCTGTGCGTTCTCTTTTGAAGCTACACTCTTAGACATACACGCAACACCAAAGCTTTACGAGTTACAAAGTATTGTTTAGGAAAAACAATATAATTTCCACGATGAGGGATTTCCTTAAAACGTGATTTTCTGACAAATTTTGACCAAAGAAAATTCTCCTGTGGGTTCTCTTTTGAGGCTACACGTTTGACGTACACGCCACACCAAATTCTTTCGAGTTACAAGGTGTTGTTTAGGAGATACAAGCTAATTTTGTAGGATGCGTTATTTCTTCTCGTAAAGTTTTTCCAATACGTACGTATTTTTCTTTACTCTGCAACACTGTATTTCCTTATAACGTGGAATTCTTACATATTCTTTCGAGAGAAAACTCTCCTGTGCGTTCTCTTTTGAGGCTAAACACTTAGACATACACGCAACACCAAAGCTTTTCGAGTTAAAACGTGTTGTTTAGGAAAAACCAGATAATTTCGCACGATGCGGGATTTCCTTAAAACGTGGTTTTCTGACAAATTTTGACCAATGAAAATTTTCTTGTGGGTTCTCTTTTGAGGCTACACGTTTGACGTACACGCCACACCAAATCCTTTCGAGTTACAAGGTGTTGTTTCGGAGATACAAGCTAATTTTGTAGGATGCGTTTTTTCTTCTCGTAAAGTTTTTCCAATATGCACGTATTTTTCTTTACTCTGCAACACTGTATTTCCTCATAACGTGGTATTCTTACATATTCTTTCGAGAGAAAACTCTCCTGTGCGCTCTCTTTTGAGGCTACATGCTTAGTCATACACGCAACACCAAATCTTTTCGAGTTACAACGTATTGTTTAAGAGATACAAGCTAATTTTCAATGATGCATTATTTCTTCTCGTAACGTTTAAGTGTTTCCAAAAGGTACGTATTTTTCTTTACTTTGCAACACTGTATTTCCTTATGACGTGGTATTCTTACCTATTTTTTCGAGAGAAAACTCTCCTGTGCGTTCTCTTTTGAGGCTACACGCTTAGACATACACGCAACACCAAAGATTTTCGAGTTACAACGTGCTGTTTAGGAGATACAAGCTAATTTTGAATGATGCGTTATTTCTTATCCTAAAGTGTTTCCAAAACGTACGTATTTGTCTTTCCTCTACAACACTGTATTTCCTTATAACATGCTATTCGTACATATTCTTTCGAGACAAAACTCTCCTGTGCATTCTCTTTTGAGGCTACACGCTTAGACATACACGCAACACCAATGCATTTCGAGTTAGATCGTGTTGTTTATGAAAAACAAGATAATTTCGCAAGATTCGGGAATTCCTTAAAACGTGGTTTTCTGACAAATTTTGACGAAAGAAAATTCTCCTGTGGGTTTTCATTTGAGGCTACACGCTTAGACGTACACGCCACACCAAATCTTTTTGAGTTACAACGTGTTGTTTAGGAGATACAAGCTAATTTTGTACGATGCGTTATTTCTTCTCCTAAAGTGTTTCCAATACGTACGTATTTGTCTTTACAACATTGTATTTCCTTATAACATGGTATTTGTACATATTCTTTCATGAGAAAACTCTCCTGTGCGTTCTCTTTTGAGGCTAGACGCTTAGACATACACGCAACACCAAAGCATTTCGAGTTAGAACATGTTGTTTAGGAAAAACAAGATAATTTCGCAAGATGCGGGAATTCTTTAAAACGTAGTTTTCTGACAAATTTTGACGAAAGAAAATTCTCCTGTGGGTTTTCATTTGAGGCTACACATTTAGACGTACACGCCACACCAAATCTTTTCGAGTTACAACGTGTTGTTTAGGAGATACAAGCTAATTTTTTACGATGCTTTATATCTTCTCGTAAAGTTTAAGTGTTTCCAAAAGCTACATATTTATCTTTAATTTGCCACACTGTATTTCCTTATAACGTGGTATTCTTACATACTCGTTCGAGAGAAATCTCTCCTGTGCGTTCTCTTTTGAGGCTACATGCTTAGACATACATGCAACATCAAAAATTTTCGAGTTACAATGTGTTGTTTAGGAAAAACAAGATAGTTTCGCACGATGCGAGATTTCCTTAATAAGTGGTTTTCTGACAAATTTTGACGAAAGAAAATTCTCCTGTGGGTTCTCCTTTGAGGCTACACGTTTAGACGTACACGCCACACCAACTCTTTTCGAGTTACAATGTGTTGTTTAGGAGATACAAACTAAATTTTACGATGCGTTATTTCTTCTCGTAAAGTGTTTCAAATACATACGTATTTGTCTTTACTCTGCAAAATTTTATTTCCTTATAATGTGGTATTCTTACATGTTCTTTTGAGAGAAAACTCTCCTGTGAGTTCTCTTTTGAGGCTACACGCTTAGACATACACGCAACATCAAAGCTTTTCGAGTTACAACGTGTTGTTTAGGAAAAACATGATAATTTCTCACGATGAGTGATTTCCTTAAAACATGGTTTTCTGACAAATTTTAACGAAAAACAATTCTCCTGTGGGTTCTCTTTTGAGGCTACACGTTTAGACGTACACGCCACACCAAATCTATTCGAGTTACAACATGTTGTTTAGGAGATACAAGCTAATTTTGTACGATGCATTATTTCTTCTCGTAAAGTGTTTCCAATACGTACTAATTTGTCTTTACTCTGCATCACTGTATTTCCTTATAACGTGGTATTCTTACATATTCTTTCGAGAGAAAAGTCTCCTGTGCGTTCTCTTTTGAGGCTACATGATTAGACATACACGCAACACCAAAGTTTTCGAGTTACAACGTGTTGTTTAGGAAAAACAAGATAATTTCGCACGATGCGGGATTTCCTTAAAACGAGGTTTTCTGACAAATTTTGACCAAAGAAAATTCTCCTGTGTGTTCTCTTTTGAGGCTACACGTTTAGACGTACACGCCACACCAAATCTTTTCGAGTAACAACATGTTGTTTAGGAGATACGAGCTAATTTTTTGCGATGCATTCTTTCTTCCTGTGCCTTCTCTTTTGAGGCTACATGCTCATAAATGCGCGCAACACCAAAGCTTTTCGAGTTACAACGTGTTGTTTAAGAGATACAAGCTAATTTTGTACTATGCTTTACTTCTCGTAAAGTTTAAGTGTTTCCAAAAGGTACGTATTTGTCTTTACTTTGCAGCACTGTATTTTCTTATAACATGTTATTCTTATATATTCTTTCGAGAGAAAACTCTCCTGTGCGTTCTCTTTTCTGACAAATTTTAACGAAAGAAAATTCTCCTGTGGCTTCTCTTTTGAGGCTACACGTTTAGACGTACATGCCAAACCAAATCTTTTCGAATTACAAAGTGTTGTTTAGGAGACACAAGCTAATTTTGTACGATGTGTTATTTCTTCTTGTAAAGTGTTTCCAATAGGTACATATTTGTCTTTACTCTGCAACACTGTATTTCCTTATAATGTGCGGGATTTCCTTAAAACATGGTTTTCTGACAAATTTTGACCTAAGAAAATTCTCCTGTGGGTTCTCTTTTGAGGCTACACGTTTAGACGTACATGCCACACCAAATCTTTTCGGTTACAATGTGTTGTTTAGGAGATACAAGCTAATTTTTTATGATGCGTTATTTCTTCACGTATAGTGTTTCCAATACGTACATGTTTGTCTTTACTCTGAAACACTGTAATTCCTTATAACGTGGTTTTTTTACATATTCTTTCGAGAGAAAACTCTCCTGTGCGTTCTCTTTTGAGGCTACACACTTAGACATACATGCAACACCAAAGCTTTTCAAGTTACAACGTGTTGTTTAGGAAAAACAAGATAATTTCGCACAATGCGGGATTTCCTTAAAACGTGGTTTTCTGAAAAATGTTGACAAAAGAAAATTTTCCTGTGAGTTCCCGTTTGAGGCTAGACGTTTAGACGTACACGCCACACCAAATCTTTTCGAGTTACAAAATGTTGTTTAGGAGATACAACCTAATTTTTGTGATGCGTTATTTCTTCTCATAAAGTGTTTCGAATATGAATGTATTTGTCTTTACTCTGCAACACTGTATTTCCTTATAACGTGGTATTCTTATATATTCTTTCCAGAGAAAACTCTCCTGTGCCTTCTCTTTTGAGGCTACACGCTTTGAAATGCACGCAACACCAAAGCTTTTCGAGTTACAAAGTGTTGTTTAAGAGATACAAGCTAATTTTGTACGATGCGTTATTTCTTCTCGTAAAGTTTAAGTGTTTCCAATATGTACATATTTGTCTTTATTCTACAACACTGTAATTCCTTATAACATGGTATTCTTACTTATTCATTCGAGAGAAAACTCTCCTCTGCGTTCTCTTTTGAGGCTACACGCTTAGACATACACGCAACACCAAAGCTTTTCGAGTTACGACATGTTGTTTAGGAAAAACAAGAATATTTCGCACTATGCAGGATTTCCTTAAAACGTGGTTTTCTGACAAATTTTGACGAAACAAAATTCTCCTGTGGGTTCTCTTTTGAGGCTACACGTTAAGATGTACACGCCACACCAAATGTCTTCAAGTTACAGCGTGTTGTTTAGGAGATTCAAGCTAATTTTGTACGATGCATTATTTCTTCTCCTAAAGTGTTTCCAATACGTACATATTTGTCTTTACTCTGCAACAATTTATATCCTTATAACATGGTATTCTTACATATTATTTCGAGAGAAAACTCTCCTGTGCCTTCTCTTTGGAGGCTACACACTTAGACATACACGCAACACGAAAGCTTTTCGAGTTACAACGTGTTGTTTAGGAAAAAAAAGATAATTTTGCACGATGCGGGATTTCCTTAAAACGTGATTTTCTGAAAAATTTTGACGAAAGAAAATTCTCCTATGGGTTCTCCTTTGTGGCTACACGTTTAGACGTACACGCCACACCAATTCATTTCGAGTTACAACGTGTTGTTTAGGAGATACAAGCTAATTTTGTAAGCTGCATCGTGAAAAATTATCTTGTTTTTCCTGAACAACACGTTGTAACTCGAAAAGCTTTGGTATTGCGTGTATATGTGAGCATGTAGCCTCTAAAGACAATGCACAGGAGAGTTTTCTCTCGAAAGAACATGTAAGAATACAGCATTATAAGGAAATACAGTGTTGCAGAGTAAAGACAAATACGTACGTATTGGAAACACTTTACGAGAAGAAATAACGCATCGTACAAAATTAGCTGTATCTCCTAAACAACACGTGGTAACTCGAAAGGATTTGGTGTGGCATGTACCTCTAAACGTGTAGCCTCAAAAGAGAACCCACAGGAGAATTTTCTTTCGTCAAAATTTCTCAGAACACCACGTTTTAAGGAAATCCCGCATCGTGGGAAATTATCTTGTTTTTCATAAACAACACGTTGTAACTCGAAAAGCTTTGGTGTTGTCTGTATGTCTAAGTGTGTAGCCTCAAAGGGGAACGCACAGGATAGTTTTCTATCGAAAGAATATGTAAGAATACCACGTTATAACGAAATAAAATGTTGCAGAGTAAAGACAATTAAGTACGTATCGGAAACACTTTACAAGAAGAAATAACGCATCGTACAAAATTTGCTTGTATCTCCTAAACAACAAGTTGTAACTCGAAAAGATTTGGTGTGGCATGTACGTCTAAACCTGTAGCCTCAAAAGACAACCCACAGGAGAACTTTCTTTCGTCAAAATTTGTCAGAAAACCACGTTTTAAGGAAATCCCGCATAGTGCAAAATTATCTTGTTTTTCCTGAACAACATGTTGTAACTCGAAAAGCTTTGGTGTTGCGTGTATGAGTGAGCATGTAGCCTCTAAAGAGAATGCACAGGAGAGTTTTCTCTCGAAAGAACATGTAAGAATTCAACATTATAAGGAAATACAGTGTTGCAGTGTAAAGGCAAATACGTACGTTTGGAAACACTTTACGAGAAGAAATAACGCATCGTACAAAATTAGCTTGTATCTCCTAAACAACACGTGGTAACTCGAAAGGATTTGGTGTGGCATGTACCTCTAAATGTGTACCCTCAAAAGAGAACCCACAGGAGAATTTTCTTTCGTCAAAATGTGTCAGAACACCACGTTTATGGAAATCCCGCATCGTGCGAAATTATCTAGTTTTTCATAAACAACACGTTGTAACTCGAAAAGCTTTGGTGTTGCCTGTATGTCTAAGTGTGTAGCCTCAAAGGGGAACACACAGGATAGTTTTCTATCGAAAGAATATGTAAGAATACCACGTTATAAGGAAATACAATGTTGCAGAGTAAAGACAAATGCGTATGTATTAGAAACATTTTACGAGAATAATTAACACATCGTAAAAAATTAGCTTGTATCTCCTAAACAACAGGTTGTAACTCGACATGATTTGGTGTGTCCTGTATGTCTAAATGTGTAGCCTCAAAAGAGAACCCACAGGAGAATTTTCTTTCGTCAAAATTTTTCAGAAAACCTCGTTTTAAGGAAATCCCGCATTATGCGAAATCATCTTCTTTTTCCTAAACAACATGTTGTAACTCGAAAAGCTTTGCTGTTGCTTGTATGTGTAAGCGTGGAGCCTCAAAAGAGAAGGCACAGGAGAGTTTTCTCTCGAAAGAATATGTAAGAATACCACGTTATAAGGAAATACAATTTTGCAGAGTAACGATAAATAAGTACTTATTGGAAACACTGTATGAGAAGAAATAACTCATCGTACAAGTTTAGCTTGTATCTCCTAAACAACACGTTGTAACTCGAAAAGATTTGGTGTGACGTGTACGTCTAAACATGTAGCCACAAAAGAGAACCCACAGGAGAACTTTCTGTGGTCAAAATTTTTCAGAAAACCACGTTTTATGGAAATCTCGCATCGTGCGAAATTATCTTGTTTTTCCTAAACAACACTTTGTAACTCGAAAAGATTTGGCGTTGCGTGTATGTCTAAGAATGTAGCCTCAAAAGAGAACGCACAGGAGAGTTTTCCCTCGAAAGAATATGTAAGAATACCACGTTATAAGGAAATACAGTGTTGCAGAGTAAAGACAGATAAGTACTTATTGGAAACACTTTACAAGAAGAAATAACGCATCGTACAAAATTTGCTATTATCTCCTAAACAACAAGTTGTAACTCGAAATATTTGGTGTGGCTCGTACGCCTAAATGTGTAGCCTCAAAAGAGAAGACACAGGAGAATTTTCTTTCGTCAAAATTTGTCTGAACACCAAGTTTTAAGGAAATCCCGCATCGAGCAAAATTATCTTGTTTTTCATAAACAACAGGTTGTAACTCGAAAAGCTTTGGTGTTGCCTGTATGTCTCAGTGTGTAGCCTCAAAAGGGAACACACAGGATAGTTTTCTCTCGAAAGAATATGCAAGAATACCATGTTATAAGGAAATACAGTGTTGCAGAGTAAAGACAAATACGTACGTATTGGAAACACTTTACGAGAAGAAATAACGCATCGTACAAAATTAGCATGTATCTCCTAAACAACACGTGTTAACTCGAAAGGATTAGGTGTGGCGTGCACGTCTAAACGTGAAGCCTCAAAAGAGAACCCACAGAGTAATTTTCTTTCATCAAAATTTGTCAGAAAATCATGTTTTAAGGAAATCAGGCATCGTGCGAAATTATCTTGTTTTTTATAAACAACTCGTTGTAACTCGAAAAGCTATGGTGTTGCCTCTATGTCTAAGTGTTTAGCCTCAAAAGGGAACGCACAGGATAGTTTTCTCTCGAAAGAATATGTAAGAATATCACGTTATAAGGAAATACAATGTTGCAGAGTAAAGACAAATACGTACATATTGGAAACACGTTACGAGAAGAATTAACGCATTATAAAATATTAGCTTGTCTCTCCTAAACAACATGTTGTAACTCGAAAAGATTTGGTGGCATGTACGTTTAAATATGTAGCCTCAAAAGAGAACCCACAGGAGAATTTTCTTTCGTAAAAAAATTTCAGAAAACCAAGTTTTAAGGAAATCCCGCATCGTGCGAAATCATCTTCTTTTTCCTAAACAACATGTTTTAACTCGAAAAGCTTTGGTGTTGCGTGTTTGTCTAATCGTGTAGCCTCAAAAGAGAATGCACAGGAGAGTTTTCCCTCGAAAGAATATGTAAGAATACCATGTTTTAAGGAAATACAGTGTTGCAGAGTAATGACAAATATGTACGTTTTGGTAACACTTTACGAGAAGAAATAACACATCGTACAATATTTGCTTGTATCTCCTAAACAACACGTTGTAACTCAAAAATAGTTGGTGTGGCTCGTACGTCTACACGTGTAGCCTCAAAAGAGAACCCACAGGAGAACTTTCTTTCGTCAAAATTTGTCAGAAAACCACGTTTTAAGGAAATCCCGCATCGTACAAAATTATTTTGTTTTTCCTAAACAACACGTTGTAATTCGAAAAGCTTTAGTGTTGCGTGTATGTCTGAGCATATAGCCTCTAAAGAGAATGCACAGGAGAGTTTTCTCTCGAAAGAACATGTAAGAATACAACGTTATAAGGAAATACAGTGTTGCAGAGTAAAGACAAATATGTACGTATTGGAAACACTTTACAAAAAGAAATAACGCATCATACAAAATTAGCTTGTATCTCCTAAACAACACGTGGTAACTCGAAATGATTTGGTGTGGCATGCACGTCTAAATGTGTAGCCTCAAAAGAGAAGCCACAGGAGAATTTTCCTTCTTCAAAATTTGTCAGAAAACCACGTTTTAAGGAAATCCTGCATCGTGCGAAATTATCTTGTTTTCCATAAACAACACGCTGTAACTCGAAAAGCTTTGGTGTTGCCTGTATGTCTAAGTGTGTAGCCTCAAAATGGAACGCACAGGATCGTTTTCTCTCGGAGGAACATGTAAGAATACCACGTTATAAGGAAGTATAATGTTGCAAAGACAAATAGGTACTTATTGGAAACACTTTATGAGAATAATTAACACATCGTAAAAAATTAGCTTGTATGTCCTAAGCAACACATTGTAATTCGAAAAGATTTGGTGTGGCTCGTACCTCTACACGTGTAGCCTCAAAAGAGAACCCACAGGAGAACTTTCATTCGTCAAAATTTTTCAGAAAACCACCTTCTATGGAAATCTCGCATCGTGCTAAATTATCTCGTTTTTCCTAAACAACACATTGTAACTCGAAAAGCTTTGGCATTGCGTGTTTGTCTAAGCGTGTCGCCTCAAAGAGAACGCACATGAGAGTTTTCCCTAGAAATAATACGTAAGAAAACAACGTTATAAGGAAATACAGTGTTGCAGATTAAAGACAAATAAGTACGTATTGAAAACACTTTACGAGAAGAAATAATGCATCGTACAAAATTAGCTTGTATCTCCTAAACAACACGTGGTAACTTGAAAGGATTTGGTGTGGCGTGTACGTCTAAACGTGTAGCCTCAAAAGAGAACCCACAGGAGAATTTTCTTTCTTCAATATTTTTCAGAAAACCACTTTTAAAGGAAATCCCGCATTGTGCGAAATCATCTTCTTTTTCCTAAATAACATGTTGTAACTCAAAAAGCTTTGGTGTTGCGTGTATGTGTAAGCGTGGAGCCTCAAAAGAGAAGGCACTGGAGAGTTTTCTCTCGAAAGAATATGTAAGAATACCACGTTATAAGGAAATACAATTTTGCAGAGTAAAGACAAATAAGGACATATTGGAAACACTTTATGAGAAGAAATAACGCATCTTACAATATTAGCTTGTATCTCCTAAACAACACGTTGTAACTCGAAAATATTTGGTGTGACGTGTACATCTAAAAGTGTAGCCTCAAACGAGAACCCACAGGAGAATTTTCTTTCATCAAAATTTTTCAGAAAACCACGTTTTATGGAAATCTCGCATCGTGCGAAATTATCTTGTTTTCCTAAACAACACGTTGTAACTCGAAAAGCTTTGGCGTTGCATATTTGTCTAAGTGTGTAGCCTCAAAAGAGAACGCACAGGCGAGTTTTCTCTCGAAAGAATATGTAAGAATACCATGTTATAAGGAAATACATTGTTGCAGAGTAAAGACAAATACTACTGGAAACACTTTAAGAGAAGAAATAAAGCATCATAAAAAATTAGCTTGTATCTCCTAAACAACACGTTGTAACTCGAGTAGATTTGGTGTGGCTCCTACCTCTACACGTGTAGCCTCAAAAGATAACCCACAGGAGAACTTTCTTTGGTCAAAATTTTTCAGAAAACCACGTTTTATGGAAATCTCGCATAGTGCGGAATTATCTTGTTTTTCCTAAACAACACATTGTAACTCGAAATGCTTTGGCGTTTCGTGTATGTCTAAGCGTGTAGCCTCAAAAGAGAACGCACAGGAGAGTTTTCTCTCCAAAGAATATGTAAGAATACCACTTTATAAGGGAATACAGTGTTGCAGAGTAAAGACAACTACGTAAGTATTGGAAACACTTTAAGAGAAGAAATAACACATCGTACAAAATTAGCTTGTATCTCCTAAACAACACGTGGTAACTCGAAAAGATTTGGTGTGACTCGTACTTCTACACGTGTAGCCTCAAAAGAGAACAGACAGGAGACATTTCTTTCGTCAAAATTTTTCAGAAAACCACGTTTTATGGAAATCCTGCATCGTGCGAAATTATCTTGTTTTCCTAAACAACATGTTGTAACTCGAAAAGCTTTGGCGTTGCGTATTTGTCTAAGAGTGTAGCCTCAAAAGAGAACGCACAGGCAAGTTTTCTCTCGAAAGAATATGTAAGAATACCATGTTATAAGGAAATACATTGTTGCAGAGTAAAGACAAATACTACTGGAAACACTTTAAGAGAAGAAATAACGCATCGTGCAAAATTAGCTTGTATCTCCTAAACAACACGTTGTAACTCGAATAGATTTGGTGTGTCTCGTACCTCTACATGTGTAGCCTCAACAGAGAACCCACAGGAGAACTTTCTTCCCTCAAAATTTTTCAGAAAACCACGTTTTATGGAAATCTCGCATCGTGCGTAATTATCTTGTTTTTCCTAAACAACACATTGTAACTCGAAAAGCTTTGGCGTTGCTTGTATGTCTAAGCGTGTAGCCTCTAAAGAGAACGCACAGGAGAGTTTTCTCTCGAAAGAATATGTAAGAATACAAAGTTATAAGGAAATACAGTGTTGCAGAGTAAAGACAAATACGTACATGTTGGAAACACTTAATGAGAAGAAATAACGTATCTTAAAATATTAGCTTGTATCTCCTAAACCACACGTGGTAACTCGAAAGGATTTGGTGTGGCGTGTACGTCTAAACGTGTAGCCTCAAAAGAGAACCCACTGAAGAATTTTCTTTCGTCAAAATTTTTCAGAAAACTACATTTTAAGGAAATCCCGCATCGTGCGAAATTATCTGGTTTTTCATAAACAACACGTTGTAACTCAGAAAGCTGTGGTGTTGCCTGTATGTCTAAGTGTGTAGACTAAAAAGGGAACACACAGGATAGTTTTCTCTCGAACGAATATGTAAGAATACCACGTTATAAGGAAATACAGTGTTGCAGAGTAAAGACAAATAAGAACGTATTGGAAACACTTTAAGAGAAGAAGTAACTCATCTTACAAAATTACCTTGTATCTCCGTAACAACACGTTGTAACTCGAAAAGATTTGGTGTGCCGTGTACGTCTAAACGTGTAGCCTCAAAAGAGAACCCACAGGAGAATTTTCTTTCGTCAAAATTTTTCAGAAAGCCACGTTTTAAGGAAATCCCGCATCGTGCGAAATCATCTTCTTTTTCCTAAACAACATGTTGTAACTCGAAAAGCTTTGGTGTTGCGTGTATGTGTAAGCGTGGAGCCTCAAAAGAGAAGGCACAGGAGAGTTTTCTCTCGAAAGATTATGTAAGAATACCACGTTATAAGGAAATACAATTTTGCAGAGTAAAGACAAATAAGTACATATTGGAAACACTTTACAAGAAGAAATAACGCATCGTACAAAATTAGCTTGTGTCTCCTAAACAGCACGTTGTAACTCGAAAAGATTTGGTGTGACGTGTACGTCTAAGCGCGTAGCATCAAAAGGGAACCCACAAGAGAATTTTCTTTCATCAAAATTTGTCAGCAACCACGTTTTAAGGAAATCTCGCATCATGAGAAATTATCTTGTTTTTCCTAAACAACACGTTGTAACTCGAAAAACTTTGGTGTTGCGTGTATGTCTAAGCATGTAGCCTCAAAACAGAATGTAAAGGAGAGTTTTTTCTCGAAAGAATATGTAAGAATACCACGTTTTAAGGAAATACAGTGTTGCAGAGTAAAGACAAATACGTACATATTGGAAACACATTACGAGAAGAAATAACGCATCGTACAAAATTAGCTTGTATCTCCTAAACAACACGTTGTAACTGGAAAAGATTTGGTGTGGCTTGTACGTCTAAACGTGTAGCCTCAAAAGAGAACACACAGGAGAATTTTCTTTCGTTAAAATTTTTCAGAAAGCCACGTTTTAAGGAAATCCCGCATCGTGCGAAATCACCTTCTTTTTCCTAAAAAACATGTTGTAACTCGAATACCTTTAGTGTTGCGTGTATGTCTAAGCGTGGAGCCTCAAAAGAGAAGGCACAGGAGAGTTTTCTCTCGAAAGAATATGTAAGAATACCACGTTATAAGGAAATACAATTTTTCAGAATAAAGACAAATAAGTACATATTGGAAACTCTTTACAAGAAGAAATAACGCATCATACAAAATTAGCTTGTATCTCCTAAACAACACGTTGTAACTCAAAAGGATTTGGTGTGACGTGTATGTCTAAATGTATAGCCTCAAAAGAGAACCCACAGGTGAATTTTCTTTCATCAAAATTTGTCAGAAACCACGTTTTAAGGAAATCTCGCATCGTGCGAAATTATATTGTTTTTCCTAAATAACATGTTCTTACTCGAAAAGGTTTGGTGTTGCGTGAATGTCTAAGTGTGTAACCTCAAAAGAGAACGCACAGGATAGTTTTCTCTCGAAAGAATATGTAAGAATACCACGTTATAAGGAAATACAATGTTGCAGAGTAAAGGCAAATACGTATGTATTGGAAACACATTACGAGAAGAATTAACGCATCGTAAAAAATTAGGTTTTATCTCCTAAACAAGATGTTGTAACTCGAAAAGATTTGGTGTTGCATGCACGTCTAAACGTGTAGCCTCAAAAGAGAACCTACAGGAGAATTTTCTTTCTTCAAATTTTTTCAGAAAACCACGTTTTAAGGAAATCCCGCATCGTGGGAAATCATCTTCTTTTTCTAAACAACATGTTGTAACTCAAAAAGCTTTGGTGTTGCGTGTATGTGTAAGCGTGGAGCCTCAAAAGAGAAGGCACAGGAGAGTTTTCTCTCGAAAGAATATGTAAGAATACCACGTTATAAGGAAATACAATTTTGCAGAGTAAAGACAAATAAGTACATATTGGAAACACTTTACCAGAAGAAATAACGCATCGTACAAAATTAGCTTGTTTCTCCTAAACTTCACGAGGTAACTCGAAAGGATTTGGTGTGGCGTGTACGTCTAAATGTGTAGCCCCAAAAGAGAACACACAGGAGAATTTTCTTTTTTCAAAATTTTTCAGAACACCACGTTTTAAGGAAATCCCGCATCGTGTGAAATCATCTTCCTTTTCCTAAACAACATGTTGTAACTCGAAAAGCATTGGTGTTGCGTGTATGTGTAAGTGTGTAGCCTGAAAAGAGAAGGCACAAGAGAGTTTTCTCTCAAAAGAATATGTAGGAATACCATGTTATAAGGAAATACAATTTTGCAGAGTAAAGACAAATAAGTACATATTGGAAACACTTTACGAGAAGAAATAACGCATCGTTCAAAATTACCTTGTATCTCCTAAACAACACGTTGAAACTCGAAAAGATTTGGTGTGACGTATACGTCTAAAAGTGTAGCCTCAAACGAGAACCCACAGGAGAATTTTCTTTCATCAAAATTTGTCAGAAACCACGTTTTAAAGAAATCTTGCATCGTGCGAAATTATCTTGTTTTTCCTAAACAACACGTTGTAACTCGAAAAGCTTTGGTGTTGCGTGTATGTCTAAGCGTGTAGCCTCAAAAGAGAAGGCACAGGAGACTTTTCTCTCGAAAGAATATGTAAGAATACCACGTTATAAGGAAATACCATGTTGAAGAGTAAAGACAAATACTATTGGAAACACTTTAAGAGAAGAAGTAACGCATCGTAAAAAATTAGCTTCTATCTCCTAAACAACACGTTGTAACTCGAAAAGATTTGGTGTGGCTTGTACCTCTACACGTGTAGCCTCAAAAGAGAACCCACAGGATAACTTTCTTCCCTCAAAATTTTTCAGAAAACCACGTTTTATGGAAATCTCGCATCGTGCGAAATTATCTTGTTTTTCCTAAACAACACATTGTAACTCGAAATGCTTTGGCGTTGCGTGTATGTCTAAGCGTGTAGCCTCTAAAGAGAACGCACAGGAGAGTTTTCTCTCGAAAGAATATGTAAGAATACAACTTTATAAGGAAATACAGTGTTGCAGAGTAAAGACAAATACGTACGTATTGGAAACACTTTATGAGAAGAAATAATGCATCGTACAAAATTAGCTTGTATCTCCTAAACAACACGTGGTAACTCGAAAGGATTTGGTGTGGCGTGTACGTCTAAATGTGTAGCCTCAAAAGAAAACACACTGAAGAATTTTCTTTCGTCAAAATGTTTCAGAAAACCACGTTTTAAGGAAATCCCGCATTGTGAGAAATTATCTTGTTTTTCATAAACAACACGTTGTAATTCGAAAAGCTTTGGTGTTGCCTGTATGTCTAAGTGTGTAGCCTAAAACGGGAAAGCACGGGATAGTTTTCTCTCAAAAGAATATGTAAGAATACCACGTTATAAGGAAATACAGTGTTGCAGAGTAAAGACAAATATCTACGTATTGGACACACTTTACAAGAAGAAGTAACGCATCCTAAATATTAGCTTGTATCTCCGAAACAACACGTTGTAACTCGAAAAGCTTTGGTGTGGCATGTAGGTCTAAACGTGTAGCGTCAAAAGAGAACCCACAGGAGAATTTTATTTCTTCAAAATTTTTCAGAAAACCACGTTATAAGGAAATCCCGCATCATGCGAAATCATCTTGTTTTCCTAAACAACATGTTGTAACTCGAAAAGCTTTGGTGTTGCGTGTATGTCTAAGTGTGTAGCCTCAGAAGAGAAGGCACAGGAGAGTTTTCTCTTGAAAGATTATGTAAGAATACGACGTTAAGGAAATACAATTTTTTCAGAGTAAAGACAAATAAGTACATATTAGAAACACTTTACGAGAAGAAATAACGCATCATAAAATATTAGCTTGTATCTCCTAAACAACACATTGTAACTCGAAAAGATTTGGTGTGACGTGTACGTCTAAACATGTAACCTCAACAGAGAACCCACAGGAGAATTTTCTTTCATCAAAATTTGTCAGAAACCACGTTTTAAGGAAATCTCGTATCGTGCGAAATTATCTTGTTTTTCCTAAACAACACGTTGTAACTCGAAAAAGTTTGGTGTTGCCTGTATGTCTAAGCGTGTAACCTCAAAAGAGAACGCACAGGAAGTTTTCTCTCGAAAGAATATGTAAGAATACCACGTTATAAGGAAATACAATGTTGCAGAGTAAAGACAAATACATACTTATTGGAAACACTTTACGAGAAAAATTAAGGCATCTTAAAAAATTAGCTTGTATCTCCTAAACAACACGTTGTAACTCGAAAAGATTTGGTATGGCATGTACGTCTACACGTGTAGCCTCAAAACAGAAACCACAGGAGAATTTTCTTTCGTCAAAATTTTTCAGAAAACCACGTTTTAAGGAAATCCCGCATCGTGCAAAATTATCTTGTTTTTCCTAAACAACACGTTGTAACTCGAAAAGTTTTGTTGTTGCGTGTATGTCTGAGCATGTTTCCTCTAAAGACAATGCACAAGAGAGTTTTCTCTCGAAAGAACCTGTAAGAATACAACGTTATAAGGAAATACAGTGTTGCAGAGTAAAGACAAAAAGTACATATTGGAAACACTTTACGAGAAGAAATAACGCATCGTACAAAATTAGCGTGTATCTCCTAAACAACACGTGGTAACTCGAAAGGATTTGGTGTGGCATGTACGTCTAAACGTGTAGCCTCAAAGGAGAACCGACAGGAGAATTTTCTTTCTTCAAAATTTGTCAGAAAACCACGTTTTAAGGAAATCCTGCATCGTGCGAAATTATCTTGTTTTTCGTAAACAACACGTTGTAACTCGAAAAGCTTTGATGTTGCCTGTATGTCTCAGTGTGTAGCCTCAAAAGGGAACGCACAGGATAGTTTTCTCTCGAAAGAATATGTAAGAGTACCACGTTATAAGGAAATACAGTGTTGCAGAGTAAAGACAAATACATACATATTGGAAACACTTTATGAGAAGAAGTAATGCATCGTACAAAATTAGCTTGTATCTCCTAAACAAAACGTTGTAACTCGAAAATATTTGGTGCGGCGTGTACGTCTTAACGTGTAGCCTCAAAAGAGAACCCACAGGAGAATTTTCTTTCGTCAAATTTTTTTCAGAAAACCACATTTTAAGGATATCCCGCATCATGCGAAATCATCTTCTTTTTTCTAAACAACATGTTGTAACTCCAAAAGCTTTGGTATTGCGTGTATGTGTAAGCGTGGAGCCTCAAAAGAGAAGGCACAGGAGAGTTTTCTCTTGAAAGAATATGTAAGAATACCACGTTATAAGGAAATACAATTTTGCAGAGTAAAGACAGTAAGTACATATTGGAAACACTTTACGAGAAGAAATAACGCATCGTACAAAATTAGCTTGTATCTCCTAAACAACACGTTGTAACTCAAAAAGATTTGGTGTGGCTCATACCGCTACACGTGTAGCCTCAAATAGAACACAGGGCAGAACTTTCTTTCGTCAAAATATATCAGAAAACCACGTTTTATGGAAATATCGCATCGTGCGAAATTATCTTGATTTTCCTAAACAACACGTTGTAACTCGAAAAGCTTTGGCGTTGCATGTATGTCTAAGCGTGTAGCCCCAATGGAGAACGCACAGGAGAGTTTTCCCTCGAAAGAATATGTAAGAATACCACGTTATAAGGAAATAAAGTGTTGCAGAGTAAAGACAAATATGTACTTATTGGAAACACTTTATGAGAAGAAATAATGCATCGAACAAAATTTGCTTGTATCTCCTAAACAACACGTTGTAATTCGAAAAGAATTGGTGTGGCTCGTACGTCTACATGTGTAGACTCAAACGAACACAAACAGGAGAACTTTCTTTCGTCAAAATTTGTCAGAAAACCACGTTTTAAGGAAATCCCGTATCGTGCAAAGTTATCTTGTTTTTCCTAAACAACACGTTGTAATTCGAAAAGCTTTGGTGTTGCGTGTATGTCTAAACGTGTGGCCTCAAAAGAGAACGCACAGGAGAGTTTTGTCTCGAAAGAACATGTAAGAATACAACGTTATAAGGAAATACAGTGTTGCAGTGTAAAGACAAATACGTACGTATTGGAAACACTTTAGGAGAAGAAATAACGCATCATACAATATTAGCTTGTATCTCCTAAACAACACGTTGTAACTCGACAAGATTTGGTTTGGAGTGTACGTCGAAACATGTAGCCTCAACAGAGAACCCACAGGAGAATTTTCTTTCGTCAAAATTTGTCAGAAAATCACGTTTTAAGGAAATCCTGTATAGTGCGAAATTATCTTGGTTTTCATAAACAACACGTTGTAACTCGAAAACCTTTGGTGTTGCCTGTATGTCTAAGTGTGTAGCCTCAAAAGGGAACGCACAGGATAGTTTTCCCTAGAAAGAATATGTAAGAATACCACGTTATAAGGAAATACAGTGTTGCAGAGTAAAGACAAATACTTACATATTGGAAACACTTTAAGAGAAGAATTAACACATCTTGCAAAATTAGCTTGTATCTCCTAAACAACACGTTGTAACTCGAAAAGATTTGGTGTGGCGTGTACGTCTAAACGTGTAGCCTCAAAAGAGAACCCACAGAAGAATTTTCTTTCGTCAAAATTTTTCAGAAAACCACGTTTTAAGGAAATCCTGCATCGTGTGAAATCATCTTGTTTTTCCTAAACAACATGTTGTAACTCAAAAAACTTTGGTGTTGCTTGTATGTGTAAGCGTGGAGCCTCAAAAGAGAAGGCGCAGGAGAGTTTTCTCTCAAAGGAATATGAAAGAATACCACGTTATAAGGAAATACAATTTTGCAGAGTAAAGACAAATAAGTACATATTGGAAACACTTTACTAGAATAAATAATGCATCATACAAAATTAGCTTGTATCTCCTAAACAACAAGTTGTAACTCGAAAAGATTTGGTGTGACGTGTACGTCTAAATGTGTAGCCTCAAAAGAGAACACACAGGAGAATTTTTTTCATCAAAATTTGTCAGAAACCATGTTTTAAGGAAATCTCGCATCGTGGGAAATTATCTTGTTTTTCCTAAACAACACGTTGTTACTCGAAAAGCTATGGTGTTGTGTGTATGTCTAAGCGTGTAGCCTCAAAAGAGAACGCACAGGAGAGTTTTCTCTCAAAAGAATATGTAAGAATACCACGTTATAAGGAAATACAGTGTTGCAGAGTAAAGACAAATAGGTACGTATTGGAAACAATTTAAGAGAAGAAATAAAGCAACGTAAAAAATTAGCTTGTATCTCCTGAACAACACGTTGTAACTCGAAAAGATTTGGTGTGGCTCGTACCTCTACATGTGTAGCCTCAAAAGAGAACCAACAGGAGAACTTTCTTTCGTCAAAATTTGTCAGAAAACCACGTTTTATGGAAATCTCGCATCGTGCGAAATTATCTTGTTTTTCCTAAACAACACGTTGTAACTTGAAAAGCTTTGGAGTTGCGTGTATATCTAAGCATGTAGCCTCAAAAGAGAACGCACAGGAGAGTTTTCCCTCGAAAGAATATGTAAGAATACCATGTTATAAGGAAATACAGGGATGCAGAGTAAAGACAAATAAGTACGTATTGGAAACACTTTATGAGAAGAAATAACGCATCATACAAAATTAGCTTGTATCTCCTAAACAACACGTGCTAACTAGAAAGGATTTGGTGTGGCGTGTACGTCTAAACGTGTAGCATCAAAAGAGAAACCACAGGAGAATTTTCTTTTGTCAAAATTTGTCAGAAAACCACATTTTAAGAAAATCACTCATCGTGCGAAATAATCTTGTTTTTCAAAAACAAGATGTAACTGGAAAAGCGTTGGTGTTGCCTGTATGTCTAAGTGTGTAGCTTCAAAAGGGTACATACAGGATAGTTTTCTCTCGAAAGAATATGTAAGAATACCACGTTATAAGGAAATACAGTGTTGCAGAGTAAAGACAAATAAGTACTTATTGGAAACACTTTATGAGAAGAAATAACGCATCGTAAAAAAATAGCTTGTATCTCCTAAACAACACGTTGTAACTCGAAAAGATTTGGTGTTACATGTACGTCTAAAAGTGTAGCCTCAAACGAGAACCGACAGGAGAATATTCTTTCATCAAAATTTGTCAGAAACCACGTTTTAAGGAAATTTCGCATCGTGCGAAATTATCTTGTTTTTCCTAAACAACAAGTCCTAACTCGAAAAGCTTTGGTGTTGCGTGTATGTCTAAGAGTGTAGCCTCAAAAGAGAATGCACAGGAGAGTTTGCTCTCGAAAGAATATGTAAAAATACCACGTTATAAGGAAATACAGTGTTGCAGAGTAAAGACAAATACGTACATATTGGAAACACTTTAAGAGAAGAAATAAAGCATAATACAAAATTAGCTTGTATCTCCTAAACAACAGGTTATAACTCGAAAAGATTTGGTGTGGCTCGTACCTCTACACGCGTAGCCTCAAAAGAGAACCCACAGGAGAACTTTCTTTCGTCAAAATTTGTCAGAAAACCACGTTTTATGGAAATCTCGCATCGTGCGAAATTATCTTGTTTTTCCTAAACAACACGTTGTAACTCGAAAAGCTTTGGCGTTGCTTGTTTGTCTAAGCGTGTAGCCTCAAAAGAGAATGCACAGGAGAGTTTTCCCTAGAAAGAATATGTAAGAATACCACGTTATAAGAAAATACAGTATTGCAGAGTAAAGACAAATAAGTACATATTGGAAACACTTTAGGGAAGAAATAACGCATTGTACAATATTTGCTTGTATCTCCTAAACAACACGTTGTAACTCGAAAATATTTGGTGTGGCTCGTATGTCTACACGTGTAGCCTCAAAACAGAAACCACAGTAGAATTTTCTTTCGTCAAAATTTGTCAAAAAACCACGTTTTAAGGAAATGCCGCATCGTGCAAAATTATCTTGTTTTTCCTAAACAACACATTGTAACTCGAAAAGCTTTGTTGTTGCGTGTATGTCTGAGCATGTTTCCTCTAAAGACAATGCACAAGAGAGTTTTCTCTCGAAAGAACATGTAAGAATACAACGTTATAAGGAAATACAGTGTTGCAGAGTAAAGACAAATACGTACATAGTGCAAACACTTTACGAGAAGAAATAACGCATCGTACAAAATTAGCGTGTATCTCCTAAACAACACGTGGTAACTCAAAAGGATTTGGTGTGGCATGTACGTCTAAACGTGTAGCCTCAAAGGAGAATCGACAGGAGAATTTTCTTTCTTCAAAATTTGTCAGAAAACCACGTTTTAAGGAAAACCTGCATCGTGCGAAATTATCTTGTTTTTCGTAAACAACACGTTGTAACTCGAAAAGCTTTGGTGTTGTCTGTATGTCTCAGTGTGTAGCCTCAAAAGGGAACGCACAGGATAGTTTTCTCTCGAAAGAATATGTAAGAGTACCACGTTATAAGGAAATACAGTGTTGCAGAGTAAAGACAAATACCTACATATTGGAAACACTTTATGAGAAGAAGTAATGCATCGTACAAAATTAGCTTGTATCTCCTAAACAAAACGTTGTAACTCGAAAATATTTGGTGCGGCGTGTACATCTTAACGTGTAGCCTCAAAAGAGAACCCACAGGAGAATTTTCTTTCGTCAATTTTTTTCAGAAAACCACATTTTATGGATATGCCGCATCATGCGAAATCATCTTCTTTTTTCTAAACAAAATGTTGTAACTCCAAAAGCATTGTTATTGCGTGTATGTGTAAGCGTGGAGCCTCAAAAGAGAAGGCACAGGAGAGTTTTCTCTCGAAAGAATATGTAAGAATACCACTTTATGAGGAAATACAGTGTTGCAGAGTAAAGACAAATAAGTATATATTGGAAACACTTTACAAAAAGAAATAATGCATCGTACAAAATTAGCTTGTATCTCCTAAACAACACGTTGTAACTCGAAAAGATTCGGTGTGACGTGTACGTCTAAAAGTGTAGCCTCAAACGAGAACCCACAGGAGAATTTACTTTCATCAAAATTTGTCAGAAACCACGTTTTAAGGAAATCTCGCATCGTGAAAAATTATCTTGTTTTTCCTAAACAACACATTGCAACACGAAAAGCTTTGGTGTTGCGTGTATGTCTAAGCGTGTAGCCTCAAAAGAGAATGCACAGGAGAGTTTTCTCTCGAAAGAATATGTAAGAATACCACGTTATAAGGAAATAACAGTGTTGCAGAGTAAAGACAAATACGTACGTATTGGAAACACTTTAAGAGAAGAAATAAAGCATAATACAAAATTAGCTTGTATCTCCTAAACAACAGGTTATAACTCGAAAAGATTTGGTGTGGCTCATACCTCTACACACGTAGCCTCAAAAGAGAACCCACAGGAGAACTTTCTTTCGTCAAAATTTGTCAGAAAACCACGTTTTTTTTGGAAATCTCGCATCGTGCGAAATTATCTTGTTTTTCCTAAACAACACATTGTAACTCGAAAAGCTTTTGCGTTGCTTGTTTGTCTAAGCATGTAGCCTCAAAAGAGAATGCACAGGAGAGTTTTCCCTAGAAAGAATATGTAAGAATACCACGTTATAAGAAAATACAGTATTGCAGAGTAAAGACAAATAAGTACATATTGGAAACACTTTAGGGAAGAAATAACGCATCGTACAATATTTGCTTGTATCTCCTAAACAACACGTTGTAACTCGAAAATATTTGGTGTGGCTCGTACGTCTACACGTGTAGCCTCAAAACAGAAACCACAGGAGAATTTTCTTTCGTCAAAATTTGTCAAAAAACCACGTTTTAAGGAAATCCCGCATCGTGCAAAATTATCTTGTTTTTCCTAAACAACACATTGTAACTCGAAAAGCTTTGTTGTTGCGTGTATGTCTGAGCATGTTTCCTCTAAAGACAATGCACAAGAGAGTTTTCTCTCGAAAGAACATGTAAGAATACAACGTTATAAGGAAATACAGTGTTGCAGAGTAAAGACAAATACGTACATATTGGAAACACTTTACGAGAAGAAATAACGCATCGTACAAAATTAGCGTGTATCTCCTAAACAACATGTGGTAACTCGAAAGGATTTGGTGTGGCACGTACGTCTGAACGTGTAGCCTAAAAAAGAAAACCCACAGGAGAATTTTCTTTCTCTAAAATTTTTCAGAAAACCACGTTTTAAGGAAATCCCGCATCGTGCAAAATCATCTTCTTTTTCCTAAACAACATGATGTAACTCGAAAAGCTTTGGTGTTGCGTGTATGTGTAAGCGTGGAGCCTCAAAAGAGAAGGCACAGGACAGTTTTCTCTCGAAAGAATATGTAAGAATACCACGTTATGAGGAAATACAGTGTTGCAGAGTAAAGACAAATAAGTACATATTGGAAACACTTTACAAAAAGAAATAATGCATCCTACAAAATTAGCTTGTATCTCCTAAACAACACGTTGTAACTCGAAAAGATTCGGTGTGACGTGTACGTCTAAAAGTGTAGCCTCAAATGTGAACCCACAGGAGAATTTTCTTTCATCAAAATTTCTCAGAAACCACGTTTTAAGGAAATCTCGCATCGTGAAAAATTATCTTGTTTTTCCTAAACAACACATTGCAACACAAAAAGCTTTGGTGTTGCGTGTATGTCTAAGCATGTAGCCTCAAAAGAGAATGCATAGGAGAGTTTTCTCTCGAAAGAATATATAAGAATACCACATTATAAGGAAATACAGTGTTGCAGAGTAAAGACAACTACGTACGTATTGGAAACACTTTAAGAGAAAAAATAAAGCATAATACAAAATTAGCTTGTATCTCCTAAACAACAGGTTATAATTCGAAAAGATTTGGTGTGGCTCGTACCTCTACACGTGTTGCCTCAAAAGAGAAACCACAGGAGAACTTTCTTTCGTCAAAATTTGTCAGAAAACCACGTTTTATGGAAATCTCGCATCCTGCGAAATTATCTTGTTTTTCCTAAACAACACGTTGTAACTCGAAAAGCTTTGGCGTTGCTTGTTTGTCTAAGCGTGTAGCCTCAAAAGAGAATGCACAGGAGAGTTTTCCCTAGAAAGAATATGTAAGAATACCACGTTATAAGAAAATACAGTATTGCAGAGTAAAGACAAATAAGTACATATTGGAAACACTTTAGGGAAGAAATAACGCATCGTACAATATTTGCTTGTATCTCCTAAACAACACGTTGTAACTCGAAAATATTTGGTGTGGCCCGTACGTCAACACGTGTAGCCTCAAAACAGAAACCACAGGAGAATTTTCTTTCGTCAAAATTTGTCAAAAAATCACGTTTTAAGGAAATCCCGCATCGTGCAAAATTATCTTGTTTTTCCTAAACAACACATTGTAACTCGAAAAGCTTTGTTGTTGCGTGTATGTCTGAGCATGTTTCCTCTAAAGACAATGCACAAGAGAGTTTTCTCTCGAAAGAACATGTAAGAATACAACGTTATAAGGAAATACAGTGTTGCAGAGTAAAGACAAATACGTACATATTGGAAACACTTTACGAGAAGAAATAACGCATCTTACAAAATTAGCGTGTATCTCCTAAACAACACATGGTAACTCGAAAGGATTTGGTGTGGCATGTACGTCTAAACGTGTAGCCTCAAAGGAGAACCGACAGGAGAATTTTCTTTCTTCAAAATTTGTCAGAAAACACGTTTTAAGGAAATCCTGCATCGTGCGAAATTATCTTGTTTTTCGTAAACAACACGTTGTAACTCGAAAAGCTTTGGTGTTGTCTGTATGTCTCAGTGTGTAGCCTCAAAAGGGAACGGACAGGATAGTTTTCTCTCGAAAGAATATGTAAGAATACCACGTTATAAGGAAATACAATGTTGCAGATAAAGACAAATAAGTACGTATTGGAAACACTTTACGAAAAGAACACATCTTAGAAAATTAGCTTGTATCTCCTAAACAAAATGTTGTACCTCGAAAAGATTTGGTGTGGCATGTACGTGTAAATGTGTAGCATCAAAAGAGAACCCACAGGAGAATTTTCTTCCTTCAAAATTTTTCAGAAAACCACGTTTTAAGGAAATCCCTCATCGTACGAAATCATCTTTTTCCTCAACAACATGTTGTAACTCGAAAAGCTTTGGTGTTGCGTGTATGTGTAAGCGTGGAGCCTCCAAAGAGAAGGCACAGGAGAGTTTTCTCTCAAAAGAATATGTAAGAATACCACGTTAAAAGGAAATACAATTTTGCAGAGTAAAGACAAATAAGTACATATTGGAAACACTTTACGAGAAGAAATAACGCATCTTAAAAAAGTAGTTTGTATCTCCTAAACAACACGTTGTAACTCGAAAAGATTTGGTGTGACATGTACGTCTAAAAGTGTAGCCTCAAACGAGAACCGACAGGAGAATATTCTTTCATCAAAATTTGTCAGAAACCACGTTTTAAGGAAATTTCGCATCGTGCGAAATTATCTTGTTTTTCCTAAACAACAAGTTCTAACTCGAAAAGCTTTGGTGTTGCGTGTATGTTTAAGCGTGTAGCCTCAAAAGAGAATGCACAGGAGAGTTTTCTCTTGAAAGAATATGTAAGAATACCACGTTATAAGGAAATACAGTGTTGCAGAGTAAAGACAAATACGTACGTATTGGAAACACTTTAAGAGAAGAAATAAAGCATAATAAAAAATTAGCTTGTATCTCCTAAACAACAGGTTATAACTCGAAAAGATTTGGTGTGGCTCATACCTCTACACACGTAGCCTCAAAAGAGAACCCACAGGAGAACTTTCTTTCGTCAAAATTTGTCAGAACACCACGTTTTTTTGGAAATCTCGCATCATGCGAAATTATCTTGTTTTTTCCTAAACAACACGTTGTAACTCGAAAAGCTTTTGCGTTGCTTGTTTGTCTAAGCGTGTAGCCTCAAAAGAGAATGCACAGGAGAGTTTTCCCTAGAAAGAATATGTAAGAATACCACGTTATAAGAAAATACAGTATTGCAGAGTAAAGACAAATAAGTACATATTGGAAACACTTTAGGGAAGAAATAACGCATCGTACAATATTTGCTTGTATCTCCTAAACAACACGTTGTAACTCGAAAATATTTGGTGTGGCTCGTACGTCTACACGTGTAGCCTCAAAACAGAAACCACAGGAGAATTTTCTTTCGTCAAAATTTGTCAAAAAACCACGTTTTAAGGAAATCCCGCATCGTGCAAAATTATCTTGTTTTTCCTAAACAACACATTGTAACTCGAAAAGCTTTGTTGTTGCGTGTATGTCTGAGCATGTTTCCTCTAAAGACAATGCACAAGAGAGTTTTCTCTCGAAAGAACATGTAAGAATACAACGTTATAAGGAAATACAGTGTTGCAGAGTAAAGACAAATACGTACATATTGGAAACACTTTACGAGAAGAAATAACGCATCGTACAAAATTAGCGTGTATCTCCTAAACAACACGTGGTAACTCGAAAGGATTTGGTGTGGCATGTACGTCTAAACGTGTAGCCTCAAAGGAGAACCGACAGGAGAATTTTCTTTCTTCAAAATTTGTCAGAAAACCACGTTTTAAGGAAATCCTGCATCGTGCGAAATTATCTTGTTTTTCGTAAACAACACGTTGTAACTCGAAAAGCTTTGGTGTTGTCTGTATGTCTCAGTGTGTAGCCTCAAAAGGGAACGCACAGGATAGTTTTCTCTCGAAAGAATATGTAAGAGTACCATGTTATAAGGAAATACAGTGTTGCAGAGTAAAGACAAATACCTACATATTGGAAACACTTTATGAGAAGAAGTAATGCATCGTACAAAATTAGCTTGTATCTCCTAAACCAAACGTTGTAACTGGAAAATATTTGGTGCAGCGTGTACGTCTTAACGTGGAGCCTCAAAAGAGAACCCACAGGAGAATTTTCTTTCGTCAATTTTTTTCAGAAAACCATATTTTAAGGATATCCCGCATCATGCGAAATCATCTTCTTTTTTCTAAACAAAATGTTGTAACTCCAAAAGCTTTGGTATTGCGTGTATGTGTAAGCGTGGAGCCTCAAAAGAGAAGGCACAGGAGAGTTTTCTCTCGAAAGAATATGTAAGAATACCACGTTATGAGGAAATACAGTGTTGCAGAGTAAAGACAAATAAGTATTTATTGGAAACACTTTACAAAAAGAAATAATGCATCGTACAAAATTAGCTTGTATCTCCTAAACAAAACGTTGTAACTCGAAAAGATTCAGTGTGATGTGTACGTCTAAAAGTGTAGCCTCAAACGAGAACCCACAGGAGAATATTCTTTCATCAAAATTTGTCAGAAACCACGTTTTAAGGAAATCTCGCATCGTGAAAAATTATCTTGTTTTTCCTAAACAACACATTGCAACACGAAAAGCTTTGGTGTTGCGTGTATGTCTAAGCGTGTAGCCTCAAAAGAGAATGCACAGGAGAGTTTTCTCTCGAAAGAATATGTAAGAATACCACATTATAAGGAAATACAGTGTTGCAGAGTAAAGACAACTACGTACGTACTGGAAACACTTTAAGAGAAGAAATAAAGCATAATACAAAATTAGCTTGTATCTCCTAAACAACAGGTTATAATTCGAAAAGATTTGGTGTGGCTCATACCTCTACACGTGTTGCCTCAAAAGAGAACCCACAGGAGAACTTTCTTTCATCAAAATTTGTCAGAAAACCACGTTTTATGGAAATCTCGCATCCTGCGAAATTATCTTGTTTTTCCTAAACAAAACGTTGTAACTCGAAAAGCTTTGGCGTTGCTTGTTTGTCTAAGCGTGTAGCCTCAAAAGAGAATGCACAGGAGAGTTTTCCCTAGAAAGAATATGTAAGAATACCACGTTATAAGAAAATACAGTGTTGCAGAGTAAAGACAAATAAGTACGTATTGGAAACACTTTAGGGAAGAAATAATGCATCGTACAATATTTGCTTGTATCTCCTCAACAACACGTTGTAACTCGAAAATATTTGGTGTGGCTCGTACGTCTACACGTGTAGCCTCAAAACAGAAACCACAGGAGAATTTTCTTTCGTCAAAATTTGTCAAAAAACCACGTTTTAAGGAAATCCCGCATCGTGCAAAATTATCTTGTTTTTCCTAAACAACACGTTTTAACTCGAAAAGCTTTGCTGTTGCGTGTATGTCTGAGCATGTTGCCTCTAAAGACAATGCACAAGAGAGTTTTCTCTCGAAAGAACATGTAAAAATACAACGTTATAAGGAAATACAGTGTTGCAGAGTAAAGACAAATACGTACATATTGGAAACACTTTACGAGAAGAAATAACGCATCGTACAAAATTAGCGTGTATCTCCTAAACAACACGTGGTAACTCGAAAGGATTTGGTGTGTCATGTACGTCTAAACGTGTAGCCTCAAAAGAGAACCGACAGGAGAATTTTCTTTCTTCAAAATTTGTCAGAAAACCACGTTTTAAGCAAATCCTGCATCGTGCGAAATTATCTTGTTTTTCATAAACAACACGTTGTAACTCGAAAAGCTTTGGTGTTGCCTGTATGTCTCAGTGTGTAGGCTCAAAAGGGAACGCACAGGATAGTTTTCTCTCGAAAGAATATGTAAAAATACCACGTTATAAGGAAATACAATGTTGCAGAGTAAAGACAAATATGTACGTATTGGAAACACTTTATGAAAAGAACACATCGTAGAAAATTAGCTTGTATCTCCTAAACAAAAGGTTGTACCTAGAAAAGATTTGGTGTGGCATGTACGTCTAAATGTGTACCATCAAAAGAGAACCCACAGGAGAATTTTCTTCCTTCAAAATATTTCAGAAAACCACGTTTTAAGGAAATCCCTCATCGTACGAAATCATCTTTTTCCTAAACAACATGTTGTAACTCGAAAAGCTTTGGTGTTGCGTGTATGTGTAAGCGTGGAGCCTCCAAAGAGAAGGCACAGGAGAGTTTTCTCTCGAAAGAATATGTAAGAATACCACGTTAAAAGGAAATACAATTTAGCAGAGTAAAGACAAATAAGTACATATTGGAAACACTTTACGAGAAGAAATAACGCATCTTAAAAAAGTAGCTTGTATTTCCTAAACAACACGTTGTAACTCGAAAAGATTTGGTGTGACATGTACGTCTAAAAGTGTAGCCTCAAACGAGAACCGACAGGAGAATATTCTTTCATCAAAATTTGTCAGAAACCACGTTTTAAGGAAATCTCGCATCGTGCGAAATTATCTTGTTTTTCCTAAACAACAAGTTGTAACTCGAAAAGCTTTGGTGTTGCGTGTATATCTAAGTGTGTAGCCTCAAAAGAGAATGCACAGGAGAGTTTTCTCTCGAAAGAATATGTAAGAATACCACGTTATAAGGAAATACAGTGTTGCAGAGTAAAGACAAATATGTACGTATTGGAAACACTTTAAGAGAAGAAATAAAGCATAATACAAAATTAGCTTGTATCTCCTAAACAACAGGTTTTAACTCGAAAAGATTTGGTGTGGCTCGTACCTCTACACGTGTAGCCTCAAAAGAGAACCCACAGGAGAACTTTCTTTCGTCAAAATTTGTCAGAAATCCACGTTTTATGCAAATCTCGCATCGTGCGAAATTATCTTGTTTTTCCTAAACAACACGTTGTAACTCGAAAAGCTTTGGCGTTCCTTTTTTGTCTAAGCGTGTAGCCTCAAAAGAGAATCCACAGGAGAGTTTTCCCTAGAAAGAATATGTAAGAATACCACGTTATAAGAAAATACAGTGTTGCAGAGTAAAGACAAATAAGTACATATTGGAAACACTTTAGGGAAGAAATAACGCATCGTACAATATTTGCTTGTATCTCCTAAACAACACGTTGTAACTCGAAAATATTTGGTGTGGCTTGTACGTCTACACGTGTAGCCTCAAAACAGAAACCACAGGAGAAAATTCTTTCGTCAAAATTTGTCAAAAAACCACGTTTTAAGGAAATCCCGCATCGTGCAAAATTATCTTGTTTTTCCTAAACAACACATTGTAACTTGAAAGCTTTGTTGTTGCGTGTATGACTGAGCATGTTTCCTCTAAAGACAATGCACAAGAGAGTTTTCTCTCGAAAGACATGTAAGAATACAACGTTATAAGGAAATACAGTGTTGCAGAGTAAAGACAAATACGTACATATTGGAAACACTTTACTAGAAGAAATAACACATCGTACAAAATTGGCGTGTATCTCCTAAACAACACGTGGTAACTCGAAAGGATTTGGTGTGGCATGTACGTCTAAACGTGTAGCCTCAAAAGAGTACACACAGGAGAGTTTTATTTGGTCAAAATTTGTCAGAAAACCACATATTAAGGAAATCCCGCATCGTGCGAAATTATCTTGTTTTTCCTAAACAACGCATTGTAACTCGAAAAGCTTTGGTGTTGCGTGTATGTCTAAGCGTGTAGCCTCATAAGAGAACACACAGGAGACTTTTCTCTCGAAAGAATATGTGAGAATACCACGTTATAAGGAAGTCCACTGTTGCAGAATAATGACAAATACTTACGTATTGGAAACCCTTAAACTTTACGAGATGAAATAAAGCATCGTACAAAATTAGCTTGTATCTCCTAAACAACACGTTGTAACTCGAAAAGATTTGGTGTGGCGTGTACGTCTAAACGTGTAGCCTCAAAAAGAACCCAGAGAAGAATTTTCTTTCGTTAAAATTTTCCAGAACACCACGTTTTAAGGAAATCCCGCATCGTGCGAAATCATCTTCTTTTTCCTAAATAACATGTTGTAACTCGAAAAGCTTTGGTGTTGCGTGTATGTCTAAGCGTGGAGCCTCAAAAGAGAAGGCACAGGAGAGTTTTCTCTCGAAGGAATATGTAAGAATACCACGTTATAAAGAAATACAATTTTGTAGACTAAAGGCAAATAAGTACATATTGGAAACACTTTACGAGAAGAAATAATGCATCGTACAAAATTAGCTTGTATCCCCTAAACAACACGTTGTAACTCGAAAAGATTTGGTGTGACGTGTACGTCTATACGTGTAGCCTCAAAGGAAATCCCACAGAAGAATTTTCCTTTGTCAAATTTTTCAGAAAACCACGTTTTAAATAAATCCCGCATCGTGCGAAATTATCTTTTTATTCATTAAAAACACGTTGTAACTCGAAAAGCTTTGGTGTTGCCTGTATGTCTAAGTGTGTAGCCTCAAAACAGAACGCACAAGATAGTTTTCTCTCGAAAGAATATGTAAGAATACCACGTTATAAGGAAATACAGTGTTTCAGAGTAAAGACAAATACTTACATATTGGGAATATTTTACGAGAAGAAATACGCATCGAACAAAATTAGCTTGTATCTCCTAAACAACACATGGTAAGTCGAAAAGATTTGGTTTGGCGTGTATGTCTAAACGTGTAGCCTCAAAGGAGAACACAAAGGAGAATTTTCTTTCGTCAAAATTTGTCAGAAAACCACGTTTTAAGGAAATACCGCATCGTGGGAAATTATCTTGTTTTTCCTAAACAACAAGTGGTAACTCGAAAAGCTTTGGTGTTGCGTGTATGTCTAAGCGTGTAGCCTCAAAAGAGAATGCACAGGAGAGTTTTCTCTCATTAGAACATGTAAGAATTCAACGTTATAAGGAAATACAGTGTTGCAGAGTAAAGACAAATACGTACATATTGGAAACACATTACGAGAAGAAATTAAGCATCACACAATATTAGCTTGTATCTCCTAAACAACAAGTGGAAACTCGAAAACATTTAGTTTGGCGTGTATGTCTAAAAGTTTAGCCTCAAAAGAGAACCCACTGGAGAATTTTCTTTCGTCAAAATTGGTCAGAAAACAAGGTTTTAACGAAATCCCGCATCCTGCGAAATTATCTTGTTTTTCCTAAACAACACGTTGTAACTCAAAAAGCTTGGGTGTTGCGTGTATGTCTCAGTGTGTAGCCTCAAAAGAGAACACACAGGAGAGTTTTCACTCAAAAGAATAAGTAAGAATACCAGGTTATAAGGAAAAACAGTGTTGCAGAGTAAAGACAAATATGTACGTATTGGAAACACTTTACGTGAAGAAATAACGCATCATAAAAAATTAGCTTGTATCTCCTAAACAACACGTTGTAACTCGAAAATGTTTGGTGTGGCAGGTACGTCTAAACGTGTAGCCTCAAAAAGAGAACACACAGGAGAATTTTCTTTGGTCAAATTTGTCACAAAACCACGTATTAAGGAAATCCTACATCGTGCGAAATTATCTTGTTTTTCCTAAACAACACGTTGTAACTCGAAAACCTTTGGTGTTGCGTGTATGTCTCAGCGTGTAGCCTTAAAAGAGAACACACAGGGGAGTTTTCTCTCAAAAGAATATGTAAGAATACCACGTTATAAGGAAATACAGTGTTGCAGAGTAAAGAAAAATACGTACGTATTGGAAACCCTTAAACTTTACGAGATGAAATACAGCATCGTACAAAATTAGCTCGTATCTCCTAAACAACACTTTGTAACTCGAAAAGATTTGGTGTGGCGTGTACGTCTAAACTTGTAGCCTCAAAAGAGAACCCATAGGAGAATTTTCTTTCGTCAAAGTTTCAGAAAAGCACGTTTTAAGGAAATCCAGCATCGTGCGAAATTATCTTGTTTTTCCTAAACAACACGTAGTAACTCGAAAATCTTTGGTGATGCGTGTATGACTAAGCGTGTAGCCTCAAAAGAGAACACACAGGAGAGTTTTCTCTCGAAAGAATATGTGAGAATACCACGTTATAAGGAAGTACAGTGTTGCAGAATAAAGACAAATACTTACGTATTGGAAACCCTTAAACTTTACGAGATGAAATAAAGCATCGTACAAAATTAGCTTGTATCTCCTAAACAACACATTGTAACTCGAAAAGGTTTGGTGTGGCGTGTACGTCTAAAGGTGTAGCCTCAAAAGAGAACCACAGGACAATTTTCTTTCGTCAAAATTTGTCAGAAAACCACGTTTTAAGGAAATCCCGCATCGTGAGAAATTATCTTGTTCTTCATAAACAACACATTGTAACTCGAAAAGCTTTGGTGTTGCGTGTATGTTTAAGCGTGTACCCTCAAAAGAGAACGCACAGGAGAGTTTTCTCTCGAAAGAATATGAAAGAAATCCACGTATTAAGGAAATACCGTGTTGCAGAGTAAAGACAAATACGTACTTATTGGAAACACTTTACGAGAAGAAATAACGCATCGTAAAAAATTAGCTTGTATCTCCTAAACAACAGGTTGTAACTCGAAAAGATTTGGTGTGGCGTGTACGTCTAAAAGTGTAGCCTCAAAATAGTACACACAGGAGAGTTTTATTTGGTCAAAATTTGTCAGAAAACCACGTTTTAAGGAAATCCCGCATCGTGCGAAATTATGTTGTTTTTCCTAAACAACATGTTGTAACTCGAAAAGCTTTGGAGTTGAGTGTATGTCTAAGCATGTAGCCTCAAAGGAGACCGCACAGGAGAGTTTTCTCTCGAAAGAATAGGCAAGAATACCACGTTATAAGGAAATAAAGTGTTGCAGAGTAAAGCCAAATTTTTACATAATGGAAACACTTAAACTTTATGAGAAGAAATAATGCATCGTAAAAAACTTAACTTGTATCTCCTAAACAACACGTTGTAACTCGACAAGATTTAGTGTCTCGGGCACGTCTAAATGTGTAGCCTCAAAAGAGAACCCACAGGAGTATTTTCTTTCGTCAAAATTTGTCAGAAAACCACGTTTTAAGGAAATCCCGCATCATGCTAAATTATCTTGTTTTTCCTAAACAACACATTGTAACTCGAAAAACTTTGGTGTTGCGTGTATGTCAAAGCGTATAGCCTCAAAAGAGAACGCACAGGAGAGTTTTCTCTCGAAAGAATATGTAAGAATACCACGTTATAAGGAAATACAGTGTTGCAGAGTAAAGACAAATATGTACTTATTGGAAAAACTTAAACTTTACGAGAAGAAATAAGGCATCTTACAAAATTAGTTTGTATCTCCTAAACAACACGTTATAACTCGAAAAGATTTGGTGTGGTGTGTACGTCTAAACGTGTAGCCTAAAAAGAGAACCCACAGGATAATTTTCTTTCGTCAAAATTTGTCAGAAAACCACGTTTTAAGGAAATCCCGCATCGTGTGAAATTATCTTGTTTTTCCTAAAAAACACGTTGTAACTCGAAAAGCTTTGGTGTTGCGTGTATGTCTAAGCATGTAGCCTCAAAGGGGAACGCACAGGAGAGTTTTCTCTCGAAAGAATATGCAAGAATACCACGTTATAAGGAAATACAGTGTTGCAGAGTAAAGGCAAATATGTACGTAATGGAAACACTTAAACTTAATGAGAAGAAATAACGCATCGTAAAAAAATTAGCTTGTATCTCCTAAACAACACGTTGTAACTCGAAAAGATCTGGTGTTGCGTGAATGTCTAAGCATGTAGCCTCAAAGGAGAACGCACAGGAGAGTTTTCTCTCGAAAGAATATGCAAGAATACCACGTTATAAGGAAATACAGTGTTGCAGAGTAAAGGCAAATATGTACGTAATGGAAACACTTAAACTTTATGAGAAGAAATAACGCATCGTAAAAAAAATTAGCTTGTTTCTCCTAAACAACACGTTGTAACTCGAAAAGATTTGGTGTGACGTGTACGTCTAAATGTGTAGCCTCAAAAGAGAACCCACAGGAGTATTTTCTTTCGTCAAAATTTGTCAGAAAACCACGTTTTAAGGAAATCCCGCATCGTGTGAAATTATCTTGTTTTTCCTAAAAAACACGTTGTAACTCGAAAAGCTTTGGTGTTGCGTGTATGTCTAAGCATGTAGCCTCAAAGGGGAACGCACAGGAGAGTTTTCTCTCGAAAGAATATGCAAGAATACCACGTTATAAGGAAATACAGTGTTGCAGAGTAAAGGCAAATATGTACGTAATGGAAACACTTAAACTTAATGAGAAGAAATAACGCATCGTAAAAAAATTAGCTTGTATCTCCTAAACAACACGTTGTAACTCGAAAAGATCTGGTGTTGCGTGAATGTCTAAGCATGTAGCCTCAAAGGAGAACGCACAGGAGAGTTTTCTCTCGAAAGAATATGCAAGAATACCACGTTATAAGGAAATACAGTGTTGCAGAGTAAAGGCAAATATGTACGTAATGGAAACACTTAAACTTTATGAGAAGAAATAACGCATCGTAAAAAAAATTAGCTTGTTTCTCCTAAACAACACGTTGTAACTCGAAAAGATTTGGTGTGACGTGTACGTCTAAATGTGTAGCCTCAAAAGAGAACCCACAGGAGTATTTTCTTTCGTCAAAATTTGTCAGAAAACCACGTTTTAAGGAAATCCCGCATCATGCGAAATTATCTTGTTTTTCCTAAACAACACGTTGTAAGTCGAAAAGCTTTGGTGTTGCGTGTATGTCTAAGCGTGTAGCCTCAAAAGAGAACGCAAAGGAGAGTTTTTTCTCGAAAGAATATGTAAGAATACCACGTTATTAGGAAATACAGTGTTGCAGAGTAAAGACAAATACTTACGTCTTGGAAAAACTTTAGGAGAAGAAATAACGCATCGTAAGAAATTAGCTTGTATCTCCTAAACAACACGTTGTAACTCGAAAAGCTTTGGTGTTGCATGTATGTGTAAGCGTGTAGCCTCAAAGGAGAACGCAAAGGAGAGTTTTT